>NC_044322.1:143065946-143686884 GCF_007399415.2 Gopherus evgoodei | reverse complement strand
AGTGATGCCAGTAGGGCATCAAAGGAGGGAAATGTCAGGGAAAAAGTGACCCCCCCCCCTCCAAGGCCTTAGGCCTTTTAGCAAAGCTATGAAACTTAAGAGATTCAGCTAGGCTTGCTTTTCTGTACAAAGGGTATGCGGGGGCAGAAAGATGTGGTCAGGGCCCCAAAAAGAGGAACTGAAATTGGGAAAAGGGGAAACCAGGAGATAGGAAAGAAAGCCTTGGGACATGCCAAATTGCGACAGCTGTCCTTGCATAGCCAGACCGCATAAAAAGGTGTTAGAACAGTCAAACTACAAACTTGACTAGAAATGACAATAACAGAAAAAACCATAAATGGAAAAGTAATTGGTCAGCTTGCTTGATTAGCATTGTATCCCAAATAAGGCAATTAAAATGTGTAACGAGCATGCTACGTTTTGTGGTTTTAACCTTTATAAGCTTGATAAGATTTGTAAAGAGCAGAGCAGCTTGCCTCTTGCGTGGGGCCATGCTGTCTCTCCCTGCATATATGCTTGTATGAAATAAAGGAGCCTCAGGCTGTCTGATCTAAAATCAACTGTGTGGTCAATTTTCCACAACAGGCGCAAGTGGCAGACCCAGAGCAAGAACCTCCCCTCCCCCCCCCCAATTATCCCAAGGACCCCAATTCAAGTTCCAGGACGATTTCCTCTACCAGCTGACTAAGGACATCCAGATGCAAGAAGATGTCCAGAAACTGTTAGTCCTGCAGAAGTTTCGAAGAGGGCTGTTGCACCTAGCTCACTTGGTGCTCTGGGTGGGACACATGGGAAGGGAGAAAACTCTACAATGGGTGGCACAAAGATTCTTTTGGCCTAGCATACCCTGGGAAGTCCAGGACTATTGCACTTCCCGTCCAGATTGCCAGAGAGCTGGACCCAAGGGGGATATATAGGGCATCCCTAATACCACTTCCTGTGGTCAGAGTGCCTTTTGAGCATCTTGGAGAAAAGCAGGTCAGGATACCTTTATCCTTGTGGTTGTTGATTATGCGACCTGGTATTCTGAGGCCATCCCTTTGCAAACAGCCATGCCCTCACCATTGCCACTGATCGGCTGAAGATTTTTGCTGGGGTTGGAATCACCAGTGGAGAAGGGTGGGCCCAGATCCCCCTATCCCAGCTGCAGCCCTACTGGGGGCAACTGACATCTGTAGGTGAAGACTTTGCTGCTGAAAGGCAGCCCTATTGATTCTGGCCATTGGGCCATATTACCCTGAGCTGCAGGGCCATCACATAGATTTGGGCCATGAGGCCATGCTGCCCTTGAGCAGAAGGACACTTGGGACCTCAAATACCCATTTGGATAACCTCTAAAATCTGGTACCCTGTGACAGGGTGTACCTACCCCATGACACATGCATTACCTCAATATTTGCTAGAATCTCTCTTCCAGGTGCTGAATGTGACATACTTTTGCACAAATATTCAATAAATATGTTTGTTTTTAAGTGTCACTTAATATATCCTGTTTATTGCATACTGGGGAAAATGGTGCTGAACATAGCTGTCACCCTCTGTGCTTGGCTGTGGCAGGTTGTCTACCAAGAACAAATCTTATTGCTTGTTTACTCTCCAGCCTTTAGTTAGCTGAAACTGCCTTTTACTGTGGTAGCTGTTCAGCTGCAATTAAGAGGGCATCTGAGAATTCCATAGTCCATTAGTTTGAGCAACTCTAATTACTCTGGCTAAAGGTTGTTTCTATCTTTTTAATTACCTAGATTCAGTTTATTCAAAGAAGAAATTGGCTGAATTGTTACAAAATAGCAAATCTGAACAGCCCAACATTTCAGTAACAAAACTGGCTTATTAGAGCTGTGCAAAATTCACAACTGTTGTTCATACAAAATCCCATGAAACATTAGTGTTTCATGAAATTTTGAACCCCCCAAATATTGCTTTATTCACGATTTCCACAAAATGGCTGGCTGTGCTTTTAAAAATATGAAAAAAATGCAAATGTTAGATGTCTCTTGGGCTAACTTTATTCCATTGAAGTTAATGGCAAATGTAATATTGTTTTTAGTAAGAGGAGTGTATTAATAATCACAGAATGCATATCGTTCCTCATCTTTCTAAGGCCACACCAGTTAAGAGGTGAAAATTGTTATTGCTTAGGACAGACCTTATTGCTTTTGGTTTTATTGCAGAACATCCTGCAAAGCTGGCCCTGTCTAAAGACTGTACAAATGCACTTTCTTTGATTATGGTGACAGTAAAGAGTTTAAGCTTTCAAAATAGTAGTTACAGGAGTCTTTTCATTGACTTCAATAGGATTTAGTATCAAAGATGGCCTTTCAGAATTGCTTTTGATACCTTTCAGAATTATTTCAAATTCTGTGTTATAATATTGATGATCTGTCCAATATTGTGACAATTATGGCAATGTCCTATAATATCCAGACACATTTTATTGAATTAAGTTAAACCTTACTGAATGAAGTTTAATAGTTTTGGAGTTATTGTATCAACAATGCAAATGTTTATGTACTATTATAGGATAGCATGGAACTTTAGCAGGAATACAGATTAATGCAATCTCTGGAAGATATTAGGCACTTCAAAGGACTTTGGGGATAATATGTGTGAAGTGGATTTCTGAGGAAATGCTTGGACGTGATGGGAATGCAAATGACCCACTTTGAATCCATCCTTTTGAAGCTATGCCCTGGAGAGAGAAACCAATTGTATACTGGTTACTGCTCCTGCAAACTCCAGTTCAGAGACCTCCAAAAGGTATAAAGGATGGACTAAATTTTTCTCTGAACTGAGGGTGTGATGAACTTGCAACCAGAGGGAAAACCCCTGTGTAGGGGTTTTGAAGGACTGCTCCTGCTAAAGGGCATGTTGGTGTGTTACTCGGGGTTTTCTGAACCCACAGCTCTCAGTAACTGTACTCTTTGCGAGGCAGTGTCAGGAAATAAATCTTTGGGGACACAGCACGTCCATCTGATAAATGATTGGGACAAACAGGAGTGCTTTCACTTAAAGCTTTTACTTTATTCAGTCCCAAGCCCTTACACTTGTATGCAATAGGCTAGAGCATCCCAAATCTATAATTACTCGAAGTCTGGAGTGGTCTTTGAGTGGTCAGCGACAGATTTCCGGTGGCCAGCTTTCTGTCTGCAACTAGAAATCTTAAAATGAGTTCACTGAATGAGTCTACTCAGCTCAGTCCTTTTACCCTTTTTATGCTTGTAAGTGTTACAATAACATGTCAATCAAAAAACTCCTATTAAGCTAGCAAGTTCAAGTCATGAATTGTGCAGTTGTGTTTTTACATACCAGCAGGTAAATAAAATTAAACTTCCTGTTATTCAAAGCCACATACTTCAGTAGTTTTAATAGAAAGCTCAACAGAATGACAGCAGGGTCATGCTCAATTCTCATGGTCACTCAACTCAACTCAACTCCCTCCCCTCCATCTTGCCTAGTTATGCTAAGGCTACAAAGGCTCTATAGCTGCTTGTGGAAATAAGCATGATAATCAATTTTCCAATTACTGGCAGTGGCCTAGGCCTTTTGCTGTGTTGTCAGTGTCTCCCCTAACAGGAGTGGGTGATCTCTGGTAAGTTTGTTAGCATGCATGTAAGTTCTTTTATTATTTTCTCTGTTGTGCTTCTACATTCAGAATAAAATAAGCCTGTTTAGGAAGAGCTGTGTGGTAATTTATACCGTAAGCTACGGAGTACCATCTCTGAGGGGAGATGCAAACAGGCCTGTTGAGGCAGACTGTCTTTTGCTGGGAATAACACAGTGAGGGCAGATAACTGTTCAGCCTGGAAACACCCTGGCCAGGAGGGAGAGAGATGTGAGGCTTCACCCAAGAAAGGCAATGACTGGGGAGGTGGAAACCTGAGAGTGGGGGTGCCCTGGCTGGACCATGGAGGGGAAATATAGATGCAGATGCCCTAAACTGTAACACATATATACTGCTTTTGATCTATTGTTCTGTTGATTCTAGAGTTACTAGGTATAAAATGTGATTAATAATTAAGTGTTTTGATTTTCTTTTCTAAATCTACTGTAAGATCTTTCTATCTCAATGTGTTTAGTTAGCTGTAAGCACTGCTGACAAGGTTTATTAGAGGTAATTGTGAGATCACTTAGGGTATGTCTACACTGAAAAGAAAAACCTCTGGTGCTGAGTCTCAGATCCCAGGTCAATTGACTCAGGTTCACAAGCTCAGGCTGTGAGACTAAAAATAGCAGTGCATACATTCCCACTTGGGCTGGAGGAGGGAAGGTCTGGGAGCCCAGGATTCAGCCCAAGCAGGAATGCCTACACTGCTATTTTTTAGCTCCACAGCCTAAGCCTCACAACCGTGAGTCAATTGATCCATTTTTTCTTTGCAGCATAGACATATCCTTAAATAGTAACTAAAGTAAATACAATACATTTCTATTATAACTTCTGAAGTTGCAAATATGTTTTTACAATAAATCCTTGGCCTCTTTTTAAAGCTTGCAGGGCTTTTTCAAGGGTGGAATTTCCTGAATGTTTTGAGGCCACTATTTCACTATAGTTTATGGATATTTCCATAGTAGTTAGTTCTATGTTTTGCAAGTAAGACTGTCACATGGACAAAGCATTTTTGCTAAATATCTAATATACCTAACAATTAATTAGTTATGATGAATAGTTCTCTTTAATATTGAAAGCCACGTGGTTAACCTTGAAAGATGATTTTATAAGATGCAGTTGTTATAGTTCAGATCTGTGATGATCAGTTTTTCAGCGTTTTAGTATCCCGTCCAACTTAGGCTCCAATTCAAAAAGCAAGTTAACACATTAAGACCATCCTTATTCAGGAAAACACTAAATCATATGCTTAAAGTTAAGCACAGGCTTTTATGCTTTTCTGAATAGTGATGCTTTTCTGGACATGTGCCTTATTGATTTTAATTTACTGTTCAAACAACGATTGAACAAGTACAGCACACCTTTATTGAAAACTTTTCATTATTTAGAACTTTTTATTCATAAGGTGTACTAAGGGCCATTAAGATTTAGGTCCTGATTCAGCAAAGTTAAGTATGACAGAACAAGGAGTAATGGTCTCAAGTTGCAGTGGGGGAGGTTTAGGTTGAATATTAGGAAAAACTTTTTTCACTAGGAGGGTGGTGAAGCACTGGAATGGGTTACCTAGGGAGATGGTGGCATCTCCTTCCTTAGAGGTTTTTAAGGCCTGGCTTGACAAATCCCTGGCTGGGATGATTTAGTTGGGGATTGGTCCTGCTTTGAATAGGAGGTTGGACTAAATGACCTCCTGAGGTCCCTTCCAACTCTGATATTCTATGTGCTTAACGTTAAGCACATATGTAACCATCTTCCTGTTCAGCAAAGCTTTGAGTGTTTGAACATGTTTTAAACAGAGCTGACTGAAACATTTTTGATGTAACATATGATATTTTGTGAAATTATAACATTTTTCAGGGCCATCTTGATTCTGAAAGTTTGAAACATTTTGACAAGGGTGAAACATTTTATTTTGATTTTGATTATATCATTTCAATTTGGCATATTATGAATGTCAGTATTTAATTTATATTTATAATATATATTAAATATGTTAATACAGCATAATATAAGTCAATATTGAAATTGAAATTATGCTATCAAAAATCGAATGTCTTAACAATATCAAAACACAACCACTTTGATCCCCAATGAAAATGTTTCAAGATTTTTGATTCACAAGAAATTTCAAAATTTCAGCTTTTTGTTCTTATTAGGAATTTTTAAAAGTTGAAATTTTCAGTGGAATGGAAATTCCAGTTCCTGACCAGCTATAGTTCTAAAGTGCCTTGCTAAGTGCAATTTGATTTGTAAATAACCCCCTGATAACATCCCATCCTTAGGCAGGTCCACAAATCAAGATTTTGTTTTATGTGGCTTTGAATGAAACCCTGGCTCTATTGAAGTCAGTGGCAAATCTTTCATTGACTTCAGGATTTCACTCTTGGAACCTAGTGATTTCCTCAACAATGCATGGCTCTGATATAGAACGCCTGATCCCATAGTGAAGACTACATTTTATTTTATGCCATATCCACAAACTGAGTCTTTCAGGACTTTACTTTGTACTGGATCAATGAGTCACTGACTCAGACTCTATTATAATAATAATAATTTAGATTTCCTCTGTAATTTGTGTGTTCTGCACAGAATCCATATGCTGTGTTATGAAGCAGGAAAACTATAGCTACAGGTAGGGTTGCCAACCTTCCAGGATTACCCTTGAGCCTCCAGAAATTAAATTTTAATCTTTCATTAAAAATTGTCATGTGAGGAAACCTCCAGGAATATGTCCAACCAAAATTGGCAACCCTAGCCACAGTTCACTTAACAGATCAAGACATCAGAAATTTGCCATTTGGCCATGGGACCCTTACTGGATTCCATGTTTGATGGCAGCAGTGAAGTTAATATATAAATGGGCTGCAGATTTATATGACAATAACTGGATTTGGTATTTTGGTGGATACTTTTTCAAATAAAACTTCACAAATCAATCCTACCTCTAAAACGTGTGGGAACAATATCTGAATCCTACAACATATATGAGACATAAATAGACATACTGCATCATAAGGGGTTATATTTTCAAAGCACTCCATTTGGCTCTAGCTGGGTGACTCTCATTGACGAGCTGTATAGCTAAACCCAGGCCTTGAAAATGTGCTACTGAGTGTATTGCTTCATCAGTGTAGAGAGTGCTCTGGAGGACAGGGTTGGTGTTTGGAAAGCTCTTAACATTCAGTGGGTATGTCCACAATCTAAATAATAAAAATATTAACAATTATTATTCCATTTTCCTTTTCAGTCTTGGAAGCAGCTATCTTCATCCAGTTGCTGAATGCCTTCAATGACAGATGAGGTTGCTTTGCAATTCACTGGTACACTTGTCATCTTCCATGATTGGAATCTTAGTAGTCACAAGCTGAATCAGTTGGCAGCTCAAAGTGTCCATTCCAGTGACAGGTCAGAAAAAATCCAGAATTTACTTAGCCTTGATTTATGAGCAGGTACAGCACATGGGCACACTTCTGAGACCAACACTGATTATAGCTGTACACTACCTGATGAAACATTAAGCCTATCCCTGTAGGAGCCAGCATCACCAAAGATGTAATTATTTATTCTGTAAATGTTACAGCACTGGATATATAAAGTACTGTAAACTTAGTTGTGGAAAGATTACAGTGAATAGCAATCCCGTATTTACACTGTGCAGTGTAAGTCCCATTACAACAGACTAATTGTTCTGTTGCATATCATGTATTATCCTTATTCGATACAAGTTTAACATTCTTTTTAATTTTTTTTTAAATGGGTTAGTCACTTGTAATAGGCATCTGTTGTACAGTGTCTGAAATACAGGTAGGCACATGAAATGTTGACCCAAATTTTCACATATAAATAAAAATGACCTCTATATTTCACCTGTAACTTTGAGCAGGCAAACCTAGGAGTTTATTCAATAGGTAGAGATGGTTGAAAAATGAGAGAAATTTTGCAGAAAACCTTGTTCCTTTCGGCGGAGGAGAAGGGGAAAAGGATTTTGACATTTTTCAGCAAGCTCTATCAATGTCTGCATACATATACACCTTCTTCTAGGTCTTTTGGGACTCTTGTTTGTGTTCCTTTCTCTCATACACAGAAGCACATATGAAACCAGCAAGTCCATTCTTCCTCCTCAGTGCTGCTTTGCTTCCTTTTGATCTTAAAAAATATAACGTCATAGTATAGAATCTTGTGGGTTACCCAAAATTTTACTTGTTAATTTTCCAAGGTGCATAATTTTTTTTTGATAAGCACATTTAACTTAGCTTCTTTCATTCTCCTCCATCTTCACAGTAAAGAGCAGGCAAGTCAAGTTTTAAATTTGGGTGGTACATTTTTCACAACAGATTTTCTAAGACTGGCTTATAGGATCTACTGACTATTTGAAATTGTGGTTCTCAGATTCTTCTCAGATGAATTAGGCACAATATACATACCTCAGATATGAAGATGTTACATGCTGATCTCTGGCAGTTTATATTTTATCTACCAGGTAATGCTTTATTTGAACATGAGGTTATTGTGACACATAACTCTTTCCTTACAGCCCAGTAAAACTTGGCTCACTCCCCATTATTGGGTGTGCTGTGGGCAAACTGATATAAACTGTTGCTTAATGTCACCATGCCTCAGTGGGTCACAACTTAGAATACCAAATTCAGGACAAACTGCTGAGAAATAGGGCAGATACACTCCAAAAACTGGTGGTTATTCTCCCACAAGATATACCAAACCAGCAACAAAAGTAAACTTCTGTTTCACCACACTGGCTAACAAGAAATCAAAAAGGCAGTTTCCTTGGGCATTCTAGTCCTGAATTTAACACTTACACATTACTTAAAGATGAGTGGTTCTTTAAAACCAGTTTCATCAACAAAAGAGTTCTTCTGATCCCAAAGGACCAGCCACATACCCAGGTCAATATATAACTCAGATCTTACCCAATAATCATGCTGTTGCCAATCTTTTAATATCTAAAGGTTTATTTATATAAAAGAATGAAAGAAAGGTGAATTAAAATTGGTTAAAGGAATCAAATACATACAATAAATGCAAAGTTGTGGATCAGGCTTGTAGCAGTGATGGAATAAACTGCTGGCTTAAGTCAAGTCTCCGGTTGCTTCCAAATCATTGGAAGGTCCTCAGTCCTTTGGTTAGAATGCTCCCACTAGTATAAACGCATAGTTCAGAGGTCTGAGCAAGAAAGAGACATAATGGAGGGGTTTTCAGGGTCTTTTATAGCTTCTACCATGTGGAGGGAAATCCATTGTTTCAAACAAAGCCCTCAGCACAGGCTAGTGGAAAATTACAGGGAACAAGATGGTGTTTGGAGTCACATGGACAAGTCACATGTCCATGCGTGTTTTCTCTTAATCATAGCAGAAGTCATTACCAATTCTTCAGATGACATTCACAGGAAAGTCCATTCAGTGTAGATGGGTGTCTTCCATTATAAGCTAAGTTTTCTTTTGATAGGCCACTTAAGTTGAATAGTTCCTTCAAGATGTACAGGCTAAATACCTTGTGGGCATTACCCCAGGAGCAAACATATTTGAAATCCAGGTATAGAGCCAATGCTCATAACTTCCAATACAAAAATGATATATGCATACAAAAGCACAATCAAATTAAGCAAATCATAACTTTTCCATAGACACTTTACTTGACATAAGTTTGTGCAAGATTTGTTGCAGTTATATAACAATGGTAGCAACAATGATCTACATGGTAAATTTTAATCAGATAATGTCACACTTGGACTTCCAGTACTGCTGGGTTGGCCTGTTTATGATTAAAAAATAAAAAGATACTAGGAATTTGCGTTCCAGACAGAAAACAGAGAAGCTGAAGAGAGATAGTACAACCTCTCCATGTTGTGATATTAGTTTGTGCTATGTATGCTCAGATAGCTCCAGCTTGGGCTCTAAATTCTTTCAGTTTCTAGGCTACATTCTTCTATCGATGCCAGGGAATTAAGGAGAATGTGAGTTATGTGTTACTATACATACAGATCCCAGTACTTATCACCAAAACGATCTCTGCATTTCCGAGGAACTGTTTATTTCTTTGAGGCACTTATGGCCCTAAATTTTATGCAGTTTAGAACTTATAATTATCTAATCACCAGACATGATGGGACAATACATTTATGCAGGAAATCTGCACAATTACCACGATTAATTTTCCATGTCAACTGTCTTAAAATGTATAAAGCATACTTGTTCTGCCTTGAGTTATTGCCTCAGATGACGAATCAGCAGCGATAGACCTGTGTTTAACACTCTGGTGTGTGATTTTGTTATAATCTCTGACATGACTGATTATGCCAAGGCCTGGAGCAATTTATTGAATTAATGAATTACTTACAAATACATGAGAGTGATTAATTGAGATGCCTGTTTGGATCATATTCAGTTAAATGAGGCTTGAGCATTGACAGATGCCTACTGTGGGTCTGATCCTGCCACCAGTGAAGTAATGGGAAGTCAGTGGGATTACTTGCATGAGGAAAAGAATGCAGGGTTGAGGCCTATAAAGTAAAACAATGTATTAAAAGGGCTAATAGATGCTCTTTTGAATTGAGCCTCCAGGCAGACTTATAGTCATGTCATTCAGTAAACTGAAAAATGTATTGCCCCATATCCTGCCACTTTCTCCACCTTTTCCTCTCTCAGCTAGGTGCTTTATTATCAGGTTAGATTTATTTATAGTAAGTACATGCCTCAGACAACTAGCTAAGAGTAGTGGAAACTGGATTTCCTTTTAGAGAACCTTGTTAAATTAGGAACAGCCTCCTCTGGTCTCAGACACTGAAAAGAGAGCTCACAGTCTAGCTGAAAATGCCCGACTGCCTTATTTTATAATTTATTTTGTTTCCAAAAGTGATGTTTTATTATCACAATTACAAGCAGTTCATGATCATCTTTTGTGCAGTGATTAACAATCAAACCTGACTACGTATCAGATATGAACACTAGACTACAGTCCAACAGAGTGAGCATTTGAAAGTTAAGCCTTGTGCTCGTCATCTGTAGAACATAGAAAAGAAAAAAGTCTCAACTGTGATAGTTGCAGTAATTCCTTTGTCTTTAATGTTGATTTTGTTCCCAGCACGTGCACTCTGATGGTGCTATGGAAGGGCTGGAGAAGCATTCTAGATAGAACATGCATTTTGCTTTTGGACTATTGTTGTTGTTTTCTGCCCTCAGTTCAAACTTCAATGCCTCTGTGAAATATACTAGCTGTGAGTTGGAAACCCTTACCAGGCCAAATTGTTCACTTATTCATTCAAATAAGTTCTAAAGGAGCCAATCTGATCTGGGTAAACAAATCTTGCTATGTTTTAGAAAATTATGGGCCTGGTAATTCTCTCACACCAGTATAATATGGGAGGAATTTGATTGGAGTGAGTGGTGGAAGTGGGAGGAGAATCAAGCCATGGGTGGGTGGTTGTTTTTTTTTCCTGCACAGATTCAGGGTACTTAACAAAATAAGTGGGATGCCAGATATATTAGCCACATTTGTGTGCCAATATGGGTCATTGGCATTTTGCTGACAGTTTGAGCCCTGGGAGTGCACTGGAAGACACAGAACCACAGAGCAGAGTATTTTTCTACAGTGCTGGACATATGGCAGAGTGGAGTGGCAAACTTTGGTGATCCATAGATGGGGGTTAACTGCAGGAGCTGAAGAGAAGGACTGTAAGTAGAGCTGCTGGTGAGTCAGGGTGGGGTGAATGCTTCTGGTGAAACAGCGCTCCATACTTGGGATCTGAGTAGTGTGACCAGATAGCAAGTGTTAAAAATCAGGATGGGGTGGGGGTAATAGGCATTGATATAAGACACAGCCCCAAATATCAGGACTGTCCCTATAAAATCAAGACATCTGGTCACCCTAGATCTGAGGGCTGGTGACTTCCCTATTTCTTATTCTTTGCTTGTGTGCCCTTCTTTTGATTTATGATTATGAAGATTTCCTTAGGCTGGACATTGATTTGTTTTTGCTCAGCCATCCCCTGAGCTGATGGTATTTCAGAGACGGGGATTTTTGAATTGTTCAGTCTCATGTTGAGTATGTGTCAATCCTTGGTGCTTCTTTGAAATCACTCTGTGTTTTAAAGTAACAGACAACTGGGCAGAGCATGTGCGCATTTTGTGTCCAGGCTGTGGCCCAGGGATCTGTTTATGGAGGGCTGTGATGAAGGGGTCTGAGGTCCTTCTGTGGCACTGTGTGTGCTCCTGGCCCCCATGAAGCCTTTCTGTGAGTCTGGGGATATGGAAGGGGCCTGGACAGGCCAGACAAGTGAGTAGGCAGGGGCAGGGAGGGATACATGTAGTCCCTCTTGAGACTTTGGAGAGATTCTTACGAAAAGATAATACTTGTATACATATAATACCCTTGTATACATATAATACTTGTATACATATAATACCAGCACAGTATGGGGAGAAGATGACCAGCCCTCTGTGGAGAAAGAAGTGGTTCAGGACTATTTAGAAAAACTGGATGAGCACAAGTCCATGGGGCCGGATGCGCTGCATCCGAGGGTGCAGAAGGAGTTGGCTGATGTGATTGCAGAGCCGTTGGCCATTATCTTTGAAAACTCATGGCGAACGGTGGAGGTCCCGGATGACTGGAAAAAGGTTACTGTAGTGCCCATTCTTGAAAAAAGGAAGAAGGAGGATCCAGGGAACTACAGGCCAGTCAGCCTGACCTCAGTCCCTGGAAAAATCATGAAGCAGGTCCTCAAGGAATCAATTCTGAAGCACTTCGAGGAGAGGAAAGTGATCAGGAACAGTCAGCATGGATTCACCAAGGGCAAGTCATGCCTGACTAACCTAATTGCCTTCTATGAGGAGATAATTGGGTCTATGGATAAGGGGAAAGGAGTGGATGCGTTATTCCTTGACCTTAGCTAAGCTTCTGATACGATCTCCCACAGTATTCTTGCCAGCAAGTTAAAGAAGTATGGGCTGGATGATTGGACCATAAGATGGATAGAAAGCTGGCTAGATTGTTGGGCTCAGCGGGTAGTGATCAATGGCTCCATGTCTAGTTGGCAGCCAGTTTCAAGTGCAGTGACCCAAGGGTCGGTCCTGGGGCTAGTTTTGTTCAATATCTTCATTAATGATCTGGAGGATGGCGTGAACTGCACTCTCAGCAAGTTCACAGATGACACTAAACTGGGAGGAGTGGTAGATACGCTGGAGGATAGGGATAGGATACACAGAGACCTAGACAAATTATAGGACTGAGCCAAAAGAAACCTGATGAGGTTCAACAAGGACAAGTGCAGAGTCCTGCACTTAGGACGGAAGAATCCCATTCACTGTTACAGACTAGGAACCGAGTGGTTAGGCAGCAGTTCTGCAGAAAAGGACCTAGGGGTTACAGTGGACGAGAAACTGGATATGACTCAACAGTGTGCCCTTGTTGCCAAGAAGGTTAACAGCACTTTGGGCTGTATAAGTAGGGGCATTGCAAGCAGATCGAGGGATGTGATCATTCCCCTCTATTCGACATTGATAAGGCCTCATCTGGAGTACTGTGTCCAGTTTTGGGCCCCACACTACAAGAAGGATGTGGAAAAATTGGAAAGAATCCAGTGGAGGGCAACAAAAATGATTAGAGGGCTGGAGCACATGACTTATGAGGAGAGGCTGAGGGAACTGGGATTGTTTAGTCTGCGGAAGAGAAGAATGTGGGGGGATTTGATAGCTGCTTTCAAATACCTGAAAGGGGGTTCCACGGAGGATGGATCTAGACTGTTCTCAGTGGTAGCAGATGACAGAACAAGGAGTAATGGTCTCAAGTTGCAGTGGGGGAAGTTTAAGTTGGATATTAGGAAAAACTTTTTCCCTCAGAGTGGTGAAGCACTAGGGTTACCTAGAGAGGTGGTGGAATCTCCTTCCTTAGAGGTTTTTAAGGTCAGGCTTGACAAAATCCTGGCTGGGATGATTTAGTTTGGAACTGGTCCTGCTTTGAGCAGGGGATTGGAATAGATGACCTCCTGAGGTCCCTTCCAACCCTGATATTCTATGCTTCTACTTTTCCCCAGTACACAATCATGAAGAAGTCAAGCCCAAGGAATCTGTCACAGCACAATGGGCTATCTGAACCTCCCAAAGGGGTGCCAAGCTCAAGAAGTCCAGAGGAGAATACAATCTTCACTGAGGGGAAACCAAGCACAAAGAGGCTGGCAGAAGCCATGTCTCTGTATTTGGACCCCAATATGGAAAGCCCCAAGAAATGTAGAGCACACATGTGATCATATTTTTACCATCTGCCGAGTCTGTGGTGACCAATGTCTCTTGTGGATGGAGATTAGTTTATAAGCAGAGCTTGTACCACCAGCTCCCCCAAACCCAACGCTCACCTGACCCCTGTTCCCTGGATGCCTGACAAAGTATTTTCATTATAACTCTTAGATTTCAGGTGCTTAAGACTTAAAAAAGGTAACTGATGTTGTTAGGAACATGATGCTAAGTGAGAATTGCTCTTTTGGCTGTTACAGTGGGGATTGTATGGGGGACCTCCAGAGCCAAAAGCATTAGCTGCTATACCTTGAACTAAAGAGACAAGCATCTCTAGCTAAGGGCAGTGAAAACTCATATCCTATGTGGATCAACACACTTGCCAGTCAGCTACACTCCCTTCCTGGCCCTACTGCACATACGCCTTACCTTTCTGTGTTGGCAGCAATGGGTGCTCTCCTCCTATACTACCTCCCTACTGACTGCAGTGGAGGTACAGGCTCCTATGTGGTGCCATAGTCAACCATGTGCAGGATTCTGTTTGCAAGGAGGATGGGATTTGGGGTGCTCTTTTGGGGAGGATGAGGCTGGGGGGCTATTTAGGGGAACTTTCCCCAAATAGGATATAGGGGTGTCTAAAGAGCAAGGGATCTCCCATCTGTGGGAGGGAACTGGGAACAGATTTGGATGGCATAAGTGGTTCTTTCCATCCTTTCTGGACATGAAAGTCTGTTCCCAGTAGGAATTTCGAGGGCGGGACTGCTCCCATTAAAAGAAGCCAATTCTGGGTAGTACATAGGAAGCCATTAGAAGAGGGGAGTCCTTTATCTTTCCATCATGTTACCAGCCTCTTAAGAGCGTGCAGAGTAGGATGACAAAGCTAGCCCCAGGAGCTATTATAAGCCTACAGTGACAACAGATGTAAGTCACAATTAAACCAAAAGTCATTTGGATTGAAATTTTCATGGTTTTTCTCCAAATATGAATCCTTTGGATAATTTTGTCAAGTTCTAATACACCAGCATATAAATGCACTTTTGTGTTTACTTGCCTAAGCGATCATTGGTACCTATGTTCCTATATCAATAGTATGGTCAAATAGACTAACAACACTTTCTTCCATTTAAATCTCACATTGAAATAAACATATGTTGTTCACTGCATTGATTTAAGTGAACAATCACCACCACTCTTTTAAAAAAGAAAGAAAGAAAAGTTAGGAAACTCAGTACCAAAACAATTGTAATGCAATTTTATGACCGATCATTTAAACAAGTCCAGAAAATTCAAAGTAATAGTTTCCACAACAATAGTTTTTTCTGCCATTTCACTCATGTATTAGGCATAGATTTAAACAGCCATCATAGTGCTATAGTTTGTATTACTATGAGCTTAATTCTGATCTCACTTAAAATGCTGTTAATCCCGAGTAACTCCTTTGAAGTCATGACCCCACGCTTCTCTGCAAAGGCCAGAAAAAATGGCCACATGTTGAGGTGGTAGGGATAATGCATCCCCTTTCAGGTTGACACATTGCATTTTACCCCCCTATGCTCCTACAAGTTCTGGCAGGCATTATGCTTTTCTAACACCTCCAAAGCACAGCTGTGACTTAAAAGCACAACAGAGCCTCCAGTGCATAAAGAATTTATCTTTCTCCTTTTTATTTGCTTAACATGACTGCCATGGTGAAAGCTACTTTCTGGGTGTGTGTGTGGGGGGAACAAGTCTTCTATTTCAGACTATAAAAGAGGGAGAGGAGGCCAGTGCAAGTTTCAGTACCTGGACAGAGCATTAGAGTACAAAATTCACTTAGCTTTCATTACCTGCCATGGGGTGTGGACAAGTGAGATGCATTTACTGTTGATAGGATTGGGTTATACACACTGGAGTAGTGGCACAGAGAAACTGTGAAATAGCTTTCTGTAGGACCAAATAACGTGAAAGGTCTGACAAGCCAGAAAGAGCCAGGATAATATGACCTAAAGCTAGATTTACATTCTTCAACCCCACCACCTCCATGGTACTTGGAAATTTAAGGGATCTCTGCATAGCAGGATTTTTTTCTATGCTTTATACATGTGATCTGAGATGGAGTGAGCTATGGCAATGTTTCAACCCCAACTCTGAATTTTTTAGCTGTCAGCAGTGTAGTTTGCAGACACTCAGGGGTTAGATTCTGAGTTTTGCTAAAACCACTTTGTATCGCATACTCTTCCTGTTCTAACTTAAATTGGACCCAGCAGGGCCTGAATTGGGGAGATGATGTCATCTCCCTGCATCTGCCACTGCACCTGGATTTAGTGGAGAATTGAAGCCTTAATTTATTTTCTTTCCAGTTGAAGCTAGAAGTTCTTACTTCCACCACCCCATTTTGTTTCTGGCAAAGGCAACATCTTGGACAGGCCTTTTTTGGAATTCACCAAGGCAGCACCTTAATTGGTCTAGAGGTTTACTGTTGAGCGCTGAGAAAAGAGACTTCCTTACAGGGAGCTGAATCTACTGCCAGCCCAAGGAATGAGACCGATAGTATGATTAAATATGTACTTTGCATTTATATAGTGGCTTCTATTTGTAGTGCTCAAAATATTTAAGTTAAATTCTAGAGGGGCAGACCTACCAACTCTACAGTTTTCCCTGTAGACAGCAGGTTTTAAAATCCGGTTTTGGGTCTATGGGAGAACATGCTTTCTGATTGGCTGTCCCTCCCCATTTTCTCTGTTTCCTGGGGAAAGGGAGCCCATAAGAGTGGCTGAACAGTTTGAATGATATCTAAATCCCTAATTTCATGGAGCAGTTCTCCCTCCCTGTCACCCTGGTGAAGGGCGGGATGTGCTTTCTCTGTCCTACAGTCAGTTGGGGAGAAACTTCTCTGGCCAGCTCTGCAGATTCTGCTGGTGCCCCTTGTAGTGCCACCTTATCCTGGCCTGGGGAAGGCAGGGACAAGAGCCAGTAGGAGTGCCCCATCCTGGGAGCAGGGGAGAAGAAGTCCAATCCTGGGAAGGGGAGAAAAGTCTGGCTGCCTGCTCCACTGTTCTCCCTTCAGTTTGGGAGTGTGGTGAACCTCTTGGCACCTGCTCAGGAAATAAGCCACCAGGGACATCCCAAACACGCAGACTTGAGAGGGGAAGATTTCTAAAAGAGTGTGTATGTGGAGGGGAAGCAGAGTTAATTATTAAACGCTGGGGCTGGCTGAGTGGGGGGTTTAATAATTAAATGCTGGGATAAGGGTTGTGGGGTTAAAAAGTAACTGCTATGGTGAGGGAGGTAGAGAATAAAATGCTGGGCTGGGCAGTTTGTAAGTGTTGAAGGAAATATTGGAGGCAGGATTTAGAACATGAAATGTTGGGGTTAGGGCTGGATGTAAAATGGAGACAGTGTGGGGGAACAGGGTGGCAGAGGAAGAAATACTTCAGGAGAAGAAGAGTCCACAACTAAACTAGCTGAGCTGGATCACAGAATATCAGGGTTGGAAGGGACCTCAGGAGGTCATCTAGTCCAACCCCCTGCTCAAAGCAGGACCAATCCCCAAATAAATCAGCCCATCCAGGGCTTTGTCAAGCCTGACCTTAAAAAACCTCCAAGGAAGGAGATTCCATCACCTCCCTAGGTAACCCATTCCAGTGCTTCACCACCCTCCCAGTGAATATTTTTTTCCTACTATCCAACCTAAACCTCCCCCACTGCAACTTGAGACCATTACTCCTTGTTCTGTCATCTGCTACCACTGAGAACCTCACAGAAGAAATGGCTTTAGGGGACAACCTTGGTTCGAGTGATCATGAACTAATTCAGTTCAAACTAGATGGAAGGATAAACAAAAATAGATCTGGGACTTGAGTTTTTGATTTCAAAAGGGCTAAGTTTAAAGAATTAAGGAAATTAGTTAAGGAAGTGGATTGGACTGAAGAACTTGTGGATCTAAAGGTGGAGGAGGCCTGTAATTATTTCAAGTCAAAGTTACAGAAACTATCAGAAGTCTGCATCCCAAGAAAGGGGAAAAAATTCATAGACAGGAGTTGTAGACCAAGCTGGATGAGCAAGCATCTCAGAGAGGTGATTAAGAAAAAGCAGAAAGCGTAAAAGGAGTGGAAGATGGGAAAGATTAACAAGGAAAGCTACCTTATTGAGGTCAGAATGTGTAGGGATAAAGTGAGAAAAGCCAAAAGCAATGTAGAGTTGGACCTTGCAAAGAGAATTAAAACCAATAGTAAAAGGTTCTATAGCCATATCAATAAGAAGAAAACAAAGAAAGAAGTGGGACAGTGAAACACTGAGGATGGAGTGGAGGTTAAGGATAATCCAAGCATGGCCCAATATCTAAACAAATACTTTGCCTCAGTCTTTAATGAGGCTAATGAGGAGCTTAGGGATAATGGTAGGATGACAAATGGGAATGAGGATATGCAGGTAGATATTACCACATCTGAAATAGAAGCGAAACTCGAACAGCTTAATGGGACTAAATCAGGGGGCCCAGATAATCTTCATCCAAAAATATTAAAGGAACTGGCACATGAAATTGCAAGCCCATTAGCAAGAATTTTTAATGAATCAGTAAACTCAGGGATTGTACCTATGGCTGGAGAAAAACATAGTTCCTGTTTTTAAGAAAGGGGATAAAATGTGATCTGAGTAGCTATAGACCTGTCAGTTTGACATCTGTAGTATGCAAGATCTTGGAAAAATTTTTGAAGGAGAAAGTAGTTAAGGACATTGAGGTCAATGGTAATTGGGAAAGAATACAGCATGGTTTTACAAAAGGTAGATCATGCCAAACCAACCTGATCTCCTTCTTTGAAAAGGTAACAGATTTTTTTAGACAAAGGAAATGCAGTGATCTAATTTACCTCAATTTCAGTAAGGCATCTGATATGGTTCCTCATGGGGAATTATTAGCTAAATTGGAAAAGATGGGGATCAATATGAAAATTAAAAAGTGGATAAGGAACTGGTTAAAGGGGAGACTATAATGGGTCATACTGAAAGGTGAACTGTCAGGCTGTCAGGTTACTAGTGGAGTTCCTCAGGGATCTATTTTGGGACCAATCTTATTTAATCTTTTTGTTACTGACCTTGGCAGAAAAAGTGGGAATGTGCTAACAAAGTTTGCGGATGACACAAAGCTGGGAGGTATTGCTAACACGGAGAAGGACTGGGATGTCGTACAGGAAGATCTGGATGACCTTGTAAACTGGAGTAGTAATAATAGGATGAAATTAAATAGTGAAAAGTGCAAGGTCATGCATTTAGGGATTAATAACAAGAATTTTGGTTATAAATTGGGGACACATCAGCTGGAAGTAACAGAGGAGGAGAAGGACCTTGAAGTATTGGTTGATCACAGGATGACTATGAGCCACCAATGTGATATGGCCATTAAAAAAGCTAATGCGGTCTTGGGATGCATCAGGTGAAGTATTTCCAGTAAAGATGAGGAGGTGTTCGTACCGTTATACAAGGCACAGGTGAGACCTCATCTGGAATACTGTGTGCAGTTCTGGTCTCCCATGTTTAAGAAGGATGAATTCAAACTGGAACAGGTACAGAGAAGGGCTACTAGGATGATCCAGGGAATGGAAAACCTGTCTTATGAAAGGAGACTCAAAGAGCTTGGCTTGTTTAGCCTAACCGAAAGAGGGCTAAAGGGAGATATGATTGCTCTTTTTAAATATATCAGAGGGATTAATATCAGGGATGGAGAGGAATTATTTAAGCTTAGTAACAATGTGAACACAAGAACAAATGGATATAAACTGGACATTAGGAAGTTTAGACTTGAAATTAGATGAAGGTTTCTAACCATCAGAGGAGTGAAGTTCTGGAACAGCCTTCCAAGGGGAATAGTGGGGGCAAAAGACATATCTGGCTTCAAGACTAAGCTTGATAAGTTTATGGAGGGGATGGTATGATGAGATAGCCTACTGCTGGTAATTAATTGATCTTTGATTATCAGCAGGTAAGTATGCCCCGTGGTCTGTGATGGGATGTTAGATGGGGTGGGATCTGAGTTACTACAGAGAATTCTTTCCTGGGTGTTGGCTGGTGAGTCTTGTCCACATGCTCAGGGTTTAACTGATCACCATATTTGGTGTTAGGAAGGAATTTTCGTCCAGGGCAGATTGGCAGAGGCCCTGGGTTTTTTTGCCTTCCACTGTAGCGTGGGTCACTTGCTGGAGGATTCTCTGCACCTTGAGGTCTTTAAACCATGATTTGAGGACTTCAATAACTCAGACATATGTTAGGGGTTTGATACAGGAGTGGGTGGGTGAGATTCTGTTGCCTGCATTGTGCAGGAGGTTAGACTAGATGATCATAATAGTCCCTTCTGATCTTAAATTATGAGTCTGTGAGAGCAGTCTAGATCCATCCTCTTTGGAACCCCCTTTCAGATAGTGAAAGCAGCTATCAAATCCCCCCTCATTCTTCTCTTCTGCAGACTAAACAATACCAGTTCCTCAGCCTCTCCTCATAAGTCATGTGCTCCAGCCCCCTAATCATTTTCATTGCCCTCCGCTTTACTCTTTCCTATTTTTCCACATCCTTCTTGTAGTGTGGGGCCCAAAACTGGACACAGTACTCCAGATGAGGCCTCACCAGTGTCTAATAGAAGGGAATGATCATGTCCCCCGATCTGCTGGCAATGCCCCTACTTATACAGCCCAAAATGCCGTTAGCCTCCTTGGCAACAAGGGCACACTGTTGAGTCATATCCAGCTTCTCATCCACTGTAACCCCTAGGTCCTTTTCTGCAGAACTGCTGCCTAGCCATTCGGTCCCTAGTCTGTAGGGATGAAGGAATGAGGTGGAAAGTGAGAATTGCTTCATTGTGGCAGGGAGAGGCCAGAAATGAATTGTCAGGGTTGAGGGAGGTCTGAGAATTAATTAGGACAGCTGCAACTGCTCCTGGCCAGAGGAGAAAGGTGTTAACCACTTCTCTTTTCTCTCTCCTCTTCTGTTATTCTCTCTTTCTTTTTCTAATCCCCACTATTTCCATCTTTCACTCTGTTTTCTCCATCTTTATTTATGCAAAGACACTAGCTTTAGTATTCAGGATGTTGACAGGCATGGCAGACACATGGTATGTCTACACTTACCTCTGAAGTGATCAATCCAGCAGGGGTTGATTTATTGTGTCTAGTAAAGATGCAATAAATCGAGCGCTTTCCCATTGACTCCAGTACTCAACTGGAGTGAGAAGCGTATGTGGAGTCGATGGGGGAGCGTCAGCAGTCAACCTACCGCAGTGAAGACACCGCGGTAAGTAGCTCTAAGTATGTTGACTTCAGCTACACTATTTTCGTAGCTGAAGTTGCGTAACTTAAATCGACTTAGCTCACACCCCCCCACCCCCAGTGTAGACCAGGCCTATGAGACAATATCCTTTAAGGTTATTTCAAACTTTAGACAAGGTTATCCAATACTTTTTCAGTGCTTGTTGATTCACTTATTGGAATACACCATTTACTGTATAATTAGTGGCATCTTCAATACATGTCCATTTCCCACCAGTTTAGATATATACAGTAATAGCATAATACATACACTGTAATACCCTTTCACTCTGAGCATTTCCTTGGACTCTTGCCGTCATGGATATCCTATAAGCAGAGCTGGCTCCAGGCACCAGCATTCCAAGCTGGTGCTTGGGGCAGCAATCTTCAAGGGGCGGCAGTCCCTGTTGTTTTGCCTCCAGCAGCACGCTGAATTGCCTCTGCGGACAGCAGGGGCGCTCCGTGTGCCCTTAGGGCTGCACGTGCTTTTCCACGGTGGCAGCAATTCTGCAGCAGCTTCTATATTTAGCTGTCCGTGGCGGCTTCAGCTAAACATAGAAGCTGCTGCCAAATTGCCGCCGCCGTGGAAACCTGCCGCCCTAAGGGCACACGGACTGCCCCTGCTGTCCGCAGAGGCAATTAGGTGCGCTGCTTGGGGTGGCGAAAACTGTAAAGCCAGTCCTGCCTATAAGGTGTCCAAACCTATTACAGATATGGTTATGTTGAGATTTTGGAGCTGCAGCATATATCTTCAAGGTATATACATTATTTTCCTATGTTCTTACATTAAGTAATGCAGAACCTCAAATTTTTACAACATCCTCTAAGACTGGTTCGCTTACTTTCTTGTCATGACTTTACTTGGTCCCTTCTGTAATCTTTACTGGCTTAATTATGCTTGGACAATGGAAGAAAAGGCTGACTTATCTCAGTAGCCAACCATTGTGGCCTTATATAAGACTTTTGCCTTGTGTCTGATTAGATTCAGCATCTGTCTCAGTCAAGTCTTCATTAAGGATAACTTCCTCATTCCACTGTTGCAGTTTCATTGGAGTGTGTGCATTTATTGCTTACCTGAAATGCAGACAGCATTTTCTCTATAGAATATACAGATTGTCTCCAATTACTCTTGTTTTGGTTGTAATTGACTGTTGATGACAACATTTTTGTAATGTAACTCCTATTCCTTAATAAGAACTTGCAAGGGACTTACTATATGCCACTCATGAGATTTACCATGTGCAACTTTTCTTTTTTACTGTAAAATAGATCACTGTGGGAGTGGTATATGATCTGTGATCATAGCAGTGTTCTCCAAATGCACCAGCAGTTTCAGTGATTAGTTCATAGATTATAGGGCCAGCAGGGACTGTTGTGATCATCTAGTCTGACCTCTTGTATAACACAGATCATAGGATTTTCTTGAATTAATTCCTGTTTGAATTAGAGCATATAATTAGAAAGTGATCCAATAAGAACATAAGAATGACCATTCTGGGTCAGACCAAAGGTCCATCTAGCCCAGTATCCTGTCTTCCGACAGTGGCCAATGTCAGGTGTCCCAGAGAGAATTAATGGAACAGGTAATCACCAAGTGATCCATCCCCTGTCATCCATTCCCAACTTCTGGCAAACAGAGGATAGGGACACTGTCCCTGTCCATCCTGGCTAATAGCCATTGGTGGACCTAACCTCCATGAAAGTATCTAGTTCTTTTTTGAACCCTACTATAGTCTTGGCCTTCACAACAGCCTCTGACAAAGAGTTCCACAGGTTGACTGTGTGCTGTGTGAAAAAAATATTTATTTTTGTTTGTTTTAAACCTACTGCCTATTAATTTCCTTTGGTGACCCCTAGTTCTTGTGTCATGAGAAGAAGTAAATCACACTTTCTTATTTGCTTTCTCCACACCAGTCATGACTTTATAGACCAGATAACAAGTGGGATCCCCCAGGGATCAGTTCTGGGTCTGGTTCTGTTCAATATCTTCATCAATGATTTAGATAATGACATAGAGAGTACACTTATAAAGTTTGCAGATGATACCAAGTTGGGAGGGGTTGCAAGTGTTTTGGAAGATAGAATCAAAATTCAAAATGATCTGGACAAACTGGAAAAATGGTCTGAAGTAAATAGGATGAAATTCAATAAGGAAAAAGGCAAAGTACTTCACTTAGAAAGGAACAATCAGTTGCCCACATTCAAACTAGGAAATGACTGCCTAAGAAGAAGGACCGTGGAAAGAGATCTAGGGGTCATACTGGATCACAAGCTAGATATGAATCAACAGTGTAATGCTGTCACAAAAAAAGCAAACATCATCTTGGGATGTATTATCAGGAGTGTTGTAAGCAAGACATGAGTAGAGCAGAAGATTACTTCTCCATGCTGATTAGGCCTGAATTGTGTCCAGTTCTGGGTGCCGCATTTCAGGAAAGATGTGGACAAATTGGAGAAAGTCCAGAGAAGAACAACAAAAATGATTAAAGGTCTAGAAAACATGACCTAGGAGGGAAGATTGAAAAAATTGGATTTGTTTGAGTCTGGAGAAGAGAAGACTAAGAGAGGACACGATGACTGTTTTCAGGTTCATAAAAGGTTGTTACAAGGAGGAGGGAGAAAAATTGTTCTTAACCTCTGAGGATAGGACAAGAAGCAAGTGGCTTAAATTTCAGCAAGGGCGGTTTAGGTTGGCCATTAGGAAAAACTTCCTAACTGTCAGAGTGATTAAGCACTGGAATAAATTGTCTAGGGAGGTTGTGGAATCTCCATCATTGGGGATTTTTAAGAGCAGGTTGGACAAACAGCTATCAGGGATGGTCTAGATAATACTTAGTCCTGCCTTGAGTGCAGGGAACTGGACTAGATGACCTCTCGATGTCCCTTCCAGTTCTATGATTCTATCATATCCCCCCTTAGTCGTCCCTTTTCCAAGCAGAAAAGTCCCAGTCTTATTAATCTCTCCTCATACAGCAGCCATTCCATACCCCTAATAATTTTTGTTGCCCTTTTCTGTTCCTTTTCCTATTCCAATATATCATTTTAGAGATGGGGTGGCCACATCTACATGCAGTTTTCAAGATGTGGGCATGCCATGCATTTATATAAAGGCAATCTGATATTTTCTGTCTTATTATGTATCCCTTTCTTAATGATTCCCAACGTTGTTTGCTTTTTTAACTGCTGCTGCACATCGAGTAGATACTTTCAGAGAACTATCCACAATGACTCCAAGATCTTTCCTGAGTGGTAACAGCCAATTTATATCCTATCATTTTATATGTATAGTTGGGATTATGTTTTCCAATGTGCAGTACTTTGCATTTGTTAACATGGAATTTCATCTGCCATTTTGTTGTCAAGTCACCCAGTTTTGAGAGATCCTTTTGTAGCTCTTCACAGTCTTAACTGACTTAACTAAGTTGAGTCTTCACAGACTTAACTATGTTGAGTAGTTTTGTATCATCTGCAAATTTTGCCACCTCACTGTTTACCCCTTTTTCCAGATCATTCATGAATATTTTGAATAGGACTGGGCCCAGTACAGATCCCAGGGGACTATTTACCTCTCTCCATTCTGAAAGCTGACCATTTATTCCTACCCTTTGTTTCCTATCTTTTAACCAGTTACCAGTCCATGAGAGGACCTTTCCTCTTATCCCATGACAGCTTACTTGGCTTAAGAGCCTTTGGTGAGGGACCTAGTCAAAGGCTTTCTGAAAATCTAAGTACACTATATCCACTGGATCCCCGCTGTTCATGTGCTTTTTGACCCCCTCAAAGATTTCTAGTAGATTGGTGAGTCTTGATTTCCCTTTACAAAAACCACATTGACTCTTCCACAACAAATTATGTTCATCTATGTATCTGACAATTTTGTTCTTTACTATAAGTTTCAACCAGTTTGCCTGCTGCTGAAGTCAGGCTTATTGGCCTGTAATTGCCAGAGTTGCCTCTTGAGCCTTTTTTTAAAAATTGGTGTCACATTAGCTATCCTCCAGTCATTTGGTACAGAAGCTGATTTAAAGGATAGGTTACAGACTACAGTTAGTAGTCCTGCAATTTCACATCTGAGTTCCTTCAGAACTCTTGGGTGAATACCACCATCTGGTTCTGGTGACTTATTACTGTTAAGTTTATCAATTTGTTCCAAAACCACCTCTAATGACACTTCAATCTGGGATAGTTCCTCAGATTTGTCACCTTCACTTCCTCAGCCATGAGGATGTAAAATATTCATTTAGTATCTCAACAATGGCCATATCGTCCTTAAGTGCTCCTTTAGCATCTCGATCATCCAATGGCTCCACTGATTGTTTAGCAGGCGTCCTGCTTCTGGTGTGCTTAAAAATTAAATTGCTATTACTTTTTGAGTGTTTTGCTAACTGTACTTCAAATTCTTTTTTGGCCTTCCTAATTATATTTTTACACTTCATTTACCAGAGTTTTTGCTTCTTTCTATTTTCCTCACTAGAATTTAACTTCCACTTTTTAAAGAATACCTTTTTGCCTCTCACTGCTTCTTTTACTTTGTTTAGCCATGGTGGCACTTTTTTGGTTCTCTTACTATGTTTTTTAATTTGGGGTATACATTTAAGTTGAGCCTCTATTATGTTGTCTTAAAAAAGATTCCATGAAGTGTGCAGGGATTTCACTTTTGATTCTGTATGTTTTAATTTATGTTTCACTAACCTCCTCATTTTTATGTAGTTCCCCTTTCTGAAATTAAATGCTACAGTGCTGGGCTGCTGTGGTGTTGCCCCCACCATAAAGATGTTAAATTTAATTATATTATGGTCACTATTACCAAGTGGTCCAGCTATGTTTACCTCTTGGACCAGATCGTGTGTGTCACTTAGGACTAAATCAAGAATTGCCTCTCCTCTTGTGGGTTCCAGGACTAGCTGCTCCAAGAAGCCATCATTTAAGGTGTCAGGAAACTTTATCTCTGCATCCCATCCTGAGGGGATAGTTGAAATCGCTCATTATTATTGTTTTTTATTTTAATAGCCTCTCTAATCTCCCTGAACATTTCACAGTGGTTTAAATCTTGATTTAAAAATTGCCGGTAATGAACAGTCCACCACAATCCTTGGTAAATTGTTCCAATATTTAATTACCCTCTCTGTTAAAAATGTGTACCTTATTTCTAGTCTGAGTTTGTCTAGTTTCATCTTCCAGCCATTGTTATATCTCTGGTATCTAGATTGAGGAGCCCTCTATCAAATTTCTGTTCCCTCTGTAGGTACTTATAGACTGTCTATGATCAAGTCACCCCCTTAATCTTCTGTTTAATAAGCTACATTTATAGAGCAGTGATAAGAGAATCTCCATTAGTAACTCCAATCATACGTGAAGTCGGTAAGTTGGATTCATTACCAGATCCTCCTTGATTTGAAGTTGTCAGTCATTGGACTACTTTGATTTTAAACATCTCTGCCTACAGATGTATGTTTGACTGCTAACCACTGTCTCTGCTGTCTCCACTTCAGTGCCAAACACCATGCTCTGGATCATACACTATCTCCGCTGGCATAATGGTTGAACATTGGCTGGTTCTGTACACTGAGGCAGGGGGAATAGCAGGCTGCTGAATGGACTGTAAGCATGTCAGCAAGTGTTGCATAACCATTAATGCTTCCTGGATCTCTGGCTATGGCCTCTGCAATGCTACCTACGTTAGATAAATTGAGTTAATATGAGATTCTGTGGTCCTTGCCTTGTGCACGCTAGGTAAAGAGGTGGTCAAATCTAATCTAGTTGATTACGTAGTAATGGTTGCCACTGCTGTGTCAGAGGGTGAGTAATCACTACTTAGTTTATTATGCCACACTGTTTTACCAAATCGTCCACTTGGCCTTCCACTGCTTCCTTGCAGACTTAGTCCTGTGGAGAAATGTAGAAATATATGAATAGGCATTACAAAGTAGCAGCACATTGGCATTATCTGACTTTTCTGTGTATTAACATTGAAGTTGCTGAAGCTCATTAGTAGTCAGATGGGGCGTAAATAGGATTCAGTGATGGAAAATGGCACCTCTCTGTCTAACTGTAAGTTGAAATTATTATTTTTTTGTCAAGATGAGCTAATGCCTCTGTGTGCATTCATCCTTGAAACTCATGACAAGGATGGATGTTCTAGTTCCCAGCTATAATCATAAATATTTCGGAAAGGCCAATAAAACAGAGCTCATAATTTAGAGATACAATTTTCCAAATCTATGGAGAAGAAACGATAAAGGTTCATATCACCCATTCAACATACACACTTGCTGGAGTTAGCTCTTACTGAGTAAGATGCACGTTTTTCTGTCCAGTAATTGCCAGGCACCTAATTTTTCAACACACTGATTACAGAAGTCAGTCTGCTGTAACCTTTGTAGACTAGCAAGGTGATTATTATGCTGTCATTGATGGTACTGGTCTTTGCTATGGAAATGTGTATGACAGACTTTATGCCCTAAAATGTTTTGTTTCAATTATGAACATTAGCCATTACTTCATGATTGTTGGTATATGTCAAGCCAAACCTCATAGGGATCTGATTTCTTGTTTATTGGTAATATTTTGGGACATGAGAAGTATGTTTATAGATGACTGTAGTAAACATTTTAAAAAAATGGTTTGCTCTTTGTACTTCCAGAGCAAGCTGGCAGCCAGCAGGCAATCCTGTGCAAATCCGGGTTGAGTGTTACTGCAGTAATGTTAGTATTAGCCCATAAAGAGACACTATTCTAAAAAATATGGAAGGAATGTATGTAGTGTTGCTTAGTACAGAGGACACATGATATGACCAGTAGGTCTTCTTCTGAGAGAGAGGTTCCTTGACCATCCCCTCTAAAGCTCTGGGGAATCTGAGCCTCACCTTGTTGGTGTCACCAAATACTTTTAGTGATATTAGAGTTAATTTGAAATAGGTTTCTTGCGTACACGTCACGCTACAAAATTTGGGAATATTTGGCATTTTATACAAGATAATGACCAAATGTTAGTAACTGCCCCATAGCTGAAGTAACAGTCCACATTCATCATATGGTGTTTGTGATCCTATGAGACATGTGGCTGACTTTTGTGTTTCAGAGAACTTACTCATCCTGATCTTTCTTTAGTTTCCTCTGTCACACACATGAAACAATGATCCTTCCCCAAAGCAATCTGCATTATAAAAAGGCTGAGATGTGGAGACACCGAGTGCTTGTGCAGATTCATTTTGCAAGGCATAAAGTACACAATGAAAAGGGTCAACATTTGGACCACTTGTTCAGCTCGTGATCCTAGCTGTTCATCCTCCCTATTGCACTCAAGGGCACAAAACAGATTGTTGTAGGCTAACTAACAAAATTCCATTGTTAGCTGATATTAGTGCTTAGTGGTACATTGTTTAGATGATGAGAAGGATACCATACTGTACTCTCTGCATCTACCCAGGGGAGAATTGAATTCCCTGCCATTGGAGTTACCAATCTTCTTCCTGTTTCACTAATTCCCTGTGTGTTCAGAGACATTTTCTCCCTTAACTAATTGTTTCACATATCCCTATTCTTTTTGAGTTCTGCAACAACATACAAATAAGAATAGGTTTTTCTAGCCCCACCATCTTTTCTAACATTTTTTTATAGTTTATAATACACCAGTTGGCTGGCTCCATACTTATAAACTCTGACAAACCTACAAACACACTGTAAATTTTATTTAGTGTCTTTTCTGCTTTATTAGCTCCCAAATTCTGCGTTCTGTTGTGAGGTTCATCTCTCTGCCCTCAGATATGATGTGGACAGAGCATGAGCAGCCAGGATCATTAGCCAGAGAGGGTCCAGAATTTTGGTAACCTGCCTTGTACTTTGATTCTTCCCAAGTTCTCAGTGATGTTGCCATGTTGGTTTTCAATAAGGAAAATATGATACTGTCTTTCATTGCATGATCACATACTGTTTCCTTGCAGGAGTTTTAGCTACAAAATTCTAGCAAATCTCTACTGAGCATGTGCAAACTGATTTTTTTTCAAAGACATACCTTGGCTAAATTTTGGTGGCCTTTCACTGGGATGGCAAAAGCACAACTCTGATACAAAGGCCACTTCCATAGTGTGAAGGGAAGATTCTTTCCTGGTATAAATAACTGTAGCTCCATTTTAAGTAAATGGAGCTATGCTGATTTACACAACCTGAGAATTTTGGCCCTAAATGTTCAGTATATTTGTGATACAAGTAATTAATACTCACTTTCTGGGCTCCTGCCATTATTCATTCATTTTTGATGGGTCATCACAGCAGGTTTTGGCTTGCATGGTTGAGCACAGTAGCTGGCTTTTATATAAGTATAAAAGACATATGAAATAATATTTAGGGCTTTTTGATGCACACAGAATAATGCAATAGGAAAATAGAGATTACATTATGTTGAGGCAGCACAGAGATATCCACTAGATAGAAGCAATAATAGGGTTGTGCTATTTTTCCAGGTTGTGTGCTTATGAGAGCTTTTGCATAGCTACTGAATGGTATTCAAGTGGTCGGCTGACATCATATATATTGGGTACTTTGAGGGAAATCTCTGTGTATCCCTTCATTGCTGGGTTTGGTTTTTTACTTGTATATTAAATATGAGCTGTAATTACATTCATTTTTATTTGTCCCACATATCTCATCTGTGCGTTTTCATGGTCTACATTTGTGTGTATGATGCTTGTGAGTGGAGCTGCTCAAAATTTTACCAGGTCCACCAAAAAATGAAGTTTTGAAGAAATTTAAATGTTTCGTGGGAACATATCAATTTTGAAAAAAATTTCAGCAGGAAAAAGGCTATGTGAATTGTTTTGACTTATTCATTTTGTTTTGACTTTTATTATATTAACATATATTTATACTATATTATCTCACCATTAACAAAGCAATTCATCATCAAAACAAAACATTTTGACAATTCTGAATTGAAATTTAAGAATTTTCACTGTGCAGAATACTTTGAAATTTCTGATTTGGAAGAAAAACAAACTTTAAATATTCAAAATTTCCTATAGAACAGAAATTCTGGTTTCCAACCAGCTCTATTTGTGTGTACCACTGCTGCTCACTCTAATATCTTAGCCTGTTATGGTTGCTGTTGGCATTGTCTGGGTATTGGTAGAATCTATAGCATCATCAGTGTTGTCCTTTCTGTGCAAGCATAGAAAAGCCTATTCTGGATTATCTTTATTTTCTCTGATGGATCTAGAAGCATGGCAGCACTGAATATGGTATGCATGAACTTGTTCTGTTTTAAGATTGAAATATTTATATGTAGCTTTAAGAATGTGGTTTGGTTTTGGTACTTGCTGAGTGAGGAGGATGTAATTGGTGTGTAATGCACCACTTGAGTACCTGACACTAAGATCATGTGCTGACATGATGACAATACCACACTAGAGGAATTAAGTAGTGTTCACATAACTTTTTAGGTTGTTTTTTTCAGGTGACAATGTCTAAACTTTGTCCATTATCTAGTGAGTTTCATATACATGCCAACAGCTCCAGCGAAGCAGAGGTACAATGATATTCACAGCAAAAGATGTAACTGAATGAACATTTGTTATATTAAAAATGCACATTCATGCTGTCCATTCTCCTGACAGTCTGCTGTGGCTATAAAGTACGCAAGGTATGAGGATATGAAGCAATGCTGAATAATGCTGTGTGTAGAAATCTGTCACTAATGGAGGACAATGAAGAAATGAAATCTCATCAGATCATGAGTATGACTCGACTATTTTACTTCTTAACTAATATGCATTGTAAGGTGCAATGAGTATCAATTTGTGACCATGTAAGCAGTACTGTACATGTATTGATATGTTTTACATAGCACAACTAAGTCTACTGTCTTGTATGCACCCTCATTGTATTTTGGGCAGCACAAGTATTAATTTTTAAGAGAACACATATGCCTTTGCAACAATCTTGTTTCAGTAATGTTTCTAACTTCATGAGATGCTGTATTACACATAAGGCCCTACCAAATTCATGGTCCATTTTGGTCAATTTCACTGTCACAGGATTTTAAAAATTGTAAATTTCATGATTTCAGATATTTATTGCAGGAGTCTGACCCAAAAAGAAGCTGCGGGGGATCACAAGGTTATTGTACAGGGTAGTGGGGGGTGGGGTGGGGTTTGCGGTACTGCTACCCTTACTTCTGCACTGCTGCTGGTGGCGGCGCTGCCTTCAGAACTGGGCAGCTGGAGAGCAGAGGCTGCTATCTGGTAGCCCAGTTCTGAAGACCGAGCTGCCGCCAACATCAGCACATAAGGATGGAATGGTATGGTTTTTCCATCCTTACTTGGGGGGTGCTGCTGCTGGCGGAGTGCTGCCTTCAGAGCTGGTCGCCTGGCCAACAGCCGCCACTGTCAGGCCACCCAGCTCTGAATGCAGAGCAGAAGTAAAGGTGGCAATACTGCGAACCCCCTACGACTCCCTTTTGGGTCAGAACTCCCAATTTGAGAAACACTGGTCTCTCCTGTGAAATCTGCATAGTATAGGGTACAACATACAAGAGACAAATTTTCATACGGGAAGGCCAGATTTCATGGTTCATGATGCGTTTTTCATGGCCATGAATTTGATAGGGCCCTAATTATACACTAACAAAGAGGTGATGAGATGTCTGTCATATTGATCCATGTGTGATCTTTAAAAGCAGTCTCTAATCCATTTTATATGTACATGGATGATTGACTTTAATGGGACTACTCATGTTTAAAGTTAACCAGCTATGTAAATCTTCACAGCACCGAGGTCTAAAGAAATATCTTTGCAAAATATGTATCCATTATGCTGGTTTTTGAGAAGAACTTGGAGTAGAAATGATATATTATGTCAGGCATTTAAGGCAATTTCTAAGGATGGCATGATTCCATGATTAATAGATTTCAAGGCCAGAAGGGAACATTGTGACCACCTGTATAATACAGACCATAGAACTTCCCCAAAATAACTCTTTTTGAAATAGAGCATATATTTTTAGAAAAAATATGCAATTTTTACTTTAAAAATTACCAGTGATGGAGAATTCACCAAGACCCTTGGTAAATTGTTTAAATTGTTAAATATCCTCACTGTTAAAACTCTACACTTTAGATAAAGTCTGAATTTGTGCATCTTCAACTTCCAGCCATTGGATCTTATTATACCATTATAAATTATTTGTCCCTAAAGTAGGTACTTATAGACTGTGATCAAGTCATCCCGTAACCATCTCTTTGTTAAATCAAATAGATTGAGCTCCTTGAATCTATCACTATAAGGCAGGGATCGGCAACCTTTGGCACGTGGCTCACCAGGGTAAGTCCCCGGGTAGGCTGGGCCAGTTTATTTACCTGCCGCGTCTGCATGTTCGGCTGATCACAGCTCCCAATGGCTGTGGGAGTGGTGCAGGACGAGGGATATGCTGAACACCGCTTCCCGCAGCCCCTATTGGCCTGGAGTGGTGAACCGCGGCCAGTAGGAGCTGCGATCAGTCAAACCTGTGGATGTGGCAGGTAAACAAACTGGCCCGGCCCACCAGGGGGCTTGCCTTGGAGGGCTGCGTGCTAAAGGTTGCTTATCCCTGCTATAAGCATGTCTTCCAATCCTTTAATTATTCTCATGGCTCTTTTCTGAACCATCTGCAATTTTTTAATATCCTTCTAGAATTGTGGACATCAGAACTGGACACAATATTCCAGCAGTGGTTGCACCCATGCTAAATACAGAGGCAAAATAACCTCTCTACTCCAGCTGAAGATTCCTCTGTTTAAGTATCCAAGGATTGTGTTAGCCCTTTCGGCCACAGTATCATACTTGGAGCTTGTATTCAGCTGAGGTGTGTCCACCGTGATCTCCAGTTTTTCACAGCCGCTACTTCCCAGGGTTGAATCCCTCATCTTGTAAGTATGGCCTATTTACATTTAGCCACATTAAAATTAAATATTGTTTGTTTGTGCCCACTAGAAACATACCCACTCAATAACAATGATTCCCCTTTTACAAGAAAAGATGTTGATTGTCATTAATAATATTCTTCATTCTTTATTGGTATTCTCCTGCAGTCTCAGGTGCATGGGGTATCCACCAGTTTCTGCCATTTATTTCAGTGTTGTGCTGGTCTATTCAAGTTTCTGAGTGTCATGTTAATGGATATGACTTCTTTCTCTATTGTTTTGTGTAATGTTTCTCTAGGTCATCCTCTTTTTTCCTTTTTCCAGGTGGTGTCCATATTATCACTTGACATGGAAGTCATGTCAGTGACATCCTTAAAGAGTATCCCAAACATGTCCATCATCTTCTTACTATGTTTGATTTGATTTGCTGTATTAAAATTTCTGATGTTTTCAGAAACTCTTTCCAATGAAACCTAAAGATCTTCCACGGGTATTTTCTTTGGAATGATTTGATCTTATCAATTTCTGTTGCAGATTTCTGTTATAGTAGGAGAACAGACATGATGTCAGTGTGGAAAAAAATCATAATTTGGTATCAGTGCCAGTGATGCTACTTTTCCAAATCTTTAAGTTTATGTAAGTTGTTTGCTGCCTTTGATATATGTTGCTTGACATTTAACATGGTGTCACCAACATTGCACATCTCACTTCCTAGATAGTTAAAAGTACTACTTTTAGTGCTTCTCCTTCTACTCTGCTGGTTACTTTGGGGAGGCTGATAACCATATTGTCTGTCCTCCACTGGTTGATATACAAACACACTTGTTTTGCTGTGTCTGCCAAAAACTGGGGCTTTCTTCCATTAAGTTGATATGCTGAGCTAAGCAGGATAAACTCATCAGCAAAAACAAGGTAATCCAATAATGCCTTATCATTAGGCCATATAATTCTTCTGTTGCCTTCTGCAGTTACTTTCCTCATGACCGGTGCAAACAATAGTGGGGACATAATGCATCCTTGCTTTACTCCAGCTGTCAGTGCAAACCATTGGCTGATGTAATCCCCATGTCTGACTGCACACTTGGCATTGTCATACAGATTCTTCTTCGAGTGCTTGCTCATATCCATTCCTGTTAGGTGTGCGCACACTGAGTGCATGTTCGTTGGAAGATTTTTACTCTAGCAACACTCGGTGGGTCGTCTGGGCGCCCCCTGGAGTGGCGCCAGATATATACCCTGCTGACCCAATCGCCCCTCAGTTCCTTCTTACCGCCTGTGTTGGTCACTGGAACAGTGGAGTGCAGTTTTACTGACCTCCACCTCCCTAGCTACTCGTAGTTCTCTACTTATTTTGTTGTGTATATAGTTCAAAGTTATATAGTTATAGTTAATTTTTATTGTTCATAGTTAGTGTTATAGTTAAGAGGGGTTCGGAGATTAGCCCCTTCCCCGCACCCGGTGCCGGGGCCCATGCCCGGTTCACTGGGTTTCAAACCTTGCTTGGCCTGTCATAAGCCGATGCCGACAGGAGATCCACACGACTCCTGCCTTAAGTGCCTTGGGGAATCTCACCTGACAGATAAGTGTTGCATTTGCAAGGCTTTTAAGCTGAGAACAAAAAAAGAGCGGGACTTTCGGCTAAAGCAGCTCCTCATGGGGGCGGCTCTTACCCCTCCGCCTTCGGCACCGAGCGCTGGTCAATCGGCGGGCAGAGGCACCTCCTTGGCACCAGACTGTGCCGGTACTGCCAAGGCCTCTTGGCACCGGCCATCGCTGGCACTGAAGTCAACTCAGCACTGCTCCCTCTCCCCAAGGTCGAGAGAGCCTAAGACGCCTGCTGCTTCCATGCCACCTGCACTGCAGCCAGAGAGCTCGTCTAACTCGGATTGCCTGGCACCGACACCTGCCACGGCATCAACGACGTCAGCACCGTCGATTCTGGTCCCACGAGGGCCGTTGAGTCCGGTGCCTGTCAGCTCCCTGGTGTGAGCCGTGGCTGAGCTTACTGTTCCATCCACGCCAGAGACATTCTCAACGGCGAGGGACCTGATTGCCATGAGAGAGTCGACGCTGCCTCAACCCCCGGCACCACTGGTGCGTGTAATACAGTCTATCGGCAAACCTGCCTTGATAAGACCATCCTCTGTAGGCACAGCAGAGTGGCACCGTTCACGATCACGGTAGCGCAGACGTTCCAGGTCCCGTCGGGTATTCCCGACACTGCTCGCAGTCCCGGTACCGTTCTCCTCCTCGGTACTGGTCGCACTCGTGGCACTGGTCGGTATCCTGTTTGCCGGCCCGCTACTCTCGGCACTGTTCCAGCTCCCAGCACCGCTCCAGGCACCACGACTCCCGTAGCCGTTCTCGACGTCAAGCCTCGAGATCTCGGTCGACCTCCTGGCACCGCTCCGGTCACTGGTCCCAATCTTGTTCCCGGTACCAGTATGCCTCCCGGTACCGGTCCCCAGTGCCGAGTAGAGCAAGGTCCACTAGAGACAGAGACTCTGCCCAGGGCTTTTCAGCACCTCCATGGCCATCCAGACACGCATCAGTGTCCTCCCATGCGGACAGCTCGTATGCTCAGGATTGCGATTCTGATGTGCCCACCAGAGTCTTCCAAGAGACCCAGGCCCAGGACCAAGGACCCCATCAGTGGTCTTTATGGACATCTTGGGCATACCACCAGGCCCAAGGCGTACCAGTAGTTCCGTCCCGCTCTGTCTCATCAGAGCACCGAATGCCAGAGGCAACGGTTAGCCATCCCCCTCCGACTGCTGCGGAGGAAGCCCCAGTTCACCCACCGAACTCCCAGGTTCCACTGGAGCAGGAGGTCGCCCAAAAGCAACAGGCCACACAGGACCCGCTCGTCACCGACATCTCATCTTCCTCTTCTCCAGATAAGGTGGTGGCAGGAACATCCTCCTCAGGCCCTCCTCCAATCGACCTGAGAGCCCATCAGGACCTTCTAAGGAGGTTAGCACTCAATATGAACCTCCAGGTGGAAGAGGTTCCGGAGGTAGAGGACCCCGGTAGTGGACATTCTATCATGCCCCCACTAGAGTGGCCCTACCGTTTATTCGGACCATCCAGGCGAATGCCGATACTATATGGCAGTCCCCAGCCTCTTTCCCCCCTGCGGCCAGGGGAGTTGAGCGTAAATATATGGTGCCCTCTAAAGGGTACGAGTACTTGTATGTCCATCCTCCTCCCTGCTCACTAGTCGTCCAGTCCGTTAATGAGAGGGAATGTTACGGCCAGCAGGCGCCAGCCCCGAAATCGAAGGAGGCTAGGCGAATGGACCTACTCGGCCGCAAGGTGTTTTCGGCAGGGACCCTACAGTTCCGGGTGGCAAATCAACAGGCCTTGCTTAGCCAATATAATTATAACACCTGGGTGGCGGTGGATAAGTTTACGGAGCTTCTCCCTCAAGACTCCCGCCAAAAGTTCGCTGCCCTCTTGGAGGAAGGGAAAAAGGTGGCCAGAACTTCCCTCCAGGCCTCATTGGATGCAGCAGACTCAGCAGCCAGGACTCTGGCCTCGGGTGTTGCCATGAGGTTTCAAACCTCCCACCAGAGCTGCAGTATACCATTCAGGACTTGCCATTTGATGGTAAAGGCCTCTTCTCAGAAAAGACTGACCCCAGGCTGCAAAGCCTGAAGGACAACAGGGTCATAATGCATTCTCTTGGCATGCATACTCCGCTGACCCAACACAGGCCTTTCCGTCCCCAGCCTCACTGTCCATACTCTGTGCCTAGACAAAGACAGGACTTTGGCAGGTGATGCGGCCGAGGTGGTCACAGATGACCGTCAGGACCCCAAGGGGGCCAAAATCAAGGTCCCTCGAAACCACCACTGGGACCAAAGATGAACTTTTGAAGGTGCATCCGAGGGCAGCATACCAGTTACAGGCCAGGATCCCCCTCCTCCCTTCTCCAACCGTGTCTCCTACTTCCTCCTGGCATGATCCCAGTTAACTTCAGATCACTGGGTCCTACGCACGGTGGAGTATGGGTACCACCTCCAATTTATTTCAACCCCACCCACCATCCCTGTCCCTCTTCAGGGACCCCTCTCATGAGCAATTCCTCTTACAAGAGGTGCAGATGCTCCTCGCCATAGGAGCTATAGAGGAGGGACCGATGGACGAAAGGGGCAAGGGATTTTACTCCCGTTATTTCCTAATCCCCAAGTCGAAGGGAGGTCTCAGACCTATCTTAGACCTGCGAGGACTCAACCAGTTTATGATAAAGTTGAAGTTCCGCATGGTATTCCTGGGGACCATTATCCCATCCTTGGATCCTGGAGACTGGTATGCTGCCCTCAATATGAAGGATGAGTATTTTCACGTTGCCATCTTTCCTCTGCACAGGAGATACCTCCGCTTTGTAGCCAGCTGTCAACACTTCCAGTTTATGGTCCTGCTGTTCGGCCTTTCTACAGCCCCAAGGGTATTTACAAAGTGTATGGCCGTAGTCACCGCCTACCTCTGCCGACATCGGATACACGTTTTTCTGTATCTGGACGATTGGCTCATCCGAGGGGCCTCCGAGACACAAGTCACTCAGCATGTGGGCATCGTCAAGGACCTATTCACATGTCTAGGTCTGATGATCAATATAGAAAAATCCACTCTGGTTCCCATGCAAAGGTTAGACTTCATAGGAGCTATCCTGGACTCCAATCTAGCTAGAGCCTGCTTGCCACAGCCATGGTTTCAGGTGATGGCAACAATCATCCGAGGTCTACAGAATTTCCCGAAGACCTCGGCTCACACTTGTCTCTGTCTCCTGGGTCACATGGCTGCCTGCATGTTTGTAAACAAGCACGCCAGGTTCTGCCTCTGTCCTCTCCAAGTTTGGCTCAACTTGGTATACCGCCCGGACAGGGACCCAATAGACATGATAGTCACCATTCTCCCGAGCACCCTAGAGTCCCTAGAATGGTGGCTAACTCCCTCCCTGGTGTGTGCAGGGATGCTGTTCCATCCGCCCCAACCCTCAATGTCTCTGACGACAGACGCATCATCTCTCGGCTGGGGTGCTCACCTCGGTCACCTTCGTACTCATGGCCTTTGGTCTTCTCAGGAGCTGGCATTACACATAAATGTCCGAGAACTGAGAGCAGTCCCCCTGGTGTGCCAGGCGTTCCAGCAATAGTTGCGAGGCCATTGTGTCTCAGTGTTTACAGACAACACAACGGCCATGTACTACATAAACAAACAGGAAGGGACACAGTCCTCCCTCCTTTGTTAGGAGGCCATCAACTCTGGGACTTTTGCATAGCCCACTCGATAGATCTGGTAGTGTCCTTTCTCCCAGGTGTTCGGAACACTCTGGCAGATCGACTCAGTAGGTCTTTCCTGTCTCACGAGTGGTCGATCAGCCCAGATGTTATGCATTCTGTTTTCCAGAAGTGGGGATTTCCCCACATAGACCTGTTCACTTCCTGCGAGAACAGGAAATGCCAGATGTTCTGCTCCTTCCAAGGTCTCTCCCCGGGATCGATCTCGGAAGCTTTCCTGATGCTGTGGAAGAGCCAGCTCCTTTATGCCTTCCCACCGTTCCCGCTGGTTCACAAGGTCCTGCTGAAACTCCACAGGGACAGAGCGCACATCATCATGATCGCTCCAGCGTGGCCCAGGCAGCACTGGTACACCACGTTGCTCGACCTGTTGATAGCCAACCCAATTACCCTGCCACTCCACCCAGACCTCATAACTCAGGACCACGGCAGGCTTCACCACCCGGACCTGCAGGCTCTTCACCTCATGGCATGGCTGCTGCATGGCTAAACCAGTCAGAGTTATGTTGCTCTGAATCAGTACAACAAGTTCTCCTGGGTAGCATGAAGCCTTCCACCTGGTCAACGTACCTGGCCAAGTGGAAGCGTTTCTCCTGCTGGTGCGAAACGCTTAATCTTACTCCCACTGAGGTCTTGATCCCCTCTATTTTGGACTACCTCTGGTCTCTCAAACAGCAGGGCCTAGCAGTATCAGCACTGAGGGTACACTTGGCAGCCATCTCTACCTTCCACCCAGGCGAAGGTGGTCGTTCCGTGTTCTCACACCCTATGGTTTTGAGGTTCCTCAAGGGCTTGGAGCACTTATACCCTTAAGTACACCACCCAGCCCCAACCTGGGACCTCAACCTGGTTTTAACCAGACTTACGTCTCCCCCATTCGAGCCGTTAGCAACCTGCTCGCTACTATACCTGTCTTGGAAGACAGCTTTCCTCATAGCCATTACATCGGCCAGACAAGTCTCCGAGCTTAGGGCTCTTACGGTGGATCCGCCGTACACTGTGTTCCACAAGGACAAGGTGCAGTTGCAACCACACCTGGCATTCCTCTCTAAGATGGTTTCGGCCTTTGATGTTAGCCAGAACATCTTTCTCCCGGTTTTCTTCCCGAAGCCACACTCAATGCGACGGGAGCGACAATTGCACTCCCTGGACGTCCGTAGAGCGCTTGCATTTTATATTGAGTGGACAAAACCATTTTGTAAAATGCCCCAACTCTTTGTCGCAGTAGCAGACCGAATGAAAGGCCTACCTTTTTCCTCTCAGAGGATCTCATCTTGGGTGACAGCATGCATTTGTACTTGTTATGATTTGGCTCATATTTCCCCAAGCCACATCACTGCACATTCTACCAGAGCTCAGGCTTCATCTGCCTCCTTCCTAGCTCGTGTACCTATCCAGGAGATATGTCGTGCAGCTACCTGGTCCTCGGTCCACACCTTTGCTTCGCATTATGCTCTGGTTCAACAGTCAAGAGATGATGCAGCCTTTGGCTCAGCAGTTTTGCATTCTGCCACATCTCACTCCGACCCCACCGCCTAGGTAAGACTTGGGAATCACCTGACTGGAATGGATATGAGCAAGCACTCGAAGAAGAAAAGACGGTTACTCACATTTGTAACTGTTGTTCTTCGAGATGTGTTGCTCATATCCATTCCAAACCCGCCCTCCTTCCCCACTGTCAGAGTAGCCAGCAAGAAGGAACTGAGGGGTGATTGGGTCGGCAAGGCTATATATCCGGCACCATGGAGGCGCCACTCCAGGGGGCGCCCAGCTGACCCATTGAGTGTTGCTAGGGTAAAAATCTTCCGATGAATGTGCACATGGCGTGCGCACACCTAACTGGAATGGATATGAGCAACACATCTTGAAGAACAACAGTTACAAAGGTGAGTAACCGTCTCTTCTTGATGATTCTAATGAATTTTGCAGGTATTCAGTAATAGGCCCTAATTTTCCATAGATTGTCTCTGTGTATGCTGTCAAAAGCTTTCTGGAAGTCTATAAAATGTATCACAAGTGGTGCTTGCCACTCTACACTTTATTCTAGAATATATCTGAGAACAAGAAAATGGTTTGCATGTGATCTCAATGGTCTAAAACCTGCTTATTCCTCTTGAAGTTGGAGATCTATTTTGTTTCTTGGTATGACATTGCCCATCATTTCCCCAGGTACGGAGAGTAATGTGATTCCTCTCCAGTTATTGCAATTGGTAGGACCACCAATTTTACTATAAAACCTCTCTCTTCCATTGGATTGGGTTATTTTCTTTACTCCATATTCTATCCAAAAATTCAAGGAAAGTCTGGAGGGCTGTTTCATCATTTGCTTTAAATATCTCTCCAGTAATGTTATCTCAGCTGCTTTTCTATTTTTAAGTTTACTAATGGCTTTTCTAACTTCTTCCTTTGTAATATCTCCTATATTAAGATCAAGCTCTGGCAGTAGGTTTTTATCATGTATTTGTAGTAACTTGCTATTTAAAAACAGCCTGGAAATGTTTGGCCCATCTTCTCCTTTGTTCTTCTGTACTAAGGCTATGTCTACACTATAACCTGTGTCAGCATAACTTATGTCATTCAGGGGTGTGAAAAAACCACCTCCCTGAGTGCCATAAGTTACACTGACATAAGCGTTCATGTACACAGTGGTATGTCGGCAGGAGAGCTTCAGTACAGCTGCGTCGCTGTAGACAAGGCCAAAGAGTTTTTCCATTTGCATCTTTAAAAGGGCCTCCAGTACTGCTAAAGTTTCCTATTAGATGTTTGATTGTTTTTATACAGGATAGTAAGCTCACTCTTTGGCTAGTGCCTTTGGAAAATGTTGAGAGGCTATCAATATACTCCTCTTTATCTCTTTTATCTAGCATTCCTTTTCACCTCTCTGTCTAGAGCACTTTATTCTTCTTGCCACTTGCTTGTCTCTTCACATGTCTTAGCATTAATCAGTTTTTGCTTTAAACTTCTCTTTTCCACAGCTGCCCAAGTAGCATCACGAATTCCTTTCTCCTTTTGGATTTTGTTGTTGTTGTTAGGAGGGTCTTTGCACTTTCGAGATAGCACTCTGATGTTTTCCCACAAAATATCAGTGTCTTGGTTTTCGTCAGCTGGCTTCATTAGAACGCTGAATATGTTATTCAATTCTAGTTGAAAAGTACTTTTTGTGTCTAGGTCTTTTAATAGCGCACTGATGCCTAGTCATCTTTTACCTTCTTCATCCTTTTAAATGTCATCTTCAGTTTAGCCACAGAAAGGTTATGGACACTGCCCATGTCTGCTTCCCTGTATGCACTTACATCTACCAACAACTGCAAAACTTTCTTGAAATGCAGAAGTGATTTATCTGGTTCTCTGTAAGAAATGGGGAATTCCATCTCACTTTGTGGATTTCTTTATGAGGGACTATTGAGTGCCATTCCCGACCAATGGGAGCTGCAGGAAGCAGTGGCCTGGCCCATGCTGCTTCCATCAGCTCCCATTGGCTAGGAATAGTGAACCACGGCCACTGGGAGCTGCGAGCGGCCATATCTGCAGACGCTTAGGTAAACAAAGTGTCTCTTGGCCCGCCAGGGGCTTACCCTGAATAAGTCACCAAACAAGTTTGGGAACCTCTGCTCTAATGGGAACTATTGGAAGTTTGCAGTTTGGTTGTGGTCATCAATTTTTCTTTGTGCCAGGTCAAGAAATTTGTGCAATTTTGGTAAATGCTATATCCACACTAATGTATGACGAGTGGTTAGGAAATTAAGATACTACACTGTTACTAACTGATCCCTGGATGTCTAATGGATATGTAAAAGCAGCAAAGAGTCCTGTGGTACCTTATAGACTAACAGACGTTTTGGAGCATGAGCTTTCGTGGGTGAATACCCACTTCGTCAGATGCATGTAGTGGAAATTTCCAGGGGCAGGTATATATATGCAGGCAAGCTAGAGATAATGAGGTAGTTCAATCAGGGAGGATGAGGCCCTGTTCTAGTAGCTGAGGTGTGAAAACCAAAGGAGGAGAAACTGGTTCTGTAATTGGCAAGCCATTCACAGTCTTTGTTTAATCCTGAGCTGATGGTGTCAAATTTGCAGGTGAACTGAAGCTCAGCAGTTTCTCTTTGAAGTCTGGTCCTGAAGTTTTTTTGCTGCAGGATGGCCACCTTAAACTCTGCTATAGTGTGGCCAGGGAGGTTGAAGTGTTCTCCTACAGGTTTTTGTATATTGCCATTCCTAATATCTGATTTGTGTCCATTTATCCTTTTCCGTAGCGACTGTCCAGTTTGGCCAATGTACATAGCAGAGGGGCATTGCTGGCATATGATGGCGTATATTACATTGGTGGACGTGCAGGTGAATGAACTGGTGATGGTGTGGCAGATCTGGTTAGGTCCTGTGATGGTGTTGCTGGTGTAGATATGTGGGCAGAGCTGGCATTGAGGTTTGTTGCATGGATTGGTTCCTGAGCTAGAGTTACTATGGTGTAGTGTGCAGTTACTGGTGAGAATATGTTTCAGCTTGGCAGGTTGCCTGTGGGCGAGGACTGGCCTGCCACCCAAGGCCTGTGAAAGTGTGGGATCATTGTCCAGGATGGGTTGTAGGTCCCTGATGATGCATTGGAGAGGTTTTAGCTGGGGACTGTATGTGATGGCCAGTGGAGTCCTGTTGGTTTCTTTCTTGGGTTTGTCTTGCAGTAGGAGGCTTCTGGGTACATGTCTGGCTCTGTTGATCTGTTTCCTTATTTCCTCATGCAGGTATTGTAGTTTTGAGAATGCTTGGTGGAGATTTTGTAGGTGTTGGTCTCTGTCTGAGGGGTTAGAGCAGATGCGGTTGTACCTCAGTGCTTGGCTGTAGACAATGGATCGTGTGATGTGCCCGGGATGGAAACTGGAGGCATGAAGGTAGGCATAGCGGTCGGTAGGTTTTTGGTTACAGGGTGGTGGTAATGTGACTAATGGTAATGTAAATAAGTGATGGTCACATGTTGCAGGCAGAGCTGGTAGGTCCGTGCATTTTGTGTTTCATGCCCAGTATGTATTTGGTTTTGCCTCTGTATTGAAAACTGTTTATCAGCATTTCCTGATAACGAGAATCGTCAGCATAGCTGGTTCACACAGATGTTTTCCACCTTATGATCTATGCCTACAGATGGCTGGATAATTTCTTCCAGGCTTTTTGAATAGCGAAAAAAAATCAGTGTAGTTCCTAACTTCAAACGTGTGCACCATAAATGTGCACATGATGTGGAGGACAGCTGGAGTTAAGGCTAATTGAGGAAAATGAGGGCCATTAATTTTTGTTGATATCATTTGTCAAATAGTTGAATCTACATTTGGAGTAGCATCAAAGCAGAGAACATAACCAAAATAAAGATCCAAACTAGCATTGTTTTGAGATGATGGGTGTTATCAACCGGTATGTAAAGAGATGGATTACCCTATGTGCCATCTTGTAGTGAGGTGTGGTACTACGGGTGAGCCCCCCTGACACCCAGTTGGAGGACAGTAACTCTGCTAGCACAAATCAGGGGAATGAGAACCTAAACCAAGCTAATCAGAATAAATGTCTAATTTTAATGAAGCTCCATTGGGAATAATAGTTCAAAGGCTCTTATCCCAGGACTCAGGTTCAGAGCTCTCAAATTTAAAGTCCAAAACACAGTCTGTGTCTGATCAGGCTAACCCTTCTACTGCTAGAGAGAGATCACCACTCTTTGCAAGCTAGACAGCTTCAAGTATCCTCTTTCCTGCTCAGCTTCCTGTTTCTGTTTAAACAGGTCAGTCTTTGGGCAGAGCAGGGTCGTCTTGATTATACCAAGTCTGTTCTGATTGTGACCTCCTTACAGGGGTAATACACTCCTTCACGGAGGGGTGTGTGTGTGTGTGTGTAGCAGTATCACCATATCTGTGTACACTTGCTGCTACTGTGTACACGAAGTACCCAGAGTGCATGCAACTGTCATGAGTAGCACAGAAACTGCAATTGGCTTGCTCAGGTCAACTGTCATACTATGTAATTTTAGACCCACCTACTGGGTGAGATACATATTAGCAACAGGGCACAATGACATTAGTGGCAGCTGTGGATTCTAGTACTTCTGTGGAGTGGTCAAATCCATAACTGTCAAGTTTTGTGCAGCTCCACTATTCATTGTGTGCAAATTGTCATAAGCTAACTTGCATATTGGCAACTAATTTGCATGGAACCATAAACTTCAGCTGAAAATTGTGTGATTTTAGTGCTAGTGAAAGACATCAAACTGACAGCTCAGATAAAAAGTTCCTCTTTAACTGCAGGGCAAGCTTCCAGGTCCTGCCCGTTGCCTCAATCCTGATATGAGTAGAGGTTTCTTCTAGGAGTAACTGGGATAGCTTTGTATACATGGCTGATGCACTGTTTGGCCTTTCTGGTGAGTCTGCCAATCATGCAAAGTGGATGTGCTCTGGGTACTAGAACTGAGACTTATCAAACTCAACTCAAGGACACCAAACATCCATTAGCTGGGAACAACATTTAATCCTTGCTGGGCTGGATTCAAATTGGTCGTCTACAGGTGAGAGGCTATATGGCTTGGTAGCTGTGCCCTGAGGCATGAATCATCTTTACCTCCAATAAATACTAACCCAAACCCTCACTTAAATGATCACTTAGTAGCACAGGTATCCAGTCCCCCAATAGGTGTTAATGTAAGAAGTGATCAGATTAGCACAGATGTCTTCTATGCGAGCTCAAGGAGTAACTTGTAGCAGAAGTAGGCTGTTTTCCTCTTTGTGGAGCAGCCATGTGAGAATGACAGAATACACACTTGCCAATGGGTCACATACCTGCTAGGGAGTTGGCAGGAAAATGTTGGATATTGGGATTCTTGGGGTCTGTTCTGCTATTGAAAGCAGATTATGTCCTTGTGGTTTTTGGGGCTCTACCCACAGAAATTCAGTACATTAATTCTGAAAGTTGTTGTGACAAAGGGCATGTGATTTGGGACTGGCATAATGGCACCCTGTCGTCTATTCCCAGCAAAAAGCCACATGCCCAATTTATAAAAAACAAACCTTTAATGGGAGCTGAAGGCAGCAGCCAGCACCTCACAGAAGAGGTTTGGTGTCCTGGAGGATTTGGCCCCTTGTCAAATCACCCTCCCTTCTTCATTCAACTCCCCCTTTTAGAACACACTTATTCTGCAAAGCCCATCACAATAATTCAGCAAGGACAATCAAATAAAACAGCAGAAAAAAGTCCTATATCCCTTTAAGAATGGTCCTTCAATTTATGACTCATAGATACCTGATTTGTATAGATACAAATGGGTCATTGGTATAGGTACCTATGTAAATACCTACCTAGGTAAGATTTTCAGAAGTGCCTAGTGATTTTAGGTGTCTCATTTTTTTGCAGCTTGAACATTCATCCTATGAAAATCCGTCATGCATATGAAATAGGGCCTGATCTCTCTCCCTGCCCTGCCCCTCCCTTGAAATTTTTGCTTTTAATTTCAATGGGAGCAGGTCTAGTCCTTAGACTGCCATCTCCTTGCAGAAGGGACCATGTGTGCAGAGGGCTGAGTTCACGGATAACCCTCGGTGAATAAGTCACTCAACAGCTATATAAATAACCCACAAAGAAATATATAGAGACATCAGCAACAACATCTTGAATAAGTGATGCAAATACAGTAGCAATCTATGGTAAATCCAGCTTTAAGACCATGCAAAATTATAGCAGAGTGAAGAACTTTTTCAATTTTCAAATTTTTAATTTTACCGAAATGTCATTCAATTTTGGAAATGCTCCCACTTTGTTTATTTTTTCTGTACTGCCTTTCCTTAATATTTTCATCTTAATTTTATAGCAGTTAATAACATGAGACTTATTTCCCCCTCGCCCAGTCTTTTGTAGGATAGTTTTAGATACAGAGCACTGGCCACAAGGTCTCCCTAACATCAAGACTGGAATCCTGGTCCTCTTGAAGTTGGTGGCAAAACTTCCATTGATGTATTTAATGGAGCCAGGATTTCACCTCAAAAACCTTGGCAAACTCTTCCAGAAGCAGACTCTCTGGAATACCTGCAATGAGAGTCTGACTCCTCTTGTACTTTACCCTCCTCTCCTTCCATTGCACTCCTAACCCAAAACTCATATTGAGGAGACTGGGAGATGGCAGTTGCTGTTGCAGCTGAGTGAAAGCAAAATGCAGCTTTTCTTTATTGATAAATAAAGAGGAGAACATTCAATCCGTTACCATCAAATACCAGACCATTTATCATTTCAAGTGACATTCTCCCATTAGATCGCTTAAATAGATGTAATGAGGAGTGACCAGTGTTTTTTACCGAGCAGATTGGTAATTGTCAGCTGAGTGTGACAAGTCTGCTAATGGACTAATAAAATTAATTGTACTACAGAGAAGACCCCCAGTGGAGAAAAAACAACTTCAATTTATATTCTACCTATGCAGATCATGTAAAGCATTATTCCTATAGACTATCATTCTAAAGTCAAGAGGAGGGCAAGTAGAAATTATATAAAACACAATTCAAACTCTTGTAAGTCCTCTAATTTTATTTCACATCTCCAACCAAAAACTAGTACTTATATTACTAAATTATATTGGCTAAATCCACACGGTGGGCCACATTCGTCCCTTGGATTTACATTGACGTTGAATTTGGCTCATTTTTGTATTAGAAAAATTGTTAAACTCTTGGGAGCTAATGTTAGACTTTGACATGAAGAAATGCATGTTAAAAACTCCTCTCCACAGATGAAACCCTTGAGCACCACATTAACATCAAACTTCTTGTTCTCACCTTCAAGGCCCTGCACAGTATCATTCTGGTCTACACCTTGTCACTTTTTTCCCCTATAAGACACTTCTTCACTCACAGTACAACTCTTAATGCCCCATTAGTTTCCTGTCCATTAAAAACCCTATATTGTAAAGAAACTTTTTTACTAGGTTATTCACCAGGGGTTAGATTATATAACTGAAAGAGTTCTGTTGTTACTGTTAACAATGGCCAAAACTCCACAATTTTATGTGAGGAACGTATCCAGTAGGAACAAAAAGGACCATATGGGTTAGCATGATTAGAGTAAATCTTATCAAGGAGCAAGTCTCATCAAGGGCAACACAGAATTTGAAATAGTTTGAAAGGAAATGGGGAAACAAATTCCCAAAATTAATTGTTAGATTTTTATGTCTATGTATCTTGTGACTGACATAGTTGTAGTGGAATAATTCCATGACGTGTCAATGGTGATGCTTTTATCCCCGTAGTACCCCTCTCCTCTTGGGGATCCCTGTGATCACCCATGTCAGTGCCTCAACCACTTGGCCATTCTCCCCAACTTACTTACTCTCTGGTAGGGTTTGTATCTCTTTGGTATGACATACCTACAGAGTGCCCTTTGCTTAGATCCACATGCTATTGAAAACAAAGTGAATGCATTATGCACATGTATATTCTTGTTGTATTTAGAATAAAAGGGCAAACAAAATCCACTTTTCAACATTATCTACTTTTGCATTATTTTCTGCTTAATGATGAAAATTAATGAAGTTTGACCTTTGTGTAGTTAGTTTTACATGCAAGCTCATTTTGCTATGTTTTGGAGAACAGTATGTTTGTGGTATTGTTTAAAAATAACTTTCTATAAAATAAAAACAGACCAATTTACATTGGTCTTGTAAAAGTTTGGCTGCATGTTTACATTTGGGGCCAAATTTGACTTGCCCATGGCCCTTTAAGGATCACAAGTTCTGTTTGTATTTTTCCAGGCTATTTTTGTAGTGATGCATTGTTGTCAAAGCATATTTACTATATGGATAGACCGTTATCTGACATTTCATACAACAAGAGAAAGTGATACCATGAGCTTTCATTATAAAGCTGGGTCAGAGTGGGAAACATTTCTTCTTTGTGACTCTCTCTCCTTCACCCTACATATCTGTAAATCAGACAGTTACTTTACCTGCTTGGTATTGGAATTAGTGCAAGTCAGGTATTCAGGACCCTAATTAACTACGCAAAACTACTCTTGGTCACTACAACATTCCTGCTAGTACTGGGCACAAGCCTAGAGGCTGCTATCCTAAAGCTCCAAGGACTTGTCTATACGAACACTTAGTTCATGGCCTGGTGGGGTGTAAGTCTAACCCGCTCTACCTGCTGCACACTAAATATCCACGTGAACCTTGCTGCCGCTCACTGAAAGTTCCTAGCACACTTTGATCTACAGCACTTTGAAATGGGAGTAGATTAAAGTGCATGAGGGAAGTTTTGGTGTGTGGCAGCAGAGTCCACAGGGGCAGTTGTTTAACAGCAGGCAAGTGTGGGGTAGATTTACACCCTAGCTTGCTGCAAACTAGGTGTTCATATAGACTAGCCCGAAGTTCCAGTCTTCCTGTCAATATTAACAGGATTTAATCCAATGAGAATCCTTCCACTCTCTTCACTAGGTGCCGCATCTGGTCCATAGGATATGCTTGAAGAGGGAAATACACTTGTTTTGTTATTAAAAACATTTTAAATCAGAGCAGGCTGATTCTCTTATGTAGAGGAGTAACTATTCTGAAAAGAGCTCCATCGGTATTGTCACTAAGAAGGATTGACGCTGTCCATTTAGTCATAGGTGCACGCATACAGCGAAGATGGAAGTTCTGTGTAGAGGGAACTTTCTGCCATTCTTGTTTGTGAAGAGTGCTCTGAAACATGAGCATAACTAAGCTATGAAATAGCTCTGAGTTAGAAATTTTTCTTGTGAATTGGTGTATAAATGAGCAAGAAGTGATCCCATTTTCCTTCCTGAATTCCCCTATTCAGTACAGCCAAAAAAAAAAAATATCTCTACCACCAAGAAATCAAAATAATAGGGATCATTCCAATCCATGTTTTAGGCACAGGTGAAACTTTATTACAGTGCTTCTCCCTATCTCTTGCAAAACACTAATCTGATTTTTTCAGATGAGCTGACATTAGATGGCTGAAATGCAAAAGCACCTTTTGGCCCATAATACAATACAGTTAGGCCCCAGTTCAGTCGAGTATTTAAGAAGATGCTTAAAGCTGTTCATGTATATGTGTTTTGGTGGATGGGGCCTTAATGCATATAGACAAAAGGTAGCTTTGCATCGTACCTTTGTTAGATCAGCATAATATTTTCTCCCAAGGGAATATCCCCAGTTCCCAAGAGAATGTGCCCGCATCATTCAAGCATATGCTCTAATTCAAATGTGGCTAGAAGAGAAATTTAAATAATGCTGTATGTGTTGCCTGTCCTGTAGGAATTTTCTTCTTTGCGAGAGTTTTCCACAGTGACATGGTGAATTATTTAGCTCAAAGGAGCACAGTCTGACAATATTTTAGAGACTATCAGAATTTGTAACAAAGAATACAGAAATAAGACATCAATTTTTAACAGTGGGGGACGGGGTGATTAATCATTGGCACAAACTACCAAAGCAAGTGATGGATTCTTAATCTCCTGAGGTCTTCAGATCAAGACTGTGGATGCCCTTCTGGAAGATATGCCGCAGTTAAACACAAGTTATTGGCGTCAATGTAGGGGTAACTGGGTGAAACATAGTGACCTGTGATATTCAGGAGGTCAGATTGAATGATGTAATGTAAGGTTCTGGCTTTAAAATCTGTGAGCTACTTGTGAACTCTGAAGTGCTAAAATAGAGACTGAGGGCCTGATGTGCCATGGAGTACTTGCAGTTTTATGCTTCCACAGCACTGTAAATACTTTTTTTTTTTTTTAAGGGCAGAGAGAAAAGGTATGATTGAAGTAACATAGTGGTGATGCAGGTCATGGGACTGAAAGTTAGGGTGAGACTAATGCTGTGGCGATCAGTTTTCTAATGTCAAATTGATTTGCTGTTGCTTTTGGATAAAAGTGTTGGTTTTTATATTGAACCTTTGAGGTCCTACACTCTGCTACATGCTTTACCCTTGAAGCCACCTGTTAGGTTACACCACTGATGGTCAATTGTGCATGTATGAATGGGTAGGTATATTCATCTAGAAGTGTAGAGGTGCATAACTTTGTACTCCATGAAGGGATTCTCACTAGAGAAGAAAGGGAGGAAAAAATGCTTCGCAGTCACAAAAAGGGACCCATCACTCCTTTTCTCGATAGTACTCTAACAATTCACTGTCCATTGGGAAAGAGGAAAGAGACGTGTCTCCAGGAGCTCAATGATAAAGTATGATTTCTGCCATTTGTGGGATCAAGGAATCCTTATGAAACATTAGCATTCCCTGCAGCCATTGCTGTAAGAGACGGGATGGTACCTATAGGGTAAAAATCTGACCTATGTCCAAGGGGGAAAAAAAAATCAGGGTTAAGTTGGTATCCATGCCTGCAACTACAAGGATTTTGCTACAAAGTTGTCTGAATAAGCATAGTGTTTGAATGGCCATTCTTACAGGGTGATTTTTTTTCTTCCATGCTGTCTGAATGTTGGAGATCAAGTTGAGCGCCCTGAGATTCATTAGTTTCAGAGCTGTGCCTCTGTAAACAAAAGTTATAGATGATATTCCCATGCTGGAAGATTACATCACCTGCCTTTTTATGTTTCATCTGCCTCTTCCCTGTGCTTGTTGTAGAACTGCATTTGTTATGACTCACCGCCAGGGACTGAGGGGCCTACTGTAGTGGGTTTGTAAAAGTTCTGCTTTACTTACACAGACGGTGACACCTTGAAAGTGGCTGCAGAGCCAGTGCTAGGCATAAGTAGACTAGGCAATTGCCAAGGGGCCCACCCTCTTTGCTTTGTGTTTGTGTGACCCAAATATATTCCTGTTTAGGACTCCCCAAGGGGCTAGCATCACCCCTGGGTGGCTGTTCCTGGTCAAACCTTGGCTTTTGTTCCTGTGAAGCTAGAACTTTCAAAACGATTTGAAGGTGAGTTTTAAGTGATTAACATAAACTGCTTGCAACAAGGCATATGTACCAACAGACTGGGGGAGAAAAAAAAAAGTAAAAACATCTGAAAATATCCCGGTTGGCACAATGAAAGACAACTACTAGAAAGCAAAAATCAGTTTGAACTTGTACTGTTTGCAATATCCTTTTGAAAGCTTGGAGTCTAAACTAGTTTTTCTGCTGCTGTTTGCCAAAAGTAAATGGACAAAAATTGAGCTTGCTCTTTTCTCCTCTGGTGATTTCATTGGAGCAGAAGCCAACATAGTCTCACTTTCTTTGTATTCTCCTGCTGCATCAGCATCATTGATCACCTCAGCAGCAACATGCACTGCTCTGGGAATGATATGGAATAGAGGCAGCCAGAGGAGTATATGCATTGTTTTGGGAGAACTCTGCTTCTCTCTTATTTCTTTTGAAATGCTGTATCTCAGTGCAGTGGATGCATGTACTTTTTTTTTTTTTAAAAGTTAAAAAAATATAGCAGCAGTTCTCTGCTAACTCTGGCCCTGATCCTGTAACCTCATGTAACTTCATGTGTGTGACCAGTCTCACTGAAGCCAATATAAATTTTGGCACTCTCACAATTTTCTACTAGGTTATATTTGAGGCATAAATGGAAGTAAGTGTTTAAAGCACACACTGGACTAGGCATCAGATTCGGGTTCATCTTGTTTTGATAATAATAAGCTCTTCAGGACAGGGACTTTTTCTTCATTCCTGATTGTAAAATCCCTAGAAAATGGTTATTGCTATTACAGTAACAACATCAGCAAAAAGAACAAGAGTACTTGTGGCACCTTAGAGACTAACAAATTTATTTCAGCATGAGCTTTCGTGAGCTACAGCTCACTTCTTCAGATGCACAGAATGGAACACACAGATATTTATACATACAGAGAACATGAAAAGATGGAAGTATGCATAGCTCATCTCAATTGATTAGACTTTTCCTGTTGGTATGCATACTTCCATCTTTTCATGTTCTCTGTATGTATAAACATCTCCTGTCTGTGTGTTCCATTCTGTGCATCTGAAGAAGTGAGCTGTAGCTCACGAAAGCTCATGCTGAAATAAATTTGTTAGTCTCTAAGGTGCCACAAGTACTCTTGTTCTTTTTGCGGATACAGACTAACACGGCTGCTACCCTGAAACATCAACAAAGAGTCTTGTGGCACCTTGTAGATTAACAGACTTTTTGGAGCATGAGCTTTCGTGGGTGAATACCCACTTCCTCGGTATGCTCATGCTCCATGTACCATGCTTCAAAACGTCTATTAGTCTATAAGGTGCCACAAGACTCTTTGCTGCTTTTACAGATCCAGACTAAATGGCTACCCCTCTGATACAGTAACAACATTGTGGCTCTGCCCAAGACTTCCTGTGCAACCAGGGGCAAGCCAATTAACCTCTCTGAGCCTGTTTTTCCTCATCTTGTAAAATGGACACACTCATAAATACCCTGTTTTGCAGGGCTCATGAGAGGCCACACTCATTAATATTTGTAGAGCACTTTCAGACCCTTGGAGGGAAGCTGCAATAGAAGTGACATTTTTTTTAAAATATATTCTTGAATTACTTGAATTGTTTCCTTCATTATAACAGGGATATAACGTACCTAATTAATAAAACCTCAGGAAAATCAATAGTGCTCGAGATTAGAGCTGAGCTGTGGTAGCTGCCTTGCCCTGGGGGAGTGCTGAGAGACCTGTTCCCTCCTAGAGCTCCCAGGTATGCCATGGGGATGTACAGGGTGCACCATCCCTCAGGAGTGCAGTGTGCTGCTGGCTGCTGCAGAGGTGGAGCAGATCCATTACCTTGACCCTGGGGCTGCTTGAGGCTGTGGAGGCCCTAGGAAAATGTGAGCTCTGAGCTCAGAAGAGTGACTCAGTGACTGCAGTTGTACCAAGCCTCTGCTGAGGGGCAGGAATGAAAAACTTTGTGTTCCTTCCTCCCCTTCTCGAATACCTACACAGCAGCTAGGCAAAACCTGGCCATAAATGCCTGACTTTTCATCACTAGAGAGCGGGAGTGAAATGTGGGTTGAGTCCAAAGCAAGATGATTATTTGTATTGTTTCACCAGGGTGTCCTAGCTCAACTATGCCACAATACAGAGGAAATTCTTGACCCAGAGCTGCAGCAGTCCGAGTACAGTGCAGATGAGTTTGGTTGCTTCTCTGTAGTCTTTGGTGTGAATTTTTCCATATCAGAAAAACAATGTGGCAAGAACAACTGTCTCCACTAGAATAGCAGGGCCCAGGACTAGATTAACCCCCCACTGGGATTCTAGGCAAACATATGCTTCTGGGCCTAATTACTGATAAAATGGCCATTAGCCATGCCCCTTTTCTCCTCTCAGGCACCTCCCTGCACTCCCTCCCAGGAGCCCCTGTTTCCCCTACCCTGGTTACTTCTCACCACTGGTGAACCTCCAGTCTGTCTGTCCCACTTCCTTGCCCTGGTGCTGAGGAGCAGGAGCCTCAGCTGCTGTGTTGCCATGTTGAGGGCTCTGCAGGCCAGGGCAGGACTCAAGTGCCATGCCAACATCACTCCCAGTAGCCATGTGACCTGAGCACCAATTGCTGCATGGTGCTTACAATTGGTGGTTGAAAAACAGGCCAGGTGGCAATCCTAGTGGCTGGGCCAAACCTCAGAGGTGCTGCAACCTTGCGTGCCAGCTTGCACTGCCACTCAGGCAGGTTTGGTCCAGCTGCCCCTCCAACATGAGTGAGTGGCATTGCAACCTGGTGCAGGGAGTCACAGTGCGATACAGGTTTTCCCCCCCAAAGATTGGGTGCCCCACTCCCTGCAACTCTGTAGCTTGTGATTTTGGGGTTCCCCCACAAATTTGGGCTCTAGGCACGTGGTAGGTTGCCTGTGACTTAATCTGGCCATGGCAGGAATGTTGGTGATGAGGACTAAAATACTCTGGCAGACTTGCACAAAGAAGCTCAATCCCACCAGTACCAGAGCCACCACAAATTATGCCTATTTCTTTCAAGCTTCCCCAATGCAGTACAACCACTCTGCATAGGTAAAAACATTAGTTATCACACAGCACAAGACAGGATTTAAAAAAAATTCAGCCTCCCCATCTTTCATTTCCATCTGACAAATACAAAAGGTATTTGTGCTCCCTGCAGAAGCACAGGTAAATTTGCTCTGAAAGACTTTGCTCTCTCTTGGAAGGATGAGCAATAGGACTGGCACAGAGCATGGCTTGATTAATATTGAGCACAAGTTTTTCCTTTCCTTTTCTTTTCGCTGACAAGTCTTTGGCATATCTTTGATTACTCACCTCTTCTCTCTGCCAAGTCCTTGCAAGACAGGTACTGAATGTCCAGTGCCAAACTATCTCTTTAAATATCCATCAGCAAGAGAGCACATAATTCTGCAGCTGGAAAATTGTGTATGTGAACTAGTTGGTCTAAAATAAAAGGACTTCCTGCCATAGCTGATTTTGGCACATTGGTTTCTTCCCATTAACCAGTTCCCCCTGCAGGGCCAGATAGTGGCTGGGCCTGGTTTGTGTACAGAAGCAGAGAAGCGGGCACAAGAGTCGTCTCTCACTTCTCCCATGACCCCCCACCCCATACAGGAGTCAGCTTCATTTTTAGGCTCTGTGCTTGCTTGAATACCAGGACCATGCAGAATGAGCATCACAATCCCAACAGGGATGGGGAGGAAACAGATTGTTGGCCCCTCCTTCCCTCTGACTGACCAATAGTGCTGACTCGCAAGGGCTGGGAGTGCACATTGAACACTGAAGGGGTGTAGCAACAGATGACCTCTCAGAACAGCCTCCACCTCACCCTCAGCCTCAAAACAGGTCTGTGTCTATTAAGCGTAATAGAATCCTAAAAGAATGCATTCTTGTTTATATTTTGCAAGGGAAAATAACATGCATCACAAGGGTGCTTTGTGTGTGGCTGTGTGTATTTTACTATTTAATAAAAATTCAGGGACGGATCCTGCAGGGTTCTGGGTGCCTCCCACCCCCAATGAGTTCAATGGGAGCACAACTTGACGTCTCACAGGATTGGCTTCAAAGAAAATTAAAAGGTATGGTAGTTAAAAAAAATAAACAGCCTCCCAAATGTTTGTTTTTTGCCAGCAAAGTAAGGACATACGATTCTTAACATGCAAGGTAAGAAGGTCCAGTTTCACACAGTCCCATCTCAGAGCAGAATCACATGCCTGAAATATACATCCATCAAAAATGTATGCAGCTTGTTTTTAAATAAAGCATCCCTGTTGTATATGTCTCCAATGTTGTTGTGGTTCCAAGGGTACCCATTAAGTTACCGTGGTCCTTTCACAATGTGGCTGGACCTTTAAGGAGCTGCAAGGCTAGGCCCAGCCTGAACTGTGAACTGATCACCTACCTCCCAGCTGAGACTGATGGAGTGATTATAAAAGCCAGAAAGTGGTTTATTTAGAAAGATGAGCTGCGGGATGGAGGCGGGCTTCTGTGACAGTCCCCTGCAGAAGACCCTGGGTCAGGGGAAGAGACTGGGTTTATATGTAAAACTTATGTTGAAGTTTTTTATTGTGTTAATGAATTGGGTCCTATGAGAAGGCCCTGAACACAGGGTGGTATTAGTCCTTCCTGGCTGGAGAGGGTGGCCAGCAGTCCTACCCATCCTCAACATGGGGTTGTTACACAGACTGTCTGGTATTCACTGTAGGCCAGGGTCAGCCTGAGGCACAAGGAAGGATGAACACACCCTTTCCCATTTGCAGCTCCGGGAAAAAATGCAACCCCTGTAACCTCTCTCCCTACACACCTGGGGTCACTGAAGGGCCACGATCCCATCTCCGTTTCACGCCAGGATGGGGGCCTGTGTGCAGAGAGGGGCGAATGTTGTACCCAATAAAGGAGGGGAAGAGTGAGCCCACTCCTCCAGGTACAAAGAGATTTCGGTAGCTAAAGATGCTGATAGATGCCTAGTAGCATTTACAAAATCATTGACTTCAATGGAAGTTAAGGGCTAGATCCACCAGGAGACATAGGTGACTAACTGCTACTTAGGGGCCTCAGTCCAACATTTATGCACTAGTAAGATTTTCAAACCCTTACTCAACTACTGCCTTAGAGGTCCCTGATTTCCCCATATGACTAAATGTCCGCCAGTGGGCATCTGCCAAACCACCCCATGCTCTCGCTCATGCCTTTTCCCAGACAGCATTTACAGAGCAGGTGTTCCCCCATCTATCTCAGTTGCAGGGTCCAACCCAGTAGGCATTCTTCTTTCACACCTACTGGATTGGGCCTCACCAAAGGACATCCCTGGGGAACCCAAATGGCCATTTTTCAGGGAGGGTTTCCTGGAATAACCAATAGTCCAGTGGTTAGGGCATGCACATGGGAGACTCATGTTTGAATCCCCATTCGGCCTCATTTACAGCTGGGAGTTGAACTTTTCAGGTTACTGTGTATTTTGGGGAGGATCTCCCTTAACCTCTCTTGTTGGAGCTGTTCCAATTTTAATAAATATTCACCACAGGGCTGGGGGAAGGGAGGAGGCTGACAGACTGACTCAATAGAACACCCAGTTGGGAGACCCAAGCTCAAGTCCCTGCCATAAATAAGGCAGGGCAGAGATTTGAAAACAGAGCTCCCACAACCCATGTGTGTGCTCTAATGGCTGGGCCATTGGCTATAATGGGATGAGGTCTCTCTTTGGTTTTTCATGGGAAAGGGCTGACTCATTTTAGGAGCTTAATTCCAGTAAGGAGGATTCATGGATGTGAATCCTGAACAGAGATATGTGCCTTCCTCAGCTCAGAATTAAATGCCTAACTCTCTTTGAGGGGTGGAGCTTTTGGCTATACCCCTCTCATTGACATTTCCTACTACTTGCTCCCTGCTCAGCTTGCTTGCATCTGAGACTCCCATTCTTAGGCACCTAATTCTCTCCCTGCACTGTACAAGGAGCCTTGGCACCTAACTCAAGGTTTTGAATTCCAGTGGGAGGCAAGGAACCGAACAGGTTTTTGCAATGCTTGAGTGCCTACAGCCCAGATCCTCAAAGCACTTAGGTGGCTAACTCCCACTGAAATCTCATTGAATCACCGTTGCTTAGGGTTGGTTTATGCATGCATAGAACTGTTTCTGATCACCTCCATGAACAAGAATGACGTGTTGCTGATTAATTCAACCCACTTTGAAAGGTAAATAGAAACAAGGCACTCCTCTCCTAGAATAAGAGTGTCCACACATGGAGTTGGTCAGGAAAATCTATGGTGCTTTAAATTCACATCCTTAATCCATATTAACTTTCAAGTGTAAACAAGCCTTTACTTTGGGCTCTGCCTAGCATAGTCTAACCCTGTGTTTGGAAACCTGAAATTCTCCTAGGTGTGGCAGGACTTTGATACTCCTTAGATCCTCCTTTCAGTCATGATTCTTCTTTTAGTTTAAATAGACCTCCTTTAGTATTAGTGAGTTTCACCTATGCCATACAGAAAGAGTAATGTGCATACCAATGAAGCTGATTTTGCACTGGGAAATAGAAGGCAAGGCTATAGGTAATTCATATATTCATAAATAGTCTAACTGGAGTTATGGAGTAGAACTCCATGCAACATCTTGAAAATTTAGAGTCTAATCTCAGCACAGAAAATACCCTGACCAAGTATTATTTGGATAAACAAGTTTGACAGATCTGAGTTTGTGACTGATCCCAGAAATTCTAGTTCTCCAGGCTGCTATAAACTCAATTCTAATTCAGGATCCCTCCCTTGGGCCTCACTGTAATGCATATGCACAATGGGGCAAAAGAAAACTTCTTGTGGGAACCTGAGCTCTACGTTTCCTGTCCTTTGTGTGTAACTGTAATCTCCTCCTTACTGGTGCCTGAATATAGCTTTTGGAAACAACTTCCATTCAAAAATAAAAACAAAAGAAAAGAAAAAAATGCAATGAAATAAAAGCATTGCACAACCTAAAATGGACCAAGCAGACTGTGTAGAACACAAAGGACTTCATTATAGGATCAGTACCCCAAATATTTTACTCATCATGGTGTTCATTTCTCACCATCTTGCTCCATCAACTTTCTAACTCTTCATCTTGCTGCATACATAACCTGAAATATTACTAATGCTTAAATGTTAGATTGCAAATAAATAGCTAATACAAAGTACTGTAAAGTCAGCCAAGAAGAAACAGAAATAGCAAAGCCTGCCATGCATAGAGCAGAAGATAGAAATAGAACTACTGGAGTCAGAATTTGGCCTGAGTAGAGTTTGCAGGACTGGACCCCAATAGTCTGATTCTAATTTTACGCCATTTTTTAATGGTGTAAATCCACTGATTTTTAATTTAGTCTTGATTTGCATTGGTGTAAATGAGAATGGCATGAGGATCCAAATGAACAAACCTCAGAAGTTTGGTTGTGGAACCATTACTCATGTGAGTAATCCTAATGATGTCAGTAGGACGCAGCATGTTTAAGGATTACACAGTCAGGCCAGCTTTCTGGCAAGGGACAGTATGCCAGGCTCCATTTAACTATAAACTATAAACAAAGATTAAACTGATTTCCTTTGACTTTCCGTTCCCAAGCTGAAAGACATGAAAAACTGATACGTATTAAAACTAAATTGGATTTTAACACTCCTTTTTTATTGTAAATATGACAGGAAATACATGTTCATAATGTTTTACTTTTGCTTTCAATAGCATCTAAATCCAAGTGAAGAGGCACTATAAGATCAAATCAATACAAAACCATATGTTAGGGGTAATTCTGTGTTATTATTTTGGAACTAATTGATTGCTGTTTTCCATTTCCTTTCAAGCATGACTGTCTTCTGTGTTGCTCTTGCTAAACTTTTTCTCCATAAGGTTTAGTCTGATCAAGTTGAGCCACATATTCCATAACTGTGAAAGAATGATTCAAAAAGAACTCTACTTGTTTAAGTTTATTAAGGAATTTCCTATCCCTCAGATAGCTTCTCCTCCCCGCTCCTCCCGATGAAAGGAAGCTCTTTACCCTTGAATTGGGCAAGATCATTCTTCCTTTCAATACAGCACCCAGCAAATTGATAGCAAATCCCAGTAATTAATCCCCTCTGTTTTTAAGCTGTGAAAACTTCGATTTTTGTTTTCACAGAGCTTGTGATAAAACCCAATAGCACTGTGAGAGCTCAGGAGAAAATATCAACATATGAGTGCCTGAAGTGAGGTAATTATGTCCTTAAGTATGGATTTAATGTAAATAACTAGTCTCATATCCAACATCACTGAACAACAACTCCCACTGCAGTGCTTGACGCCTGTGAAAATTGGACAAATTATTTAGGAGCCTGTATGGATTCATGTGCCACACATCCAGCACTACAGTTTGAACATTTGGGGCTAAAGGTACAATGCTACCCAATATATCAGGAGCACTTCTCATAATCAGTGAAAAAAACAGTGTATAGTAGTATTCCTCCTATCAGCCTGAAGATCTTTCTGCTCCTCTTCTCTTGTTGCAAAGATCATTTCAAGTCAATTTCAGAAAGTTCTGCTTGTTCTGTATGCTCTTGGATCTCATTTATCTTGGAGCACAATAGTGATTTCCACCCTGTCCTCTTTGGTTCCACTATCAGAGTGTTCTTCCCCACTGGATTATACATTTTTGGCTCTTGAGTGTGGGGAATGACCAGTCTAGCATCTGGAGCCATTTCAGTCCATTGTGGCAAGACAAATGCTAATTGTGCAGCTGAATAAGGGAATAAGGAATCTCATGCCTTTGTCTTTTGATAGTGTCTGAATGCTACCAGAATGTCTGGGAGCTTGCTGCACATCTGGGGAGTAATCTTGATGAAATGTACTTTCTTGGTGTGCCGTAGCTGATCTTTTCCTCATGCACCCTCCATCAAATTGCAGTTTATATTGGTGACTTGGAGGAACATTTTGATTTTAGGTGCATGACATTCTTTGACTACGTTGAAAAATTTGCAACTGTCCCTTTATTTCCAATGTTTCCTAAATGTAATAGGAGGAATTTTAATATCATACTTTGCTCTATCTGCTGGTACCCACCAATTTTTTAGGTTGTTCCTTTGGAATGTGGGTATTAGAAACAGCAATGAAAAGGCCTGTGCATCTGTCCACTGTATTAGTTTACCTGGTTGGGCCCTGCTTCTCTGCAGTGGGGTTGGGGTGGTGGATTCACAAGACTAACAAAGCTCTTCTTGCAAGCAGCTATATTCCACAAGAAGCTCAAAACATCGTTCTGATTATGGCTTAGTAAAGTCCTGCTAAAATAATACAATCCAAACTACTGACAATTGGCCTGCATACTTTTTGTTCTGAAACAAACAAAGCATCCTTTCTCAAGTGCTGTAGGGAACTGCACATTCAGACCTCAGTGGAAGGCATATGACTGTGTACATACTGCATCATGTTAACGTCTTTAGCAGCCCTCACTGTTACGTGCATGTCTCAGTCACAATTAGGTGACCAGACAGCAAGTGTAAAAAATCAGGACAGGGGCTGGGAGGTAATAGGTGCCTATATAAGAAAAAGCCCCCAAAATTGGGACTCTCCCTATAAAATCCGGACATCTGGTCACCCTAGTCACAATGATTCTGAGCTCCTCCTCAGCCTCTCTCTCCCTCTGTGGTGAAAAGCCACAAAATAACCCTGTTGTCTCAAACAACCATTTGAAATTTCTGCTGTATTTTAGAGTTTGATGGCTTTTTTGATTCCCACCCTTTATAGTCATTAGGAAAGGAATAGATAATATGACAGAAAATATCAGGAGATAGCCATATTAGTCTGTATCCACAAAAACAACGAGTCCAGTGGCACCTTAAAGCCTAACAGATTTATTTGGGCATAAGCTTTCGTGGGTAAAAATCCCCACTTTATGAGCTTATGACAGACACAATCACCGTCTCTATATAAATCCATGGTACACCCTCATCTTGATTACTGCATGCAGATGTGGTCGCCCCATCTCAAAAAAGATATATTGGAATTGGAAAAGGTTCAGGAAAGGGCAATACAAATTATTAAGGATATGGAACGGCTTCTGTATGAGGAGAGATTAATAAAACAGGGATTTTTCAGCTTGGAAAAGAGACAACTAAGGGGGGATATGATAGAGGTCTATAAAATCATGACTGATTTGGAGAAAGCAAATAAGAAAGTGTTATTTACTGCTTCTCATAACACAAGAACTCAGGGTCACCAAATGAAATTAATAGGCAGGAAATTTAAAAAAAACAAATGGAATTATTTTTTCACACAACGGACAGTCAAACTGTGGAACTCTTTGCCAGAGGATGTTGTGAAGGTCAGGACTATAACAGTGTTCAAAAAAGAACTAGGTAAGTTCATGGTGGATAAGTCCGTCAATGGCTATTAGCCAGGATGGGTAGGGATGGTGTCCCCAGCCTCTGTTTGCCAGAAGCTGGGGATGGGTGGCAGAGGATGGATCACTTGATGATTACCTGTTCTGTTCATTCCCTTTGAAGCTCATGGTATTGGCCACTGTCAGAAGACAGGATACTGGGCTAGATGGACCTTTGGTCTGACTCAGTATGGCTGTTCTTATATTCTTATGTTCTTGTGTTTAAAACCCTTCCCAAAACAGAAAAATATTTTCTTTTAAGATATGTCTGTGATGGGATGAAACTCGTAAAAGCACCAAATACAGAAATCTCATCATCCTATTTGTTGCCAAGCCTAAGAAATCTATCCTGTCTTCTGTGTTTAGTACTCATGAGCTGAACATACTTTTGGACTTTAAAGCAAACTTCAGAATATCTAGGGTGATGTTACTAACCTCAAATTATGATTCAGCTGCAGGGTGCAGATGCTCTCTTTAAATGCAGCCCCAAGAGTATATCGTATCTAGGTCTGCAGATATCTGTGCTTCGTGGTTACCTACTATGCAGTAAAGAAACAGGATGATTATTTAAGAAACTTCAGAAAGACCTGCTACTAATGAGGAACATGAATTTCTTGCAAAGGTTGTCCTTGTTTTACAAAGTGTTAACCCATTTGTAGTATGCGGAGGGGGCAAAATTGGTCATGGTTCAGCTCTTGAACCAAATATGAATAGTTTTCCTGATTGAGAGGTGTTCAGATGATCCACTGTCCAGTCATTTTTACAGCTGAATTGAAGGTATTTTCCCCTCATCCCCTGGACCTCTCAAGCAAAGGCAAGTTACAAAAATAGTCCCATTGCTAGGAGGGTGTAGTTCCAGCACTTCTCCAAGGAAGGTGGAGAGGAGTGAGAAGAAGGGAGAGCACTGCTTTATGGCTCCATTTCCCCACTTCACACAGTTTTATGGAGCTGGCTGGGCATTCAGAGAGAGGTAAATAGGTTGTACTTTTAAAAGATATGGTACCTGTGTGTCCTCCCCCTGTATGAAGAGCTGGATGAGTACAATGCCTCTTAGCGCTTCCTGAGGTGGTGCAACTCCAAACTACTCCAATACAAAGCAGAGTGAAAAACACAATCTAGTTCTTTAAACGTGGGGACTGAGGTATTTTTCAGTTCAATTATGTTTATTCCCTGTTAAAATTATATCGGGGATGTAAAGCTAAGTTTTATGCATTTGTCATGGTATAATCCCCACTCTGAACCTTAGCGTTCAAAAGATGGGGTACCAGCATGAATCCCCCTAAGCTTAATTACCAGCTTAGATCTTGTAGTGTTGCCACCAACCAGGACTTGCAGCGTCTGGTACATTCTGGTCCCCCCAAAACCTTCTCAAAGGACCCCAAGACCCAGACCCCCTAGATCTTACACAAGGGAAGTAAACCCTTTCCCCAACCATTGTCTCTCCCAGGCTTTCCCTCCCTGGGTTAACCTGGAAGATCACTGTGATTCAAAGTCCTTGAATCTTAAAACAGAGAGGAATGCACCTTCCCACCTCCTCTTTTCCCCTCCCCAAGAGGTAATACAGATTCAAGCTCCGTGAATCTGAAACAGAGGAATTCCACCTTCCCCCCTCCCTTCTCTCTCCCTGTCTCCCACCAATTCCCTGGTGAGTACAGACTCAATTCCCTTGAGCCTCAACAAGGGGAAAAATCAATCAAGTCTTAAAAATAAAAGCTTTCAATAAAAGAAAGGAAAAAGGCTGCCCCTACCCCAGCTCTGGGCTCCCCCTCCTGCTGTTGCCCCAGCCCTGGGCTCTCTCCCCCCACCTGCATGCCCTGCTGCCCCAGCTCTGGGCCTCCCCCAACCCGCACCCCCCTGCTGTCCCAGCCCTGGGCTCTCCCCCACTGCCACCCCAGCCCTGGGCTCTGCTCTCCCCCCCACATGCTTTCCCAGCTCTGGGCTCCCCCCTTCCACCCTATCAGTGCCCCCCCACCCACACACCTCCTGCCGCCCCAGCCTTGGGCTCTCACCTCCCATCTGCACTCTCCTTCTGCCCCAGCCCTGGGTCACTGGTAACTTGCTCCTAGGGCAGGTCATTCAGCAGGAATTTTGGATGTGCTCAGAACACAGACAGGACTGGTTCCCACGTGGTTACAGAACTGCAGTAAAGTGGAACAATGTTCAGTTTGTGTGATTGGAGGGTATCTGGATGCATATTATAAGACTGTCTTCCATAAATGAGGAAAAGTTGAGGTGCCTTTGTTATTCTTTTGTTCCACTCTTTGTTTCTATGGGGAATTTGCCAATGCAATATCACTGTCTTCCTTTTAAATAAATAAAACTTAAAAAAGGCAATGGCTGTTGAAAATAGCAATTCCAGTTCTAAAAGCCACTGGGAAGCATTTCTTGCTCAATTTTATCCTACTTTTTCTACAGCAAGTTACAGTGGATCAGTATATCCCTAAACCAGTTTGGGGATGTCTCCTGAAGGGGATATCTGGGCCAAAGCCGCCTTCTCCTTGGGCACACTTGTTCCCCATTCACAGTGCCACCCTGCTCTAGCAGTGAGCTCTCCATTCACAGCAAGTTGCAGCATGAGGTTTTAGCTATCATACTCCCTCCCCTGCCCTTTCCTGTTGATAGCAGCCAAGGGAATGCTGAGAAATGTAGTTCTTTCCCTGCTCCAGGGCCAGCTCTATAGGCAGGGAGCTAACCAAGGAACTACAGCTCCCAGGGCTCCCTGTTGGTTCTCAGCTCCCAGACTGGATCCCTGCTGGATGCCACCCCTGCAAATGGGCTGCCCCAAGCTGCTGCTTGCTTTGCTGGTGCCTAGAGCCACCCCTGCCAGTTACTAATCCATGAGAGGACCTTCCCTTTTATTCCATGACAGGTTAGTTTGCTTAAAAGCTTTTGGTGAGGGACCTTGTCAAAGACTTTCTGAAAGTCCAAGTATACTATATTGACTGGATCACCCTTGTTGATGTGCTTGTTAATACACTCAAAGAATTCTAGTGGATTGGTGAGGCATGATTTCCCTTTACAAAAGCCATGTTGACTCTTCACCAACATACCCTGTTTGTCTATGTATCTGATAATTCTGTTCTTTACTAGTTTCAACCAATTTGCTTGCTACTGAATTTAGGCTTACTGGCCTGTAATTGCCAGGATTGCCTCTGGAGCCTTAAAAAAAAATTATGTTACATTAGCTATCCTCCAGTCATCTAATACAGAGGCTGATTTAAGTCAAATTCCACAGTTAGTAGTTCTGCAATTTCATATTTGGGTTCCTTCAGTTGAGTTCCTATTCTTGAGTGAATACCATCTGGTCTTGGTGATTTATTACTGTTTAATATATCAATATATTCCTAAGCCTACTCCAGTGACATCTCAGTCTGGGACAGTTCCTCAGATTTGTCACCTTAAAAGGATGGCTTTGGTATGGGGATCTCCCTCCTATACTCTGCAAAGAATTCATGTAGCTTCTTGGCAAAGGCCTTGTCTTCCATGACAGATGGAGTCACTGCAGCTGGACCTGTTTGCCAGCTCTGAGAAATACAAAATTCCAAGTTATTTCTCCACATTCCCAGATATGAAAGCTGAATGGACAAATGCATTCTTGGGGATCTTGGGGATTCCTTCGAGATCTTCTTAGTTTCTGTACCTGTTTTTACTTTTCCTAGTATTTTAGATTAGAAGCTACTATCAATGTTAAGAAATGACAAACTATGTAGCTGCCTATTAATATTATCTTCCTGGTCATCCAGACTATGGGTCCAATTTGTGCTCCACTTTTTGATAAACTTCCCATTAGTTTTGGTGAACCTGAGCAATGTGGCCAACTTGGTGAGGCGAACAGAAGGACAGCTCTGTAGTGAAAGATTCTCCAAAGACTGTATGTTAACTGTCACGGAATCCTTCCAAAACTCTGGCATTTTGAAACAGACAACTGAGTTATTGCTTTCAGAGCTGTCGGTCGGGGAACCAACTATTATGGCAGAGAGATACTGCATCTGCTTATTATGGCAGTTGGGCTGGCCAGAATCAGGGACTCCACCTCTGAGGAGGAAGAGTGATGAACAGTTGAACAAGAATTACATGGCTGCCTTAGATGTATCTTACAGAGTCTAACCCAGGCAGGGCAGAGAGCCCTTTAATGTTCCATGAAGCAGAAGTTGCTGCCTTCAGGATTTGACACCTTTGTTGCAAACCTGGTGGAAAATTATAAAAGTATTGGGGCATGGATCACTTAAAAAAAAGTGACACTAATGATTTGCCCCACTTCCCCTGCAGTGTTGTCTTTAGATTAGTAAATAATTATTTACTAGATTTGTACATGTATTTCAAAGGAATTTCAAAAACAGTTTCAGTAATACCTGTCACTGTTTCAATTATCTCCATTCAGCATGTAATGCTGTGCCTCTCAGTGGGTCTGAAATATTAATGATTTTTCCCAGCTGGGGCCCAGGTGGATGATGCAAAGTAGAAAGAATTGGTTTTGCCGTGAAAAAACGTTAAAATAAAAAATCTGAAATGCTATTCTAAATTCTATTATTTTATTAGTTAATGGCTCATTTAGTGATTGTTAACCATGTTTTAAAATAATTTCTTCTCTGTAATTAGATGCAGTTGCTATTATATGGGAATTTTTATTTAATCCTAGTGGTTATCTTTAACTTGTGACAACTGTAAATTTAACCCTAGACAGTGAAATAAGATCCTCACAGCCTGAGTGTATACTGAAGTAATATAGCTATTACATCTGATATGTACTTAATGGTTTTGAATTGACATGATCTTAGATTTTTTTTATAAATCTGAAGAGAAAAAGAAAGTGTTTTATAAATGCTACAATTTTTCCAAAGGCCTTTCAGTTTTCTCTGACACAAAAAATTACTGAATATACAAGTTTTGAAACTACTAAAAAATCTATTCATACTGCTATCTTAAATTCCAGATAATGCTAATAATATGAAATTACAGTAGGGAAGGGAACTCTCTATATTCCCCAGCAGTGAATGTCTATTCTATTCTATAGAGCTTTTTATACCATCCTTCCAGTGGTGCATTAAACAATACGACCAACATCTGTCGTTGAAGGTTTCTTCTTTCTCATCCTTTCTCCCCAGGGGGAGACTTGTGTGTTGTGCAGTGTTTTGTTTTGGTAGGGTTTTGTTTTTGTTTCAAATGTACATGCTGCTGTGTGTTTGTTAGGCCATGTCAAAAAGGTGGGCTTTGCATTCAGCGCAGAAGGTGGTGGTGAGGTTATTTATGGGTCCTTTGTTCTTATGGGAGTTCATATCCCAGTTTCAGGCAGGCCCCTGGAGGAAGCTCTATCTCCTGCACAGATGAGCTTTACCTTTGTGATAGCAAGTTCCATTGTGCCAGAAGAAACGGTGATCAGTCTCAGTATTTAAATACACTGCTACCTCGATATAATGCCATCCAATATAACACAAATTTGGATATACCGTGCTAAAGCAGTGCTCCGGGGGGAGGGGATAGGGCACGTGGGGTTGCACACTCCAGTGGATCAAAGCAAGTTCAGTATAACATGGTTTCACCTATAACACGGTAAGATTTTTTGGCTACCAAGGACAGCGTTATATCGAGGTAGAGGTGTATGTGAATGGCCAAATCTTTAAGAACCTGTTCCTGCAAGGTACTGAGCACCCTAAACTTCCACCGTCTTCAGTGACAGGGGAATTGTAGGTAATTAATATTTTGTGGGATTGGGCCCTGCTTTCTTTTTTGCACATGTGAGCTCTTTCTATTAGAATTTGAGTACTATCTAAAGAATTTTCTCAATAACAGAAGCACAAATTGTTAACAGTCAGGTAATGCCTAGTAAATACTGCAGGGATTTTCACTGAACTGTCCTGCAGTTATATAAAATCTGCTTTACAGCTGCAGTACAGGAGAACAAAGAATATTATGAACAATATTTCTTTCTGGGTCACACCAACCATCAAGTCAACAAGAGTGTTTTGAAAAGACTACATATGAAACAGTATATGATAAAGACAAAATAGCATCCTTGTTGCCCCAAACACATAGCTGTCCCGGGAAACAATTGTAACAAGCAATGAAATATTGTAGATAAATATTTAGTTAGAAACACAGACTGCCCAAATTACAATGAATTTAAGCACACCCCTGACCCCCCCACCCCCGGTGTTTTCCAGATGTGGTTCTGAAACTTTCATCTCAGGCCTATTACAACATAATGGACCCAAAGTAAAATACAAACCTACGAAATTTTGGAGTGAAATTCTTGCCCTATTGAAGTCAATGGCAAAACTCTCAGTGGGGCCAAGTTTCATTCCTGAACTATTAGGAAATGAGGCTGTGGCTACAAATTCAATTCTGCCCTCCAAAGCTAGCGCCCATATCCAATTAGAGCTGTTATTTGGTCTGTTCCTTTGCCTATCTCTGTTTACCTTTCTGCGTGGAGTAGCGGCAAAATCTTTATTCTACGCTATGGACCTGAATTCTGTAAAGATGAAGAGAAATTCACCAGTGGTGATATCATAACTTTGTTAAATAACATATGCTGTCTTGTAGCTTTAAAAGCAGTTTGTAAATTTTAGCTTTTCCAACACATAATACTGCCATAAACAATACTGGTATTCCACAAAATGAGGCAAGTGAGATGCATAGAAGTAATCTGAATTTACATTTCCAAACTACTAAATATGAAGACATTTTAAGATCATAAATCATCATGGTATTTATTAGAGCTCTGAGGTTAGGCTTTCAGACTCATCCTTGGTCCTGTCTGTCTCTTCTCTTAGCATTTCCAGTCAATACCGAGCTGACATCTGGTTTCAAAACACAGTACACTATGTACATTTTGCCTCCACGGTAATAAAACTTAGCAAGAACTGCGTAGCAGCAGTACCATTTGCCTTAATAAATATTTGTTTATTAGCAATCTTCTTATACTTTAGGTGATGAGAGCCATATCCGGGGAAAGGGCGGTTAGAATGGAAATTTGCTTATCCCTGTACCTATGTGCCCCCACATCATAGTAGTATCTGAACAGCTCTCGTACATGCCCTCACAATGCCCTCTGAGGCAGGGGTATGCATATGGTATAGTCCCTGCTCTGGTTTTATTGGTCAGCGATTGCCTCTTGGTAAAGGACAAAGGGCAAATGACCAGGCTGATTCTTTTAAATCAGTCAGCAGCATTTGATACCATTGACCGAGAGGTTCTGCTGGCTTGCCTCTGGTTCTGTTGGGGTAGATACAGGTGTACTCCAGTGGCTCCATGACATCCTTCTGGAGAATTCTTGGGGGGTGGGGAGAGGTGGAGGAGATTGAGCAAAAGTGCTTTTGCCCTGAAAGATTTCATTGTCACCCCCTTGTGTGCAAGGTACTCATGTATCAGAGGCTATTAAAAAATTGAGATGGTTTAGGCTCCTACTGACTTTTCTGTTTCTCTTTTTCACTGTATTTGGGATGGATTCTGGCCAAGATAGAGGTGTGGATGAAGCTCACTTTAGACAAGACAGAAATTATGCTGGTACATAGAGGAACATATATGACAGATAGTTACTGGCCTCTCTGAGGTGGTGGAGGCCTGCCCTTTCTCAGTGAGGTTCACCTTGGAGGGCTCTCCCCAGGTTCCAGTCATGACTACAAGTACCTTTTTCTATTTGCATTTAGATATGGGGTTGCAACTGTTTCTCTCAGGCACAGTTAACTGGAGCAAAGTCTGCCTTAGTAACCCTCAGACTGGATACCACAATGTGCTCTATATGTACTGAAGACAACTTTGAAGCTTAGACTAGTGTGGGTCTTAGAGCTATTTGAATATTGTTTGTTGAATCAAACTTTCAATGTATTTTGTTTTTCTTTGTAAGTTTATGTATCATTTGTGAACCAGTCTTGTCAGCTCAGAAAATATTTGGCATTTGTACTTGCTTATGGTGTAGTTTGGAGGAATGATTTTCAGTTTATGGGTTGTTTAGGAACTGTTCACTTTGACCATTGGCATGGGTTACTTAAGTCGTATGGCATTGTTTCTGTTCCCTGATTGGGTAACTGAAACCTTCTGACCTTAAAATCTATGAAGTAGAAAAATAAGTAGCAAACTAGATGAAATTCATCCCCGTGAAGAAGATTAGCGCAAGACCTGTGCACAGTCAGTCCCACTTAATCTCTAGCAGATCCTCACCTGGTACTAGATATTGTCATAGCTCCATTGAAATCAATAGAACTATGATTCTGCCCCTCAAACGAGGACTTAAGTGGTATATAGGCTTTGTGCTGGTCTTCTGTATGGAGCCCAATTTCACCTATTGTGAATACACCAGCCAATTTTCAGACACCAGCCAATTTTCAAAGTATTGAAAGAATAATGAGACTCCATGAATAGTAGCTAGTTTAACTCAAGCCTCAAATTTGCAAATAAATTTATGAATCAAGTTTCTCAGTATTCAGCCAGCTGTACTTAGTGATAATAGTTACGTGAAGTACCTTGTATGTATTCTGCATAAACTATCTACCAGTTTGCTTCCAATTACAATTCAAGGTCTGTGTTTGATCCTCACATGATTTTGAGTTCTGGCTGTTATAGAGATAGAAAGGAGTGAAGGTAGAGTAGGAAACAACAGAGAAAAAGAATACTTCTTCTAACAGTCCCTAGATTTGAAGTCTGGAGGACAGGTTGTGTGAAGTTCTTGGTGGATGGCTCTATACTCTGGAATTCATTTCTTCCTGTGCTGTGACAGAGCTTAAATCTGACTTTCAAGGCGTAATGCAAGGTTTATCTGTTCACTCAACGTTTCACATGAGTGGTAAATGTAGGTAAATGATTGGAATGTATTTAAGGAAAGTTCATTTTTTTGGCATGTGTCAAACAGTTTGATATTGTTCTAGCTATATCCACCCAGTGTGTTTACAATGAGTGCACATTGATAGTCAAAATCAAACACGAATTTGTAAAATAAAAGACTGAAATACACTTCATCAGAAGGCATTCAACGCCAGGTACTGATGTGTTATATAACTTATATAAGTCCACTGTCAAAATAGAAATTCAGATATTTCACCTTCCCTAGTGTAGTTGAAGATAGGCTGAAATCATATATGAGGCTTAATATTTTCATATGGAACTTCTCATTTTAAAAAGTTCTGGGGCCTCAGGAAATGAAATAACAAGCTTAGTGATGGTGGGAGCTTGGGGAAAAATGTGATTAATGTAATTAGAAATAGTTTTAATCAAGAAACAAGTTCAACTTGAGTGTTCTTCCACTGATAAAGCACTTTCCATGAATGAACTTTGCTGCCCCAGCTTCTTGATCTTCATGCAAAATGAATTAAGTCTCATCAAAATTTCATGGCCTATAAACTAAGCTACTTCGGCATTGTGTCACCAAGATGAAATATTGAAGTGTGACCATGGCACGTGGCAACATACTGTAGTATATTAAAACAACAACAACAACAAAACCCAAGAACAAATGAGTGGGGGAACGTGCAGTGGTGAAGAAATAAAAAGCAATTAACAAGATATCCGTCAGGAACTTGCTAAGTGGAATTAAGGTTTCAAGGAACTAGAGGGAGAGAACTCTGGGAAGTAACTCAAGGAAGAAATGTCATTCTAGCTTTCTAAGAAGTATTAAGAAATTAATCTAACTGAAATATCACCTAAAGCCCTTATCTTGATATGAACCTGACCTCAAGGGAGCTCACCTTGATAATGCAATCCTAGGATTCATCAGGCGAGATATTTCCAGTAGAATGATTATTACCATTATACAAGACAATGGTGAGACGACATCAGGAATACTGTGTACAATTCTGGTCTCCCATGTTAAAAAAATATCAATTCAAACTGGAATAAGTGCAGAGAAGGGCTGATGGTCAGAGAAAGACTTACGAGAAAAAACTGCCTTCAGTCTTGTTTGGCCTAACAAAACAAAGGCTGAGGGGAGATATGATTGCATTCTATAAATACATCAGAGGAATAAACACCAGGGAGAGAGCGGTTCATCAGTTAAGGGACAATGTTGGCACAAGAACAAATGGATATAAACTGGCCATCAACAAGTTTAGGCTTGAAATTAGATGAAGGTTTCTAATCATTAGAGGAGTGAAGTTCTGGAACAACCTCCCAGGGGAGCAGTGGAGGCAAAAATCCTAAGTTGTTTTAGGACTGAGCTTGAAAAGTTTATGGAGGGGATGGTATAAGATTGCCTATAATGGCACGTGGCCCATCTATGACTGCTATTAGTGAATATTTCCAATGTCCAGAGTTGGGACACTAGATGGGGAGGGCTCTGAGTTATTACAGAGAATTCTTTCCCAGTTGTCTGGCTGGTGGGTCTTGCCCACATTCTCAGCATCTGACAGATCATCACATTTCAGGTTGGGAAGGAATTTTTCCCCAGGTCAGGGACCCTGGCATTTTTTCGTCTCCTTCTGCGGTGTTGGGCAGGAATTAGTTGCTGATTTGAACTAGAGTAAATGGTGGATTCTCTGTAACATGAAGTCTTTAAATCATGATTTGAGGATTTCAGTTACTTAGCCAGAGGTCATGGGTCTATTACAGGAGTGGGTGGGTGAGGTTCTGTGGCCAGCAATGTGCAGGGGCTCAGACCAGATTATCATGATGCACTCTTCTGTCTCTAAAGTCTATAAATCCATGGATTCTACATGGATTCATTTGCAAAAATAAGCCCTAAGACTACATATGGACCCAAGCTGAAACCCCAGATATGGATACGCAGGCACGGGTAAAGTCTGGATCCAATTCTAAACTTTGCAGGTCCTGCCTAGCTCTAGATTACACTTATTTAATTAAAATGCTTATTAATTCATAACATATTCCTTCTGGAAAATTCTGAAAACCCCATTTAAAGATGACAAAGATATATTTAGCAAGAACATTTATCATATTTACTTATATACCTGTTCTATCAAAAAGTCCATCCTTGATGTTGATCGATGTAATACCTCCAACAAGTTCCATAGATCTGTTGATGCCTTAGTACCATGGATGGAATACAATCTTGGTTAAGAATAGATGAATGACTGATTTCAGGTAAGGTCCTTCACCGTGAATTTGTCATCTTCAATGGGCCTGTCTTTGAACTAGGGTCCCACACCATTATATCCAATAATGGTTCTCCATTTATATCAGCAGATAACTTGCAGCAAACTTAAGTATGAAACTCATAGAAAGGCAAGTTGTAAAATTCACAGATGATGCGGTTAATGTCATGTGGCATTGACAATATTTATGGATGCAAATAATTTAATCCAATATCCAACCGAAAAGAGCAAATGGTTTTGTCTCTGTGGTTAAAAAGAAAAGGGTACTGACAAATTAACAACTTGAAAACTGATTTATGTCCTCTGAGTGCTGAGAGATGTGAACTGGAACAGTCATGTATTACACATTAGCCTCGTGAGATTTAAAAGCAATTGCACTACAGGAATAGCTGCTCATTAAAGTTCTGTAAAAATGATTTTAGTGGCATATATTGTGGGGCTAAAATAATTACCAAGCTGTGATCTAACTAATAGCTTTCTATTAATTAAGATAATTGAGCAAAACCTGCAGTCCTTATCCTTTTGCTAAGGAATAGAAACTTTTCAGTGGGAAGTATGAAAAATGCAACCTGTGAGCGTTTGCCCAGGCCTCTACCTACCACAGTAATTCAGATAGCTACAATTGTGTTTAACATATAAAGTGGGCAAATACTGTAAAAAAAATTCTGTGAATATTCATTCAAATGTTTGAATGTCACTTTGATCTTTTCTGTTCTGTTTCTATTAATGCATTGCAAAGGAGTTTACTAGCAGCAGCATTTGTGGAAACAGAAATAATATAAGCAAACATTGCAGAATATTCACAGAAAACAAATTTAAAATTTGTTATCACAAGCGTTTACACCAGAAATCAGTTTTTAAAAATTACACTTATCCAGTTAGGGAGCAGAAACATATGAATACAGCCAATACAGCTGCAATGTCAAATGTTGAATACATGCAATAAATGGTTAGCAAATGAGCACAGACTATGAATTAGTCAGAGAAATTATTAGGTGAGTTGGTAACACAGTGATCTACTTCTAGACAATTTGAGAACAGAAAATAACAAATATATTTGTTATGAATTATTCACCGAGACCTCTTAACAACACAAGTCATCCTAGTGTGACTTTTTGCTTGATTTAATTATGAAGAAAGTAACTGGCATGCATAATGCCAGAGGAGCTCATAAAGCTCAGGAAAAATTAAGGGAATTCAATACTGTCAGTCTGGCACTTCAGAGTGAAGTCCTCCTATTTTTCTATAGAATAGACAACAGTAATGCAAGGGTCCCCTCGTGTTCCCAGTGATGGTCTTCCGTCTAGAGGAACCTCCATAGGAATGACAGGATAGATCATTTCATTCCCTGGCCTTTCTGATGAGACTGCTGACAAAAGTGTCCATTGCAATGGTGTTTTAGCTGTAGGTCTGTTTCTCCTGAAGACTGGACTAAATGCTCTCTTATAAAATCATTCATTTCACGTGTGCCACCAAACAGCCATTTGATGAGTAACTACTTTCATTTGCTATTGCTAAGGCTAGAATCCAAGATCTAGAGATGAATACCTACATCCCATTAACAGTCATTCTGAGCCATTCAGTACCCAGCTGTTATTTTTTAAAAACAAATAACACCCACCCCTCCTCACAAAGTATTTTCATAACATGTGAATGCCACATTACTGCCATAATTTAAACTCAAGATCGGGCTCTAATTTTACATGCTACACTGCAGAGATTAGAACCAGCCTTTTAGTATGCTTTATCTTTAATGAAAATCTTGGTATTTTACATATGTTTTTTCCTCTACTACATTAATGTTCTTTTCTGTAAATCATATCTTTGTTTAGTGGTGATTTAGGGGAAGTTTTGTCAGGACCTCAATCATGAATGGAGTCTGGAAAGGGAAAAATAAAACTTTTGGATAAAGTGGCAAATTTTATTTAGATGCAATATTGGAAACCACTGTGATACCTGAAAGTGATTTATAAATTTGATAGGCAAAACTGCAGTTGTATATGTAAAAACCAGAAGGTCAAATGGTTTGAAATATATTTTGTGTTGTACAACAAATGGTTCCATGAAGACTGGATGATTACAACTTAAAAATAAATTAAAACCTCGTTTTAGGTATCCTATTAAATTTTCATATACAACTCTTTAAATTCGAGTCTTGGCTTCTTGTTATGTGCAGCATTTAGAAAGCCAATTAATATTATAGACCTCTGGCAAAGTTTCCCAGCAAGCTTCTGCAACTACAATTTTTCATCCAGTTACTTTAGATTATATGTAAGTATTGATGCACTCATTCTAGACCTCTTTCTTACTATAGCTGAGCTAGTTTTAAATCGTTAGAGCTGGGATTATTCACTTACATATCTACTAGGAGGCTGATACAAATACAAAATAGGTGAGTATGGGCCTAATTCAGCTCCATTGAAGTTAGTAGGTGTTTTTCCATTGACGACTGTGTGCAGTTGCTTAGATTTCTACACCAGAAAAGAGAATTTCAGAAACAATACTGAATGTTATTCTCCCAATTTATTGAAGCTAACACCCAATCAAGAGAGTTGCAGAAAGGCGAGAGGACATTTTGTTTCACTGTTGGCTGCAATAAGAAAGGACTGTGCACAGATCAGCTCAATGGAAGTGCTTCTCTTATACTGAAAATTGATTCAGAATGAAAGCTTAAATGAGAGATTTTGGCACAGATATTTGTTCACAGCCATACCTATCTTATGAGTGACAAGGGGAAAAAATGGCTTTTGCAACGGGATCACCACACTTTTCTTTCCTGATGCAACCAGGGCTAAAGGGGAATAGAACACTCTTTTGCTTGAAACATAAATAGAACCACAACATGACTCTGTTGTGTGTGCAGAATCCCTTATTTGGTGCTGCAGATTTTGAATATTAAGTGGCTTGTCAGTGAGAGTTTCCTTCCCTTACGGAATCAAAGTGCTGGTTCTTCTGAGGTTTAATAGGGAAATTAATGTCCTATTTATAGAGTGGTAGATTGCTTCTAATTGCTTTAGTAAACTGTCAACTGCTTGGATTAAGTGATGTGGGGAGGTCTATTTCTAAAAAGTGCTTAATCTTTGACCATTACAAAGCCTTCATGTCTGTTGCATTCCATCACAAGCTGTAACATAACACTTAGAAAACTGTGTTACAAAAGAAACAGGAGACAATTTAATAAAAAGCCATTACAATTTGACAAATACGATAGAGGAAAATTAGCAAAATGTCACTAGGACTTTGGGTGGAGACTCTTTCTCCAGCACGGGTTTAATAAACTGGAAAGAGGAAAACAGGGCAAATGTTCATAATATTTATGAATTACACAATAGGAATTATGAGGGAGTGATGGTAGTGAATCCAGAGGTAAGGTTGTTAAGACACATTTGACTGTAACTGCTTAAAACAAAGATCCTACATGGCTGATGGTTTTTATGCGTAATACTCTTTTTCCGTGCTCAGTAGCATAAGAATCAGGCCTCAGGTAGGGATGTAGTGAGATCCCTTTCTATGAAGCTCTCTTGCCTTAAATATCAGGGTCTTAATGTATTCTAAAGCTGGACCACATCCTGAGCTGGTGAAAATTGATGGAGCTCATTGACTTCAGTGGAGCCATGTGGAATTTACACCAGTATTTTTCTAGGTTACAAAGCAGAGTTCAAACTTCTGTGCTCAGATGGAAATGGCACACTTAAATATTTACAGAAGAAATCTGGGGCTGCCTGCTCACAAAGTGCAGAAGGTAATTTAATACTGTGAGCATCAATAAAAAGTGCAATGGTGCCTTTCCCCCCTCCCATTATTGTCATTTTCCTTCTTCCCTTCCACTCTCAGACTGGAACACTTTGGATGCCACAAATAGAGGAATTGTAATACAAAGGATAACACAGTAATTTACAGCTGCAACACCCTGTGCCCTGACACTGTCAAGATCTCACAAGAAAAAACAAAGCAAAGTCTGAATAGATTATTTGGCTTGGAGGACAGTGAAGGTCTATAGATTTTGCAGGAAGTGGAATTGGGAACTCTAGAGGGGGCAGCCTTTGCTCTAGATTAGCATGATATGTAGGGGTACAGTGCTGCTGAAGGTGCCATCTTTTGGACAAAATGAGGCCCAGACCATTTGTAGACATTAAAGATCCCATGGCACATTTGGTAGCAGTAGGAATATCCTCTTGTCCATGCCAAATTTCAGCTTACGTAAAGTTTGGCACCCTAAATTTCCTCTACAATTTGTCAGTTTCCCCACAATACATATAAATATTCATAGACTGATAGAAATGCTGGCCAGAAGGAATTATTATATCATCTACTCTGAGATCCTGCATATCACAAGCCAGTAAATTTCATCCAGTTCCCCCCTGTGGAATCCAGTAACATGTGTTGGATTAAAGCTTCTCTTCCAGAAAGGCATCTAGTCTTGATCCAAGTGATGGAGAAGGCACTGCTTTCCTCGGTAGTTTGTTCCAGTGATCACCCTCGCTGTTAAAAATGTGTGCCTTATTTTCTCATGTGAATTTGTCTGGCTTTAGCTGTTGGTTCTTGTTATGTCTTTCTCTGCTGGATTGAAGAGAACTGTAGTATCTGGCATTTTATCCCTGTGAAGATACAGTGACACATGGTAACCAAGTCACCTCACATTCTTCTTTCTGGTAAACTATACAGATTGAGCTCTCTAAGTCTCCCACTCTAAGGCATTTTCTCCAAGTCTTGAATAATTTTTGTTCTTGTGTCCATTTTTAAAACATTTTTTTTACAGTGCGCAGGGCATGGGGTGTATGATGGTGGGTGGGGGAGAGGTTCAAAATTCTGTGTGTGTATATTATATGTGGTATATGTGACATATGTTTTATGTATAGGACTATTATTTAATACTGGCTTCTATAGGAAATAATGTGAAGGTGGCCTGTCACAGGGAGACACTGGCACTTTAAAAGGGAAGAGGCCAGTGCACTTGTGACTGGTCAGTTGAGTCCCAGTTAGGCTAAAGAGAGGGCACCTGTGCCCTAAAGGAAAGGAGATTGAGAGAGTCCAAGACCTGAAGTCAAATGCAAGCGATGTGAGTAAGAGCTGCTAGAGATTCCAAGAGACAGGAAATGGTAAAGAAGAACTAGCAAGAGTTGCTTGGGAGAGAGCTTCAGGAGACACAGTAGAGAGAGGTGAGTTCAGATGGAAACTGTAACAAGAGTAAAGGCACAGGTCCTTAAGAAAAGGGGACTGTTACGTTTTATGGCATACAACAGAGAAGATAGATAAAAACATAAAATACCCTTGCTGGAAGGTTGCAACATAATACTAATTTATTTCTTAGAATTCAGAACACAAGAACCAGAGAGAGAGAAAGCAGGCTGCTCTCTGAAACGGAAAGGCACAGCTCACCTCACCTTATACTAGACTAGATTTGCCAATTGACTGCTGCTAGGCCCAGATTTTTTGCTTCCTTGAAGAATCCCCTAGGCTGTAAGCAGGGCCCAGAAAACCACTGGATTACTTAAAGTGATAGCTTACAATTTTAAACTCAGTTTTCAATACACTACGGAGAAGAGCCAGCTTGTTCAGGGGGAGTTCAGCCTGGATGCAAGTGGGTTGATGGGGGTGGGGGATCCCTCTGGGCAGAAACAGGACACCCAAGCAATGAGGCTTGAGAGGTGGAACACTGCAAGAGGGGAGCTTTTGGGGCAGAGACCTGATTGAAGGGCTGCAGGATGACTGATCGCTCTCAGACAGAGAGGCTGGCAAACAGGACCCTGGATCAGGGGGAAAAGGAAGTGGGAACAAAATGCTGCTATTGACTCTTGGGTGGGTGACTTGGAGGCGATGTCTCTGAAAAGGGGTACTGGAAAAACATAATGTATCTTTATATGTTTGTTATGAAAATTGGAGAATGGCTTTACTGCCAGGTTTTGGGGGAATTACTGCTCTGATCAGGACTTAAATTTGGTAAATATTTTCAAACCCAAAGGAGCTCCTAAGCCCAAAGCCATGAATGGGGATGGGGGAAAGGGAGGTGCTCCGGGAAATAGTCTCTGAGAATTAAGCCCTGACTCTGGTATATGTGAATAAATTATAACCAGAGTTGTGCTTTGTATTGGACACTGAGAAATTATTTCCTTTCATGAGTGGAAGAAAAGGGAAACCTGAGGCAGATGCCCTGGACATGCTGCATGCTGCCACAAGAGGGTTCTCAAGGCAGGGCTTCCTTATGACCTGGGCCATCACCTGTATTAGACTATATAAAAATATTAGAGAGACAAGATGGGTGAGCTAATATCTTTTATTGGACCAACTTCTGAAAAAGAGCTTGGAAAGCTTGTCTCTCTCACCAACAGAAGTTTGTCCGATAAAAGATATTATCTCACCCACCTTTTCTGTCTAATATCCTGAAACCAAAATGGCTATAACAACTTGCATATAAAATATGATATACTACCCATGTATCTGAAGCTTGTATGTATGTTCTTTCTACATGGATTGGAAAAGGTATTCTTCACTTCCTGTCCTAAACTGTTGTTGTGTTGCTGAGAATGTTACTAGCACTTAAAATTTATGAAAGTTATGAAATGCCAGAAATAAGGTTTCCCCTGTAACCTTAATCCTGCCCCTTTTGGAGCATATCTATTATGATACATTTTAAAATTACATTATCATGTATGATCTTTTTCCTGAGGACCCTGACCCTATTTAATGCTAGGGGTGGAATTTTCAAAAGCACTCGGCATTGGCTTAATTTTGCTACCATTTCAGTCAATGGTATAGCTCCTAAGCACTTTGGAAAATCCCATACCATAGACTACTGTCTCTGCTCTTGCAACCAATGCCAACTATCATCACCCCTTAATCCAACTTTTCCCTCAGGCATCTTTGGTCTTTTTCCTTTGATGTCTCCTCTGGGATGAACACATCAAAAAACCCTACAAAGCCACTACACAATCTTCCTTCAAATCTCTCCTTTAAAACTCCCCTCTGGGATGGTAGTCAACAACTAGTGGGTAGTCAGTGTGTTGTTACAGCTACTTATATAACTATTTTACTTTGTCTTCCCCTCCCTTCTTTTCCCTCTCCTCCCATTAGTTCATTAGATCCATCTTTGCCTCTTGTTGCCTGAGAAGACTGTGGCTACAGGGGGGTGGACTATATGTTTTATTACATTTGTGCATAGCACTTAGCACAAAGGGGCCATGATCCCTCATTGGGGCCTCTGGGAGCTACCACAAAACACAAAACTACATTACTCTACTTAAGCTTTTTCATCAAGACCCTCTTCTGCTGATGCCACAAAAACCAGCCTGTCACTGATGACTAGTTGGGTACAGATAGTTTTATTAATAAATGTAGTTATTTAAAAAACTAAGATGATTTGATACCATGAGGCTATGCAATAGCTAACTGATGTAACCATGTGACATCATTAAGCTCATTCTCCTTCTTTCCCTCTTTGTGTTTGTCACATGCATTGGCTGTGTCCTGTCCCAAACAGTAACTTGTCTTGGGCATAGACCATATTTTCTATTTGTTTGTACAATACCCAGCATGATGGAGCTCTGATCCTGATCAGAGCCTCTGGGAGCTACCACAGTGCAAACAGATGATAAGGTTGCAGGTACATGAAGAGCTAACGTCCTGTAATCACAATGTTCTACACAAGAACTGAGGAGATACTTGGATTTGCCTTGATTTCAAGCATGTGATTTGTTTTACTGCTTCTTTCCACTAACAGGTCTTGTGATGATGGAGAGCTGCAGCTCACACACAAGTGCGACGAAAGTAAGTAACACACAGCTGAAACTGAACCAAGAGAAAAGGGCATCTCCCACTCCCCCAGTGGCAGACCAGTGAGGAGTTAGATTTCTCCAGTTTGACTATATATGTGAGAGCACAACTTTGCTTTCAAGCAACCATGGAAACAGTCTGGAAGAGTGTGCAGGACCCATAAACACCCCCTTGTATAGCATAGTGCCTCTCTGGGTCTATGCACTCCTACCAAGGTGGTGCCAGATAGGTAATATCTCTTCTTAATTACTTCATTTAATTTTCTACATGACATTTCTTCAAATTCAAAACTGTCCTTTCATTACAGCAAGCACATAATTGATTAATAACCTCTCATCAAAGAAACAAAGAAAACTTGCATAATAGTTCAGTTAATGTCTGTATGAATCTGCAGGGGAGCACAGTTAATAGAAGTTTCCCTGATCATTAGCTTCCTGGCTGGAGATGTACTGGCTTATTCTGGGCCATTGGGCACTGGCCACAATTTAGGAACTAGGATGAGAATGTTTTTACACATAAGGCCCAATTCTGCTCTCTGTTACACAGGGGTGTCTTGTATTGACTTCACAGGAAGCTGTACCCATGTAACCAAGGGCGGATTTGGGCCATGAGTGGGTCTTCTGAGCAGTTCAGATCACATCTGTCACCCTAGTAAGTCAACATAGTTACTTCTGGATGTTTAAATATTAGGGAGAAATCCTGCCCTGTACCATGTAGGTATATGTGGAATCTCTTCTGTGCCTCATCCAAGCAAACAGCAGCACACAACCAACAAAAACAATGAGGAGTCTGGTGGCACCTTCAAGACCAACAGATTTATTTGGACATAAGCTTTCGTGGGTAAAAACCCCACTTCTTCAGATGCATGGAGTGAAAATTACAGATGCAGGCATTATTATACTGGCACATGAGGAGAAGGGAGTTACCTTACAAGTGGAGACCAGGGTTGACAAGGCCAGTTCAGTCAGGGTGGATGTGGTCCACTCCCAATAATTGATGAGGAGGTGTCAATCCCAAGAGAGGGAAAATTGCTTTTGTAGTGAGCCAGCCAGTCCCTATTCAAGCCCAAATTAATGGCGTCCTCTATCAAGCACTCAAGAGTGTGCTATGACCCTTCTTGGGTACCATAGATTGAAGATCGTGGATCCCAGCTGATTAGCACCTATAGTGCTCTCTGTACTATGCTCTAGACAGGGGAATGGGCTATTTCTTCTGCAATAGAAATTAAGGGTGTCCCTGGATTGGCTTGAGCCATCCTCCCCCATGCCGGCAGGATAACTTTTGTTCCAGAGCTCATTCAGCTTTGTGCATCCCTCTCGCCCTACATCAATTTAGCCTTTAGTGTTGAATGCAAATATATATTGGCACATTGGTAGGGTAGATAGTTTGCCAGAATTTTTCATTGAAAATCACAGATGAGACATAATAGTTTTACTGTAATACATCTAAATGATGGAGAAAACACCCCGAAGATTTGGAATAACAAATATTTATTTAGTCTATTCCAAAACAATTACATAACATAGTGTAGTACATATGTTTTGAAAGCATTGCACTACAAATGAACAACAGTGAAAATGTCTGTATTTTACATTACGTTGTACTGCAATTGAAGGCCCAGAAACATGCTGCAATGGGCGGATAGATTTGTCCATCACTGAAATGTAAGCCCTGATCTATTCCATGTTAGCCTCCAAGAATCTTTTTTGCAAGTCTGCAAGCTGCAGTGCTGTGGTGAGCTTGGGCACTTAGGATTGACATGGCATGGATGAAACTGCATGACTTTACTTTGGCACTCACATTCTTTCAGTGTTTGTGTTGCTTATTCCATATGCAAATGATCTTCTTGAAGTCCTTTGAGATCAGCCTTCACTTCTCCTACTGTGTGAAAACCAAAACTTTCTTGCTCAGAAGAACTACTGCTGTGATCCTTTCCCTAAGTGACTAAAGAACTATAATCTTCTGGATATGCATGTGGAATAAGGAAACATTAAACTAGCTGTTCCATCTTGTAAATATATATATATTTAGCTATAGAACTATTATGACTGTTTTCTTTATGCCACATCTCTTATGCTCCTAAGATACTTTGCAGATTAGTTGCTATTTTGTGAGGTAGAGGTAACACAGCATGTTGGCAAGAGATCACACACCGTGTTTTGTCTCGGAGTCTTTACTTTTGTTCTTCCTTGTTTTACTGTTTCTAATAATCTAAAATAAAAGTAATTGAGACTGCAAGTAAATGTATGCTCTTTGCCTATGGGAAAAGCATAGTCAGAGAATAGAGGTTCTGGAGAAATGCAGAGTGTTTTTTGGGTTTTGCTCCCTTGAGGTATGCTGCATGGAGAATTGCTGTCTCCCAGTGCATGGGATGGAGACTGGGGACGGGAAAGCAAGGACAATAATGATGGATGTACCAGCCATTCTCCTCACAGTTGTAAATAGCTGTGGGAACTACTGTAGTCCTGAAGGTGGCAGTAGTAGCTATGGAGCAGCTCCAGTTGCAGAGGAGTGAGGCACTGAGCTAAGGATTTGGCCCTGTGTTTGTAGTACTGGTAACATTTGCAGGGTGTAATGATGTTGGAACTGCCTTTTAATTTTCTCCAGCAGTCAAGCTAGAATTATGATAGTAATTTGGACCTGTTAACTCTGGAGGGAAAAAAACCCAAATTAGCTCTTTGTAATTGAGCTGATGATTTAGCTCAGTTAAACAATTTTGACATTGGCAAGACTTATTTAAAGTGAGTGTTTCCAAAGTACATAAATTTGTACAAATGACACTGGCCCAGAACTTTTACCAGGCATGCTTTCATAACTAATACCTATTAGCTGAATTAATGTAACAATGTATGAAAAGATACCCGCTTTTACTGCTCAGCAAAATCTCCAGCTGAAATACAGAACACTAAAACCAGCTATTTAATTAAATTCCTTTTTCTCAATTTATTTCTCTTAAAATTTTCTCTTCAAATAAATCTGCAAGCTAGATTTTGGTGTAACAAGGATCCCAAAGCTTGCTCAATCCTCTGTTCTAGCTGAACTTCTATTTATGATATATCACACAGAGGAGCATTGAAATAAAGGCACCATATTCTACCATCAAATCCACAGAGTGGATCTTAATGGAAATATTTGGGGACTGAACCACGCACCAGGCATGTAGGAAAGATGTAAGGGGTTAGAATGTTCTTCTGATTTACTCTGCTAATAAGAACATGGGCCAACTTGCAGTGTTATGTCAGGGACAACTTACGGTTCATTTCATTTTTTTTTTAAATTGATCCATTGTCCTCTTCTTGTGGTATATCAATGCATGTGCACTTGAAAAACTGAAGGGAAGACACCATTCAAGGGCAGGAATTTGTAAAGGAACAAGAAAAGGCGGGAGAATTGAGGTAAGATCCTCGGCTCATGTAAATTGGTGTGCTCACTGCACAGAAGAAAGCAAGGATGTATCATGATATGGGTTTTTAACCACATTGCAATTTTATTAGTCAAATTACAGCCAAGATTACCATTGGGAGGACAGCTCAGCACAGTCACTTGCAATCCACTGATCCTTTGCCAATTCTTGGTGTGCTCCCGCTGCAGAGGCAGCCAGTTATCATACTAAAAGATTCTCTGGGCACCTCCACCTGCCTGCTAGCATCCCTCCCCCTCAAGGGTGGTGGTGTTGAGATGAGAGGGGACCTCGCTCCTTATCAGCATTGTGGTAAAGTGCACTGGGGGGGGGGGTCCCCCCAGTGTCCTAGCCCTTGGTTTTCATTTGCCCTAGGGGGTTGATATGTTGCTCCCATCTCATAAAGAGATGCCCTCAGCATGTCCACTGTTACCTTTTTTGGATCTGGAGCCTAAATGAGGGAGTTCCTGCATTGGGCACCAGCCCAAAGTTGCAACAACTACAGAACTCTTGCATAAGTCCAAACTGGGCCCTCTGAGAGGGAGAGAGTCCCAGTCCTATGGTTGCCCCAAACCAACCCCTAGTTTTCACTGGCTGAGGCCAGTCAGAGTGTTCTGTGCTTTTTTTTTTTTTTTGGCCTTCCTTGGAACCTGGTGATATGGGAAAAAATTCCCTCAAAACAGGGGCTGTCATTGTCTTCAGCAACCCAGATAAGGGAGTGAGAGTGCATTGACCACTGGACAAACCAGCAAACAGGAAGTAGCTCTGCCTGCAGGCACTCTTTTTATGGCTCCAAATCTCATCCCAAATCCTACCTGACCTTAAACATGCCCAAGAAGTCCTGTGTGAGATTGGGGTGGGGAGCTGGAAATCTCCCAGAGACCCAGGCCGCCCCATCCTTTTATGCCATTTCCCATCATGGTAACCACCTAACTCTCCCTCGCTAGGCTTGTGGCTCTCTTGTCATTGCTCTGTTGATTTCAGTGAAGCTATAATGATTTACGTGAGTTCAGGTCTGCCCTTTAAGGTCTTTGTTGCTTAAATCTTGATGTACTATGAGTACATTTCAATGTGATGACTGTTTGAAGAAACTATCTGGAGTTAATTACAATAGTGCTCTTTCTGTGTGATGCTTGAGGGATGAAAAAAGTTAATTTAGTGAACTCAGAGGGTATGGCTACATCAGATTTTTTTAAAAGATTTTTAAACCTCCCGTTTATTAATTGCTAAATACATAAAGCGCTTAAAGACTAGTGTGGACAATCACCACACACTTGATCAAGATTACAGTTATTTTTTTCTTTACCCTAGATCACACCGTCAAAGAACAAATGTTTGAAGGTTGGAACAAACACATGGGAAGTGTTCATAGTAGATTTTACAAACATGTTAAGTACTTTCCATTAACTGGCAACTAACTAGCTCATGGTAACAAAAATTCTAGACACAGTGGAAACATTGAAACGCAATTGAAACACTATTCCACCTTCCCCATCCCCCCAAAATAGGAGAAGCAGACTATCAATATATAGTGCTGAGTTTGATAGGAAAGCACTGCACAAAAACACTCACCTGTGGTGTTCAGGAACTGGGTAGTATCCCTTTAAATAGTTTGAATTCATTGTGTTCTATATTTTCAAAACCAGCCAGAGCTAGCAGTGAATACATGTAACTAGGTCCTGTCAAAGAGATGGACTGAAATCCAAATCCATCTCTCTCTCTCTCTCTCTCTCATTCACACACACACACACACACACGTACGTACGTATGTACGTACATTTTGGGTAGTTTGGATCCTTTATTTTCTAGAAGACCTATAATGTTAAATGAGCTGAACCAAAATCTAGATCCAGATTTTGAGAAAGTACAGACTGAGATCTGAAATGCATGATGTAAGACTCTAAACACGTGGGCATTGTTGGAATTAATGGTCCTATGAATGAAAGGCTCTGTGTTCCATTACTAGTTCCCTAAACCATTCAGGTTCCCTAAATCTTGATTAATTTTTAAAATATTGGAGTAAGGGGTAAAAACATAAGAACAGCCCTGCTGAGTCAGACCAATGGTCCATTTAGCCCAATATCTTCTCTTCTGACAGTGGTCAGAGACAGATGTTTCAGAGAGAGTGAACAGAACAGGGCAATTATCGAGTGATCCATCCAATCCCAGCTTCTGGCAATTGGAGGTTTAGGGTCACCCAGAGCATGGGGTTGTGTCTCTGACAGTCTTGGCTAATAACCACTGATGGACCTATCCTCCATGATCTTAGATACAGTAGGTATAAAAATAGTGATATATCCCATGTTACATATGGTTTCCAAAGTGTTTCAGTGTATGATTTTCAGTTTCTCTTTCCTTGAAAAGAGGTACTGGCATGTGTAAACACTCTTTTTCTCTACTAGCTTGACTTGTGTTTATTTGTATTTATTTTCTTTTCAAGTTAAAAAACCTTAAATATTAAAGAATACCAATAGTTGATGCATTAATAAAGAGACATCAGATATTTAAGTTCCTTTTTGTTAAAATCTATCCTGTTCATTTTTGTAAAATGTAAAGGCTTGGCTCTACGAACCTGTACCTGGATAAGTAGTTTTTACTCATTTGAGTGATTCCATTAGAGTCAAGGGGCTACTTGCATGAGTAAGAACTTGCTCAAATTAAGATGTCCAGAAGATGTGTTGATCTGCTAGGGTTTTTATACTATGTCATGTCCATTGCCATGGTAACTGAATGCCTTAATAATAATTTTGGCTGATTCTTAACATTTTGCTATTGCTTCCAAAAACTGACATTTTGAATGGCATTTTACTTTAGTATTTAGTTAATTAGTGCCCAATCTTGTTAAATCCCAGCTCTCATCCACATAAGTAATCTTGACTCTCTCAAATGGTCGCATTGACAGTTAATGATGGCCAGATTAAGGGGCAGAGAGAGATAATTAGTATTACTTTATTCATAATGGATGGAACTTTCAAAAGAAGCAAAGTGACTTAAGTGCAAAAGTCCCGTTGAAAGTCACACAGGGTACATCTGCAGTATGAAATTAATTTGAAATAATTCTATTCGGGTTTTCGGAAGAGATTTTATACATTCGGTGTTGTGTGTCCACAGTACCGAGGTTAGCATCGAATGTCGGAGCAGTGCACTGTGGGTAGCTATCCCACAGTTCCCGCGGTCTCTGCCACCCATTGGAATTCTGGGTTAAGCTCCCAGTGCATGATGGGGCAAAAACATTCTCATGGGTGTTTCTGGGTGTGTATTGTCACTCCCTCCTCCTCCTTCCATAAAAGCTATGGCAGATGCCATACTGCCAGCAGACGGTGCAGTACGGTGCACCACCTGTCTCCTGGTACTATGAATCCACCTCACCTGTCCTCTCATCTTTCTATCTACTCTTTTATCTAACCATTTCCTGCCTTTTTTCAGCCACCATGAAGTGAGCAGCATAGCTTCTGCTACAAACTCTGCTCTCCCGCTCTTGCAGCGATAGCAAATTTCTTCATGTTGTCGGTCCTGGGCTCCTGTGGAAGCTACGAAAGGCAACCATTTCCTGCCATTTTTCAGCCTTTCTGAACTGAGCTGCACAGCTTCTGCTGCAAACTCTGTTCTCCCGCTCTTGCAGTTCTAGCGAGCTTCCCACCTTTGTGAAAGCTACAGAAGACAACCATTTCCCGCCTTTTATCGGCCATCTTGAACCGAACAGCTCTCCTACGTTTTGCACCCCTTTTCCAGGATTACCCATGCAGGCATCATAGCACGGCAAGCATGGAGCTCGCTCAGATCTCTGCTGCAGTTTTGATCATTGTAAATACCTCACGCATTATCCAGCAGTATGTGCAGTACCTGCAAAACCAGGCCGCAGACATAGGCATTCCTAGAAGCACGGCATGTGGTGATTGGGAGATCATGGTGGTGTTGGGCCAGGTTCATGCCGTGGAACGCCAATTCTGGGGCTAGAAAACAAGCAAAGACTGGTGGGACTGCATAGTGTTGCATGTCTGGGATGATTCCCAGTGGCTGCAAAACTTTTGTATGCGTAGGGCCACTTTCATGGAACTTTGTCACTTGCTGTCCCCTGCCCTGAAGCACAAAGACACCATAATGAAAGCAGCCTTCACAGTTGAGAAGCAAGTGGCCATAGCACTGTGGAAGCCTGCAACACCCGATAGCTACCAGTCAGTCGGGAATCAGTTTGGAATGGGCAAATCTACTGTGGGGGCTGCTGTGCTGCAAGTAGCGCAATTGTTTGCCTCCAGGTATTCAACTGGGCCCTATCAGTGCAGGAGGACTGCATGAGCTGGGTGAACATGTTGTCCTGAGTTCATTTATTCTGCCTTCTAATCTGGACCAGCCTCTGGGATGGAGTAGATAGGGGCCACTTTGAAACATTTGCACCTGCTAGAGGAGAAAAAGGAAGGGTAGTATTTTAAAAGATACATTTCAGATAACAAAGAGGACATTCTTTCTCAGTGAAACAGGCAATTCATAGTACACAGCACATGTTCTTTCTGTGCAAGTTAGCATTTTGTCTCTTATACTGAAGTGACTGCCACTTTGGTGTGAGTAAGCCATCACACATGGCCGGGCGACAGAATTCAGCTTGCAGGCAGCCATGGTAAGCCCTAGGGGCACGCGGGGTTCTTCTTTTTCCACATTCATTTCAATGCTTTCAAACTGCTGGGCCCCCTTTCCCATAGCAAGCAATGCCTGGTGGGTTTGCCATATAAAAGGAGGGTCTGCGGGCTCTCTGGGATGATCACTTCACACAACTCACTCCCTCCACCCACCACATGGCTCTGATGAGGCTCTGAGCAGGGATGATCCCTTTAAATTAAATGCGAACAGCCCAGCGTGGCTGGGTTTCCAGGCTTTCACTCACCAGAAGAACCTTCTCCAGGGTCATGATCCAGGAGCCTGCCTTGGGAGTGGGGGGATGCTATTGGCTCCTGCGTTAAGAATAGTTCCTGGCTATGGGGGAAAACGGATTCCCCATTTGCTGCCTATGCACTGTCCTCCTCTTCCTCCTCTTCGTCCTCCAATAACTCATCCTCCTCACTCCGTGCAACTCCCCCCTTGCAGGTGTCCACGGACAGTGGTGCGGTAATGGTGGCATCATCCCCCATAATTGCATGCAGCTCACGGTAGAAGCAGAATGTATGGGGCTGTGACCCAAAGCACCTGTTTGCCTCCCTGGCTTTTTGGTACACTTGCCTGAGCTCCTTGATTTTTGTACGACACTGCTCTGTGTCCCTGGAGTAGCCTCTTTCTGTCATGGCCCTGGAGACTTTAGCGTACGTATTTCCTTTCTTTTTTTTTTGGAACATAGTTCTGCCATAACAGACTCATCTCCCTAACATGGGGTGAGATCTAGTACCTCCCGTTCAGACCATGCTGGGGCTCGTCTGCAAATCTGGGACTGCTTGATCTCTTGTGATGGTGGACTGTGCTGATGGTCACCTGTGCTGATGGTGACCAAACAGTAAATGAAATTCAAAAGTTCAAGGGGCTTTTCCTACACACCTGGCTAGTTCATCGGAGTTGAATGTATTGTCCAGAGTGGTCACAAGGAAGCATTCTGGGATAGCTCCCGGAGGCCAATAACATCAAATTGCATCCACGATACCTTTAACCTGGGATTGCAATCTCAATGTAAGTGCTACTCCACTTGCCGAGGTGGAGTACAGAAATCAGATTAAAGAGCCCTTGAAATGGAAAGAAACGGTTTGGTCGTGTGAATGGAATCATATTTTTTTTAATTAACTCAGCTAATTCCAAAATAACCGACTAGTATAGACCAGGCCTCAGTGTCTTTTGAAATCCCACCCAATAAAAAGAAATGCAAATGTATGTGTACATAATGATTGTGACCGTTGCCCTCTCTGTCATACCCTTCGTATATCAGTTGACTATGGTCTACACTACAGAGTAAGGTCAGTATAAGGCAGCTTACATCGACCTAACTCTGTAAGCATCTACAGTAAAATGCAGCTTCCACCAATGTAACTTACATACTACACCGACTTAATAACTCCACCTCCGTGAATGGCATAGCGCTTAGATCAATGTAGTTAGTTCTATGCAGTGTCAGTATAGACATTGTGTTGCTTACATTAATTGTTGCTGCCTTTCAGAAGCTGTCCCACAGTGCGCCACCCAGACAGTTAAATTAGTGCAAGCGCTCCCGGTGAGGATACGCATTGCCAGTACAAAGAGCAAGGTGTGGACGTGCAAAAGCGATTCAGTTACTGTGGTGGTTGTACGTAAACGTAACTGAAGCCACCATGTCTACAGTAGCAAGCTAATTGTGGCACAGCTGTACTGATACAGGCTGTGCAGCTGTAAGATCGCTTGGGTAACCATTCTATGCTGATGAGAGAGAGCTCAGCGAGTGGTGGTAGCTATGTCAGCTGGAGAGCATCTCCTGCCGACATAGCGCTGTGCACACAAGCACTTATGCGGCAAAACTTATATTCCCCAGAGGCCTGTTTTTTCACGCCCCCGAGTGACAAACGTTTTGCCAACCTAAGTGCTAGTGTAGACATTGCTTTAGGTCAACTTAATTTGGTAGGGTAGACTTGTCCTCAAAGGCTTCTGGGGCTGGGAATTTTTTTAATATATGTTTGTACAGTGTCTAGCACAGTGGGGCCCATTTTAATTGGAGCTTCTGGGATCTACAATGTTGAGCTATAACAGTAGTTGCATGATTAAGGCTTTGCAGGTTTTGGCTCTCGAATACTTTTCATTGTTTAAATATGTTAGGGTGACGCTAATGTTCAACAGATTCAGTAACTCAAATCAGGAGCTTTGCTGTTGATTTCAGGCCATTATCAGGCCCTAGATGGTTATTTAAATGTACACTCTAGTTCTCAGAACTGATGATAAATTCATATAGATCAATAAAATACATGGCTTGATGTTGCTGCTGCAAAAACTTATGTACTGACTAGTTCCTAGTTAGAAGAACATCTGTAAACTGGAGCAGATTGACATAGAGTAGTTTCTGAACAGACTGTGGGCAATGTGCTATTTCCCATTAAAGGCAAAGCATGACTCATCTGCTTGACTTTTCAAAGCCTCTAACAGAGATCTTAAATGTTTTCTGTCTAGTACAACACTCCTTCGAGAGAGAGAGCCAAAAAGGAATTTATTTCCCCACAGAATATATACATTTGCCATGCTGAGAGATTCCCTCCTGAGTCTTCTTCGTGTGCTCTTCCAAGTCCCACAAGCAGTGTGATAGTAAAATGGGCAAGAAAAACTTTCTTGATTTATTTCCCCCACATCCCTCATCTTTATATAAAATATCAACATTTATTGTATCTGAGCCTTTCATTCATTTAAAGTTGCCCAGGCATAATGTAAACTGCCTGTACTACTTTCCATCAAAATGATAAATGCATGAGTATGGGATTTTATAATTCAATACACTCTTGATTAATATTTGTCATGTGGCAACCAGGCACCCACAAATGGTCCAGTTGTGTTACATTTTAATAGTGGGGAGGGAGGCAGAGGAGGAACCTTTTTATAGCTACTGGGATCTTTGGCCAAACTTTTAAAACTTGTGTGTGCAAGCTGGGCATACATATTCGTAGGACTGTAACAGGTCCCCCTACTTTCTCCATGTGGAAAAGCCAGGGTGAGAATCTCTCTTCTAGAAGTACTCCCTGTCATTCTATTGGAGGAAGTTTGCCACTCTGTTGAAAGAGGCCAATATTTCACCCTGGCATTTCTCCCCTAGATCCATTTAGATGTGCAGAAGACCATTGCCATCAGCACTGAGTCCCATTACCTCTGCACCAGCTCTGGCCCCACTCCAGTGAAATCATTCCACAATGAATACCCCCTGACCATATGTATCTCTGGGAGGAGGATCTGTGGAAAGACAGACTGGCTGTATTTTCTTTTCTGCCTAAGCTCTGCAGACCTGGAGATTGTCAAGCAATGAATGTCCTTCAACCCTGGCAAACCCAGACTCCAACGTGGACCTCACAAGACACCTTTCATGGAGTCCAGAGGAGGAGGCAGGCTGGTGCCATGGGGCACCTAACCCTCTTCAACACAAAAGGGAGGAGATTCACGTGTACAGTATCCCTGCTAGGTGAGGATACAGGGAGAACCTAACTACATGGTCTGGTTTCAGAGGTTCCGAGCACTTAATGCTTGTGCTGAAGTCAATGGGAATTAGGAGATGTTTGGTGCCTCTACAGATCAGAACACTTCTTTAAGTGCCTAACTTTGGACTTAGGTGTTTATCTTTAGGGACCCAGACTGGAAAATACTGACCTTTACCACCTTTTTATAACTGTCAACATTGTGCACATACCAATGTATTAGAATGAGAACAACTGTCTCTTGAGGAAAGGTGAGTGAGGTTTTGCAGAAGCTTCAGAAATCAGTTTTGCACAATGCACTGACTGGGCTTTGTGACCAAAAACTAATTAATAGTCAGGAATCACTTTTAAGCCATAACTCCTGTTTTGTATACATGTCTGTTGAAGCCTGGATGCCTACCCTGTTGAGGTGGTTGTACTGATAATAAGTAATGATAATGATTGATCTAAGTGTGTTTCTGAAATACAGGTTTATGATTGTTTATGTAAATTTTTACTTCAGTCCCCAGCTGTTTTCCTCAAATAGATACAGAGTTTTAATAGAAGGTCCAATAAACTTGCAAGGTTTCCCCCAGCTGTCTTGGCAAAAATATTACCTTTGGAAGCCAATGAAACAATTTATTATACATTACTCCTACTGTGTCCACAATGAGATGTCTCAAAATGTGGCTGGGGAGAGATTAAAGCTATACTTATTAAATTAGTTTGTTGAAGTATTATTTTAAATTAAATTATCTTGAGCTAAGTGATGTATTGTGGCTTGTGGCAAGTGTTTGTTTAATACTAGTAAGGCTGCTGCATACAGTACACTTACATTTTTCATGGCTATGTTAAACTGGACGGAGTTTATACAATTCTACAATCTATTGCTTTTGTATTGTTTACAAAGTCTTCCCCCTCTCTGGGAGCTTTACTATAATGGAATCATGGTACTGACTAGACCTTGGACAAACATTTGTCACAACAAGATTTTTTTTGAAGTGGTGAAATTTTGACCATTTTTCATAAAACTGCTAAGAAATGGCAGGAATTTCCTGAAAAATGTCACTTAGAGTGACGATGTGTAAGCTTTTTGTCCAGTGGAATAAGACACATTCAGGAAGAGGATTGCACAGATAGGAACAGGACCCCTGCTACATACATTCACAAAAATGGCCCTGTTCCTGCCATTCCTGCCTGCTCCGCCCTGCTTTGCCTCCTTTCTCTCTGTCTCTATTTTTCTGTTTCTCTCACAAGGATCAGTTCAATAGATTTCCTGGGCCTACTGTTAAATGTACAGAACAGAAGGCAGCAATTCAGGACAGCAGCAAAGGAGAGAGCCACCTGCCCCACTGGAACTTCTCTCCAAGGGCAACACTATGCCCAGCTGCTCTGTGGATGCCACAAAGAAAGGCAGGGCACACAAATGGAAGGCACAAGGAATGCGTCTTGCTTGTGGAGCAGAATTGCAACTTCTGCACTCCTGTTTCCTTTGGGCACACCCTGCTCCTTCTGTGCAGCCACAGTGGATTGGGGGGAAACAGGCCTAAGGCCCAGGGTAGGTAGTCAAGGGGAGTATGCTGTACCTGATCTGGTGGCTGGTTGTTGGCACACTCCCTCTCTGTGCAAGAAAGTGAGGAAGAAATGGCAGAACTTGTCTTTGAGCTGATGGCCTGGAGCCATGCAGGACTGTGCCTTAAGGGCATAATTGAGTCCAGAGGTAGAATGGAGCATAAAGGGCTGAAGTGCCAGTTTGTGGCAAGCTGAGGCAGGCTTGCAAGAGGTGGCAGCTGTCACTTATGGTTCTGAATGGAGGATACCATGCAGTAGAATGACAAGTTATGCCTAAAAAAATTGCAAGTCATAAAATTACACATACGATAGTGGTGGTTTATTACTTGCCATGATCAAGAGGCTATGAGCATTTAGTGTTGAGGGAGATCAGAGAAGACACACAAGTTATTAAATCAATAACAATGGGTGACCAACTATCCAAGTACTTGAATTACAGTCTTATCACAATATTGTGTTGAGAAACACTTTTCAAAACCACTGTATATACATATGTGGAATAGCTAGTCATGTAACACACACATTGCGGCTAGTCTTGATCAAGTTACAGAACAACATAGGGATTTGTTCAAGAAGTAACTAATGAGTCACTAAGCAGGAGCATAATATGTTGAAGTAAAACTTGGCCAAGAGAAGGATCATAACACAAACTAACATTACAACAGCTACGAAGCCAGTTAGGAAGAACTTGACATGGAGGATTCTTAAGTATATTATATTTGTTGCAAAAAATATGAATACTGCCAATAAAAAGCAGTATGGTTAAAATGGCAAGATACAAGAATTTATTCCAGTGAAAAAGTTCTCTTTCTAGGAGCTTGTCTAGACTGGGGAAATGAGTGGTGTTTTTAAATGTGAAAGCTAACACAAGTTAATTAAAACTTCTTTAAATACTTCTTAATGTCTAGTGTAGACAATGATGTTTAAAAGCACTCTAGCTTGCAATGATAAAGCCTAGCTTACCACTAAGATTGACTCCAGTTGACTAACATTTTTTAAAGGTGGGAAAGCCTGGCTGCACAGATGTTTACAACTGTTACTTGCAGTATATTTGATTACACTTTTTTTTATTTGTGACCCATTTTCCTAGTTTAGACAAGGCCAAAAAAGCAGATGTCTAACCTGAGTGATGCCATTGGAAAGGAATATCAGCTATAGGGAAGGTAAAATGTGAGATGGAAATTTGGAGGGAGAAGTGGGAAACTGAATGGTGAATAGTCAAAGACATAAATACATCTCAGAATTAGGAGGTGAGGTACTGTGGGCACTCTAGATGAGCAGGGAGTAAATAGCATATAGCTGATAAAGTACCAGGGAAAGTTATTTATTGAATATTGCTTTTAATCTTTGATGAATGATATCAAACCAGAGCTCAGCTGGTTAAATACTGCCAAGAAGTTCTTCTCTGAATAAACTAGATGAGGAAAATGGTAAAATGTGCCAGCTAATGTATTTGTCCAATTATATTCTACTAACTCTAAAAGGGAGCAAACAAGGATGGATAAAGAAAGTGTAGCAAAATTAAACATGTTTGCATCCATCTTCACTGCTCAGGACAATGGGAAAATACCTACTCCAGAGCTACTCTTCATAGGTAATAAAGATGAGGCACTACTAAAGACTGAGGTGTCAGAAAAGGAGGTGTGAAACCAGCTGATAATTTTAAATTGCATTGAATCACCAGGACCAGATGGTATTCATCCATGAATTCTCAAGGAATTTTAAGAAGTAGTAGCTGAGCTGCTAACAAAAGTAGGTAAGCTATCATTAAAACCAGCTACCATATAGGAGGTTTGGAGGGTAGCCAATGTTACAGCTTTCTTAAAAAATAATGAGTAGAGGTAATCCTGTAAATTATTGATCTTGGCGCTTTATTTCATTACCAGTTAAATTAGAGGAGAAGATAATTAGAGAATTATACAATACTTAGATGACCATGATACAACAGGGAAAAACAATGTCTCCAAACTGCTTAAGGTAGTCAAAAGAGTGGATAAGGAGGAAATGATAGATATGATTTATATGAACTTTTAGAAAACTACCGATAAAATGCCTCACTAAAGGGAGTCCTGTTCTGGGTTAGAAACTGATTCAGGGTATATTTACTCTAGAGTTGCAAGGTAAAACTTCCAGCTTGGGTAGATGTACCCATGCTACCTGTCTGAGTGAATAGAAGTGTAGCCAGGGCAACAAGAATGGCAGGAAGGGTTAGTCTCCCTGTCTATTGTCCCATCTGAAACTCTAGGCACATACTTGGAGCAATTACCCTGTCCTGCTGTAGGTGCTGTTGCAGCTACACTCCTACTTTTAGCATGCTAGCTTGATTAAAGCTAGTGCGGGTACGTTTCCTTGAGCCAAGGGTATGTTTCCTCCAACCAGAAGTGTAGATGTACCCTAATAGACAGATAGGCAGAATACAAATAAATAATATTACTAACATGGAGGGAAGTTAGTAGCTGGGTGCCCCAAGATTTGTATTTGGTTTGGTGAAGGAATACCCTCCTCTATTGCTAGACTGAGCAAATGGAAATAGCTAGATTCACAAGAGAATTTAAGTGTAGTGATGCTAACATCACCATGCCTAAATTTTAGGCATCTAGAAAATCCCTAGGATTAGCAAATAGGCTGTGGTATCCAGTCCCTCTCACTGGGCACTCACAGAAATGATTAAGTTTGCACTAGCTTGTCAGGTTAGCTGAGGACTCTCTTTATACTTCAATATCACAGCACAGAGAGCTTACAGCAAAACTAAGAATACGTTTATTAACAAAACAGAGATTTCAGTGATACTAAGCAAGAGGCAAAGAGACAGGTGTGGTTACAAACAAAACAAAACATGCTTTCTAGTGACTAGGCTCATATCAGATTCACTGGCATGGGACTCACCTGAAAGGTGACAGATCCCTATTTAAATCCCTTCTTCCCTTCAGGTAGAGGGGGAACTTGAACTGGGGATCTCCCATGTCCCAGGTGAGTATCCGAACTAGTGGCTAAACGTTATGAGGAAGGTAATTGGCCTCCCAGCTGTTTTGGGCGAGCTGACCTATGGGGGCCTGATCTGGTAGGTGATCTCTGAGCACACTCACCAGCTGGGGCCCTGCAGGTAAGATAGTTGGAGGAACACCTGTTTTTCTCTAGTTCCTTAATAGCTTTGGGGACTAGGCACCTGGACGTCTAAAGTGAGGTTACAGTGGCTTATGCAGAGACAAAGGCAAAGCCAGGCGCTTAGGGAACTTTTACTGCAAAAAAGCAGGTGCTGATTATGTTTAGGTGCCTCCAGAGTTCAGCAGCAACTGAGTTTTGTGAATCCCAGGGAGGCCTGGTTCTGGGGTATAGGAGTCTAAGTGGCAATTAGGCACTTAAGTCCTTTTGTGAATCTTGCCCAATAAGCCTGGGAAGATGAGCAGGTAGGTGTAAGGTGCTTATTCTCATATGCATGCTATCCATGTCCTGAGTCACCGTAGAAGGGGCAAGGCAGCTTTTGTCACAAAACTCCCCCATCCATGTAGGTGGACAAAGCTTTGACAAAGGGTTGCATAAGTGTTTTCATTCTAGCCCTATTGCTTTTTATATGTGAAATTTGCCAGATGTAGGGTGATTTTTTTAAAAAAAAGACCCTAAGGGCCAGATTTAAAAAGATATGTAGGCATCTAAAGGTACTGATAGATGCCAAATCTGCTTAGGCACTTTTGTAAATTCCACTAGGTGCCTAATTCCCATTGGAAATCAATGGGAGTTATGCACCTAAATGAACCAGGTAAAAAGGTACCTAAATGATTTAGGAGCATAAGCACTTAGGTCACTTCTGAAAATGGAAGAGGGACTCCTGCCTGAGTTAGTACATTTTGATAAGGTGGGCAGTGAGGAATTTCCTCTTCTAGGTGCTAAGATGTATAGTAGAGAGAGTTCTGGTGGTAATAAGCCAAATATTTTTTAATGGAATTTCTTACCTTTTAAAAACAATATATAATTTAAAAATTAAGAGATTGGTCAGATTGAGGTCTTAAAAAGTTAAAAATAACAAAGTTAAAGTAGTGTCCACAACTTTAATTGTGCCCCATATGCACATGCACTAAGGTAGTCTCTATGCAGCCACATATGACACATCAAACAACAAAAATAGTTTATATTTTTAAACAACCCTCCACCCCCCTTTATATTAATATAAGGCCACTGTAGCAACCGGCATGGAACCTGGAAAAAAGAGGACAAGTTTCAGGCAGGGAGAGTTTGGAAGAGGCACCAGAAAATCAGTCTTTGTTCACATGACAAGAAAGCTAGCTGTATTTGCAACATCTCTGTAAATAGTTCTCTTAAGAAAGAGCCAATTTAGTATTACAAGTATGGAGTTCTTTCATGTTGTTTCCCATTACACAGTACATGGAACAGTCACCATTCTCCCTGCACCAAAATGCCTCAGGTGAGGTTTGGGAGGAGTCGCTAAGTGATATCCTACTTGAAACTATAGCCACTCTGCAGATAAAGAAAATCAGAGTTAATGTGGCCAAAAATAGCATTAACACCTGCTTAGTGCTCCTTGACTCTCTTTTGATGTGTCTGGGTCCCAGCGAACCCCTGGCAGCACAGCTACATGTTCTACTATGTTTGGGGAGATCAGGAGAGTGTGCGGTTGGGCTTCCTTTGTGGGTCTGGGGTTTAATTTCCCCCAAGTCTGAAGTTTTTCACTCCGTTTTCCAGCTCCCCACCACTAGAACTGCAGCTTGATTCATCCCCCTCTGCATATGTTTGCACAATGAGGGAGGCCCCTGGTATATGAGTGGGTACATACAACAGTCACTTATTACATCCCACGTTTTTTCTGTAGGACTCTGAGCAGCACAGAGCATTTTGCTGCTGCAGTCTACGTTACTGCTTAGATGATGTAGAGCAATGCTGAACTATTGGCAAAGCTCACCAGCTTTCCAAAGAGACTGTGAATGCTGACCAGCTTTGGGGATTGGAGATCAATACATGAGTCAAAATTGTTTGCCTGGATATTAGTTGTGCTTTTCTTACCAGACGATGAAAAATAGTGTCTACAGCATGTGATCCTTATTGCGTAATAGTCCTAGAAATCCTAATGTCACAGAGATAGATCCTTAATGTGTGCTATAAACAACTGTATGACTTTCAGCCTTACTGCTTGCCTGTATTTTTTGTGCCTCCTTATCCTGTTCCTAACATTGGTCAGAGATGAAAAATGTTTTTCTATTATGGATATTGTGACAAATTTCAGAAATTTCTTATCAGCTTTGGCTAGCTGCCTAATTGTGGAGCTGGAATTCAAGAAATCAGATGTTGTATTCCTGACCTTATATGTCACTCACTCACTGTGTGGCCTTGAGTAAATACTTGCAGATCTGTGTGTGGTTTACCCATGTATGCAATCAGATTAGATTTACTAATCTAGCTCAACTGAGGCCTTTTCATAGGCCCATTGAAATCAGTGGAAAGGATCTCATTGACTTTCATGGGCTTTGGAGCAAGTCCTTGATGTCCTCTAAGACCTGTTCCTCTCTCTCTCTCTCTCCCTCTCTCTCCTTCTTTCTTGCTACTTCCCTTTTTGGGGGTGGCGCTCCTCTTTAAGACTGTTCCTCTATATTTCGATGGTATTTTTCTGCACAAGAAAGAAGTTTCCAAAGAGAAAAATATGCTTTAAAAATATACCTGCTCGACTGATATGATTTACTAATGTAAAAGCAGCACGCTGAAGTATTTACTGTGAACAAGAAACCTGAAAACATCTTTCCCAGATTTGTCAGCAGCAGTTCATAATGGAATTGTCTGGGCCTCTGCATCTGGTATTGTAAGTGAGTGATTTACAATATTCTATTTTCAGAATGAAGCTTTCTTCTTTGTGAGTTCAGATGAATCCCATTTTTAATCTTCACTTGTATATTCTTGCAAAAAAACGCATGCAATGGGTTGGTTGACTGCTTGCATTAGTGCAAGGTTAAGAGCTTGGTCTTGCCCTTTTCCTGCTTTGTCACAACTCATTGTAGCAAAACTTCCACAGCCAAAATCATGGATGGCACAAGCACAGCAGAACCACTTGCCTTGTGTGCAATTCACCCAACCTAAATAAATCCTTGTTAATCCCTGCAAGATTCCAGTTTAGAGGAGACTTAGGAATTTTTCTGCCAGTGTACCCTAAAACAAGGCTTTTCTTGTGTATAAATTATGCAAAGAGCTATGATCATGTAACTGAAATATGAGGCAACATATCTGAGAACAAGCTGCACAAAATGTCTTGCCTTTTAGGGTCCAATTCAGCCAGGGGTGCTGGAACAGTTTGTATAGTGGGGGTGCTGAGAGCCATTGAACCAAACTATAAACCCTGTATATAATGGACAGCACTTCACGTCAAGGGGTGTGGCAGCATCCCTCACACCCTTAGTTCCAGCACCTGTGAATTCAGCAAAACATTTAAGTGTGTGTTTTAATCTATCCCTATTCAGCCAAGCACTTACGTGTGCTACGGAAGCTGAGCACATGCTTAAAGTCAAGCATGTGCTTAAGAACTTTTCTGAATTGGGGCCCTATTTCCTATAGCCATGTATCAAACTACAGATGAGTGTATGTACACATATATGCTTAGTTATGTGAGTGCAAATGTACACTCAGGAGTGCTCTCTCTTCTCGTGTTGTCTATTTGGGGTTTTGTCTTCTAAGTAGAGCTGGCCATGAATTTTTCATCAGAATGATTTTCCAAAGGAAAATGCCCATTTCACAAAATCAGAATGTTCTGTTGAAAAGTTGAAATAAGAGAACAAATAAAACCTGAAATAAAAATCAATCTTGCACTTGGAGTAGCAAGTCAGTGACATCTAGAGCAGGGGGACAGAATAAGGATTCCAGGGGTCCTTCCAAAGTATCTTCACCGATTTGCTGTGCAGCCTTGGACAATTCACGCTGAGGTCTGATTTTGACTCCAGTAGAAGCTACATGAGCACTTAGCCCACCTGCAAATCAGGCCATGAAGGTCTGATCCTACATTTCATGAGCAACCAAGAAGTCAAGGGAAGATATAGGTGTAAAAAGAATGTAGGATCGTGCCCCCTAGCTCTCTAAGTAGCAATCTCACACTAGTGCAGTGAGCATTACCAATAATTAATATTTCATACAGGGCTTTCAGATCCTTGATGAAATATGTAACCTGCAATAAGTGAAATCTGTTTATTAGATAGTTAAAATACGAGTTCAAAAGTACAAAAAGCAACTTGCAACCTAATTGCTTTCATTAGTGCTTATTTTTGGGCACAGCATTCCTGACTCTGCAGTAGTTTTTCTTTCAGCTTCTACTCATGCCTCTAAACACATAGCTATGCAGCAGAGGGCAAACCTGATATATCGAGATCATGAACTGAATATAGAAGAGAAGGGAGGATATACAATATATATAATGTATTGCATTCACAGAACGCGATCAAGAACTCGGTCGTTGAGGAAAGGGACATTCCACCCTCTCCTGGGCAGACATGAAGCACTGAACACCTGTCGGTTACAACTATAAATGAAGTCTCTGTGGTTGTTCCTTTTTCTTTTTTTCAGTGAACAAACTGAGCCCTAGGTAAGTGCGCGTTTTCTGGAATAGCTGTCTGTTCTGGGAAAACAGCAACAGGTCATGCTGCAGTGCTGTTTAACTTACAGCGATCACAACAACCCTTGCACAGACTATTCTTCTTGACAATTCCCATCGTGGCAGTGTGGGAATTCAGCTGCCAAAGGTAGAGGGAAGAGGTCACCTTTTGCTTCACCTGTCTTCCCATCATGCACAGGACTGGGGCTCAGCCTTGGCAGGATTCCAACACAGCAGCCTGATAGCTCACTGGGAAGATATGTTCTCCACTCCTTTGATCAGTTCTGTCCCTTATGGTCTTGTGATCAGATTTGCTAGTCATCTATCCTGAGAGGACGCCTGAAGCACTATCTTAGCCTATTTCTTCTTTTGTTTGCTATTTATTTTTAATCTCTGGGCTTTAGAATCGGATGTTCGACCTGTCTCCTTTTTGACAGTGCAACACAGTTACATCAGACTACTGGAGACCTGTTGTGAATTGAAAAGAGCAACCTTTATCTTTTTTGTTTCACTGTTTATCAGACAGCATTGGGACAGTAACAAGAAAGATCTTGTTTTTAAAATTACACTTGTGTTTTTCTGTAATGAAATAAAAAATCTCCAAGTAATTTCCTACAGTATAAACTTCCATCTAGGGAAGCCACATGACTTTCATCAGGTTCCAAGTCCCAAACTCAAGCATAGCATCTGAACACAAAAGCTGATGGAATAGAAGAAAAACTGCCATCTGAATATATTTCGTGTATAAATGTGAACTGAACTTAGCATCGTGATTCACAAGCTCATATGATTAGTTGTGTTCATGTGTTCTTGAAAATAATCATGAATCTCAAAACTTTTAACACTGAAATATGTATCGTGACATTCATTATTTTTTGACTCTCTTGTTTTAAAAGTTTATAATCCAGTCAGAAAGAAAAATCAATACTGTGTGACGTAGATAACCAGCTATGCATCGCTAACAATGATGAGCAAATATTTTAAGTGACTACATCATAAAACAATCTAGAAATTGTCCAAAATATTCAGCAAATACTTATAAACAATACATCTTTATTGATAATCAGGTTTGATTTGTAACTGATTACTAGCCAAAAATGGTGTTAAGTTTGTGACAAATGTGATTTTTTTTTAAATGATTTGTTTTGCCATATGTAGTGAAAAAGCTTTTGCTTTCACTTCTGAAGTGGAAGTAGTAATACTGTAGTTTATTGAATCTGACTTTCGCCATCAAATACATAACATATAGCATAATATGACATTTATATTGTTCATTCTAACTTACCAAATAGCATCCTTAAAATGTAATAAAAAAATACCAATTTGAAAAGCTATCGTAAAAGGTCATAAAAGAATCTGTCATTTTTATATGAATACATTGTTTTATTTTACTCAGCCAATTTTAATATCCCTAGAGCTACAAGTATGCAAATAAATGTACAATTTCAGAAGCAGAATTCAGCTGCCATATGGTCTCTAAATTAGTTCAGACTTGTTTTTTGCTTTTGTCATAGGAGGGAAGTCCCCATTTTCCTTAGCAAATGACACTGATATGAAAAGTGCATGTATAGTGGAACAGATTTTCTGTTTTTTTCTCTCAGGCATGTGCTTTCTGAGAAATGGTTCCCTCTAAAGCCAGTTGAAAAAATTTGAATGGAACATTTTTCTGTCAGAAAATGTTATTTTGTCAAAATAGAAATTTTCAATGGGAAAAATGAAATGTGGGTGGCATTTTATACTGGGAGGGGGGAAGTACAACAATGTGGCTCTCCCTGTGGCTACGCCAATGTGGTGTATCATGGGGCACATTCAGAGGGAGAGATTGTGATGCATCCAGGGAGAGCGGGCACTGGGGAAAATGAGAGGATGAAGGACCCAACACTACAACTCCTACGAGGCATTGTGGCAGTTCAGGTAGAGGCAGAGATTAATGTTGACCTGAACAAACAAAACATTTAATTTCAGGTGGATGAATCGAAATAAACCACTAACTATCCTTATATTTAGAAAGTTTTTCTACTAGCTAACGTAAATCTCCCTTGCTTTAGATTAAGCTGATTGTCTTCAGTGTCCATTGAAGGTAAGACAAGAAGTAGTTGATCACTATTCTCTTTATAACAGCCCTTCACATATTTTAAAATTATTATAATGCTCCCCCCGCATCAGTCTTCTTTTCTCAAGACTAACCATGGCAATTTTAAAAAATCTTTTCTAATACGTCAGATTTTCCTATGTTCCAAAAAAAAACATTTTTTGTTACTCTTCTCTGGACTGTCTCCAATTTGTCCACACCCTTCCTAAATTGTGGTGCCTGGAATTGGGCACAGTAATACAGCTGAGGCCTCAGCAGTGCAAAGTAGAGTGAAACAATTACCTCCCATGACTTGCATATGACACTCCTGTAAATATACCTGAAAATGATAGTAGCCGTCTGTTTTTTGGCAACTTCATCATATTATTTACTCATTCAGTTTGTGATCCACTATAACCCTCAATATAACCCACTATAACCTTCTTAGCAGTACTACTGCCTAGCCAGTTATTCCCTAGTTTTTATTTGTGCATTTGACTTTTCCTTCCTAAGTGTAGTACTTTGCACTTGTATTTATTTAATTTCATCTTGTTGATTTCAGACTAATTCTGCAATTGATCAGTTCAATTAGCTTCATCTTACAGATATTGGATATTGTCATTAAGAAGCTGTGACAAAGTTCCTCCTCTACCTTGATGGGTCCTGCGCTTATTGGTGGATTTGTTCTCCTCAGTGATCTTCCCCTCTTGTGGAACCCACAGTCTGGGTCAGCCTCTCCTGTGTCTGATCAGGAGTTGGGAGGTTTGGTGGGGAACCCGGGCCCGCCCTCTACTCCAGGTTCCAGCCCAGGGCCCTGTGGACTGCAGCTGTCTGTAGTGCCTCCTGTAACAGCTGCATGACAGCTACAACTCCCTGAGCTACTTCCCCATGGCCTCCTCCAAACACCTTCTTTATTCTCACCACAGGACCTTCCTCCTGGTGTCTGATAACGCTTGTCCTCCTCAGTCCTCCAGCAGTACACTCTCTCACTCTCAGCTCCTCGCCCTCTTGCTCCCAGCTCCTCACACACACTCCTTCTCCTCTGGCTCCTCCCTGCCTGACTGGAGTGAGCTCCTTTTTAAACCCAGGTGCCCTGATTAGCCTGCCTTGATTGGCTGCAGGTGTTCTAATTAAAGTAGCTATCTCCACTGCCTTCTAGAAAGATCTTAATTGGCCCTAGGTGCCTTGATTAACCTGGAGCAACTGCCATTTGGTTACCAGGGTCCTAGGGATTTGTTTAGCCTGGGGTAAACATATCTGTTTCTCAGTACTTTACTATAGCCATCTGGCCTTGCCCCATCACATATCCCCCCCCTCTGCTCAACACCATAGGGTTGGGCAACTTGGGACGCCAGGCAGTGTGCTCGTGAAAGACCATCAGCGTTGCTGTGGTGGCATCTAGCCCTATGCCGTATGCGGAACTGGAATGGTTGGAGGGACAAGAACCACATGGTGACCCTTGCATTCTTTTCCTTATTTCTCTGCATCCACTGAAGGGGTGCATGGTCTGTCACAAGAGTAAATCCCCGGCCTAAGAGGTAATAACACAGTGTTTCCATGGCCCATTTGACAGCAAGGCATTCTCTCTTGACTACTGCATACTTCTGTTCTCTTGGGAGCAGCTTTCTGCTTAGTTAGAGGATCTGGTGTTCTTCTTCTCCAATCATTTGCGACAGAACCGCCCCCAACCCCACCTCGGAAGCATCTGTTTGCAAAATAAATTCCTTGGAACACTCCAGGGCTATGAGTATGGGGTCATTACAGAGAGCTGTCCGAAGGTCTATGAATGCCCTCTCTGCTGCGTCGGTCCACTTCACCATATCTGGACCTCGGGCCTTCACCAGGTCTGTTAGAGGACTTGCCCTACTGGCGAAATGGGGAATAAAACGTCGGTAGTAGCCTACCACGCCTCGGAATGCACGACCTGCTTCTTTCGGGTCGGCAGGGGCCAGTTTTGAATCGCCTCTAGCTTATTAGTTTGGGGCTTCACTATACCCCTTCCTACAATATATCCCAGGTACCTAGCCTCTGCTAGTCCTATGGTGCATTTAGCGGGATTAGCGGTGAGGCCAGTCTGCCTTAAGCTGCGTAGTACAGCCTCAACTTTCTCCAAGTGTGTTCCCCAGTCTGGCGTATGGATGATGACATCATCTAGGTATGCAGCTGCATAACTAGTATGGGGGCGTAGCAGCTTATCCATGAGGAGCTGGAATGTGGCTGGGGCCCCATGCAGCCCAAAAAGGGAGGACTGTGTACTGGAATAGCCCGTCCGGGGTGGAGAACGCTATCTTTTCTTTAGCTTCTTTGGTCAGGGGAATCTGCCAATACCCTTTTTTCAGATCCAGTGTAGTCAAGAATCAGGCACTACCCAGTCAACCAGTTCGTCGATGCGTGGTATGGGGTACGCATCGAATTGGGATACTTCATTCAGTCAGCGAAAGTCATTACAGAATCTCATGGTACTAGGTTTAGGCACTAGAACTATTGGACTGCACCACTGACTGTAGGATTCTTCAGTAGTGCCTAATTCTAACATTTTCTTTACTTCAGCCTTGATTTCCTCTCTTTTGGCTGCTGTGATTCAGTAGGGTCTCAGTGTTACCTTGGCTCCGGGGATCGTGCAGATATGGTGATAGGTCTCAGTCGTCCACCCCGGTTTTGTAAAGAACACATCTCAGTTGCGATTAATCATGTCGGCTGCCTCAACCTTTTGATTTGGTGTCAAGTCGGGTGATATCCTCACTTGCTCGTGTAAGTTATCCTTCTGGGGAAGGGTCTCCTGGGTGACTAAGCATGCCTCTCGATCATGCCAAGGTTTTAGAAGATTGATGTGGTAAATTTGCTCAGGTTTCCTGCGGCCTGGCTGCTACACCTTATAGTTTAGCTCTCCCATGGCCTCAATCACTTCGTAGGGTCCCTGCCACTGGGCCAACAGCTTGCTTTCTGCTGTGGGCACCAAGAGCATTACTCGATCCCCTGGTTGGAACTGTTGAAGCTTTGCTTGGTGGTTATAATGGGTTCGTTGAGTCTCCTGTGCTTTCTCCAAGTGTTCCCGTACAATGGGTGTAACTCGAGCTATCTGATCCCTCATCTGTAGTACATGCTCAACTATGTTCCTTCCGGGACTTGGCTCCTCTTCCCAGGCTTCTCTGGCTATATCCAATATGCCCTGGGGGTGGTGCCCATGTAGTAGTTCGAATGAAGAGAAACCTGTGGAGGCTTGTGGGACTTCCCGGATGGCAAACATGAGGTAAGGCAATAGAGTATCCCAGTCTTTCCCATCCCAGCTCACCACTTTCCTGATCATGGCCTTGAGGGTCCTATTGAACCTTTCCACAAGGCCGTCTGTTTATGGGTGGTATACAGAGGTCCGTAGGGCTTGTACATGGAGCAATGAACAGAGATCTTTCATCAACTTGGACACGAAAGGTGTCCCTTGATCAGTCAGTATCTCCTTGGGTAGCCCAACCCAGGAAAAGATCTGTAGTAGCTCCTTAGCTATTGTCTTGGAAGCTGTGTTGAGTAGGGGAACGGCTTTTGGGTACCGGGTTGCATAGTCTAGTACAACCAGAACATGTTGGTGGCCCCGAGCTGTCTTCTCTAGGGGCCAATCAGATCTATGGCTATGCGTTCAAATGGTACCGCTATTATTGGAAGAGGTATCAAAGGGGCCCGCAAGTGTGGGCGAGGGCTATGTAGCTGACACTCTGGACAAGAGGTGCAGTATCGCCTGACACCTTCATGTACTCCTGGCCAGAAGAACCTCTGCAGCATCCTGGCCTGGGTTTTCTCTATCCCTAGGTGTCCTCCAAACAGGTGACTGTGGGCGAGGCTCAGTATGGCTTTTTGATGTTTTTGTGGCACCAGAAGTTGATGTATCTCCTTCTCCTGCATTTGCACCACACAGTACAGGAGATCTTTCTTCACTATAAAGTAGGATCCTGGACCCCGGACCTTCTCCTCCACTGGTGTCCCATCTATCTCAGCCACCTCTTTCCTGACATTATCATATCTAGGGTCCTCTGCCTGGTCCCTCCCGAAAGTGTCTCTCCCAGGACTAACTTGCCTGAGCTCCCAGGGGCCAGCTTCTGTTTCTTCCAACGGCTCATCACCATCATGGCTGGGGCCAGCCTCCGGCTCACCTTCTATGTTGGTAGTTTCTCTGATGGCTGCTCATGTCCATCTGCCTACTAGCGCTGTCTTCTGGCCCTGGGTCAGGATCTGGGTTCCTAAGGCCTTAGCGGCCTTCCTTTCTTTTGTTGTCTTCCAGGCCTTTTTGGGGGGCTGAGAATAGATCCTGAGAAAACTCTGAAAACATTGGGAGTTGACATTCCCCCAATGATGAGTCACTGCCAACAGGGTCCCCATCTCCCTCCAGCCTCTCTGGGGGGAGTAAATGATCAAACCCTGGATAGTCCCTCCCAATGACTACAGGATATGGGAGTTTAGGAACTACACCCACTGTCACCTCAATGGGGTTCCCCTGAACCTCTATCTCCACTGGGATGGTGGGGTAATGGCTCATGGCCCCATGCACGCATGTCACTGCTACGATTTGGCTTGTAGCAGCTGGCTACTTTTTACCAGCTTACCCAATATAAGGGTGATAGCACTCCCCGAGTCCACAAGCGCTGTAGTCTCTACTCCATTTATCTTCACTGGCCTGGTGTAGTTATGCGGGGCTAATGCGACACCTGCAAGGTGGATAAGAGAGCATGAGACTTCCCAATCCCCCAAGTTGCATTGCATAGGCTTCTCGGTGCTGGGACACTGTGCTGCTATGTGTCCCCACTCCCCACATGCATAACATCTATAATTGTTTCTAATCACTCCCCTATCATGTGGGCTAGGGGGGTTAGTCTCAGGGTTTCCCCCACTCAGGCAAATCCCTTCCTTCTGGGGTCTCCACTGGTTTTTGCCCCCCCCCCTCCTCCACCTAGGACTCCCCAGGGGTTTGGCTGCCCCACCTTCCAGGGTGGGGGTTGGGTGTTTGCTACGAAAGGGGCTTTCCTTGGGTAGTCGGGTCAATTCCCTGGCTGTCATGTGTCTTTCTACCAGCGCGATCATCTCATTATAGGTGGATGGATCATTCTGGCCTACTCATTTGCAGAGATCTGGTGGCAGTGCCCTCATGTATCGGTCGATGACCAGAACCTCTAGTATCTCTTCCGGACTCCGGGACTCTGTTTGCAACCACTTTCGTGCAAGATGGATGAGGTCATACAGTTGGGACCACGGGGTTTTGTCTTCCTAGTACCTCCACTCATGATACCGCTGGGCCTGCACTGCAGTCGTTACCCCAGATCTGGTCAGGATCTCTGCTTTCAGCTGGGGGTAGTCTGCTGCAGCCTCTTCAGGCAGATCATGGTAGGCCTTCTGGGCGTCTCCACACAGGAATGGGGCAATGATGCCAGACCACTGATCTCTAGGCCAGGCCTCCCGTAGGGCTGTCCTCTCAAAGGCCAGAAGGTATGCCTCTACATCATCCTCCCGCGTCATTTTCTGCAGCCAATGGCTGGCCCATATGACCCGCGTCCCATCATGGCCACGGTTCAGCTCTGTAAGGGTCTTTACCTGGTTTACCAGTTCCCGCAACATAACTCGGTCTTGAGAAGCCTGGTCCATCAGCAGGCGATTAGTCTCTTGCTGCAGCCGCACTGCCTCCTGTTGGGCGGCTGCCTGGACATGGGTAGCCTCCTGCTGCGCCACTGTGTTTTGTATCAGTGCCCGCATCAGTCATCCTTTGTGATGAGAAAAAAAATACCCTCTCCCTTGTTTTCTTTTTTTTTAAATCACTCTCCTTTTTTCCGCCACGCTTTGCACACCAAATATCCCACCTCTGACACCAGTTGTGACAAAATTCCTCCTGTACCTTGGTGGGTCCTGCGCTTATTGGTGGATTTGTTCACCTCAGTGATCTTCCCCTCTTGTGGAACCCACAGTCTGGGTCAGCTCCTCCTGTGTCTGATCAGGATTTGGGAGGTTTGGTGGGGAACCTGGGCCCGCCCTCTACTCCGGGTTCCAGCCCAGGCCCTGTGGATCACAGCTGTCTGTAGTGCCTCCTGTAACAGCTGCATGACAGCTACAGCTCCCTGGGCTACTTCCCCATGGCCTCCTCCAAACACCTTCTTTATTCTCACCACAGGACCTTCCTCCTGGTGTCTGATAATGCTTGTCCTCCTCAATCCTCCAGCAGTACACTCTCTCACTCTCAGCTCCTCGCCCTCTTGCTCCCAGCTCCTCACACACACTCCTTCTCCTCTGGCTCCTCCCTGCCTGACTGGAGTGAGCTCCTTTTTAAACCCAGGTACCCTGATTAGCCTGCCTTGATTGGCTGCATGTGTTCTAATTAAAGTAGCTATCTCCACTGCCTTCTAGAAAGATCTTAATTGGCCCCAGGTGCCTTGATTAACCTGGAGCAACTGCCATTTGGTTACCAGGGTCCTAGGGATTTGTTTAGCCTGGGGCTAACATACCTGTTTCTCAGTACTTTACTGTAGCCCTCTGGCCTTGCCCCATCACAAAGCCTTCTCCCATCAGATATCTTCTTCCCATTAGCATCCTTATTGTCTATGATGTTCTTTGAGATTCTTTGTTAACTATTCTTGCTTTGGCTATACCAGATTCCTTGACATGAATACAGGAAGTGTCAATAGATCTTTTAGAACAACAGAACACATTGAAGACATTTTGGCAAATCTGATGACATTTTTTCAGTCTGGTTTTCTAATACCTCAATTTTACATTTTCCAAATTTTCACCAGTTTTCTTTTTTTAAAGCATTTTTTTCAGTTACAAAATCAGAAGAGCAGTAAAGGTGTGTGAATGCGCACATCTACAAATATCAACCCCAAACCTCAGGAATGTTCCCTGTATGAAGTTTGATAATTTTGGGGCACAGATTAATTTCTTTCCATGTTAGGATTAAAAAAAAACACAACTTTTTTTGAGGGAAAAATATATAGATTAAATTTTAGGTCTATCAATATACAGATCAAATCTATTTCCCCATGTTAAGTATCCTCACATCTTCTTGTCAACTGTCTGAAATGGGCCATCTTGATTATCACTGCAAACTTTTTTTTCCTCCCGCTGACAATTGCTCATCTTAATTAATTAGCCTCTTAGAGTTGATACGGCTACTTCCACCTTTTCATGTTCTGTATGTATATATATCTCCTTACTGTATGTTTCATTCTATGCATCCAAAGAAGTGAGCTGTAGCCCACGAAAGCTTATGCTCAAATAAATTTGTTAGGCCATGTCTACATCTAAAATTTTGCAGCGCTGGTTGTTACAGCTGTATTAGTACAGCTGTATAGGGCCAGCGCTGCAGAGTGGCCACACTTACAGCAACCAGCGCTGCAAGTGGTGTTAGATGTGGCCACACTGCAGCGCTGTTGGGCGGCTTCAAGGGGGGTTCCGGGACCGAGAGAGCAAACCGGGAAAGGAAACCAGCTTCGCCGCGGTTTGCTCTCTCGGTCCCGGAGCCACCCAGCAAACCGCAGGGAAGCAGACCTGCTTGCTCGGGGTTCCGGGACCGAGAGAGCAAACCGGGAACGCCGCGGTTTGCTCTCTAGGTCCCGGAGCCACCCAGCAAACCGCAGGGAAGGAGACCTGCTTGCTCGGGGTTCCGGGACCGAGAGAGCAAACCGGGAACGCCGCGGTTTGCTCTCTCGGTCCCGGAGCCACCCAGCAAACCGCAGGGAAGGAGACCTGCTTGCTCGGGGTTCCGGGACCGAGAGAGCAAACCGGGAACGCCGCGGTTTGCTCTCTAGGTCCCGGAGCCACCCAGCAAACCGCAGGGAAGGAGACCTGCTTGCTCGGGGTTCCGGGACCGAGAGAGCAAACCGCGGCGAAGCTGGTTTCCTTTCCCGGTTTGCTCTCTCGGTCCCGGAACCCCGAGCAAGCAGGTCTCCTTCCCTGCGGTTTGCTGGGTGGCTCCGGGACCGAGAGAGCAAACCGGGAAAGGAAACCAGCTTGATTACCAGAGGCTTCCTCCTTCCACGGAGGTCAAGAAAAGCGCTGGTAACTGTCTACATTGGATTACCAGCGCTGGATCACCAGCGCTGGATCCTCTACACCCGAGACAAAACGGGAGTACGGCCAGCGCTGCAAACAGGGAGTTGCAGCGCTGGTGGTGCCCTGCAGATGTGTACACCTTCAAAGTTGCAGCGCTGTAACTCCCTCACCAGCGCTGCAACTTTCTGATGTAGACAAGCCCTTAGTCTCTAAGGTGCCACAAGTACTCCTGTTCTTTTTGCAGATACAGACTAACATGGTTGCTACTCTGAAACCAGTATTATTACTGTCTTTTTTTTCTTTTTAAAACAGACATTATTCAGCTCTGTTCAGGTCTAGTAATAAACATAGGTTTAAGATTCTTTGAATCTCTAATTACATTAACTAAAGAAAGGCTTGTTATTTTCACATCACTGAACTTCAGCAGCAGATTTATATTTTGTGTATTAACTTGCCTTGGAGTCGGATGGAGTCAGAAATACATTTCTTGCTTATTATGTAGCTAGCTGGAATGGATACTTTTTTTCTTCATATTTGTAGCATTAAAGAGCCTTTAAAAAAAAAACCTCTTAGCAGCATTTATGAAAATAAAGCAAGTGACAAAATTTATCATATTAGACATCATCAAGTACCACTTGGCAGAGACAGCTACTTTAGAAGCTAATAGATTCTCAAGAATTTCCCCTGTGATTATCTCCATGTCTAAAGGACCATATGTCACAGATACTTTAAATGACGGCTGGATATATCACATGAATAGATTTATTCCATCTATTTTGCAAGCAGTTCACACCAAACTGGTGAAGACATCCTCTTGATTACTGAAAGGAGTTAAATTTCCTTTGAAGCCTCTTATTGAATCTGATGTGTTCTGTGAACACAATACTTGTTTTCCCCAAAGACAGATTGTCTCTTTTACTATTTGCTGGTTGTATCAGGGAAAAGGACAGACGATGAATCAAATGGGAAGTTCAGCCAGTATACTGGGACAAAAATTATTAATTTTTTTAGCCTTCTAGTTGGTAAGGCATTTTCATATGGACTCCAGTCCAGGCACTGCTAAGTGACTGAGTTTGGGGGTCTGATACACATTTTTACTTACACCATGGCAAATCAGGAATAAGTCTTCTGAAGTCAATGGACTTACATATGTAAAACTAGTATAAGGGAGAGGAGAACTGAGCACAAAATCTCTAATTGTAACTTACAGTATTAGAGTGGGATAAAACTAGCATTAGTGTGAAATGTGGTAAATTTGAGTCTAAAATGAATATGTCATAAGACATAAGTGGTGCATTGGGAATGAAACTGCCATTTCAATGTTAAGAGTTAAATTTATGATACGATGTTCCCTTGATGGCCCTTTGAAATTGAAACTGCATTTCCTGGTTAAATGTAAATGCTTGGTAATGGATCTCAAGAGCAGTAGGATCTAAATCTCAGCCCAGTTATTGGCTATTTTAAATGGACTATTGCTGCTCTGGTAGAAGGAATTTGAAAAGAAAGGTTGCAGTATTTGAAATGAAGTGATTATGGAGGATATACATTTGTACAACTCGCCTTCCTCCCATTAAAATCTTCTTTGGAGTGGAAATGTTCACTTTGCAGGTTACTAGGAGAAAGCCATTTGCATTTGCAGCTAGCCTTTTATCTCTCACAGGGACAGCAGCAAAGTGTTGTCCTTTACAATAACTGCCATTTAATAGTCATCTCTATGCCTCTTGCAGTTAATGTGCAGCTTAGCGTCATTCATTGGTACTGCATGTAATCTACAATTACATAACAGCTGCTACCATATATGATCTATCCTGCTGGTGTTCTGTGGGTGTGGTTTGGGTTTAGTGTATTTTGCTGTGATTTTTTTTCTGTGGCTACATTTGATTATACAATTAAAAGGTCTGAGTCTCCTCTGGCTCGTTATTTACATCTGACACTAGTATTTCACACCTACTTAGCAAGACTGTAAATGACTACACAACGGGCCAAGGCTGGGGAGAAACAGGACCATAGTATTTAACAACCAGGGGCTAGATTTATTCCTCTTGCAATTCAGTTGACTTCAGTGGAGTTGCACAGGGAGAAATTTAGCCCATTGTTTTATAGAATATTTGTTGTTGTTTTTTCTCTTTGTAATTTATAATGGCTTGTAATTGATCAGAAAATGCTTTCTACTGTGTTTGCTATAGGACAGGCTGATCCTTTCCTACAAAATTTAACCCACAGAGTGCTTACTGCACATAGGCTTTTGACTCATAATAAGCGTGATATAAGATTATCTATCCTCTGAAGATCCTGTGATAAACGTTGGACAGTTTGTAGATACTATGATCACGTTTCAGCATAAGGAGCTTAGCATTCAGTGAGAGAAGTGAGGTCTGAGGGACCTGAGAGGAAGAATCAAGAATTTCCCTGTTTCAAGGTGCTCAGATTCTGCAGTGATGGGCATAGCATAAGATCCTTATAGAATGATAAATGTACTATTGACAAGAGTGGCCATACTGGGTCAAACCAGTGGTCACTCTAACCCAGTATCCTGTCTTTCGACAGTGGCCAGTGCCAGATGCTGCAGGGGGAATGAACAGAACAGGGCATTTTCAGGTGATCCATCCACTGTTGTGGATTCCCAGCTTCCGGTAGTGAGAGGTTTAGGCACACCCGGAACATGGAGTTGTGTGCCTGACCATCTTGGTTAATAGCTATTGATGGACCTATTCTCCTTCACCTGGATCACCTGGATCAATCGGTCTTCAGCTGTCTTTAAGATTGCGCCAATCACAACACGTCTGCCATTCTTCTTGCATTCTTGCCTTTCTTCTCAAAGTTTGTCCAAAACATTTAACAATGTCATCTTCCCAGCTTCTTCGAGGCTGACCAAGTGGTCTTTTTTGTTCTCATGGGTACCACTCAGTAATGATTGCGGTCTACTTATTGTCCATGAACCGTGCTATGTGACCTGCCCATCGTATGTTATTATATCTGCTTTCCATGACAATATCTTTCACACCGCTGTGTTCTCTAATAATTTCATTTGAGATACAATCCAGAATAGAAATTCCCAACGTAGCTTGTTCCATTGCCCTATTTCTCTCTTCGTCAGTGCCCACGTTTCACTACCATACAGCATGGTCGGCAGCACTATTGGATTGAAGATATTTGTACATGTGGTCTTGTTGATTTTTCCTTTGAGGATGTCCTTGATGGAATTAAACGCACACCATTCTTCCCAAATCCTTCGCGAGAGTTCCCCGTTCATGTCTTGGCGCATATTTAACTTCTTGGCCAAAATATATGTACTGTTCCACTTCTTCAATATATATTTACCCTTAGCCAGCTCCTAGAAAGAGTGAGGGAATACAAACTCCCTCTGTGCATTGCTTTCATTGACTATGAAAAGGCCTTTGATAGCATCGAGTTCAACGCAATATTAAAGGCACTCACAGAGCAGGGCATTAACATGCAGTATATCAGTTTGTTGAAGGAAGTGAATACTGGACATTACTCGAAACTCCCCTCCACATCCCAATCGGGAAAGGCATAATGCAAGGAAATATGATTTCACTAAAACTATTCACCACCTGCCTCGAAATGATTATGAACAAGATCCATTGGAGGAGTGGTTTTAATATAAATGGAGAACGAGAACAGATTCGCAGATGACATTGTACTAATTGCCAAAAGCACAACCAACTGCAGAGCATGCTACAAAGATTCAACAAGAAAAGCAGTCAGGTCGGTCTGAAAATGAACCGTTGCAAAACGAAATACACGTGATCAGACGTCTTACGAAAAGCCCGAATAACGGTAACAGGAGAAGAAAAAAATTGAAGAAATTCTCCATGAACATATCTAATCATTTTTTGAAGGCTGTTATACTTTTGGCCTTCACAACATCCCTCATCAATGAGTTCCACAGGTTGACTATGTCACCTAAAAGGAATGGCTTGGGTGTGGGGATCCCCCCCAGATCTTCTGCAGTGAAGACAGAGGCAAAGAATTCATTTACCTTCTCTGCAATTGTCTTATCTTCCTTGAGTGCTCCTTCATCACCTTGATCATCTAGTGGCCCCACTGATTGTTTGCAGTACTTCCTGCTTCTGATGTCCTGCTTGCCTGTGTCCTTAGGTAATTGATCTTCAGATTCTTTATTAACCTGCCTTATTATACTTGTGTTGCCACAGTTTGTTTCTTTCCATTTTTCTCACTAATTTGATTTCCAGTTTTTAAAGGATGCCTTTTTGCCTCTAACCACCTCTTTTACTCCATTGATTAGCCGTAATGGCCTTTTTGGTCCCTTTTACTTTTTTATTTTATTAGGGGGATACATTTAGTTTGAGCCTCTATTATGGTATTTTTAAATAGTCTCCATGCAGTTTCCAGGTATTTTACTTTTGTGACTATTCCTTTTGATTTTCCTGTAAACTAGCTTTGTCATTTTTGTCTAGTTTCTCTTTTTGAAGTTAAATGCTACTGGGGTGGGTTTCTTTAGCATTTTTCCTTCTATAAGGATGTTAAATTTAAATACGTTGTGGTCACTGTGACTGAGCATTTCAGCTATATTTACCCCATGGACCAAATCCTGTACTCCTTTTAGGACTAAATTAAGAACTGTCTCTCCCTTTGTAGGTCCAGGATAAGTTGCTACAAGAAGCAGTCAGTCATTTATGGTGTCTAGAAACTTTATTTCTGCATCCTGTCCTGAGATCACATTACCCAGACAATATGAGGATACCTGAAATCCCCAATTATTATTGTTTTCTGCCTTTGTAGCCTCTTTAATTTCCCTGAACATTTCACAGTCAGCATCACCATCCTGGTCAGGTGGACAGTAGTATATTCCTACTACTTACTTGTATTAATAAAAAATGGAATTTTTATCCATAGAGTTCCTATGGTACAGTTTGAGTCACAAGACTTTTACTTTTTTTGATTGATTTCTTTCAAGTGTAGGGCCACTCCTTCACCAGTTCGATTTACTCCAGCATTCCTGTATATTTTGTTCTCTGGTATTACTGTGTCCCATTGATTATCCTCACTCCATCAAGTTTCTGTGATGCCTGTTATATTAATATCCTTGTTTAATGACAGGCACTCTAGTGCACCATCTTAGTACTTAGTACTCCAGCATTTGCATATAAGCACTTGTACATTTTGTCACTATTCAGTTGCTCACCTTCATGACTTATATTTAAAAGAGATTCTTTTGCTTGTGACTGTTCCTCACTAGCTGGGGCGTACTTTATCTTTTACCCCCTTTTCAAGCCATTGCCTTCGGATGGGGGTCTCCGCTAACTGGTTAATTCTGCTTCAATTTCTGGACACCAGTTAGCATCCCCAGGTCACATCTTTAAAAGTGCAGACTTCTGTTCTTGAAGTTTTATATTGATAAAGTTGATAAAAGAAACAAAAAAACCTCTTAAGTTAAATTTAGATCAGCACTGCAACCTGACAGCCACAGGTGAACATAGCGTTGTATAGATATAGGTTAGATTAGCCCTGGTTAAAATTCTTTGCAGAGAAGTGGATATAAGCCAAGAGTCCATTTACAATGTGGTCTCCTTGGCATAAAGTACAAACTAAAAGTGATGCAGAACCAAAGACTTGTTTGGAATATTTCTGAGAAATCTTACATTGTGCACACATCCTGAAGGGTAGTAGATTGACAGGGTGCAGTTGCTCAGCTTGTGGTCCTCTTGATGTAATAAAATGTAGTCCCTGAAAGGCGGGAGAAGGGGTTAACTGGTGTAGGAGGTATGGAGAACAGGCCACTGTCCTGTTTCTGAGGAGATAACAAATATAAAATGTAGGAGACGGGTCCCAGAGCCTGAGTAGAGGAGATTGGTAGAGAAGTGACTCTGTGTGGGGCATTGCCTTAGAGCATTTGTTCAATAGGAACTGCAACTCCAAGTGGCACACTGAATAAATCTCTACAAATAGACCTAGCAGATGTCAGCGTGCAAGACCCTTTGCAAACCAAAGCTTACAGTGTTCACATATTCCTAATTTGAAGACCAAATTGGCAGATCCAACTTGCAAACAAACTTGTGATTTTTTTTTTAAGTAATCATACTGGATTTTGTGGGAAAAAATCTCAGTGGATGGAGGAATGTAGGCATTTGAGAGAGGCTTTTTTGCTCCCTGACTGACCACAGAGGTGCCACCTACAAGAGGAACAAATTATTTTACAATGGGCTCAAGATAGAACCTGATCCAATGGCTGGAAGTTGAAGCTAGATAAACGGACTGGAAATAAGGAGTAAATTTTTAACAGTGATGTTAATTAACCATTGAAATGACTTACTTAGGATATGTCTACACCACAAAATTGTGTCGAATTTATAGAAGTAGATTTTTAGGAACAATTTTATACAGTTGATTGTCCCCACTAAGTGCATTAAGTTGGCGGAGTGCGTCCATAGTACTGAGGCCAGCATCGACTTTCAGAGCGTTGCACTGTGGGTAGCTATCCCACAGTTCCTGCAGTCTCTGCTGCCCATTGGAATTCTGGGTTGAGCTCCTAATGCCTGATGGGGGCAAAAATATTGTCGCGGGTGGTTTTGGGTTGTCAGTCGCCCCTCCCTCCGTGAAAGCAACGGCAGACAATCATTTCACATTTGTTTTCTGTGCAGATGCCATACCACGGCAAGCATGCAGCCCACTCAGCTCAGCTCACTGACACCGCAGCTGTTGTGTCCTAGGTGCAGCTGTCAGCAGACAGTGCAGTAGGACTGCTAACTGTCATCATACACCACTTCTGCTGCAACTCTGCTTTGCTGCTCTTGTCTCAATAGCAAATTTCTCTATGTTGTCTGTCATGTGCTCCCAGGTACGTGTGTTCTTCCTCAGGAAATGTGCACAGTGCTAACCGTCGTCCTCCACCACTTCCGTTGCAACTCTGCTCTCCTCGTGCCATGAATCCACCTCACAGGTCTCATTGTTCTGTATAAATATCTATTCTCGTGGCATCCGTCATCCATCGCTTCTGCTGCAACTCCTGCTCTCTTGCAGACACCATACCACAGCAAGCATGGAGCCCGCTCACCACACCTCGTGCTTTATCCTGCAGTATGTGCAGAACCTGCAAAAACAGGCAAGGAGGCAACGGCAGCGTGATCACGATAGTGATGAAGACACGGACACAGACTTCTCTCAAAGCAAGGGCACTGACAATTTGGACATCATGGGGGTAATGGGGCAGGTTCCTGCCGTAGAATGCTGATTCTGGGCCCGGGAAACAAGCACAGACTGGTGGGACTGCATAGTGTTGCAGGCCTGTGATAATTCCCAGTGGCTGCAAAACTTTCACATGGGGTAAGGGCACTTTCATGGAACTTTGTGACTTGCTTTCCCCTGCCCTGAATCACAAGAATACCAAAATGACAGCAGCTTCCCAGTTGAGAAGTGAGTGGCTATAGCCCTCTGGAAGCTTGTAATGCCAGACAGCTACTGATCAGTTGGGAATCAATTTGGAGTGGGCAAATCTGCTGTGATCCAAGTAGCCAAAGCAATCACTGAGCTGTTGCTATCAAGAGTAGTGACTCTGGGAAATGTGCAGGTCATAGTGGATGGCTTTGCTACAAGTGGGTTCCCTAACTGTGGTGGGGCAATAGATGGAACGCATATCCCTATCTTGGCACCGGACCACCAGGGAAGTCAGTACATAAACTGCAAGGGGTACTTTTCAATGGTGCTGCAAGCGCTAGTGGATCACAAGGGATGTTTCACCGACATCAACATGGAGTGCCCAGGAAAGGTACATCATGCTGCATCTTCAGGAACTCTGGTCTGTTTGAACAGCTGCAGGAAGGGACTTACTTCTCAGACCAGAAAATTAATATGGGGATGTTGAAATGCCTGTAGTTGTCCTCAGGGATGCAGCCTACCCTTTAATGCCATGACTCCATACACAGGTACCCTGGACAGTAGTAAGGAGCAGTTCAGCTATAGAATCATAGAATGTGAGGGACCTCAGGAGGTCATCTAGTTCAACCCCCTGCTCAAAGCAGGACCAAACCCCAGACAGATTTTTGCCCCAGATCCCTAAATGGCCCCCTCAAGGATTGAACTCATAACCCTGGGTTTAGCAGGCCAGTGCTCAAACCACTGAGCTATCCTTCTCCCCCATATAGGGTGAGCAAGTGCAGAATGGTGGTAGAATGTGCATTTGGACGTTTAAAAGCTTGTTGGCAGTTTACTGACTAGGTTAGACCTCAGCTAAACCAGTATTCCCATTGTTATTGCTGCTTGTTGTGTGCTCCACAATATCTGTGAGAGTAAGGGGGAGACGTTTATGATGGGGTGGGAGGTTGAGGCAAATTGTCTGGTAGCCAGTTACGCACAGCCAGACACGAGGGCGATTAGAGGAGCATAGCTGGGTGCCCTGTGCATCAGAGAAGCTTTGAAAACCAGTTTCATGACTGGCCAGGGTATGATGTGAAAGTTCTTTGTTTCTCCTTGATGAACCCCCACCCCTGGGTTGATTCTACTTCCCTGTAAGCCAGCCGACCTCCCCACTTCAATCACTGCTTTCGGAGGCAATAAAGTCATTATTGTTTCAAAATCATGTGTTCTTTATTAATTCATCACACAAATAGGGGGAAAACTCACAAGGTATCCCGGGAAGGGTGGATGAGGAGGGAAGCAAAGAGTGGGGTTGGTTGATGAGCGGAGGAGGGAAGGACAAGGCTGTACTACAGTTCAAAACACATTGAATGCAGTCTTCTGTTGCTTGGGCAATCCTCTGGGGTGGAGCTTCTGGGTGCCCGCAGCCTCTGCCCCCCCCACGTTCTTGGGTGTCTGGGTGAGGAAGATATGGAACTTGGGGAGGAGGGCAGGCGGTTACACTTGGGGCTGTAGCGGCAGTCTGTGCTGCTGCTGCCTTTCCTGCAGCTCCACCAGATGCCTGAGCATGTCAGTTTGCTCCCCCATTAGCCTCGGCATTGCATCTTGCCTCCTCTCAGCATGCTCCTCCCTCCTCTCATCATGTTCATTTAACGCATTCCTGGACTCTGCCACTGTTTGCCTCCATGCATTCTGCTGAGCTCTTTGAGTGTGGGAGGACTGCATAAGTCATCATGAGTGCATTTTTTTCACCTTCTAATCTGTGCTAGCCTCTGGGATGGAGATGATAGGGGGAGTGTAGAAACATTTGCAGCAGCAGGAGGAAAAAAAGGGAGAGTAGTATTTTAAAAGATACATTTTAGAGAACAAAGGGAAGACTATTTCACACTGAATCAAGCGATTCATATTACCTAACACATGTGCTTTTGGTACAAGGTCGCATTTTGCCTCTTATTTTGAGCGCCTGCCGATTTGGTGTGAGACATCACACATGCTTGGCTGGGCAACAGAATTCAGCTTGCAGGCAGCCATGGTAAGGCAAAGGGTTCAGCTTCTTCAACTTTCATACCTGTAGGAATGGTTTCAAACAGCAGTGCCCTCCTTTCCTATACCAAGCAAAGCCTGTTGGGTTGGCCATTTAAAAAGAGAGGCTGCAGTTTTAGGGTAAATGTGCAGCACAATCCAACCCCCCCCCCACAATTCTCTGGGATGATAGCTTCACAAACACACACACACCTCACCACATGGCTAGTATCAGGGAAGATCCCTGTCAGCCAAACGCGAACATGAATGGGCCTTCCCCCACCACATGGCTAACAGCGGGGATGATTTATTTTCACCCAAAGGCAAACAGCCCAGTAGGAATGGGCACCTCTGAATGTCCCCTTAAACAAATTTCCCGTATTTCAACCAAGTGACCATGAATGATATCACTCTCCTGAGGCTAACACAGAGAGATAAAGAATGAATGTTGCTTGAATGCCACCAAAGCCCGGGCCCATTCGCTGCAATGTTTTGTTCAGCAATGATTCCAGACTATTTGCTACTGGCTTGGCGTGGTAAAGTATCCTACCATGGCAGATGAAATAAGGCTGCCCTCCCCAGAAACCTTCTGCAAAGGCTTTTAGAGTATCTCCAGGAGAGCTTCATGGAGATATCCCTGGAGGATTTCCACTCCATCCCCAAACATGTTAACAGATTTTTCCAGTAGCTATACTGGCTGCGAATGCATCCCAAGTCTTCAGGGCAAATTAATCATTAAACACGCTTGCTTTTAAACCCTGTATTGTATTTACAAAGGTACACTCATCAGAAGTGCCTTCTCCGGCTTCATGGTCCGGGAGGCCACCTTGGGAGGGTTGGGAAGGTATTGGCTCCAGGCTAATGAACAGTTCCTGGCTGCTGGGGAGAAGGGATTCTCCACTTGCCTGCTGTGTGCTATTTTCAACCTCCTCCTCCTCATACACAAAAATCCTCATCCCGGTTGCGTGAGACTCCCCTCTTGCAGGTGTCCACGGACAGTGGTGGGGTAGTGGTAGGTCCCCTCCTAGAATTGCATGCATCATGTATGGGGCTCTGACCCGGACAGACCATTTGCATCCTTTGTTTTTTGGTAGGCTTGCCTCAGCTCCTTAACTTTCAAGTGGCACTGCTATGTGTCTCTTTTGTAGCCTCTGTTCATCAAGCCCTTGGAGATTTTGGCAAATATATTGGCATTTCGTCTTTTGGAACAGAGTTCTCCCCGTACAGCGATCAGATGTAGTACCTCCCATTCAATCCATGCTGGAGTTCTTTTGTGATTCTGGGACTCCACGATCACCTGTAGTGATGAGCTCTGCATGGTCACCTGTGCTGATCAGCTAGCCGTGCTGGCCAAACAGGAAATGAAATTCAAAAGTTTGTGGGGATTTTCCTGTCTACCTGGCCAGTTCATCTGAATTGAGAGTGCTGTCTGGAGTGGTCACAATGGAGCACTGTGGGATAGCTCCCAGAGGCCAGTACCATTGAATTGCATCCACACTACCTCAAATTCGACCCAGCGAGGTTGATTTTAGCATTGAAACCCTAACCTGATTTTAAGAGCCCTTTAAGTCGACAAAACGGGTTTGGTTGTGTTAGTCTGACCTAATGCAGCTAAATTCAACCTAAACTTGTAATGTAGACCAGGGCTAAGGCTCATGATAGAATCCCCATCATTGCCAATTTTTTAATCAAGATTCGATGTTTTTTCTAAAATATGCTCTAGGAATTACTTTGGGGAAGTTCTAAGGTCTGTGTTATATGGGAGATAAGACTAGATTATCACAATGGTCCGTTTTGATCTTGGAGTCTATGAATCCGCGGGAAGGCTGAAACGAGGTTAGCTAGGCAACAGCATAAAGTACTAGCAGTTTCTGAAGCTGACCTACAGTACTGAAGGAGGCAAGAATCCAGATGCCCATTCTTATCACACAATTGCATGACTAAGGCCCCGATTCAGCCAAGCACTTAATCAGTTAAAATCAGCAGTTAAAATTAAGCACAGGCTTAAGTGCACTGCTGAATTGGGGCTTAAATACACAAGTGATGGAGATTCTGTTGGTCCTTATAGCACCAATAAGGAAATCACTGATAGTAACTTTCTGTTCTATCGCCTCTCCCATGTGGCAAGAACAGATCCTATGCCTATGTCTGAGCATCTAAATTCAAAAATGAAGTCCTACAACATGAATGGAAATGTTCTGGTTATCTTACCCCTCTGCTGTAAACCTACTGACAACACACATTGGCGGCTTGAACTTTTGAGTTTAAGTTTTTGGAGGTGACTTAATTTGGGTGCCCAATCTGAGACATCTGTGGCCTGCTTTTCTGATGGGCTGAGCATCTGCAGCCCCCATTGACTTCAAATCGACTTTTGAATGAACAACATCTGTGAAAAATCAATTCCTGGGGTCTTGGCTACGGAATCAAAAAATGAAGGCACCCAAAATTAGAAAACATATTTGAATTTTGAATATATGTACAATATATGAATATTGTTAAGTGCCAGCTATGCTTTCTTGCCCTTTTCTCATGAAAAGATCCAAGTATTTTTCTCAGTAACATTATGTTAGAAGTTAAAACTATTATGTAGATGTTATTTAGCTACTTAAACAGTGACTGGGAGTGACCTGTTGTTAAAAGAGGTAAATATAACGACAGCATCATAGTAGCGATACTAGTTATTGCTGAGACGGCAATTCCATTCTATCAAATGTGTCTGTCTGGTAAGTATTGATGATGCCCTCATTAATGTGGTGTCAGGAATTAGGTGGGTGTGCCCATGCCTAATAAAAACATAGGTGCTTTGAGGATCTAGGTGTCCAGGGAATGTAGATGCCTGCGGATTAGATGGCAGCTGAGCAGGGGTGTTGTGAATGACAATGGCACCTAAATGTTAGACTTAGGCATGTAACTGCTTCTTTAGGCACCTCAATCCCCCTTGTGAATCCCATCCCAGGTTAAAAAATGTCATAACAGTAGAGTGTAGTGTGGGTGTGGGTGGGAACGGTGTGGAAGTGGCAAGGAGACAAAGATAAAGGGACAATCAGTTTACATAGAACCAGCTTTTTTTGTTCTTGTTTCACATAATTTCACGGGAGGAGATATTGCCGTGGTTCCTGTATTTAGAATACAGAGTGCATATCCTCCTAGGGTCTCCATGTGCTATACAAACCTTAATTAAACCTCTGCCTCCCAATATATTAGAAAATAATAATGATGTCTATTTTACATGTTGTCAGATTGAGACATTGAGAGGTTGCGAATGGGAATTTCCAGTGCACCTAAAAGACTTTAAAAGCACAAGTCCCTGTTAATTGCAAATAGAATTTGTGCTCCTAAGTCACTTACACAATTTCTGAAAAGTGCATATCCTCCTGAGGGCCCAATGTTGGGTCATTGGCAGAAGCAGAAATAGAATCTGGACCCCAGATGTGTGCTTTTATCTTTGGACTGTACTTCTCCCCTGAGCAATTTAGATATTCATTGCTAAATGTAATGTTAATATTGTAATCATGTCCATCTCTTTAGGCAACCTGATCTCTATGGCAACAATTCAATATGGTTCACTATTCAGAGTTGAAACAACAACTACACACAAACAATGGAAGACACAACCTTCCTTTATAAAACAAACATGCAACTCTTCCACCAAACCGTGCACTAATTTAAAAAAAAAATTGTGCCAGAAAAAATGTATTGCTCACAATCGCTAATTATTGTATGTACATTTTTTATATTGGAGCAAATGTCAACAGTTTTTATTTTTGTATGTGCTCTGATTTCCTATCTGGATATAAGATATTATCAATGAATAGTCTTTCTTGATAGTTTTAGTAGAATGTTGGGATATGTTTTATACCATTGCTCATGACAAAAATGTTAGCTACTATTTGGCCAGGAAATCAGAAGAAGACTAGGGATTGAATGCTCAGCTATAGCCTCACTTAAAGTGTGGGAAAAACAGAGCGTCTTGAAATGTATGAAGGTGCAACTGGTGAAAAAATAATGTTTTCCTATAGTTATTTATGGAAGTGAATCATGGGAAGCCAATGCTGCTGACAAGAAAATTGAAGCTCTCAAATTTAAGGCCGGACCCATGCAAATACTTACAGGCTTTATAAGTGCGAGTAAAATTGTTGAATTCAATGGGATTTGTGTGTGTGTGTGTGTGTGTTTGCAGAAGTGAGACCAGAGTGTGGGGCCTCTTTTAGAGGAGGCTGTAAGTAAATGATCATAGTATAAATTATGTAGCTATTTCAAACTCATTTTGTATGCCTTCGGGATGGCAGATGGAAACATCAATAAATTATTTTATATTCATTTTTTGCTAGATCTCAGCTGACAAAATCCCCAATTACTTCAGACTAGCTTGATCCATTATCCTTTCATAATTCTTAATAAGCTTAGATTTTGAGAATGAATGTTTATGCTTACAAATATCACTGGGGCAGTTAAAATCAAACATGATGTGCAGACTCCTGGGATACTTGGCAATAAAGTACTGTCTTCAATAATCAATAAAACAGCCAAATGAGTCTCAGGCATAGAGTTTCTTGGATATCTTCCTTCAGACAATCAAAGCTAAAATTCGTCTAGGAGAAATGTTATTTTCAATGTCTTTGCCACTTAGTAGTATTGTTTTGTTTTTATATTGTTGGTTGCAGTTGAAAGCAGTTTGGCTGCATAATGCCAAATGTTCTAACACCCATGTGCAAGCCACTAGCAATTTAAAAGCTAACTATTGATACTCAGATTTCCATAGAAAATTATTCACTTTAAAACATTTAGGGTCAGTTAAACATAGTTCCTCAACGTGATGTTTTTCTGATATTGGGGTATTTTTCATTGAATTTGGCTGCAATGCCTCATGTTGCTGCCAGACAGACAGCACTGATTGGCATCTTTACATTCACTTTGATACCTTATTAGAGTTCAGTTAGTATCCCAAAGAAGCAATGATTCTTTTGTGAGAGCAGTGGCTTTCGACTGCAGTGTTTTAGATACCACATTGGCTGTCTCCAGGGTCTTCATTTATAGTCCTGAAAGGAACACAAAGTTAGTTTTGTAAGTGTTTCTTTAGTGCCAAAGCTTCATTGTATTTATCAGTGGTCAGGGCTGATTAACAACAACAACCTAAGTCCCCCTTTCCACGTTTGTACGAACAATATGTACATCCTCCACTCTTGCAAAGCACACTCCTCCTACAGAACCATCTGTCTCATTTCCTAATGCTTTCTATATTTTGTATTTAGCATTGAATACTAGTGAAAATATTACTTTGTTTCCCTCACTGCTGTTCTCTCTGTCTACTAAATAGATAAACAATATCAAATATCATACATTATATATTCATCTCACTGAACTGTAGCTTGGTAAACATGCAAAAATGGTAGTCTCTCCCAACTTCCCAACAAAGATCTAATAGCAGAGAGCAATAGTGAGTTCTCGTGTTACTAAGACTTCATAATTTTTCTTCTAAAATAGTATACCACAAAGTACTCCCCTGAACAAAGCAGATTTTGTGCTGCATTGTTTTTGCTTACTTATATATGCTTATTTCCTTACTGTATTTGCTAATTTATTTGAATCCTTGATTTAGCTAAGACATGTAATATCTCAGGTAGCCAGAAAGCTCTCTACTAGTTACACATCTGAAGAGGTGTAACCACACTCATGTTATGCTTTCTATCCAATTCCACTGAAATTTTTGCTCACTAGACAACTAACCAGATCTGCCTCTTTCTCAGAGAGAATATGAGTGACTCACTGTTTTGCAGTAAATGCTCATTTTCTCTTCCTCAAACTACATCCCTTTTTTGGAGCTCAGCCACAAGAAGTGCAGTAGGTATATGGACCTCAGAATCTGTACTACCGAAGGGTCAGCAGAATACAAATGCACCCTTTCTCCAAATCTACACTTTCTGTTCCTCTAGCTTCAATTAATACACACATTTTGTTGACATTTACTGCTATCTACCTTATTGTGCCTACTTTCACGCTCCTTACTCTTTCTGTATTCTTATATCCACATATTGCCTAATCTCTCCTTTCCATGATAGTCTCATCTCCTCCATGGTCTGCCCAGCTACCCCACTAACAGAAGACCCCATGTGTTGACACATATTGAGCCCAGTGAAATCAATGATAAAACTCCCATCAATGTCAGTGGTACCATGGGTAGCATTTGAGTAGAGGGACTGGAACCTGAGTGTCCTCTCTTCCATATAAATGCCCTAACCACTGGCCATAGGTGATTCTTGCTCTGTCTTACCCAATGAATATTTAATTATGTATACACAGTGAAATTGCTCCAACTGGAGAGGCTGAAAAAGACAAACCCTAGAATATCCCATAAACCAGTGGTTAGAACACACTTGTGGGTGGTGGGAGACCCAAGTTCTAATCCCTTCTCCACATCAGGCAGAGGGGGCAACTGAACCCATGTCTTCTCCCTCTTGGGAGAGTGCCCTCACCACTGGACTAAAGCTATAGGGGACACCATCATCTCTTTTTTTTAATGGCTGTTTTGCCTGGGTGTAGATGTGCTCAAATCATGTTTACCAGAGCAGGACCAAAAGGCAAGATAGCTGGTGGAATACTTAGTTTGTGAATCCCATCAGGGCTTAGGCACTGCGCTGCTGGACTGAGTCAGGACTGAGGTAGCTGTGTGCATGCCCAGCTGCTGAAATTTAGGTGTCTTGGAGACTTCAGTGGTGGAAATTTAGGTGCATAAGGACTTTGGGAGCAGATTGAGTGGTGGTTTTCTGAATGCCAGTATCACCTAAATTCTGGATTTAGGTGCATAAAGTGGCAGATGCCAAAGTCTCCTTGGTGAATCCCAGCCCAGATCTTCTCATACAGAATCCAGCAGAAAAGAGCTCCTATCAAGGTCAGAACCTCTTGGTGCTACCACAATGCAAATAAATAATCTAATTAGTAATTAATTGCTGTGGTTAAAACTGCAGAACATGGAAAATAAGTTTGTTATCCATTGGCTGCTTCATGACTTGCATTGCACAATGGTTAGAAAGGTATTTCTTTCTAAAATATCACCCTTTTTATTAAGTTAAGATGACAAGCTGTAGCTTTTAATGGAATGTCATATTGATTGCATTAAACCCTTTGAAATAATGGCCAGTATGGCTGCCAACAGGGTGGCATTATTAAAGGTGCCAAAACAGATCAAGCAGACAGCTTTAAACATTTTTCTTGTCCTACAGCATATTTTTCTTAGTTTGAATAAAGTTATTTAAAAAAGTAACATGTTGATTAGCTGGACTGCTTTTCAAGAGCTTCATGAAATATTCAAAGCACAGATAACTCAAACTGGACTGGAAAGAGTACAGTTATCTCCAAATGTGAGGGATATCTGTCTGCTTGCAAGTGTTTTATTACCCATTTCTGCACAGGGTGGTTCAGGCTGCATCCTACAGCTTGTGCTAAAAAATGGAATGAATGAGAGCTCATGGGAACCTCTTTGAAGACTCACATATACTTAGTGTTACGATGTTGACTTTCTTTCTGAGAGAATCTGGATGCTATTTTAGAAACTCTGATAGTTCCTTTTAAGATACTGAGGGTCATATTTAAGTATTGGAGCACCTCACAATCTTTTGATGTATTTTTCCTAGTAATACTCCTGTGAGAGAGGGAAGTATTATTGTCATGGTTTTACAGTTGGGGACTTGAGACACAGAGACCCAGATCTAGAAAGGTAGTTGGGCTCCTTACTTCTAATGATATTGATGTAAGTTAGGTGCCTAATTACCTTTGAGGATCTGGGCCAGAGAGAGACTGAATGACATGTCCAGTCACAAGAAGACTGGGGTAGAGTTGAGTTGAACTCCCATTTCCAAATTCTTGACTAGCAGCCTAACCACTGGACCATCCTTTAACATATATGTTTGTATTAAGTGTCTCAAAGTTTAAAAATACACACAAAATGACTTTCCCTCTCTTCCCTGGCCAGTCTTCTGTAGCCAAATTAATTGGAGAAGTCCATTGTCCCAAAGATACAGGCAGATATAAGTAGGTTGTGCAGGTAGAATAGATTTTTGTTCAGGAAGTCCATCCTTTGTCATTTCTTTCAAACAGAATACAAAGAAATTAGTAGAAAAGATATTTAATTCATTTTTTACTGAGACATTGTACAAGCAGCTCCTAAGTTGACTACAGACACACAGAATTTACAAAGATGTTGACCCAAACTTTCAGAAATGACAAGTGATTTTTGGTTACCCAACTTGTGACCTGTTAAAGGGACCTGATTTTTTTAGAGGCTGAGTGTGCAGCACTTTCTGAATATCAAGCCTATTTAAGATGTCTCAAGTTGGGAACCCATATATTCCAAATCAGTGATTGTTCATGTAATTTTTTGGCCGTAGGAGCATTTCAGTTTGAATTGGTCTAGTCAATCTTCTGATTATAATAATAATTTGATCTCTCTGTTTCCAATAATATCATATAGACGAGTGACCAATTCAGCTTTGAATATCTATGGTGGTAGCGGTTCCGCACGGCCTCATTTCAGCTTGTTTCCTTGTCTAACTTTTAAAATTCTTCCTAACATTCAATCTACTTTAATTCAGTATTGAAAGGTCATTTTCTGCTTCCAGCTGGCCCAGGATGTCAGTCTACATTACCCACTTGTTACTTTCAAAGAACATCATTCATGTTTTCTCCCATACTGCCTCTCATGAAGTTCTTTGTAAACATCTGCAAAACTAATTATTCTTCTTCAGATCTCTCCTTAAAACTTTCCTCTGCCATGAATCCAAAAAAATCTGACAACAGTTAAGCTACTGGTATGCTGAGGACACAGCCTATCATGCTGATCACTCTTGTCTCATCATATCCTTGTACTCGCTGATCAATCTGTCAGTATCCACCTGTTGTCTCATGTGTTATGCTTAGACTGTAAGCTCTTGGGGCAGAAACTACGATGACCAGATATCCTGATTTTATAGGGACAGTCCTGATATTCAGGGCTTTATCTTATATAGTCCCCTATTACTCCTCACCCCCATCTTGATATTTCACACTTGCTATCTAGTCAGCCTAGCAGCAACTATCTTTTGGTTCTATGTTTGTACAGTTCACAATGAGGTCTTTGTTCATGATTAGAGTTCCTAGATGGTATAAAATAAAATAAAAATTCCGGAGAAAATAAATTAGAATAAGGTAGAGCTGAGCAACTATCATGACCCTCGTAATGAGAATAACTGGGCCTTGTCATCAATCTAATATCCTTTATAGGTATATAAAGTTAATTATCATCTCTCTTATTTTTTCTGAACTTAATGACTAGTTCTCTTAACACTTTCCCATAGGTCTTATTTTCCAAACATTGATCATTTTTGTTGCTCTCTTCTGAATTCTTGCCCATTTTTAAAAAATGTAGTACTTTGAGGCCTAAAATAATACTGAGTAGAGTGAGATAATTATCTCACCTAATGGAAGAGGAAATAAATGTAAAGGTTAAGAATGGAGATTAGAGCAAAATATAATTTGAAGGAAATAAAAGCGTCCAGAAATCTAATTGTGGGCCTGCCCTTTATGAATTATTTCAGTAATGCCGTCCCTTAAGCCTTGTTGACATTACACTTATTTCTGTAAAATTTTCACTTTTATTATTACTACTGGCAATATCAACACTAGAAGAGCTAGTGAAGACAAGGTATTGGCAGCTACTAAGTTTTAAACACTGTGTCACTGTGATGGGGCGTCTGCCCCACACTGGCCCATCAGGGGTTAATAGAACCTTAGGGAGGCTGCGCAGCACGCAGCCAATTAAAGAGTGCCCTAGGGAGCTTCGTAGGAGACAGCCAATTAGAAAGGGTCTGCAAGAAGCAGCCAATCAGGGCTGGGCAGACCCGTATAAGAAGAGCTGCGGGACAGAGCAAGTTCAATTACTCCCTGGACCTTGAGGAGGGAGGATGGAAGCTATCTTGTTGAGCAGAGCTGGGCAGGATCAGGGAAGTAAAAGCAAGCCTCTGCCTGACTGCTGGCATGCTGAGGTAAGGGTAGAGATGGTGCTGGGACTTTGGAGAAGTGACCCAGGGAAGTAGACTGAGAGGTTGGAGGGGATACAGTGCATAGTTGCCATCTGGTTGCCTGGGCTGGGACTCAGAGTCGTGGGAGGGCCTGGTCCCTCCCCTTATCCCCACATGCCACTGAGGAAGTGGCTGGACTGTTGGATTGTGGTACATTCTCCTGGAAAGGTGGGGAATGCAGAGCGTGGCACAACTGTAGGGCTGTGTCATGAAGAGGATGCTGCGGTCCTGGGAGTAACATGAGTCCTGGAGCAGAAGTGACAGCAGTGAGACACCACCAGAAGAAGGCACACTGGCCAGCAGAGCTAATCCCCAGGACAGCCAGCAGGAGGCACCACAGTTGTGAGTGAACCCTGTCACAGTCAAAAAGCTGCTTTGAGCAGTTAGGCACCATGATACTCAAAACATTGGCAGCCGTGTAAGGTCTTGCCCACACTAGGGTTCACACTATTGTTCCCCCTGGAGAAGCCAAACTACTGATAACAGCAGTGAGGAATGTAAGGTGTGTTTGTGCTACCTTGCAGTTTGGATTACGGGGGCATGAATTGCAGTATGCACCTAAGTTATGTGCTGTAGCTTCCCCCTGTGGATGTTGCAAGCACCAACTAAAAGATTCCCAGTTCATACTAATGTAGTCCTCAGACTGAACCTGAACTAGAAATCGTTTAGAGAAATAATCTTATTGTTGACCTCTCCTTTAAAAGTTTATTCTCCTATCAAGGTGTGTGTGTTATTCCTATTTGCCATGCTATACTTATTTATTGTTAAATTGAGCAATGACAACCTGCCATATTGTGGAACATTGGAATAAGTACTATAGTACTATATATTAGTAGAAGTGATTGAGTATTTTTGTTCAAAAATTCATTTTATGAAAAATAGCCTTTATTTATAATCAGAACTTAGCAAAAGTTGTTCTTTGTCAAAATTGAAAACTTCAAAATTTTTAATTTTTGCTTGTCTTTTTCTCTTCTCTCTTTTTTTTCCTTTTTGCCACAGAGTGCAATAAAATGACTACCATATAGTTTTTTTTTAAATTGTTTTCCTCTGTTTTTTCCTTTAGCTCCTCTTTCTCTTCAAAGAAAAATGAACATCTGTAACTCTGCCACTTCGTGTTTTGTAAAAGACTGGAGAAGCTTTGACAAGTTGGAGTTTAAAGAGAAATATGAAATAAGTGGAAAGAAAAAAAATAAAAGTCCTGGACATAATTAAGTATGTTATATCCCATGGCAGAAAAGGTGGAGGAAAAGGAAACATTGATTTTTGGGGGGGTGGGAGGGAGAGGGGGGATATATTTAATGAAAATTCAAAACAACACAATTGTTCTGTTTCAAACTCTGTGAAACAGAAGCCATTTTGGATTTTTTCACAGAACTGTTTTGATTTTTCAGCTTGCACTTACTTGTGTTAAGGAAATTGCTGATTTTAAGAGATGGGGCGGGGGGGAAAGCAGTAAGCCTTGGGAATGAGCACAAGGCCTCCAGGGTATGTCTAAGCTGAAGCTAGGAGGCGTGATTCCCAGCTTGCACTAGCTGCCCAAGTACTAGCCGGCCTGATCCCCAGGATCTGAGCTCAGGTGGGCTAGCCTGAGCTGCTCCCCATGCAGCAATATCATACTGTTGTTTTTAGTGCATGTACTGGGAACCAAGCTGCAGCATAGACACATCCGAAATGTTTGTATACCTTTATGCTGCATAGAACTCAGTAAGTGGTGATCACCCAACTGACTCCACTCCCTCCTTATCTTATATCCACTGAAAATGTTCACTTATAATAAACTGAATGGTGGAAATGTGTTGGCCAGGGTCTCAGCTGGTATCGATCTCCTTTTATGGACTTGTGTTGATTGTCATCAGAGGATGATCTGGCCCCATGTTTATGTAACAAATGCATCATGAGGCAGATATACTGTGTGTGAAGTCTTGGCTGCTGATCCTGCAAACAGCTCTGGGCAGCTCACAGCTCTGCACCCATGTAGAGAACCACTGACTTCAATATCCTAAATGCTGGCTGTTTGTTCTTTGCCATCTCAAGGCCTGAAAGGAAAATATTCAGTTTGTTCCTGATTTAAAAACCACCCTATACTGAATTGCTCTAACTATAAAGCTAAACTGAAACATGATGCTTTGGTATGGCCAGACCCACAATAGTTTTATTATTTTTTTAATGAACCACTTGCTTACTGCCTACTATTTAAGGCTGTAGTGGGCACACAGCTTACTTTCACATTGACACAGCAGTCTTGGCTTTCCAAGCCATTATCAGACTATTGTGCAAAGAGCAGTTTCAGTTTAAAAAGGTCAGTTCTTTCACATGCATATAGCTTTCCAGGCATGTTCATCCCTGGACACCAGAACATTTAGGTTGTCCCAATACAAAGTGCAATGATCTTTTGTGTTAATAGAAATAATGGTTGAATTTCAGCTTTTGTGTGGATTTTGCTGCATTTTCTACTTTATTTTTTTAAGAGAAGAAATTTCTAGTCCAAGGGCTTGTCTACATCAGAAAGTTGCAGCGCTGGTGAGGGAGTTACAGCGCTGCAACTTTGAAGGTGTACACATCTGCACGGCATCACCAGCGCTGCAACTCCCTGTTTGCAGCGCTGGCCGTACTCCCGTTTTGTCTCGGGTGTAGAGGATCCAGCGCTGGTGATCCAGCGCTGGTAATCCAATGTAAACACTTACCAGCGCTTTTCTTGACCTCCGTGGAAGGAGGAAGCCTCTGGTAATCAAGCTGATCTCCTTTCCCGGTTTGCTCTCTCGTTCCCGGAACCCCGAGCAAGCAGGTCTCCTTCTCTGCGGTTTGCTGGGTGGCTCCGGGAACGCGAGAGCAAACCGCGGCGAAGCTGGTCTCCTTCCCCGGTTTGCTCTCTCGTTCCCGGAACCCCGAGCAAGCAGGTCTCCTTCCCTGCGGTTTGCTGGGTGGCTCCGGGAACGCGAGAGCAAACCGCGGCGAAGCTGGTCTCCTTCCCCGGTTTGCTCTCGCGTTCCCGGAACGCCCCTTGAAGCCGCCCAACAGCGCTGCAGTGTGGCCACATCTAACACCACTTGCAGCGCTGGTTGCTGTAAGTGTGGCCACTCTGCAGCGCTGGCCCTATACAGCTGTACTAATACAGCTGTAACAACCAGCGCTGCAAAATTTTAGATGTAGACATGGCCCAAGTTGGTAACAGTACTCAGATATATGTGAATTGCCACTAATTTGAGGCTTAGGAGCTGGAATAGCTCTCTGTGATCACAGAAATAAAAGAAGAACGGGGATAGGTATAGCCAAAGTTGAATTTCAAAAGCTTTAATGTGAAATGTTCTCCTCCATTTCAACTTGCTCTGCAAATGCAGAGCACTTATTTGGCACCAGGAGAGTGAGATAAGGTTAGAGCCCTCTGCAGCTGTCTTCCACTTTCCAGCTCTGATGCAATTCCCACCCACCCCTGCTTCCTCTTCTGCTCCCATCTGGGCTGTCAAACCAAATACAAATGTAAGCAAGGTCTGAATGAGCTCTCCCCTAACAGCTAGTGTTGAGCTGGAGAAAGACTTGAGGACCAGATTGTTTGCATAGACATGCCTACTCTGCAGAGGTGTGCAGCATGATGGAGTTGCTTCGCCAAAGAGATCAGTTTTGGCTGGTGTTGGGTTACAAATCACCAGTGCTTAGGTCGGTATAAATTATGTCGCTCAGGGGTGTGGATTATTCATAAGTGATGTAAATTTTATACTAAAAGTAAAGTCTCGTGTAGACAAGGTCTGAGTCACAGCATGTAACTTTTAGGCACCTAGAAAATCACAGTGCAGTCCACGAAGCTGAGTGAGGTGCCTAGACTCTTATAGAATGAATGGGGAGAGATAGGCACCTAATAATGCAATCCACAAAACCCAACACACTAGGTAGGGAGCTGCCTAAGCTATCTAATAGGAAACGCCAATCAGAGGGGTGTATGCTGAGTCCTGCCCCTCCCTTGGAGATAAGATTCTGAGTCTAGGCTTCAGGGAGGTAACTGTCTCATCTAGTAATTTATGAATGAGAACCAGCTGCCTGAATGGGGCAGAGGGGGTGAGAGAATGACTCTGTGGTTCAGCGGTTAGGACACATGCTTGTAGATTTGGGAAACCTGGGTCTAGTCCCCCAGCTCCAATCACTCTTTCTTTCATTATTTCTCCACCACTACAGCATCTTTTGCAAGTAGTCCCACTGAGTTCAATGGAACTACTCACAGAATATGGTAAGGGAGGTAGGTTACAATCAGCTGTGAATATTTGCTGTTAGAACTTTGGAACATGGTGTGTAGACTAGTTTGCTAAATCATAGTAGGTGTTTCTGTTGGTTCATATAACTAACCATCGCAGCTCTCATCCATGAATATTACCATTAAAAATACAACTAGAAACTTGCTTGGAGTGGATAGTCAAGCTTAAGTTACTCTTTAAGTATTTTGGGGTAGTAAAGCTTGAGCACTTGGCTGGTTGCAGACAGTGAACATGAAAAGCATCATGAATGAGATCTAACCAAAAATAACTCAAATGCATATTAATGCAGAGTAGTTCACTCTTAGCTCTGTGCTATTTAGTGGTAAAGACAGAGGGCTAAAAAGGGTACACAGGCTAGTGCTGGAGTTCACAATGGCAGGCAAGACTCCATTTGGCACTTAATGAAAGGATTCACAAGAGAAGAGTATTGAAACCAAGCTGTTTTATCAGTTTTCAGACAAGGAAGCAGGTAGGTCAATAAATCACTGGATGTGGGGAAAAGGGAAGCACTGTGCTACATCACAGAACTAGGGAATGGGTTTGTGTATTGCTGTTTCTAGAGTACTGTTTTGGGTTATAATAGTATAGTAACTGGAGGGTACAGAGACCAGGTGTGGGGAACCTAGACAAAACTCTAACTAATCTAAGGTTGGCAAGAACTCTTCAAAATTGCCAGGAAATTAGGGCCAGGACAGAAGAGAGACACCAAAACTGTGTTGAGCAAACTGCCCTAGGCTGGTCATTATGGCAACTTGTCATTGATCTTATCTTCAAATTATTTGGACCCATAAAAGCATTAATTAAGTGAATATTGAGAAAAGGGGTAACAGGCCATCTAGGTGAAATTCATTTGCACAAGAGTGTGGAAGGCTACAAAAATTTATTGGACTAATATGAAAATGCTAGTTTTTAAATCTCAAATAGTATGCTCACAAGATGAAAATCAACTAGTTTAGACTTCAGTGGATGAAAATTGTGACAAACTGGTTTGAATAACACATCAGGCTTAAGAGGTTAAGTAGTATAATGCATTTGATTTTTCACATTCACTGAAGGCTAAATCAGTGCAAGTGAAACTCATTGGCAACAATTTTATGACCCACTTCAACATTTTGTTGCAGCTGAAATTCTCTCAGACTTTCAAAGATGCTACACACGTTTACCCTGGATATTCATTTTTCTCTTGATTTGGCTAACAAGCTATGAATCCATGTTCTAGAGCAAAAAGAAAGCAGGAGCTCTGTGGCTGGAAATAAAATCAGTTTCTACAAGTGAGGAAACCAGTGACATTTTGCAGCACTCCACGCTGGTTTATTAGCTCATGGACACTCTTGGGGGAATCCCTTCACTTCCTTCCCAGCTAGAAACATAAATGCCAGGGAAAAAAAGAGCCTTTTGATCCACACCTTTCTGAATGTACAGACAGGCACTGATGTGCATGAACTGAGCTTATGAAAGAAGAGTTCTTCCAAATTGCTGTAGTCTGCCCTAGCTGTACAAGTGCTTTTCCTGCAAAAAGCCTCCTGATTGTTTTAATGGTTGTAAAGAAGTTATCTTAGAGGGCTTATGAAAAGAGATTTCCTCCAGTGATCTTTTGAATAGCAGTCTGCTACCGTAAAAGGAGGGATTTCAGCTGGAAAATTACACTGCTATGAAAGTTAGAAGTGCAGAGTACCTATGAGTGTCCTCCTTCCCCTCCTATCTTTGATCATTACAAAAAAATTGTAATGTACTAATTTTTAAAAATTTGTGGCACAAACTGTAATACTGAAGGCTATGGTAGTCATTTAAACTATGGCAGATTCAAGAGCAGCAGATTTTTAGGGAAGACAACAAAGAGCATCATGCTGTGGACATAAAACATTTGTATTTAATAGTTTGCTCCCTATGTTAGCTTCCCCAAGTACACATTTCATTTTCATAAGGGTCTGAGGGGAGCTGCAGCTAAACAATCTCTCTCCAGCATGCTTCACTGTAAAACAAAGAACATTGGGGTCCAGAGTGAGATCTGTTACCCCACTATAAATCTGGAGCAACTCAAATGTTTTCATAGTCAGTTTTAGCTCTAATTATTATTAACCCTTTATACATGCCATACAAATAAATTTCCAGTTCACGGTGGGGGGGAAATATATTATGTAATTCAGAAAGCCAGTGACACTGTATCTGGACACTGAATTGGTGAATTAAGACAATCATTAGGGTCCCAATGAGAGTAGTTGCCTGAGTTCACAATAAAGTACAAACCTGCAGAGTTAACTTTAAATATCTTGAGGATCCTTCTTGCTCATGAGGTAATAATCCTTCCCTGGGATAGATAAATGAATGACCAGTTGAGAAGTTGGGCTGCTATCCTTTGTAACCTTGCTGCCACTGGCACCTGGCAGCAGGAAAGGCTGGCTTTAGTCTCTCTCTCTGTCTTCACTCCAATGACTGTTCCACTGTGGGATAAATACTTAAAGTCATTGACCTGGTGGGAGGGAAGAAACAAGAGTGTGTGTGACTCTGTAGTCCAGAGATTAGACAAATCACCTGGGAGGTGGAAGCCCCAGAGTCCAATCCCCTGCTATAATCATTCTTTCGTTATTTATCCACTGGGGAACAGCTTCAACAGGAGAGAGACTGAGGGAGCACCACAGGAAAATATCCGATAGCTTGGTGGTTTGAGCACAGTCTTGAGAGGTGGGAGACCCTGTTCTGGCAGAGAGGGGGGAAATGTCCCTGCATCTCCCCACATCTCAGCAATAAGAGTTATAAGGCAGTGGGGGTGGCACCCACCAACTCCTCCTCTGGCTACTTTGTGTGGAGAGAAGCAAACACCTAACTCATTCTTTCAAGAAGTAGTTTAGTGGCCTAAGCTGCCTGGCTCCATGCAGAGGGTTCCCATTTATAGATTGCTAAGCAGAGATGGGCTCCTCCCTGTAGCCTGGACTTGGGTGCCTATCGCCAAGAGGGGGGTCGGGCTTAGCACCCCTGCCTCTCTAGCTGGCATCTCCCAGTGGCTAGCATGCTGGCTTTTGTGGATCACATTCTTAAGTGCCTGTCTCTCCTCATTCATTCTGTAGGAGCCTAGGTGCCTAACTCAGCTTGGTGGATTGCAGTGTTGCTCCTGTAATGTTCTGGGTGCCCGAAAGTTCAGTGCTGTCAGGCTCAGTGTTGCAATACCTTAGTTCTTTGTGGATCTCACCCTTAGTTTCAGTGTCTCATTTATAAAATGGAGATAATACTTTCTCCCTCAATGGGAAGTTGTATTAACTTTAAGATGTGCTTTTTTACTAGTTGCGTGGGTACAAATTGATCTAGGCTCAGATTTTTAATGGTATTTAGGTGATTCTGTGCTCAGCATTGCCATGCCTAACTGATTTAGGAACCAAAAACTCAATTTCAAAGGGATTTAGGTGCTTAGGAGTCTAAATCCCATCTGCTGCCAATGGGATTTAGGCTCCTAGATCAGTTGGCATTACAACACTGAGCACAGCAACATCTAAATACCATTAAAAATCTGGGCCCGGGTTACTTTCTAGTTCTGGCTCTGACAGGAAGCAAAAGTGCCAAAGGGCAATAAGAGACTGTTTTAACTCTGTGTTCCGAACTACTGGGTAATTTGGAAAAGGATCAGAAAAGCACCTAAATACTTAGGGGAGTGGGGAGGAGAGGGATGTTTGCCAAAGCAAACCTCCAAACTCTTTCAGATTCACATGTCGCTAATCGTTTACTTTTACACTGACTGTGAGCAGAAAGTCTGTGATGCAAGTGCTGCCAATTACATATCACAGATTCTAAGATCACAGAAAATTATTGATGTTCTTTTTGTTTTCAGTATTAGGCCTTCTGTTGATAAATCCAGAAATCAACAGTGTGGTGTCCTGGATTAGTGTTAACCATACTCCAACATGAGGTTCTGCCTGTAAGCTAGAAAAAGAGACAATAAGATACTCAGTTCCAGAGCTTGGAGATCAGTACAACATTGGCTTCCATGAGAAGTTCTGTCTGCTCTTGAGCAGTTCGTAAGAATATTCCAAACAAAAAGAAAAATGTTTCTGCCAATGGACTCAAAACCTGTTCAAAGCTTACTCAACCCTTTATTTCAACACTTATCAAAATGGCAAAACTTAAGCTGGCCAATAACAGATATCAGCAAAGAAGAATTTGATTACTGTTGTTACAGATAGGGTCTTAGAAAAAACAGTTTGCGTTATTAGTACAGGATACAGACATTTGAGGGGAAATTAGTAAAAGGGATACATCAGCCTGGTAAAATGACCATGAAAACTTCCCAGCCCAGGCCCAAAATCTACTTCCAGTCTTTAGTTTTTTTCATTATCGGTCTTGCAGACATTTTATTCACCCATGGGGAGGAAAAAGCGCTCTCTACTAGGAGATTGATTGAGCAGAACTTTGCAAAGGTGGGTAACATTTAGTTTAAGCATGTGTTCACCAGCAATTCTAATTTATTTGGGGACCTTAATTTGTACAGCTAAAGTAACTTTCCCAAGGATGAATGGGGGGGGGGGGGGGAGAGAAACAAAAAGCAACTCTTGGAGTTTGGAAGCCAAAGGATTTAAGCAAGACAAGAAGTTCAGAATAAATATTAAGGCTTAAAGTAGATTGGTATGAAATGGTTGCAAGGCTATTCAAATCAATAGAATTGCTTCTGCTTAACCTAAAATTGAATTTGTCCCTAGATATTGGTATTGTCAGCCTAGTGCCAGGATGCCTTTGGAAGGAGTTCTAAACTAGTAATTTACTACATATGATGGAGAAAAAATTCTTGGTTTTAAGTGTTTTCGGTAGTTCTAGATAAAAATAGGAAGCCTCTTTAATGGAAGAATCTATTAACTAGAAGAGATGCAGCATTTGTAGAACATTTGTTTTCCTGTGCAATGAAAATGAGCTGTTGGAACTCTTCTAGCACTTTGAAATGTAAAGTATCCAACAAGTCTTTGAATCCACAAACTCTACTCTCCAATATGGACTTTGCAATCTTTTCACCGGATAAAGAAAGTACTCTTGGCACTATGTTAATAAAACTGTTTGTTTACAGCAGAGATGCTTATGAGGTGTTTGCACTAGAAAGTGGTCGAATAGGTCTGTAATAATATAAACCAGCCTGAAGATGGTAGGCTTTTGAATACATTGAACCCAATCCAAAACTTAATTTCATGGACAGAGATGGACTAAGGCAGTTTAGTGTGTGACAATAAAACAAATACAAATAATCTCTGGCTCTGTGGCAGTGTTTATAAGAGCATTAAAATGATTTCCTCTAGTGACATACAGTAGTTGGGATTGAGGCACTATTTCATCAGAGTAATGCTGTTCCACGATGGTTTTGATCTAAAGAGATCCAAAGGGACAATTCACAGGGGGAGCAGGGACAAAACATAGTTCCAAGAGTAACTGTGCAAAACAGAGGAAAAGTTCTTATCTTATTTGAAGAGATGAGAAGATCAACTCAATGAATTTATCTTGACTAGAGAAGCACTTTCTGCTGACACTTTAGTTATGATTTTGTCGTTTACATTTACAAGGCCCCCTTACATTAAGAGGGCTTCATACATAACTCGGGGGAGGGGGGAAATCACCATTAAGCAGAGTTTTAAGCTCTTTATTTGCTTTTCTATCGTTTTAAAAACTGATTTGTTTCTTATTGTCATTTTAAAAAAGAATCAATGTTCATGAAGCAGTTTTCTTAAGTATGGTGTGTATACAGTATGTACTGCCTAGGAACAGAGAGAGATGAAAATTACACACATTGTGTCACTTTTGTCCCTGCTGTAATGCGACGCTCCTGTGATGCTAGTTCAGCTCTTGTATTAATTGCTGAAATGTTCTTGGGCATTGAACAGTTGTGTAGTGATACATTCTCTTTCCATCTGCTCAATGTGTAAATTAAGTTAAGTTTGCACACTCAATGACTGTCAAACTGGTGAAGTTGCACCACCTTCTTGTTTAGCGCCTCTCTTTTCAAACCACTTGCATGAGCTTATATGTCAAATAGTACAGTACATCACCAGTGGCTTTGGCCCATTACACAAAATCTGCAGATAAAAACAAAACTTGAGTGCAAGTGTCAACATGTTGCAAGTTAAAAAAAATCCCTAGGTGAGCAATGATAAGATGAATGGTAATGACTCTTCTAGTGTATTACAATTTATGAATTTATCATTATAATGTAGATTATTAATAGACTTTGAGTCACTGTGGTCTCATTGTCACTGTTGTATGGGTTATAGGATACTTCCTTTTCATTTAGATCTTCTTACTTTTTAGGCTACCATTCAAAAGTTTGAATACAGGTGATCTGACAAGCTCAAATATATTTTGAGAAAGGCACCCAAAAGCCCATTCTGAAGACACTTATCAGTTCCATTTGAGCTGAAAAATAGGAGCCAATGTATTGTCTTCAAGCTAAGACTTCAGCTTCCTTTTTCACATCGCACAGAAATGCTTTATTTTTCTGGAGATGAAGCTTTGAAACTAGTTTTCAAACATTAGTGCCTTAAGAGAATACTCAGATTACAACTATCAAGGTTCATATATATGGCTTAAATATCCATTTCCCATACCAGCTGATTTGATCATCAATGTTCGTATAACATATAAATAAATAGAAGAATTTAGCCCTGAGATTTCTCATGTAAAAAAATGTGTAATCCTACCAAGTTTAGTTAGGTTGAAAATCATCTAAAAGTCAGACTGATGAAAGAAATTCAGAACTAAGGCTTTCACTCTGTCCTTCTCTTGATCACTCTAGGTCCTGGTCTACATTATGAGTTTCGGTCAAATTTAGCAGCATTAGATCGATTTAACCCTGCACCGTCCACATGACAAAGACATTTTTGTCAACTTAAAGGGCTCTTAAAATCAACTTCTGTACTTCTCCCCGACGAGGAGATTAGCACTGAAATGGACCCTGCTGGGTCGAATTTGTGGTAGTGTGGACACAATTTGGTGGTATTGGCCTCCAGGAGTTACCCGAGAGTCCTCCATTGTGACCACTCTGGATAGCACTCTCAATTCAGATGCACTGGCCAGATAGACAGAAAAAGCCCTGAGAACTTTTGAATTTCATTTCTTGTTTGGCTAGTGTAGCGAGCTCATCAGCACAGGTGACCATGGAATCCCAGAATCGCAAAAGAGCTCCAGCATGGACCAAACGGGAGGCACTGCCTCTGATCACTATATGGGGAGACGAATCTGTGCTATCCGAATTCTGTTCCAAAAGATGAAATGCTGGAATATTTGAAAAAATCTCCAAAGGCCTGGGCCAAAGGACTTACTGGCCACTGCTTCCAGCAGCTCCCATTGGCCCAGAGCAGTGATCCACGGCCAGTGGGAGCTGCAATTGACTGGATGTGCGGATGGGGAAGGTAAACTCACCAGCCCAGCCCGCCAGGGGCTTTCCCTACACAAGCAGCGACCCCTGTTTGAGAAACCCTGGTCTAAAGCCTAGTTACAATTACATTACTAATCTAAAGAGACTAATTCCACCCTCCCTGCAATCTCTTAGGAAAAATTGCCAAATGCTAAAATTGTGGGTTTTGAAGGTGCCATCAAGCTTTTCACACAGTTTTAACTGTAGTCCACTATATACGATAAGCAGGCAACATCCTGTGCTGATCCTTACTTTTCTGAGAGCAACAGGAATGACAGCAGAAGCTATAATTGTGAATTTCATTGTTTTTAATCTTAACCTTTGTTTGGTTGCTTGAGTAAATCTCCACTCAGACAAAATAGCTTTTAATACTACCTACAATTCTAATTTTGGGTCTGTAGGATTTCATTTCTTCTAAAAGCCAGAACTGAGAACTCCTGCTGGGTTCCATCTATTATACCATCTCATATTTGTCCCCAGGATTTACATTACATTGCATTGCTTCGCCACAAAATTTTCTTCAAGTAATTCACTGCAGATTAATATGTTCCTGAAAGGTAAGGAGTAGAAGCCTGTCCTTTTAAGATCAGGGGATAACTCATAATAAATAAATATAAATCTTAGTTGTTTTTAGAGCCAGCAGCAGATTGTGAGGGTAATTAAATGAGAGTGTGTATGATGCTTTATGGAAATGAAAGTTCTATCTCTACCTTCATTGTCATTTTTAGAGAGTCTAGTCATCTGTTCTCTGAACATCACCAGCATTTTTATGAACCTAAAAGGAAATTGCTTTAAAATGTACTGTCGGAAAGTATATATTCAAATAAAAATGTAAGTTAAGCTGTTGCTAGTAAGGAGGTCTGTATACTGTTTCCAGAAGGGGTAGTGCAGGTGAACAGCTTTTGGTGCTTTAGCCGTGATGGGAGTTGCATCATGTGTGGTCATTCAGTGTGGTAATCTTTCAGATCTGTTTTATGCCATGTTTGTATCACATGGGGATTTGACAACATTAACTCATATAAAAATCATCCAAAGGCCATGTAATGGCATAACATGTCGAGTGAATTAATGCTCCATGGATTACAAGGAATTTTGTGAAGTGTGAACTGGGGCAGCACGGGGGGCGGGGAGGAGAGCCCAGGGCTAGGGCGGCAGGGAGTGTGTGTGGGGGGGAGAGCCCAGGGTTGGGGGAGGCCTAGAGCTGGAGTGGGGGCAGCCAAAATTGTTTTTGCTTGGGGCGGCAAAAAACCTAGAACCAGCCCTGGAGTTGATCTAACTTTTTTCGCAAATGATGGGCCTAATGCTAAGGTCCATTATGGCCTCTTTGTGCTTGTGATAGCAGACAGAGGTGGTAAAGAAGGCTTAAGTGGTTACAAGGGGATTTCCCACCAGCATACGTAGTGGTGCAGAACTGGCGCAGTGGCTGTCTGCTATCCTCCTTTTAAGAATCCTGGCACAGGGGTTGTGATGGAGAGGAAGGGGTATGGCCAGAGTGTTTTTACATGTCAGCTGTTCCTTGCTGCTGAACAGCCTCTTGGGATCATAGGAACATGTGCACCAGTTACAGTAGCCTTTGTACTAGTCTAACTTACATCTAGGACCAGAACTCAAGGGCTGCAAAAGTAAGAGTAAAGTCATCTTTGCATGACCCCTTTCTTCCAATTCCCCCCTTGAGTGCAGCTCAGCCAAACCTGACAATTGGCAAAAATGTGGTGCAGATTTAGCCCTTTTAACTGTCTGTAAATCAACTGCTAGTCCTGTGTTTATCAAACAGCTCATGCGAACAGATTTGTCTGTTTTCCCCCCTCTTCCCCCCAGCTGTTCACTTTGCTATTCCGTATTTGATCTGTGATTGGCCAAATGATATAGCTCTGCTATGTGATTGGATGATCCCTTGCTTTAGTCTGGCTCTCACACAGCTTGCTTTCCCAAACTGTATAGGTAAGCATTAAGTACAATGTAAGAGATGAAACTATAGGAAGTTATGTTCCTAGGGCCCAATCCAGCAGTCTTCAAGCAGGCAAAACTTTTACTGATATCACAGGGAGTTTTGTTTGCATAAGGACTAGTGGCTGAGGCCTCTTTACAATAACTTGTCAGACATTAATCAGAGTTGTTTCTCTGGGAATGTGCCATTATGGTAAGCAAGTTAAAGTCGAGGATCTGAGTGGTTCGTAGGGTTGCGAGCTACAACCTGACTAGTGATTTAGTTTGCTTTAGTGATTTTTTTTCCTTAGCTTGCTCAGCTACTTACAGTTCAAGTGCAGGGTTTTTGACAGACTTGGAGCTAGATCACCAGCTATGCTGTGAACATACTCAGGGGGAGGAGATGTGCGTAAGGTGCTCCTTATATCCCTGCACTTGCTACCTGGGGGCTACTACCCCTCCTCCTCCTCCTGCACAGGTGGGTGGGCAGAGGCAGAGAATAGGTAGAAATTTGGCTCTGCCCCCTCTAATGCCAGCTCATCTGAGTCAGTGCAGAGGCTCGAGTAAGCAGTGCCAGGAGATGGGCTGAAGCAGCTTATTGCCTCTAGGGAGCAAGGGGGAATAAAAGACCAACTTGTGACTCAGAGTAATAATTCAGTCCCTGCTTTGCTCTAGGTGCAGACATTATAAGGTTCCTATCAAAAAGCCTCCAGGTTAGACTAGTCAGCCTGTATGTGGTGACGACTATTCCTTTAAGAACATAAGAATGGGTCAGACCAATGCTCCATCTAGCCCAGTATCCTGTCTCTCTTTGCTTGCGCTTCATAGTTTTCTAAATCTACAGAGAATGGGGCTGTACCAGACAGAGCAGTTTAAACTTAATTTGAAAGCTTAAACAAGGATTAGCTATCTTATCTACAGAATGACTGTGGCAAGTATGTACAATATTTCCTTACACCCTGCTGCCTAGCACCCACTCCACTAGGTTTTGTTACAGTAGCTGTGGTATACGTTCCTTATGGATAGTTACCATGGTTTCCAAAGGAAGCAGCATGTAATTATTGCATATAGCTGTTCTGACAAAATTCTGTATGGTACTTTGCAGTAACTCTAATTGAATCTTTTTTGTAGGCGGAAGATGAAAGTTTTAAAGGATAACTGATAAAATGTCTGAGGCTAGTGGTATGTGCTGTAGGAATGATGATTAAAAAATACTCTGGGCTCAATGATTCTTACTGTGCCCATGTCAAATTGATGGAGCTAAGGAAGTTTTTATCTATTTAGGTTTTTATAAGGTCACCCATCACCATGGTATCTAAGCACCTTCTTCAGAAAGTAACCAAACAATAAGGAGAAGTGAACATGATAGAGCTTCTGTATTTGTAACAATGTTCATGTATAATGAATCTCAGCACTGCATGTTTTAAATGAGTCAGGATCTCTGTTTATATATACTCAGCAATGAATGTAATATCCCCCTTTTTAGTTTTACACAATATATTGTAAAGAAACAGATCTTAAAATCTGCATTCAATTCTGCTTTCTTCTCTTCCCCCTGGCTTTTTACTGTAAATTCTCAATTTATTAAAGAGTTGTCATTTTTCTGGCATTTCATCAACAATGCACACGTCAGGAAAAGCAGGCAAAAGTGTAATTTGTTCATTAAATGCAGGAAAAAATTGCCAAATATTTATAGTGTTTATTACGTGAGGATAGATTTTTGTCAATTTATTTCATTCAAGAACAGACACCAGCCCATATAATTGTGCATTAATCTTTTCAGTCTCATTGACAAAATCCACTACTAATCGATTCCTCACATCTCTTGCTTTCTTATAACCACATGAGGCAACAAAGGTCATAAGAAAGTCACAAGATGTGTGAGCAGTCTGAGGAAAGGTGAGATGAAATTATTTTAAACCTCCATAAGTACAAGGTAACCTTCAAGTGCTCAAAGCCACTGATGTTATCTGCCAATCAGATATAAAATAATATAATTGTGACCATAATAAACACTTACATGTACTAAAAAGGAATTAAAGTTAAAAAGATGAATGTTGGATAACTGGAACAGATTCTGTATTGAGTTAGCTATTAGGTGTTTACATTACACAAATGACATGCCAATGTTTGGATCAGAAAAGGGCTGATCATGAAACCAGTGTCTCTGAGACTGGGAGATTTAAAAATAAAATGCCAAAAATCCCAACAAAAAAAGCCAAACAGACATTCACAATCTCTCTTTTTAGAGGCAGTTGAAATTGTCACAGCTGTGAAATTGTCCTTATTATTAGCATAATAACTTGATTGGTTCCGGATGACCGGTCATAACTTCCCCCAAATTCAGTTAGAGATGTTTAACATTCTAGCAGGTACTTATTAAATTGTAGAATCAGTTTTCACATTGTATCTGATAGGCATGCACAAATTACATTGAAATATTAAAATATAACTACCAATACATTTTATATTTCAAGCATGTGTGTATGTACATGTAAGCACAAAGCATGAGTCTTTTGCACACACAAGTGATCGTTAAGCAATGCCAAAATATGGGGAGAAAAGCTCATCCAAGAATGTGACTGTGTCCAGCCCTTGAAGATCTATCAGCATCTGAAGATGGTTTCCTGTGGTACGCTTTGAAAGGTGATTCCTGGAGCATCCAGAGAGATGCACAGAGTTCCCTACTTCCCCAACCAAAATACAGGCTTTGATGTTTCAACGTAATTGCCCCTTAATGGTGACTTAAAAGAGCCTCTGAAGTACATATAAAAGATATGTCTGAAGAAAGGCTGTCTCTCTAATGTTCTTATAATTAGACATAGGGCTTTTCTGCTGTTCATGCACACCAGGGAACTTTCAGTGCGTGCCACGAAGGTCCACACTGGCCAGTAGTGCACAAAACACTGGTGTCGACTAAAATTTACATCTCACTGGTGCGGAGTAATGCAAGCCCTTACTGGGTAGACAAGCCCTTATTGTCGGTCTTCCCTTCTGTGCAAGAAAAGTTGAAGAATCTGATTCTCCTCCTCACACCTGTCTGACACTGTTAAGGAACTCCATTCCTTCCAGGAGTTACTCCAAATTTATCTCAGTATTAGAAGAGAAATCAGGCCCAATTTTTTTTTCAGGAATTCGCTCGCCCTATGAAAACTTGTATTAAATCTGTATTGATATCATTGGGATAGTAACATAGTGTCTCTCTCCTTATTTCTTATCAAGTATCAAAGGGGTAGCCATGTTAGTCTGGATCTGTAAAAGCAGCGAGGAGTCCTGTGGCACCTTATAGACTAACAGATGTATTGGAGCATGAGCTTTTGTGGGTGAATACCCATTTCATCGGATGCATCCGACGAAGTGGGTATTCACCCACAAAAGCTCATGCTCCAATACGTCTGTTAGTCTATAAGGTGCCACAGGACTCCTTGCTTTTCTTATTTCTTGTAACTCTTTGGGGCGGAAACTATTATCTGGTTCATCAGGGGCCAAATTCTCATCAGAGGCTGTGGGCACTACTGTAATATGAATATTGAATAATAATGTAACCTCCCTCCTTCCCAAATCTACGTAATTGCAGTACAAGCTCCATAATTAAACAAACAGGATATCCCTGGATAGAAGGGCTTGAACCTAGGACTTTAGGAGGTTAAAGCACAAGCTTCTATTACCTGAGCTTGTCATGGTATAATTCCCCACTCTGAACCTTAGCGTCCAAAAGATGGGGTACCAGCATTAATTCCTCTAAGCTCAATTACCAGCTTAGTACTTGTAGCGCTGCCACCAACCAGGAATTCCAGTGCCTGGTACACTCTGGTCCCCCCCAAAACCTTGCCCGGGGACCCCTAAGACCCAGTCCCGCTGGATCTTAACACAAGGAAAGTAAACCCTTTCCCTCAGCGTTGCCTCTCCCAGGCTTCCCCTCCCTGGGTTACCCTGGAAAATCACTGTGATTCAAACTCCTTGAATCTTAAAAGAGAGAGGAAAATTCACCTTCCCCCCTCCTTCTGTCTCCCCCTCCCAGACTCTCCCTGAGAGAGAAAGTAATCCTAACACAGAGAGAAATTAACCTCTCTCTCCCCCTTCCCTCCTTTCTCCCCACCAATTCCCTGGTGAATCCAGACCCAGTCCCCTGGGGTCTCACCAGAATAAAAAAACAATCAGGTTCTTAAACAAGAAAAGCTTTTAATTAAAGAGAGAAAAAACAGTAAAAATTATCTTTGTAAATTTAAGATGGAATAGGTACAAGGTCTTTCAGCTATAGACACTGGGAATACCCTCCCAGCCTAAGTATACAAATACAAATTAAAATCCTTTCAGCAAAATAACAGTTTGAACTCCTTCCAGCCAAATACACATTTGCAAATAAAGAAAACAAACATAAGCCTAACTCGCTTTATCTACCTAGTACTCACTATTCTGAACTTACAAGAGCCTGTATTGGAGAGTGGAGAGAAACCTGGTTGCATGTCTGGTCCCTCTGAGCCCCCAGAGTGAACAACAACCAAAATCTAACAGCACACACACAAACTTCCCTCCTTCAAGATTTGAAAGTATCCTGTCCCCTGATTGGTCCTCTGGTCAGGTGACAACCAGGCTCACTGAACTTAACCCTTTACAGGCAAAAGAGACATGAAGTACTCCTGTTCTATTACCTCTTACTTATCTGTTTATAACAGAGCTAAAGAACCCAATTTCTGTAGCTCAAAGGTTATGCTGATTGATAGCCATCTAAACTTGGAATAGCCACTGGAGGGGACTAGACAGCCATACTGCTTGAGCATAGGTTAGGTACTTTTAGTAAAATAAAAGGGAGCCTTGACTGTAGCCACTCTGCTTAGTTAAGGGCTTTAAAAATCCCACAATGCCAATTTTGGGCTAGAATGTGATGGGCCCTCCTGTCTTAGTATTTCCCCAGGGGAGCATGTTCTACCTAGTCAGCTGCCAAGAGCCACTGTGTAGATAGGCCATAGCTGGGACTTGGGGTAGAATAATAATAAAAGGTCTATGGTATGAAATAAAGATTGTTCAGTTACTTGTACTCACCCTGGTGTCTTGAAATTATATGTTTGGCACCTTAAAGGTGGCAGGAGGGTGTGGGGAGGAGGTGTTGCCATGGGCCTGCCCCCTTCCACACTAGTTAATAGAGCAGGCCAAATTCATTGGGGCAGTCTGCGCAGTCGTTCTTTGCACTAGCTGCAGGTGGAGGGGTTGCACATCCGTCTCCCATATGGTTGGGTGCGGGGGGGGGGGCTGTGCACCATCCTCCTGCCTGGGCAAATAGCTAAAAACCATAATCTGGTCCTTAAGTCAATCCAAAATATTGGGCTAGATTGTGTGTGTACTAAGTACAGTCTCTGTTGTGTGGAGTTGCACAGTTCCGGGGGCAGCTTAGGGAGGAACAATTCCTTCCTAGATCCCTAGAACACAGAAGGCACTGGCTTCTGGTTGGTTGTTCTCCTTGTGTCCATCCCACTGTGGCACTGCCACACCTCAGTAATACTGGCAGGGCACAAGATCAAAGTACAAGCTTGAGATTAAAATATTGTATAACAACAATTGTTATAAGAGTTGTACTAGCCTTGTTCATTTAAAAAAAATGCCTTGTAACAGCTATTACCTGATATAAGTGTTGTAAGCACCATTTACTGTTGTAAGCAGCTCCTTGATCTGTTAGTCTATAAATCCTTAAAAATGGATTAATCATTTATTAAAACACTTCTAAACTACTTACCCTTTTTAGAAACTATTTTAAAATGGCACTTTATGTTGAAGTCTGACCCTTCTTTTACCTCTTCTACTAAAAATGTAGAAACAAACTTTAGAAATCTCTCTAGGCAGAGAAAGGTAAGAAAATTCAGTGGACACCATCTGAGTTTTCAAACAAACACCTACTTATGTGGTAAAGTCCTACTTCTGAAATGCTGTCTACAAAAATATTAAAGAAGTGGGAAATAAAGCAGTCAGTGAGGGTCAAGATTAAGAAATCCTCATTTTTCTTGAATACAGTCTATAATACAGAGAGACTTGTCAAACAATCTGATGCCCGACGTGGGAAATGGGCTTTGAGTTAGGGGTGAAGGAAAAAACCTTGGCAATTCTCTGTAATCAGAGAAGGGGCACCCAGAATAATAAGGAGCTGTCTGCAATACAGTTTCTTATTTTCAAAGACTTGCTGCAAGCATATTTACTTTAACAGAAAGTCCCTGTCAAATTCCTGGGACTTATTTTCTGGAATTAATAACTTTAATCGCTTTATTACTGATTGGAATGAAAGCCATTTTTGAGTTGCAAGAGATTACACTGCCATCTTCCCTGGACACCAGTGTTTTATTATCTTCTAGATAAGAGAACTGCATCTGAATTACTCAGTATCATGTCACTGGTCTCCTCAGTTTGAAAGACTTTTTATTAGCAAATAAAGAACATTTCTATAGGAAACAAGACTCATCAATTTTCCAAGATAAAAATATTATAAACAGATTTTTATCAGACTTAAGTAATATAAGACCAAGGGCTACTAGACTATACCTAAAATACTGGAAAATGTAATGTCAGGAAGAAACAATGGGCTGAAATTTAAGAAGCTGGATTTTCCAGAGTTCCCAGCGTCATTGAAATTGGTAACTATGTTTTTACTTTGCTCTTCGGCAATCCCCAATTTGCAAAGTTTGAGTTTTTTAAGGGTGAGCTGCAAAACTAGAATGAAACCTTGAGTTAAGATGAGAAACGTACACTAGCCTCTACTCCAGCGTTGCCTGCAGAAATAAGTAATCTATGTTTTTAAAATTATTTCCTCCTCATTCACCCTTGAAATTCTCTGGCACTTCCTGATTTGCTGAAAGATCTATTAGTGTGTGGCATAACTGATTACCTCAGCCTAGTGCAATTCACTGAAAACCACTCTGCTCTGATTTATACCTAATCTTGTTTAGATCCTAAAATAGAGAAAAGCAGTGATGTGATGAAAAGCAATGGACAAACAACATACTCTGTCCTAATGTTCAGATAATATGATTATATTGTTTACAGAAGCCCCTTCCCCTTTCCAAAGGATTCTCTCCCCTTCCCAGGACTATCACAAACTCCAAGACTTCCTCTCACCTGTGATAGCTTCTGGGGGAAAGTGTGAAAGAGTGGCCTGTAACAGCTCCTCTGCACTTCAGGTAGCCACTACTTGGCTCTCCAGAGCATGCCAGGTGATTGATTTTCCTAGCAGCAATCCTTACGAGAACAACTAGTCATAGCCTCAGCCCCACTCCCAGATCTTTGGTGCAGTGGGGAGGCACGGGCTGGAAACTAAATGATGCCACAGTAAAGTTTCTCTTCCCTGTAGTCACTAATAAAGTAATGCTGCAGCTGCAGGAAAGTCTCCTGCCATACTGCTGCATTGAGTCTGCAGACAGCCTGAGATGAAAAGGAGGCTACAAAGACGCAGCCTGCAGCTAAGGAAATACCCAGGTTTCCCTAGCAACAGGTTGAAAGCTTAGAATTACAGGGAATCCATGGGGTTTCCCTAGCTGCAGACAGTCACTAAGGAGCGTAGAGCATCATTAAACTCCAGGCTGGCAGTACATTAGCACACAGAAGCCTTTCTTGTTTCTATTGCGGAAATATGATTAAGCAGCCATTCAGCCTTCCTTGGAGTCTTTTCTATGGAATAGGGAGCCTGCAGCCACCACAGGTGGCTCTCTGGAAATACCTGCTGAGAGAAGTGGCCACCTGCTACCCTCAGTGACAAATTTTGAAGAACAGTGAGCTGACACAACAAGCTGGGAGGATGTACAAGAGGTCACCAAACTATCAAAGGTGAGGGAGATCCCTGTACATGTGGGGGAAAGGGAGGGCAGTTCCTGGCAAAGAGGATGGAGAAAATTCTAGGGAGCTGCTTGCTAGTATCAAAAGGAAAGCAAATTAATATTAATAATGTGGGTTGTCTTCACCCAGATATGGATTACACTATAATACAGCATTCTTCTAGTATGAACTAAATTGCCTGTCTGGTAGTGGTATCCACTATTTTAACTCCAAATTGTGCATCTGGAGTTGTGTCCAATAAACTTTATTTTTATAAAAACCAAAAAGAGAGTCCTGTGGCACCTTACAGACTAACAGACGTATTAGAGTATGAGCTTTCATGGGTGAATACCCACTTCATCGGATGCATAACGAAGTGGGTATTCACCCATGAAAGCTCATGGTCCAAAACGTCTGTTACTCTATAAGGTGCCACAGGACTCTTTGCTGCTTTACAGATCCAGACTAACACTGCTACCCCTCTGATACTACAAAAAACCAAGTTCAAAGTCCTGGTTCTAGTCTCTGAGGCCTGTTATGGTTTGGGACCTACCTCTACTGTAAGGAGTGCCTTATTGTTCACACTCCACAGGTCCATTGACCTTGTGACCGAGATAAAACTCTAAGGTGGTGGGAGGACTAAAGCTGTGGCATTTATTGCCAGAGGAAATCAGGGGTGAATGAAACTGTCTGACTTTGCTGATACTGAACTGGTGGGCCTTACATTTCAGTATAACCTTCCCCTACTAAAACAATCTCCTTTAGAAAAACAAACCCGGAAACAACGGGAAGGGATACTGTCAGATTTATATACCTGTTGCTTAACAATAAAGTTCCTTAATAACTTAAATACTGTTATTTGGACCCCACTGTGTCTATATGATTCATTCATATTATGTTTGTGTACAGAGTAAAGGACATGAAACCCTCATTCTAAAAGTGTAAATTGTTTAAGTGTAGTTGGTTTGGCATTTCCTGCCACTGCAAAAATCTGTAATTGCAAAGGAAATAGTGCAGTGTTTCTCAAACTGGGGTTGCTGCTTGTGTAGGGAAGCCCCTGGCAGGCCAGGCTGGTTTGTTTACCTGCCCAGTCCACAGGTCTGGCTGATTGCGGCTCCCAGTGGCCATGGTTCACTGCTGCAGGCCAATGGGGGCTGCTGGAAGAGGTGGCCAGTAAGTCCCTCGGCCCGTGCTGCTTCCAGCAGTTCCCATTGGCCTGGAACAGCGAAGCACAGCCAGTGGGAGCCGCGATCATCTGGACCTGTGGACGGGGCAGGTAAACAAACCGGCCCGGGCCGCGTGGGGCTTTCCCTACACAAGCAGAGACTCCAGTTTGAGAAACACTGAAATAGTGTGTAACCCTGGCTTGTTCCCCTATAATACTTAACCGGAGATGACTTCCACAGCATCCAGTCTACTATAAAGCATAGTTATTAAAGCTTGGGAGCCACTTTTTTTGTACATTTAAGAACATAAGAATGGGTCAGACCAAAGGTCCATCTGGCCCAATATCCTGTCTACCAACAGTGGCCAATGCCAGGTGTCCCAGAGGGAATGAACCTAACAGGTAATGATCAAGTGATCTCTCTCCTGCCATCCATCACCATCCTCTGACAAACAGAGGCTAGGGACATCATTCATTACTTATACTGGCTAGCAACTATTAATGGACTTAATCTCCATGAATTTATCTAGTTCTCTTTTAAATCCTGTCATAGTCCTAGCCTTCACAAACTCTTCAGGCAAGGAGTTCCACAGGTTGACTGTGCGCTGTGTGAAGAAGAACTTCCTTTTATTTGTTTTAAACCTGCTGCCCATAAATTTCATTTGGTGGCCCCTAGTTCTTATATTATGGGAACAAGTAAATAACTTTTCCTTATTCACTTTCTCTACACCACTCATGATTTTATATACCTCTGTCATATCCCCCCTTAGTCTTCTCCTTTCCAAGCTGAAAAGTCCTAGCTTGTTTAATCTCTCCTCATATGGATCCCGTTCCAAACCCCTAATCATTTTAGTTGCCCTTCTCTGAACCTTTTCTAATGCCAGTATATCTTTTTTGAGATGAGGACACCACATCTGTACACAGTATCAAAGATGTGGGCATAGCATGGATTTATATAAGGGCAATAAGATTTTCTGTCTTTTCTGGAATCTCTAACACGAAGCTCCATGAATGTCCCCAATAGACTTTTCTGCATCAGATGATAGATCTGTCAAAGACCTAGATTCTTTTTTTAACTCACCCAGTATGTGCATCACTCTGCGAAACAGAGTTTGTCTCCAAGTGGTAAGTTTATAATCAGAATTGAACAAAAAAGTTTGTCACAAAGTAGGATCCTTCTGAAGTTTCCAGTAATTGCCCTGTGTGCACACTACTGGCATGAACTAAAAGACCCCTAGCTCATGTTAACATAGTCCTGTTTGAAAGAGGACTAAGTTCATGTGAACTAGGTACTGTTTCAGTATAGGGCTGTTAGAGCACAACTCTTTGGGGCACTCTGTAATTCACACTCCCATAGTCCATACTAGGGCACCATGTAAATATAGCCTAACACTCCTGCTGTTGGGATCTGGCTGCACAGAGATACCCGGCTGTAACTGGACTAATGGCAATGAGAATCACCCTATTGGGCAATGGGTAATTCGTGTTGCTCCCAACGGAGTCGATTGGTTTGTATTTCTTCCTGTAAGAACATTATATTTATTATGACTTATTCGAGGACTTACTATTAAAATGTAAAAACACTAAACAAATGCCCTAACCACAACAACCTATGTAGCTAACAATGTTGTGATAATTCTTTACCATATTTATTTGCTTATATCCTATAGCCAAATCTCTAACTTCCCTTCTATTTATGTTTTTTAGCCCCTGGCCAGAGATTACCTATGTATGTTCAATGCCTAGCAGAGCAAGGTTTTCAGTTCTAAGTGATTTTCCCCATGTGATTTGCTACCATAATGTGTGTGTATTTACTACCATAATATACATGATATAGACAATACAATATTACAATAAATAGTAAGAATAAAGCACCTATTCTTTCTTAATATTGTTTACAATCTGTTTTTGTCATGAACCTATATAAAGATTTGAGCTAAAGTTGCAATTGTGTGATGAATTAGGGCTTTGCTTTGAAATGAGTCTCTAAGGACTCCCCCCTCTTTACCCTTTTTGTTTAAAGTGGGGAAGGCAAAGAAAAGGGGAAGGTCCCAGGCGGATTTGATTTCTAGCACAGCATCAAGTGCTTTGCCTTGGTTAAAGGCTTTTTAGGTCTTATCTCTAACGTCGAAGATGTTCTATATATTGTACTTATAGAATGCATTGTATATGTATTTTGACATAGCCTTAATATACAGCATTTTATGTATTAAACTATTACACTTTTTTTAAAGAGCTCTTGTACTTTGTGGTAGAGACTGCATGGCTGCTTCCTGTGTTATACTTGGTAAGAGAACAAACAAGGTCTTATCTCTCAATTTTTGTTATTCCTTGCAACTTTCAGGAATACTGTACTTATTTGAATGAAGAATGTTAGCTCCACCCCTTCCAAATCTAAACTCTGCATGAAATCCTGGCCCCCATGAAGTCAATGGCAAAATTCCCCTTGATTTCAGTGGGACCAGGGTGCCAGAAGAATGGACTAAAGGTAAATGCCCTTATAAATGCCCCCCTTTAAAAATAGATGATTTACAGTTTTCAACTGGATTAAAAATGTTACAAGCTTGAGAAAATCAGGAGTCAATTAAGACCAAAATAGTCAGACCTGTGTGTCTGATGTTAGGGACCTAAAAAAAAAGGGACTAGATTTTCAGAGATGATAAATATCCACAACCTCTATTAAAATCAATGGGTGTCAGACACCATCTGAGTCTTAGATAACCAAACATAGATATAAGTGTCTAATTAGACACTACCTTTGAACATTTTAGCCTCATTGCTTCAAAGACGTTGCACTTAGATCTTTGCAGTTATAGTTCTGGAATATTAGTTAAAACTCTGAAATATCTTTTCAGAAAACAAAATTCTTGTTAATAAACATGTTAAAAGGACCTAAGAATAACCATCTCTGACAGGCCATCTCCTATTTAAATATCGATCTTAGGAATATTTATCTCAGGTTCCCAATACGTCAGCTTTGCAGAAATGTTCTGAGGATCAGACAGGAGACACAATGTGTGGGTAGAAGGAAAATATTTTCCAACTCTCAAACTCCCAGATCTTTCACTATGATCATGAAGTTGATAGAATCGCCTTTATGTGCTTTGAAGGATACAGATATTTTATTGGATCTCATCAGGATCACAGATGAAACTTTATCTAACTTTCATATTCAGACAGTATGATATTTATTAACAGCCTCAGATTTTATAACAAATAAACCCCCCTCACTTATGACCTCATCTCTTGATAGAGCTAAGATTCACAAGACATTAATTATCCTTATCATTTCACTCCCCATGGAAAAGGAAAAGGATTGTCTTGTCAAGGAGTGATGACAAAAGTATAAGCATAATGTCAATGGCATCTTTACCATAATGGGGAGGTACCTCTATTTGCAGTGGTAACTTTGTCTTAAAGGAACAGAGGCCTTTTACAAAAAAGGCAAATAGTAGTCTGAAGCCAATAGCTGGGAGAGATGAAGCCTAACGCTAATGCCATCTGCTTTCATTTCTTCCTTCTGTACTTATGGAGATGATTTTTTTAAAATCTCCATGTGAAGTATTGCATTTAAGACTAGCAATAGAAAATGACCAGACTTAGGCTCTTGGAATGCATCTTTTCTCTCTCAGCTCTGGCAGAACCACTAGAAACCCCACACCCCCGAAAAAGAAAAGACCTTGTTGGGGGTGTGTGTGTCTAAAATCCGGATTTGAACTTATAGTTGATCCCATATCCGCTAAGAAATGTAACTATCCATTCTAATTTGTGGATGCCCATGTCTTATATGAAAATGACTAAAAACAAAATGACCATTGAATAATGCCTTGTGCATGTTCAAATATCCATGATTATAGCTAATAAAACTTCAAATCCCACATTTGATGCAATAACATACAAGTGACCAGCAACCTAAACCTCCAAGCAACCACATAAAAAAAATAAACTTTCTCAAGCCTAGCTCTGAAGGATGACAGACAAGCAATTTGATGCCCAACCAGGATTGGGAGGACCATTTCAAATTCATGGGTCCTTGGTGGAAATGGGCCCAAGTCCATCTTCTCAAGATTATAATGTAAAATCATCTCAGTTAAGTCTGGCATGCTCATATAAGTCACGGTAAACACCTAGGCAAACTAAATGTGTCTTGCAGCATTTCAAATTCAAGGGGAGAACATGTATGCCTTAATAAGCAGGAAGATAGTACTCTCATATTTAACAAGATAACCAGCCAATCTGATAGATTGATCAGTATTTTACAGAAAAAGAAAATGTGGTTGCTGAGTAGTGCTTTGGGTTGGGAGCATTCTCCTTAAGTAGCTAAGGCCTGGCCTGACATGAGTAATTCCTTCTCTGTGTTAAGCCTTATTTCTTGGAGGACAGAGTTAGGGAGGTAAACTGATCCTTGGTCTGAAATAAATAGGTCCGTAGGTTAAAAGGACAATGTCTGAGCCAGCTAAAATAAGAGGGAGAACCCCCCAGGGAACCATTTACTAATGGACAAGATAAGTTAGTAATGTAAAGAGGAGTTTGAGCATGGACAGAGAATGCTGTACAGAGATTGTTTCCTGCAAAGCAACCAATCCAAAAATGGGTGATGTAATGTATAGTAAATGCAATGAGATATGTAAATATATATCAAGGGAGATGGTATCTATGGAACTTTGGAGATATGGTATGCCCTATACTCACCTGCTATGCTTGAGACTGATCAACTCAATGTAGTTTCACTGTTAGCCAAATAAAGGCATGAGTAATCAAATCTGAAGTCAATCTGAACTTTTTGGATCCCAGAGAACTGGATGACGTATTGTTCCTGAACTGAACACCATGTTCTGGATAAGCTGAATGGAAAAAGTCTCAGAGGGCATCCCCAACACCTTTAAACTCAGGAGATCTATTTGAATTTTGATCCACCATTTTAGAAAATGTTCTTTGTGTTACTATATCTGGAGTTTAAAATAACAAAACTTTAAGTAACTGACATTTTAGGTCCATCTTTATTTACAGCTGGAGTAGAACAAAATAAACCAAAATCTGTACCTGTTTCATGGATGTCTAGCCACCAGCTCAAGCTCTTAATCTTCTTCCCCGAAGCCCTCCCCACTACCTTCGTTCTTCTTCATCGAGTGGACAACACCACAATCCTGCCTTGTCCCTCTGGCCCATGACATCTTCAACTTGGACTTCTCTAGGTTCTCACATCCAGGCTATGCTTATGTCTTGCAGATTCTTTCTGCATAACATCTCTAAGATATATGGTCCTTCCTGTCCACCTACACAGCTAAAACTCACCTAGACGCTCATCTTGATTACAACAACAACCTTCTCTCTGGCCCTGGCAAATTCAATTTTGCCTGAAAATAGCCAATCTGAATGCTTGCTGCAAAGATAATTTTCCTAGTCTACTGCTTTGACCTTGTCACCCTCTCTTTGCATTCCTCCAATGATTCCCTCTTCTCCCATATCACTTTCAAGACCCCTCATGGCTTAGTCCCAGCCTACCTATCTTCTCCCTTTCTGTCCTGAAAGCTAGACTCCCACCTCTGAATGGCTCATGATGCCAGTGTCCATAGCCCATTTGTTAAATTTTTAAACAAGCACATTCTTTCTCCCATGCTGCTGCTCATTCTTGGGAGGAGCTCCCCATAAATCCCCTTAAAAGTAACACATTCTTCTCCCTCAAACCCTTCTCTGCTGTGAAGCTTACAAAAAATGTTCACACTGTTAGGCTGATGGTAGGCTGAGACCACTATTATGCTGACCAATATAATATTATCTTACTGTTTTCTTTACTCCATCCTCTGTCTCTTCATCTGTCTCCTCTTGTCTTCTACTTACATTATAAGCTTTTTGGGATGGGGAATGACTTTCCCCCTGTGTTTTGTACAGTGCCTAGCACAAAATATTGATGCTATGGCTGGGACTTATTGGTGCTATAATACAAATAATAAATAATTCTTGGATTTTTCCCATCTCCTTTCATCACTCTCCAAAGTGCTTGTGGTTGCATATAGGCTGTAATCTTCCTTAGCTGGAAGCTAGCCATGTGAGTGTTGGCAAGTCCTTTTGAATGTCTGGCCATTATCTTGCTGCTTTCAGGCCTCTGCAGTATGAATACACCAAACTTCCTGGCAATTCTTAACTGCATTATGTTCAAGAACAATCAAAGTCTCAAGAGAATAGCTGTTGAAGTAGAACACCCACTTACACCTATTAAATGTGAATTTTTAAATGCCTGTTTTCCCTGGTAAAGCCAAAGGATCATAGTCTCCTCTTTGTGATGGGACCAATCTATAATTTATTGCAGCTAGCTGAAAAAGACTTATGTATACTGGTTAAGAATTCTACTTGTTTTCTTGATTGGAATATGTCATTCGTGGACCAATGCTTCCAAATCTGTCTCCCTATGTTGACTTTACATTTATGGGGCTTATACTGAAAATTGCTTGCAAACTGTTAAGGGCAGAACATAGCCCAGCCTGGGACAGCCAAGCAAATGTACTTAGATTTCAGCAAGTGTCTTGTTAACTTTCCTTTTAAGGAAGAGCCATAAGCAAAATGGTTCAACTGCAGGTATTGAGAGATTATTTCTAAGGCCTACGTATTTCTGAAAGAAACTAGCTTCCTTAAAACAACTGATTCTTCTCACTCCTAGATTGTCAGGGCCTTCTCTTGATATCTGTGGGGTTTGGTTTCCCTACAGTCAGCACTATCTATTTATGAATGGGGATGGGGGAGGAAAAGTGAACTGATATATTAGGCTACAGATTGGCTATTGAATTCTGAGAGTGGAATTTCCTCCAAGATCCATTCTACATATTCCTCCACACACACACACCCCCAGCTACTGTAGGTGGGCGGATATCCTGGTTTTCTGGATATCTTCATAAGCTGTTTTTCTTTTTTTTTCAGACATTTAGTGGATTAAGGGTGGTTGTTTTATACTAGAAGGCTCATTGGACCTTGAAACTAGGCTATTCAGACCTCTTCAGGGAGAGTCTTAATGCGTTTGGGAGAAAAGACCACATATATAGACTAGCAGGGCTGGCTTCAGGGGTTTTGCTGCCCCAAGCAGACAAAAAAAAAGCTGTGGTTGCGATCTGTGGAAATTTAGTGGGAGGTCCTTCGCTCCGAGTGGGAGTGAGGGACCCTCTGCCAAGTTGCTGCCGAATACCTGAAAGTGCCGCCCCGCTCCAGAGTTGCCACTCCAAGCACCTGCTTGATAAGCTGGTGCCTAGAGTCGGCCCTGTAGACTAACATTCACTCAAGGTCTCCTGTCTGTCTCTTGCCTTTCCCAAAAGTAATGTCACTATTTTATAGGACATTGGTGGTTCTGTAGACTAAAGCTGTCTGGCTTCCAGGCCTGTGAATTTAGATGCAGCTTTATTCAGCCTTTTGTTGTGCCCAGGAACTACATTAAAAATAATATAGTAGCTAGCTTAATGTCTTTTATTCCTAATAGATGTCCTGTGTGGATTTTATGTCTTGAAGAATAGTCCAATAGGTCACATTATCTTTTCTCTTTTTGCTGATAGTCTTGTTTTGCCTTACTCTGTTGCTTGAGACTTCCCAATTGATCATAATAAAAAGATTTCAGTTGTTTCTGGCTTATGGGGGGTTGACTTCACTTCTGCTTCCATTTTCAGATCTGGCTGTTTTGAATTTTGGGCCTTTAAATGAGGCAATAGAAACTTTAATGCAGGTGCTTAGATCTAAAGTTAATTACAGCTATTTCACCTCACACATCCTGTGTTTTTTGGCGTAGCGACAGATTTCTAGATATGGAATAGTTTCATTAGTTAGGCTTTGTTTGTTGCTGAGACCAGAAGTGGATAAGGGAGGAAAACGCCTAGCCTCTGTTACCTGGAAGAGATGCTCACAGCCCCTAGTGGCAGTGCACTCATTTAGAAGATGTCTCAAGGGTGGAGGGGAGAGACAAAAACAATGTCTGGTTTGGCCTCAAACAAGCTAAAGAAAAACAGTATGAGGATAACATCTTGAGTTGGAGAGACTTGCGTGTAACCATTGACCTGTAGCATGCTGAGTTCTTACCAGCCTGTCATGCTGAGGGGGGCTTTGATATAATGTCAGGCACAGTATAAGAAGTTAGATAGTGGAGAAATCACCCATGCGGTAGGAACTGCATAATTGTGTGTGTCTGAAAGTGCTCATAGATGAGGCACTGAAGGGACTGACTTTAGGACTAGTGGGGGTGGGGGTGGGAGGCGGTGTAAGAGAAATACATACAGGTAAAGTGAAATCCTGACTTCAAACTGGCTAGGTGGTGATCTGACCATAGCAAAGGCTCAGTCTTTACATGGTCACCCAACAATGAGATCCAGAGTTTGCCCATTAGTGTGTATAAATGGGAACCATTTTGGATAGTCTTAGTGGCCATGGGATCTTGAACTGACACAGAAGAGTAATTTTATATATGAACACCGAAGGAGTCTATGACAGCAAGCCTTGATAATTTCTACATCCGCTCAATAAAAATGTTAATTCACCCAAGGAGTTTGTTACCAGATGTGCCCATTACTTTGGGATACGCTCATTTATTAGGGTTACTCTTTGGGGGGGTTTCATAATTCTATCAATATACTGCTTGTGTCACTTGTGTGTTCATACAGAGCTCTACTCCTCCCTTCTGCAAGTCCCCTCCTAATGGAGCTATCCTGCAGGACCCAGGTTACCTTGGGCTGGGTTCCTCCAGCCCCAGAATCAGGTGTGCGCGCAAGCGCGCGCTGGACTCAGTGGGCTGCGTCAAGCAGTATTTCCAAGCTGCCACTCTTACATGCCACAGGTACCACATCGGAACTGCATATGCCTGAGCAGGCTGGGTCGAATAGCACATCCAGGCTGCAACCCGTATATGCCTCTGGACTCAGTAGTCTGGGTTTAGCAGCATTTCCAAACTGCCACTCTCGTATGTCATAGGTTCAGCATGTCCCTATCCCCACTTTCATGTTACAGTTGTTCTGGTAGTATCCCACTTGATGAGCAAGTCCCACAGTATATTTGGTCACTACAGGGATCTTTAGCTTAGGTAAAAGAAGCATTGCTGCAGAGTAAATGGGGAAGCCAAAAATACAAAAGAGTAAAGTTTAGAGAGAGGGAAGCAACCAACTTAACCCAAAAAAGTTATTTATTGAATAATAGTGATAACCACACAAGGAGAGCTTAAACAAACATAAGTTACATTATTAAAGACTACAGAAGTCAGATATAGAAAACTATACCTGATTAAACAAGTCAGGGTTAGAAAGTTATACCTGAGGTAGAACAGAAAACCAAGAGAGAGAGCTGGGGTCTCACCACTCCAAGAAGCTTGAACTGGTCAGGGTTCCCAGGTGATGGTGATAGCTCAGGGTCTTGAGTGCTGGAGACAGGCAGAGCCCCCCAGCATGATCAGTCAGGAGAAGATGAATTCCCAGTGGAACTGATGCAGAGTGTGGATCAGGCATCAGAACACTTACTTGAGCATGGGTAGGGGTCTTTGTAGGGAAACAACAATGGTTTAAGGGAGAACACTAGATTTGTTTATGGGTAAACTGATGTCTCAAGGGTTTTCTTTAGGCTAGACAATAGGAGCTGATCGCTCTTGGCTATGGGTGGTGTTCCTTCCAGGGAACTCACAATACAATTAGGCATCTTCAGTATTTTGAATATCAATCAAGGATTCATTACTAGAATTGGTCTGATAACTGCTGAGCTGGGTGTGTGCAGGCGTAGGTTCATTAACATCTGGAGCAGAGATTCCCCATCATGCAGTGCTTCCCTGCTTTTCTGGTCCCAGAGTTCAGGGTGGTTCTTACCTTGGAATCTCTGTTCACCATTCTGTATGCTAATAGAGATGCCGCCCTGTCCCATCTTTGATGCAGATGAGGCTAGGGGAGTTACCTTAATCCTGTCACCCTTGTCAGGAGGGGTTTAGGTATGTCTCCCACCACCTTTTCATTGCTTTCTATAAGTCTTCTTTCTGATTGGTTTTGGTTCAAGCAGAGACTAGGGGGCAGGGGTGTCCATGGGAGGCAAGTCTGTAGAAATTTTGGTGGTGCCCAGAACCCGCCCCCCCCAACTCCACCCCCTCAAACTCCTCCTCCACCTGCCTAAGGCTCTGGGCAGGGTATCGGGGGTAGGTCTGGGGTGCATGTCCTGGGCTGGGGATTAGGGTGCAGGAGGGGTACAGGCTTTGGGAAGGAGTTTGGGTGCTGGGTGCAGGCTCCAGGCTGGGGCAGGGGATGGGTGTGCAGGAGGGGGTGAGGGGTGCAGGCTTTGGGACGGAGTTTGGGTGCAGGCTCTGGGCTGGTGGTGGGGGTGTGGGAAGAGGTGAGGGGTGCAGGCTCTGGGAGGGAGTTTGGGTGCTGGGTGCAGGTTCTGGGCTGGGGCAAGGAGTGGGTGTGCAGGAGGGGGTGAGGGGTGCAGGCTTTGGGATGGAGTTTGGGTGCAGGTTCGGCTGGGGGTGGGGTGTAGGAAGGGGGAGATGGTGCACGCTGGGGCAGAGGATTAGGCTTCAGGGGAATGAGGGTTTGGGCTGAGGATGAGGGCTTTGTGCTGCGGGGGGGGTCAGGGCTGGGGCAGAGGGTTAGGGTGCAGGGGGATGAGGGCTCTGGCTGGGGCAGAGGATTAGGGTGCAGGGGGATGAGGGCTCTGGCTGGGGCAGAGGATTAGGATGCAGGGGGATGAGGGCTCTGGCTGGGAATGAGGGGTTTGGGGCGTTGTAAGGGCTCAGGGCTAGGGCAGGGTAAGGGCAGCCTGCCTTGCCATTAGCAGATAGCAGGCGCTAGGACCCTGGGGCAGCAGACAGCAGTTCTGCCGGGAGCCGTTCTCTGGCAGCACGAGCAGGCAGGGAAGCGGCGGAGGGGGAACGCAGGGGAAAGGTTGGAAGGCGGAGGCCGGGACCCGCTCCAGGCAGGGAAGCAGCAGGGCAGGGCGGTGGGGGGAGACCCGCGGGGGCTGGGGCCTGATCCAGGCAGTGCCGGGGGAGAGACCCAGCTCCAAATATTGCTGGAGCAGGGCCTCCAGCCATGAATATTCCTGGAGCTCGAGCACCGCAAACATATATAACGTCCCGCCTATAGGGGTGTCCTTTGTGAGTCGGACAGCCTGGATACTGTGCCTTGGTTCCCCAAGAATACAGAGCTGACTGGTATCAAGTCTGAGATGCAGCACAGCTTGATTCCACCCTATTCGGGACACATTCTCATAAAATGAATACATTCAAAATAGTCTAGTTTTAGGAGTGTTTTACTTCCTATCTACATTCAGATGACAATTACACAGCTTCACCAACCCACTCTGTGCTCTCCTAAATATCCAAAAGGCATTGGAAAGAGAAAACAAATTATTTTCAAAAAGAGACTTGCACTTTGGTTACATCTATAGATAAATGTTCCATTTGTTACATTTAAGACATGGTGACAATAAAAGTAAAATACAGTAAGAAATTCTTCATAGTCAAATCCAGATGCTTCAACCTTCCCTAAAATTAGTGACTGTGGTAATAAAAATACTTAACTCCTATCTAGTGCTTTTCCTTTGTACATCTCAAAGCACTTTACAAATGAGGTCAGTATCAGTATCTCCGTTTTACTGATGTGGAAATAAGACAGTGAGATAGGAAACAGCTTGACCAATTTACCCAGACAGCAGAGCCAACCCTCTGTCCACTAGGCCACTCCTTCTCTATTACTTTGATATTTCTTTTAAATTACTGATATCTAGAATCTATCATAATCTGGGGTAGCAAAGCTCAGCTGTGAATGTGCTCACTCTAAATGCTACTCACTAGTATTTCAGGTTTGGAATCTTTTGCTTTCTGTTAGAGAGAATCTTAGAAGTGAGTGGATGGGGAGATTCAAGATTAAGATAAATAAAAAGATACAATAATAAAGGCAGATCTCTAGATTTTTTTCTAAGGTGCCGCTTACATTGTGTGCGGTGGTGCTGGATCTCCATGGGACTCTATGACCAGTGCATGGTGTGGTGTTTTTTTCCTCATCTTTCTGCTACTCTCCCCTCTAGTATTCATCACACCTGTCCCCTGCATCATAGCTTCTGTCCTCCACTGCCTTCTTCCTCCCACTGGCTTTATTTCCCCATTTTTGTTACTCTCACACTCTACAGTTCCCATGAAGTCTATTTGCTCCTTTTCCACTCTCCATCTTATTCTCCCAACCAGCACAAATCCAGATTCGTCCACACTCCTCGGCTGCCATCTCCTATCCTCTGCTAACATTTGCCCAAATCTTGTCCCTCTGTCCTCACCACCTCCACCTCCCTGACTATTCTTTTGTCATCTATAGTCAGTCAGTCATTATGACACTCAGAAGGAACTAAAAGGGGTCTAAGATACAGTTTGTCCTGTAACCATGAGACACATAGGTCATAAGTGAAGATAATTATTTACAAGTAACAGTGATCTTAAACATGACCCAATTTCACTGATGCCAACCTTAATTAAAACTCCAGCAAGAATAGTTTAGGTTCATTGTTTGAATAACTATATTAGTCTGTCACAATAAATCAAGCTTTCATTGGGATTATTCAGCACAGACTTCCCTTGTTAGCTTAATAATTCAGCATTCACTGCCTTGAACAGAGAACATTTTGACACTGCTTCATAGATCTTTCATTTTACACTTTTCATCTTGTAGATCACACAACAGCTAGTGACTGCAGAAGTTTGGATGTTGGCCATTAGTAACTGAGCTTTTTGTTAGCTTAAATCTTGTTTCAATGGCAGGTCACAGATGGTATGTCAGGGGTTATGTCTCTCTCCTTGTCAATCATGTAGAGTGATACAGGGAATAGCTGACCTTCAGGGCATGCTGTAAAGGCCCATCTTTTCGCCTGGGTGGCTTCTGAGTTTGGACTTTATACGGGTGATTGATTGTGGTGAAACAAGGGGGAAGTCCTACTACTGGTTTTGTTGGGGATGGAGTTTAGCTAAGGGTTAGATACAGTTTTTTGTTTTAAATAATGTCAAAGGCAATCAAAGAAGCTGTCTTTTTATGTTAAAAATAATAAATAAGTGTCTAAGATCAATTTGCCTTGCATGTTAACAATTTGCCTTTAAATACTAAATGGAGCTACTATATATGTCAGACTATATATGTATGCTGAAAAGGGTCTATTTTTCTCTTGGAAAATACCTTCCAATCTACCTGATGTTGTCAGACTTGAAATCTGTTTCTCACTAATATGTGATCATTAATTTTTTTTAAAATCTACTGCAAATTAGTATTGAAGACTTGGGTAAAATTTTCCCAACAAACCTGAGTGACTTAGGAGCCTAAGCCTCATTGAGTTGAGTGACTTTGTCTTCCAGTGGGACTTAACAGTCAATGACACTTAGTCTCCTAAATCACTCAGGGGTCTTTGGAAAAATTTATCCAAAACTGGGAAACAGATACAGGTCATAAAATAGCTCTGCAGCTGCCAAGGATTTGCATCTTTCCTGTGCTTAATTCTGTGCATGCACACAATCCCACTTAAATCAATTTAAATTATTTAAGTATAAAGTTAAGCAAGTGTAAAACTATTTGCAGGATCAGAGTCTTAGTGTATATTGTATTTATAATCAATATGATAATAGATATAGACTTCTAACATATACATTAACTTTTGCCATGAGAGGGCTGGATGGGGGGAAACTATATAATTACCATTTTCTATGTAAAAAATGTATAATGCAGTCTTACTCTAATAGCAGCACATTAGTTATCATAGTAGCACTAATATATGTTATTGCTCACAGTTGTATAAGCCTCTAAGGCAAATATAGCACAAACAAAGCTTTGGAAAAACATTCAAGTTTTTCTTACTATCTTAACAGACCGTTATGTTTCCTAATCACAATGCATGATTGTAATCCCTTCTCTGAAGATAAACTATGCTAATTCTATGGTATCATTCTTTGGATTCTTGCAAAAATACTAGTGTAATTCTCCAGAAAAAACTGAGACACAGTTTACAGTAGTTTACAATGAGGTGAGTGCACTAATCATTTTCTATGCAACCTTGGGCTTCCAATCAAGGAGATGATAAATATCCAAGTCTGAATCAGTTTGTACATGATTGCTTCAACTTTGAAAATGGTGGAGTTCACTGCTGGTAAGTGATAGCTCCCTCAAGCCTTTCTCTCCCCATCCTCCGAAACTGTGCAAGTTTGCTGAAGTCATCCAGCTATCACTTGTCAACAGGTAAGTCTGCCTTACCTGCTTTTTTGTGTATTGACTGATTTTAAATAGTGAATGACCCAATTCTGCCTTGGTTGGTCTTGAATCCCTGTGGAACAGAATTTACTGCCAAAAGAATGTAGTCACAGATTAATGCAAGTTTTCTATACTAGAATTTATGCAAGGTAATGTCTGGCTATTCAACATCCTCTGTGGAAGCCACAGTGAAATCCAGGTATGCCATGTGTAGCACATTGATCTATCAGCAAACTTCTGGAGTTGTGCAGAGAATTATGGAGGAGTGTGCAACTCAGAAGAGGTGATGCAAAATACTCTCAAAGTTGTTAAGATCCACTTTGTCTGAGTGGAATAATAGCCCATTTCTGTTGTGGAGGATCAGGGCTTTGGATGCCTGAACCTTTTAGAAACTTGGCATCAGCTCTGCTCCCACAATCCTTTTTCATTTTAAATAATATCATTCTTGATAGAGCTGAGTGATTGTTAACCAACTGAATAGAAACAATAGGGCTACCTTATCTATGGCTTGTGTTAAGGCTCCACCAATAATTTATGTACAGGGCTGAACTACCACACAGGGCACCTAACCTAGAATAACTGATATTGCGTGTCAGTACTGAACTGCTTTTGTAGCTCTACAAAGGGGAGCTACCACAATCTTTCTTAAACATGCATGAGCTCTAGCTGTTGCTATCCTTTTGCTTTTATGAGCACTGGCTTTCTCCTGAACAAAAAAAAAAGGGTGAGGGAAGGAGTTCACAGAAACAGGTTGGGTTTTTGACTGTATGATTCAAAATAAAGGGCTGGATTTATGAATGGCATGTATATATTGTAAATTGGTATGAAAGTAATGCCTAGAGGCCTCAACCAGGTTTGAAAGTACTATTGTGCTGAGGAAGCTTATAGGAAGAGGAAACTCCCTTACCCAAGGAGCTTTCACTAAAAGACAAAGGAAGGGGGAGTAGGAATCATGTCAAGGGCACTAGAGCCTTTGTAGAAGTGGAGAGGTCAAGACCAAAGTGCTACCTCCCTCTCTGTGACTGGCTGCTTCAGTGGTGAGCCTGCTGCCCTCTCTTCTGGTGCCACAGCAGCCCCTGCTGAGTGAAGGATGTAAGTGCAGTGCCTCCCTAGCAGACTCTCTTATTCTGCCAGGGGGGAAAACATCCTTAGGGAACATGAATTCTGCACTTATGTTTCTTTTATTAAAAAGTGGAAGGGCCATGGCCCCCTGGCCTCCCTTGCTCCATCATCAGTGCATAGGATAAAACATACAGGAAAGAACTTACAATGGTGATAAGTGCAAGTATTGTTAGTTCCACTTTTCTTTTTTGCATACAAAAAACAATCAGTATCACAATTTTATATTTTCTATACACCATACATTTTCTTATGTATAAAGTAGCTGGGATCAAACATCAATGATACATAATCACACTCCATGAATACATAATTTCATAGTGATTTTTGTTGGATTTAGTTAATCAATAAATGATTGTCTCAGCTCCTTAAGTTTCACGCAGCATTGGAGATTTTTCAAATGTTTTGGTGTTTCGTCTATTGGTACGGAGTTCTGATAGAACAGTTTCATCTCCCCATACAGAGATCAGATTCAGTATCTCCTGTACGGTCTATGCTGGAGCTCCTTTTTGATTCTGTGACTGCATGGTCACCTGTGCTGATCAGCTCTCCATGCTGAGCAAACAGAAAATGAAATTCAAAAGTTCACAGGGCTTTTCCTGTCTACCTGGCTAGTGCATCCGAGTTCAGATTGCTGTCCAGAGCGATCACAATGGTGCACTGTGGGATAGCGCCCGGAGGCCAATACTGTAGAATTGCGGCCACACTAACCCTAATTCGAAATGGCAATATCGATTTCAGCGCTACTCCCCTCGTCGAGGAGGAGTAGATATCGATATTAAGAGCCCTTTATATCAAAGTAAAGGGCTTCGTTGTGTGGATAGGTGCAGGGTTTATTCGGTTTAATGCTGCTAAATTCAAGATAAACTCGTAGTGTAGACCAGGCCTTAGCTATTGGAGTGGATTCATTATATAAAGTCAGAAATTCTTGTCTACATGATTGGAATAGATAACTGGAATAAAAGAGTGCAATTTTCAAGAGCAGATTAGTTTTGCACCTTTTTCCTTTCGCATTACAATCTTTGTCATGAAAACGGCTATTCTTTATGTCATTTTCTGTTGCCTCACAGTCATTGCATTGGAAATGTTATCATTATTGATTTTTCAATTTTTGCAGCGCTAAAGCTTGATATCATTTTATTCTCATTATATATTGTCTGTCTCAATTTTGTGACAAAGATTCTAACCCAAGTAGAATGTGGTAGAAAATTTAACTTTTTCCTGACAACCTAAAGATAGTATTTAAAACAAAATAGTTACAGTAGGAAGCCATTTGCAGGACAGTCTCTCACTCTCTGATATTATGTTGAGTATAGGAGCTAAAAGAGATTAGAAAATGTCTCAGATGTGTAAGGCCAGAAAAGACCATTATTTAAATTTTTGTCAAACTTCATGCATATGACAGGGCTTAACTCAGTAATTCCTGTATCAAGCCCATAATGTGTGGTTTGACTAAACTGTATTTTTTAGAAATGCTTTTTTAAATCAGATCTTGATTTAATATTTTCAAGTGATGTAGAGACCACCACAGCCCTTGGTAGGCTGTTCCAGTGATTAAACACATTCACTGTTTAAAACATTGAACTTCATTTCTCTTCAATTTATCTAGCTTCAGCTTCTGGTCACTGGATCTTGTTTCTTTGGGCTTGTCTACATCACAAAGTTGCAGCGCTGGTGAGGGGGTTACAGCGCTGCAACTTAGGAGGTGTACACATCTGCAGGGCATCACCAGCGCTGCAACTCCCTGTTTGCAGCGCTGGCCGTACTCTCGTTTTGTCTCGGGTGTAGAGGATCCAGCGCTGGTAATCAAGTGTAGACACTTACCAGCGCTTTTCTTGACCTCCGTGGAATAAGCAGGTATCCCAGCATACCTGAGGAAGCCTCTCTGGTAATCAAGCAGGTCTCCTTCCCCAGTTTGCTCTCGCGTTCCCCGAACCCCCGAGCAAGCAGGGCTCCTTCCCTGTGGTTTGCAGGGGGGTTCGGGGAACGCGAGAGCAAACCGCGGGGAAGCTGGTCTCCTTCCCCGGTTTGCTCTCGCATTCCCCGAACCCCCGAGCAAGCAGGTCTCCTTCCCTGCGGTTTGCAGGGGGGTTCGGGGAACGCGAGAACAAACCGTGGGGAAACTGGTCTCCTTCCCCGGTTTGCTCTCGCGTTCCCCGAACCCCCCTTGAAGCCGCCCAACAGCGCTGTAGTGTGGCCACATCTAACACCACTTGCAGCGCTGGTTGCTGTAAGTGTGGCCACTCTGCAGCGCTGGCCCTATACAGCTGTACTAATACAGCTGTAACAACCAGCGCTGCAAAATTGTAGATGTAGACATACCCTTTGTCTGCTACACTGAAGAGCCCTCTACTATTCAGCCTTAGGGTATGTCTACACTACCCGTCAGATCAGCAGGTAGTGATCGATCTATCGGGATCGATTTATCGCCTGTAGTGTAAAGCCAATAAATTGATCCCTGATTGCTCTCCCGTCAACTGCTGGACTTCAGCTCAGAGAGAGGTAGAAGCACAGTCGACAGGGGAGTGGCAGCCATCAATCCCGTGCTGCGAGGATGTGAAGTAAGTGATTCTAAGTCGATTTAAGATACGTTGACTTCAGCTACGCTAGTCGATCCCTAGTGTAGACCAGGCCTTAGAACTGCAAGCAGGGTAGTCCCATTAAGATATCCAAAATAGTCCTAGGGTGTTGTAGGACACTCAATAATTCTCAGTCGAGTCACTCAGGACCTTCAATGCAGAGACCACAGTCAAGGCATGGGATTAAGACCCCCCCCCAAAAAAAAAGAGAATTATTAATCCTTTATGAGATTAAGAAATGACATAGATGTATAAATAGCATTAGGATGGAAACCAAAGAGCTGTAACAGATATGGAGACATTTGCTTCTCTTCTCTTCCCTACCCAAACACACATGAAAACCAACTGTATAGAATGTGCTTTCTGCAATCTCACTCTACTCCTGTAGTGAGATTAGACTATGAAATATAGTAGGTCGGTTTCAGAGCAGTATTTGTTAAAATAGACAGTATTTCAGTTAAACTCTTGAATTCCCTATGCACATACAGCACTTCTCTAGCATGTTGGTACCCATTTCTTCCAAGGACAACAGCACATTTAGAGCCCATACAGTTTCCTGCAACATCTACTCACTGTGTTACTCAAGTATTGACTTTAGAGGACCAGAAACCCTGAATGTGCAGAGTTTGCTGGCACTCAGGATTAATTTAAATGTGCACACATAGTACCAAATAATAGAAGGATACCATATGGTATGTTCTGAGATCTTGCGTTCTTATGAGGTTTCTCTGAATGTAATAGCTATGCCTACTGTAATATTGATCTTTTCCACTTCTATAGCTTACCAAACTGGTTCATGCCTTCATTTTAGTAGCTATTAAAGTACAGCCTTAAAATGGGAAGTATGTGCTTAGAGGCACTGAAAGAAGTCATTTTGACACTTTTCTGTTTTATGATCGTGTGGAGAATTGCACATAGTCAAAGTATAGAACCAGAAAGAGAGCAAGCCACTGCAGTGCATGCCATTTTTCATAGAAAACATCTGTTAATAGCATTCTTTGACTCATTCTCATGATACAGATGGCAAAGGAAACTAGATATGAAAGAAATGTGTCTTTCTAATGGTAGTTTTCATGAAGATCCAGGAAACTAGAGGCAGGTTAGCCTAACATCAGTCCCGGGTAAAAACATGGAAAGGCTGCTATAGGATGTAATCAGTATAGAATTAAAATATTATAGTATTATTAATGCCAATCAATATGGTTTTAAGGAAAATAGCTCTTGTGAAACAACCTAGATATTGATTTTTTTTGATGTATTTACAAGTTTGGTTGATAAAAATAATTGACATAATATACTTAGATTTCTGCAAGGCATTTAACTTAATCCCACATGATATTCTGATATATAAGCACCATACAAAATCACTGTAGCCCATATTACATGGATTAAAAAGTGGGTTAACTAGTTAATTAGAAAAAAAGAAATTGTAAATTGGGATTGTCACTATGAGGGCATTTCTAGCGGGTTCCCACAGGAATATGCTAGCCACTATTTTTATCAATGATTTGGAAGAAAATATAAAATCCTTGTTGGTAAAATTTGCAGATGATGCAACTTGATTAAATGGTAAATGATAGGGACAGGTCAGTAATAGAGACTGGTCTGGATCTCTTGGTAAAGTAAGCTTTTTAACACCACCAAATGCAAAGTCATACATCGAGGAGCAAAGACGGTAGGTCACATCTATAAGATGGGGGACTGTGTCCTGGAAAGCAGTGATTCTGAAAAGAACATAGTAGTGAGGGTAGATAATCAATTGAACATGAACTCCTAGTGTAGTGATGTAGCTAAGAGCGATTATAAGTAGGGTAATAGTAAGTGGAGGTGGTATGTCCTATGTATGGTATTGGTGAAACTATTAGTGGAATACTATGTACAGTCCTGGTATCAACACTTCAAAAAGGATGTTAGCTGACAATTAGCTGACAGGAGCACTGTATCTAATTCCCATTTAAAAGAAATAAAATAAAATATTAGACCCACTCAGCTCTAATACTAACATATTCTGACATCTTGTGGTAAGTCACTTAAGGGACACTGATTAGGTTTAAAATTTTAATGTATATTCTTTGTTACTAACTCTGCAAAGAGAGAACCCATCAGGACTCCTGGGTTCTATCTCAGGTCTAGGAGGGGAGTGGGGTTGAGAGGGATATGGGGACGGGTGGGTAGGGGAGAGAGAAGCAGATACATCTGGGTTCTATATAAGAACATCAGAATGGTTACATTGGGTCAAACCATGGTCCATCTAGCCCAGTATCCTGTCTTCCAACAGTGGCCAATACCAGGTGCTTCAGAGGAAATGATCAGAACAGGTAACCATCAAGTGATCCATCTCATGTCATCCACTCCCAGCTTCTAGCAGAGCATGGTGTTGCATCCCTGCCCATCCAGCTAATACTAATTGATGGATCTATCCTCTAACTTAGTTCTTATTGGAAACCTGTTATAGTTTTGGCCTCCACAACATCCCTTAGAAAAGAGTTCCACAGTTGACTGTGAAGAAATATTTTCTTTTGTTTGTTTTAAATCTGTTCCCTATTAATTTAATTGGGTGATCCTTAGTTCTTGTGTTATGTGAAGAAGTAACTAACATTTCCTTATTCAAATTTTTCACACCATTCATGATATTAAGGACCTTTATCATATCCCCCCTTAGTTGTCTCTTTTCTAAGCTGAGAAGTCCCATCTTTTTAATCTCTCCTCACACAGAACATGTTTCATATCCATGCTCATTTCTGTTGCTCTTCTCTTGCCCTTCTCTGTACCTTTTCCAATTCCAATGAATCTTTTTGAGGTGGGGTGACCAAATCTGCACTCAGTATTTAATATGTGGCTGTACCATGAATTTATATAGAAGCAATATGATATATTCGCTCTTATTATTTATCCCTTTCTTAATGATTCTCAATATTCTGTTTGCTTTTTTGATTGTCACAGCACATTGAGTAGATGTTTTCAGAGAACTATCCACAATGATGCCAAGATCTTTCTTGATGGATAACAGTTAATTCAGACCCCATCATTTTATATGCATAGTTGGGATTATGTTTTCCAATGTGCATTACTTTGCAGTTATCAACATTAAATTTCATGTGCCATTGTGTTGCCCAATCACCCAGTTTTGTGACATCACTTTGTAACTGTTTGCAGTCAGCTTTGTACTCAACTATCTTGAATAATTTTGCATCATCTTCAAATTTAGCCACCTCGCTGTTTACCCCTTTTTTCCAGATTGTTTATGACTATGTTGAACAGTACAGATCCCTAGGGGACACTACTATTTACCTTTCTCCATTCTCACCATTTATTTCTACCCTTTTACCCTTTGTTTCCTATCTTTTAACTGGATTTCCTGGTAGTGCTTTCTGGATCATTTAATGGTCCTTAATTTACTTTAATGACAAGCCTTTTGTTATCTTAATCACCCTGCCTTTGTTTATAAACAAACTCCCCACCCCAAAGGCAGAAGCTGGAAGTAGCACAGAACTCATCACATTCCACACACACAGTTAAGAGCTCCATCTGGGGCTGGGGCTAGGATGTGGGCTGTGAGCAGACCTCAGGTATGAAACTCTGGGGAGGGTGCCCTAAATAGTGTCCCTGTCTGAACTAAATGGTGTCCCTGCCATAATGATCTCTTCTTGCCTTTATCTATAAATCTATGATAAAAATGATATTGAATGGAAGATATAGTATTCAGATTGAACAGAATTTTATCAAAAAGGTCGTAACCTTACAGATTCTGGATTTTTAAGCCAACTTTTGTATAACTCTCCTCTCTGCTTGATCTGACTTTCAGTTTCCCATACAGCATCCTCATGCAACTTGCCTTACATTAGGAAAGAAGTAGAAAATTGTGTTGTAAACATCAAGATATTTAAAACATGGGGTTACAGTGGACGAGAAGCTGGATATGAGTCAACAGCGTGCGCTCATTGCCAAGAAGGCTAACGGCATTTTGGGCTGTTGGAGCATTGCCAGTAGATCGAGGCATGTGATCATTCCCCTCTATTCGACATTGGTGAGGCCTTATCTGGAGTACTGTGTCCAGTTTTGGGTCCCACACTACAAGAAGGATGTGGAAAAATTGGAAAGAGTCCAGCGGAGGGCAACAAAAATGATTAGGGGGGTTGGAGCACATGACTTAGGAGGAGAGGCTCAGGGAACTGGGATTGTTTAGACTGATGAAGAGAAGAATGAGGGGGGATTTGATAGCTGCTTTCAACTACCTGAAAGGGAGTTCCAAAGCAGATGGATCTAGACTGTTCTCAGTGGTAGCAGATGACAGAACAAGTAATGGTCGCAATTGCAGTGGGGGAGATTTAGGTTGGATATTAGGAAACACTTTTTCACTAGGAGGGTGGTGAAGCACTGGAATGGGTTACCTAGGGAGGTAGTGGAATCTCCTTCCTTAGAGGTTTTTAAGGTCAGGCTTGACAAAGCCCTGGCTGGGATGACCTAGTTGGAGATTGGTCCCACTCTGAGCAGGGATTTGGATTAGATGACCTCCTGAGGTCCCTTCCAACCCTGATATTTTATGATTCTGTGAAGGCTGTAAGGAACAGGATGGATTCCTAATTTATAAAGATCTCTGGAAGCTGGCAGAGCAGTGGGAGTTAAGCATATGTTAGTTTGACATCTGTAGTATGTAAGGTCTTGGAAAAAATTTTGAAGGAGAAAGTAGTTAAGGACATTGAGGTCAATTGTAATTGGGACAAATTACAACATGGTTTTATAAAAGGTAGATCGTGCCAAACCAACCTGATCTCCTTCTTTGAGAAGGTAACAGATTATTTAGACAAAGGAAATGCAGTGGATCTAATTTACCTCGATTTCAGTAAGGCATTTGACACGGTTCCACATGGGGAATTATTAGTTAAACTGGAAAAGATGGGGATCAATATGAAAATTGAAAGGTGGATAAGGAACTGGTTAAAGGGGAGACTACAATGGGTCGTACTGAAGGGTGAACTGTCAAACTGGAAGGAGGTTACTAGTGGAGTTTCTCAATGATCAGTTTGGAGACCAATCTTATTTAATCTTTTTATTACTGACCTTGGCACAAAAAGCGGAAAAGTGCTAATAAAGTTTGCGGATGACACAAAGCCGGGAGGTATTGCTAACACAGAGAAGGACCGGGATATTCAATAGGAAGATCTGGATGACCTTGTAAACTGGAGTAACAGTAATGGGATGAAATTTAATAGTGAAAAGTGCAAGGTCATGCATTTAGGGATTAATAATAAGAATTTCAGTTATAAATTGGAGACATATCAGTTGGAAGCAACAGAGGAGGAGAAGGACCTTGGAGTATTGGTTGATCACAGGATGACTATGAGCCGCCAATGTGATATGGCCATTAAAAAAGCTAATGCAGTTTTAGGATGCATCAGGTGAGGTATTTCCAGCAAAGATAAGGAGGTGTTAGTACCATTATATAAGGCACTAGTGAGACTTCATCTGGAATCCTGTGTGCAGTGCTGGTCTCCCATGTTTAAGAAGGATTAATTCAAACTGGAACATTTTCATGCAGGATTAATTAACATCTCTATAATGCAATTCAGTTGAAATATTTCAGCTCATGTGGCATTATCACATAGACTACAATCTAATGTTTTCCATTCAGAGTTGGGCCTAAGGCCCAAACTGTAATGCACACTATTTAAGTAAACTAAAGCTATTCAGAGTTTGCAATTGGCTGATATTTGGTGGTAGAGTCTACTGATTACTTTCTCCTTTTGAATTGTTCCTTTCTGCTCCATTTGCTGTGTTTAAGTAGCAAACTAAACTTGCTAAAAAAACCAGCGAGGAGTCTGACGGCACCTTAAAGGGTAACAGATTTATTTGGGCATAAGTCAGGGGTGAAAGTAACTTACAGGACTTACCGGTACTGCTGGAGTCCTGAGGCGTGGCCTCAACCAGAAGAGGCGTAGCTTCAAGATTTAAAGGTTGTGGGGCACCAGCTGTGGCTGGGAGGCCCAGGGCCTTTAAATCAACCCGGGGTTCCCAGCTGCAGAGGTGGCTGGGAGCCCCCGGGGCTCCAGGGCAAATTAAAGGGCCCAGGGCTCCAGCCACCGCAGAGCTCCAGGCCCCTTAAATCCCCACTGCAGCTTTGGCTGCCGGAGCTGCAGGTGGGATTTAAAAGTCCCAGAGCTGCTGCGGCTGCAGGGAACCCCGAGCCTTGCCGGGCTGGGGCCAGGATTTAAAAGGCCCGCTGCCGCTGCAGGGAACTCTGAGCCCTTTAAATCTCGGCCCCAGCCAGGCCACTGAAGCCGCGGGCCAGATTAAAGGGAGCCACAGGAGCTCTGAGCCCTTTAAATCCTGGCCCCAGCCCAGCTGCTGGAGCCACAGGTCGGATTTAAAGGGCTCTGGGCTGCCCGCAGCTGAGGGAGCTCTGAGCCCTTTAAATCTCGGCCTCAGTCCGGCCACCAGAGCCGCGGGCAGGATTAAAAGGGCTCTGGGCTGCCTGCTGTAGTGGGGAGCCCAGAGCCCTTTAAATTCCCGCTGCAGAAACCAGTGCGGTCCGGTACGGTGTACTGGCTCTTACCGGTATGCCGTACCATACCGGACGGGCTTCCTTTCACCTCTGGCATAAGCTTTCGTGGGTGAAAAACTCACTTCAGATGCAAGGTGCCATCGGACTCCTCATTGTTTTTGTGGATACAGACTAACACGGCTATCCTCTAAACTTGCTAGTTTCCTTGTCTCTGAAGTGGTACCAGATAGTGATTGAAAAACAGATAGTCTTCAGTTTTGTCAATTAGCGGTGAGGTATGGCACATACTCCATAATGTACTGTAACCTATAAACTGCCATTTATATGTGGTGTGTTTGGTGGTGAAATATTCTGCAAGACTATTTGTCACAAATAATATACTAAGCTAAATACACTAAATGATTTATCTCCTCTCCCTCTTGTTTGGTTTAAATATGCATTGCAGAGTTTGACAGCTCTGTACCACTGCTGCCGGGTTACCTGTCCTGATGGAATCCAAGTCATTGCTTCCAAAAATACTAATGCAGCTCAGACAAGCAACTTGGCAGTAGTGCTTGAAGACCTTAAATATTCATCATATTATGATGTCAAAATGGGACAGCAAGATATATTAATAAATCTGGCCCAATTCTTTAAAACTATGTATCTACAAACAACATTTCTCTTTCAAAATTTGAATGGTGCAGCTTGACCCGCCACATCTAGCAAGCCTGCATGTAGCTTAGGGATGATTAAGATAGGCAAAGCCTAGGATACAATAGGACTGATTTGGAAACTGTTTTAACCAGCGTCTCCCAAACTGCTGGTACACATAGCTGCAATAGTACTTGAGGTTTATGTGCCAGGCCTCGCACCAGCTATGCCACTGCCAAGCTTTCCTTTAGTCTTGTCCTTTTTTGATTCACAGTCACACTCATGCTGCTATTGAATGCTCTGTTATGATTGTGGGACTGAGATTTGGAGTTGCCTAGGTAGGCTAGAGGATACGTACATGAACAAGTGTAGAGCACTGGGTGTCCTTATCGGCTAAACTGGTACAGTTGCCTCAAATGTAGGTAGCTGCTGGTTTAGATTATTTAGATGGGAGAGACACAGAAAAGCAAATGTGTGTGTAAAGATTGAGGGAGGATGAGAAAATAGATCTCCCTCCCCAAGCCCCCGCAATGTTAGATGGAACGGTTCAACTTAGAAATCTCTTTCTTGGTTAGACTTGGGGTGTGTGTGTGTGTGTGTGTGTGTATGTGATAGGTTGGGTCACAAACCACCTTGGGAACTGTCATCTGATGTGCTGGGACTACCTCTGAGCCAGTGTTCACTGGCAGCTTGGGACTTCAGTACCCTGCCTTGTTTGAGCCAGACATGCTAGCCTGTTACAAACAGAGATCCAGATCTGAACCACGTCCCCCAAAAGCTGCAGGCTTAACTGAAAACCGCTTAAGAAGTGCTCCTGTCTCCAACACTCAGATATCTAGTTCCCAATCAGATCCAAACAACAAATAAATCTGCTTTACTCTTTATGAAGCTTATACAGATAAACTCATAAATTGTTTGTCCTCTATAACACTAATAGAGAGAGATGCACAGCTGTTTGCTCCCCCAGGTATTAACTACTTGCTCTGGGTTAATTAATAAGTCAAAAGTGATTTTATTAAATATAAAAAGTAGGATTTAAATGGTACCAAGTAATAATAGACAGAACAAAGTAAATTACCAAGCAAAATAAAACAAAACCATCTAAATCTAAGCCTAATACAGTAAGAAACTAAATGCAGGTATGTTCCAATAAGCATTTCCTCAGAGATGTACCAATAAGCTTCTTTTACAGACTAGACTCCTTCCTAGACTGGGTCCAGCAATCACTCACACCCCTCTAGTTACTGTCCTTTATTCCAGTTTCTTTCAGGCATTCTTGGGGGTGGAGAGGCTCTCTCTTGAGCCAGCTGAAGACAAAATGGAGGGGTTTCCAGAGGCTTATATTGTCTCTCTCGTGGGTGGAAACCCCTTTCTCCCCCTGTGTAGAATCACAGCTGCAAGATGGCGTTTTGGAGTCACATGGGCAGGTCACATGTCCATGCATGACTCATTTCCCTACAGGCTGACATCATTGCCCGCATGTTAGCCCGAACGTCCATTGATAGCTAAGTACTCCCAATTACTTGAATAATCCCTTCACATTATGTTGACCAAATCTGCCTTATGTGCTTCCTACAGCAAACACTTTAAATACAAACATAGAGCCAACACTCAGAACTTCAGATATAAAAATGATATATACATACAAATAGGATGAAAACATATTCCAGTTATGTCACATTTACACTCATAAGCATATTTCTATAAAGCATTATGGGGTGCAATGTCACTGGGGGGAAGAGGGAGAATCCAAAGAGAAAGTAACTGCCTTTGCATTTTTATCTCCCCTTTTGGTGCCATCTGATATGCAGCAAAGTGGGTGAAGGGGCAACAGATCCCCTGAAGAGAGCTGTGTGGAAAGAGCTACTTTGCAAAACATCATGACAGGCTGCATGAAGACTCTGGGTCAAGGCTGATATTGATTGAGAAGATGAAAAGCATTTTAGAAATACTAGTGCATAATGTTTAAAGGAGCAAAGAACAAAATTAGTTCTTTTGATATTAAATATGGGAGGTAGGACTTCTTAGGTTTCAAAATCCATGCAGATGGAATAAGTAAACATGCATATTGGCTTTAATAAACTTTATCTGAAAGTCTTCTAGAGGTAAAAGGAACTGCATTTGTGAGCATCCAATATTGCTCATTTGCATTATATTTCTATTGAAATAAGCTGGAGAAAAGATGCATTGTTTTCATGGGACGATTGTGCAAATGAAGGATCAAGTTCACCAGGGCATTAGTGGGTAAAATTCTGGCTGCAGGAAAGTTGTACCCATTTCCAGCAGCAGTAAATTTGGCCCAGGAAATGGAGCTGCTGAGGATCTCCTAGTGCAGTGCTTCTCAAGCTATTTGATGTGGGGGACTGGCAATTATTTTTCCCCAATGTGCCAGGGACCGGTGCCATATTATTATCCTATTCGACACTCTTACATGGAAACTCGCTGCAGACCAGCAGCTGAAGGCTCATGGACAGGTGCCGGTCTGCGGACCACTACTTTGAGCAGCACTGTCCTAGTGCATCAAAATCAGCATAAACAAATACTGCAAAAATAATGAAGAAATTTGCATGTAAGGGAAGAGTTGTAAGAAGTATATCATTTCCCAAGCAAGCCAAACTTCACAGTTAGTGTTCTGTTGGTGAGGACAGTGTGGGAGTGAACATAGGGGAACCTTATGTGATGGAAAAGAAATGTGATCCCAGAAACTCAAGTGCATTTAAAAAAACCAAATTGCAAAGAGATCAAAGTGAACCACAACAAAGAAAAAGAAGCTAGAAGGCTATTAGACCTTTGCTTGGTCTCTTGCCTCAGCAATTATCTCTTGCTTGCAGAGTTTCCATTAACTGGAATGCATTTCCTAATGAAATTAGGCTGCTGGCCAGTATCAAGTCTTTACTGCTATGGAAAAGTTGTTCTTTCTACAGCTAAGCCATTGATTTTTGTTTGTGTTCTCATTCATCATGAGACTGTTATGCGCCAAAACTTCTACGCTCCATATGAGCTCAGACAGTACAAGTTATTTGATTCCCTTCCATGAAAACTGATTTCTGCAACACAGCCCCATTTTCTATTTCTTCCCTTTTTTTCCCCCAAGACTTCTTAATCACTATGAGCCAGTTACTGTTTTTCTCTCACTACATTTCTGATAGAACCCTGGGCAATATATCACAATGTGTGAAGCAGCTGGGAATCCTGAGGAAAGAGCTTTTTGTTTGGAATGCCACTTATAGCATCAGGTTCTTAATTTAAAGGAGCCCAAATTTTTCCCAACTTACCTGGAGCACTGGGACTGCACTAAATCAGTATAAAACTGATCTATGGCCTATAGAAACTACAAGTCTCAGCATGCCGTGTTGCCCCTTGGTCTGAACAGAGTCACAATTCAGTTCTGATTGCAAAATTCTGTGGACTACATTTTAGTCACTCAGTTTCCTCTAAGGATTTATTTGAAATACCAGATATGCTATTTACAAAATTATCCAGAAGGGGAAGATTATAGTTACCTGGCCGAGGGCCAAGCCATGAAGACAAGTACCCTGAGTCACAGGGAGCCAGAGAGAGAGATGGCAGGGCATGCAGGATAAGAGGGCATCAGACCTGGATGGAACTAATTCTCAGATGCACTCACAGGGAGGTGCCCTTACTAGGGAACAGAGCACCCGTGACAATACCTTTTCTGTCAGGCTCAATTAGTTGCAGGAAGTAGTCTATAAACTCTATGTAGTTGATTATACATATTGGTACTAATTAACCTTAATGAGACATGAGAAACATATAAAACACATACTGCCATTATAATAGACTTTAAATAAACAATAGTGTACTACTTGTTCTATAGGACTCCTGTTATTGCACAGAACGGGCAGTTAATAAGGCAGAAGATTGGAAGAGCAGAGGGTCTTTTTGTGTGTTGAAGGCATTGCTCAGGATCAAGGAGAAGGGTTCTGTGTGTGGTTCTGCCACAGGCTTCCCATGTGATGTTGGGTAAGACTATTATAATACATTTGGACAAGGTGTCCAAACTAGGATTACACATCCCACCTTAATTCTGGCATCTAACTTGACTTTGACTTTGACTTTGTATTTGACTTTGCAACCTTAATGTTTTTTTTAATCTAGTTTCTATATGTAATTTGTATATATAGCATCACACGTATACTTGCGCACTTCTATACTACACTGTTGGTATTCTTTCATTCTAAATGAAATTCATTTATTTTCCATATACTTTGTCTTAACACTTTCTTCTTCTAAACATTAAAACTACTTAAATGATGTAAATAAGAGGTGTTCCTTAATAGTCAACATCAGAAAACAATGCTATTGTGAGACATTGTGCTGAGAACCAAGAAATACTGAGAAACGTTATAGCTGACAAGCAGAGGTTGGCATGGTACCTAGCACTAACTTGTGATGGACAACAAAATCATTAGATAGGTTTCCATAGCCAACTGGAGGAGGCGGCAGGTTGCTTACTAGTGGAGTAAAAACGGTCTTTATTGTAGAGATGCAGCATGGAAGACTAGTAGGCTGAGGGCACACATGGGTGAAAATTCCTCTCAGGTGGAATCTTTGCAGTTGAGAATGGGCTGAGAGGAAGAAAAGGAAAGTGACAAATGAAAGGCAAATCAAGCTGTTGACACAGGTGGCCACTCCTCAAGCTATGTGTTTACAGCTATGTCATCAAAACATGGTTCTTTCAGGTCTGTCCAAACATTTATTCAACAAATTTTTATTAATATGTTATTATTTTACCAGTGCTATAGAAGATCAATTAATCTGTGTGAGGAGTCTTCCTTCCCTTTCTATCAATAGCCAAATACTAACTTTTCAGCCAATAATTTTGTTTCCATTATTCAATGTATTGTGGTCTTGGGCTTGGTTACAGAACAGCTTGCATCCTGTATGCTACTCTCTTACTCAATTTCTGGATGTTATACTATAAAACAGTGACTGTATTTCTTACGACCCTCACAGCAGCAGCAGAAAGTGATGCATAGTCTTCATGCATTGTTGGTTTCTCTCCCCCTTTTCCGCAGTGTAGTGGGAATAACTGACTGCCCTCACATTCCCACTGAAATATTTGCAGAGAATGAAGAGGTGTATATGTTTAGGGGAAAAAAAATTACCACCATCTGAATATGCAAATTGACTGTGATGCTAGAACTGTGCTATCATGAGGGATGCACTGATTTATCGGGAAATCAAATAATCAGATTTTCTGTTTGAAGTTTGAAATTCCATAACTCATATATTTGCAAGACCAAATTTCTGCTTTTTTGCTGGAATTGCACTGTCCATATCTTTAAAAGATTTTATGTGTAAATATGGGAGGCAAGACAGATGCAGATAAACATAAACATGCAGGGGTGTGAGATTGTACTGCGAGAGTCAATTATTGTACAGAAGTATGAGAACAGTAACAGCATATTTGGCTGCTGAAACATTATTTCTTTTCATTATTCAGAACAAAGGGAGATGGTACTTAAATTTGTGTTTTGCCAGCCTATTTCCCCCAGAGGTGACTTTTATAAAATATAAAACGAATAATAACAAATGATCAGTTGTAACATTGTGCAAGAGAGCATATAGCAGGCATAGCCAATGGGCTCAGCACAAGCCGAGAGAATGGCAGCCTTTAATTCCTTCCAGAAATTTTCATTATCATCATCAACTGTAGGTACAGCAGCAAATCTCTCTTGGAGACACTGCTGAAGGTTCTCCCAAGTCACTATATGTTGAAGGGACTTGACATTGAATTTCTTTCCTACTGATTTTGCCTGCTTACAATGCCTTGGGGGAAATCTGGAAATTCATGATGGCTCTAATGAGGTGATGGTCTGTTCAACAGTCATTAGTTCCACATGGCCCTCGTGATACGGACATCCTTCCAGTCTTGAGATCTGATGATAACATAGTCAAGAAGGTGCCAAAGCCTGGAGCAAGGGCACATCCGGGTTTCTTATACTTCTCACTTTGTCTAAAGATGGTGTTTGTGATGACAAGGCCACGTTCTATGCATTTGCTCAGGAGGAGGATGCTGTTGGAGTTGGCCTTTCCTACTCCTTCTTTTCTGATAGGGCCATTCCAGAGATCTGACTCCTTCCCGACTCTAGCGTTAAAATCTCCAAGGAGAATGATCTTGTCCTCCTTGGGAATGTTGTTCAGGACCTGGTCAAGATCTGAATAGAATATTTTCTGACTTGCCAGGAAATACCTGTACCTACTGTGGGCAGATCTGTGGTTCCAGGATCAGACTCCTGAGTCCTCTCCAGACCCATATGTAAATCTGTGATAGAGCTCATCCTTGAATTGAGGAATTGCTGCTGACATGGAGCAGAGCACATAGAGTTGTTGAGCTATGAAAGGCCTTAGTGGAGGCAGGTGGTCTATTCAAGGCAGGGAAAGGGTCCCCCTTCTGCAGATGGTGGAAAATAATACTACCACCTTTGTATGTTTCAGGGAGTTACATAGCGACCTCCAGTGGAGGAGAGGTCACACAAATGAATCCCCATCCCTGTGATTCAAACTCTTCCTTATAGGCACTGTCTTCCCACTTCCTGTTCAGAGCTGCACAGTTACAGCCATTCTGCAGCCTCCATTCAGAGCTAGCAGAATTTTTAATCTATAACATTTTTTTCTGTGGAACATTCACACTTTCTGACAAGCTATAGACTGTGGCAGATATCCCACCCCCCCATGATGTACTGTACACTTTCTTGACTGTGCTCGTTCCTGTGACTTTTGTACCAAGTAGATTTTTGAGACTTAAACAGATGAAGTTCTTTCATGGGTTAAACTCAGAGCCTGATTCACATTTACACTAAGGTTTCCTTACCCTGCTCTGACTTAAGAGTCTTTGCACATCCTGAGGGGGCTAATTCTCAATCATGCTAGGTGGAGAGTTTTGCTCCAGTTTAATTAAACTGGTTTTAAAGTTTAAACAAGTTCAACTTTGAATACACAAATTTTGTTGTTCTGAGAGGGTGGGAAAGAGTCAGTAATTTCAAAAAAACAAAACCTGCTGGAAGAGGGAAGAATCCACCGATTGTCTTTCATGTGGGAACGAATGATACGGTTAAATTCTTGCTGGAACATATCAAGGGAGGCTGTGCCAGACTGGGGAAGACGCTTAAGGAAATCGAGGCTTAGGTGATCTTCAGTGGGATTCTGTCTGTTCCTAGAGAAGGGCAACAAAGGTGTGAGACGATTATGGTGATAAACAGATGGCTCAGGCAGTGGTGCTATAAGGAGGGCTTTGGGATGTATGGCACTGGGAGGCATTCATGGACAGAGGACTGTTCTCAGGATGGACTTCACCTGAGTAAGGAAGGAAATAGACTTCTAGGATGGAGGCTGGCACAACTGATAAAGAGAGCTTTAAACTAGGAATTTGGGGGAGATAGTTGGGAGATGTCCGGGTAATCTCCACACCAGAATTCAACATTGAGAGGGAAGAAAACAAACTAAGAGAGGATACAGCAGTGGGCAGTAGAATGGACATAAGGAGGAAGGCTAGTGTAGATACCAGTCTAATAGGTGATACTGGTGGTAGAATGTCTGTGCCTAACCGGGTAAAGAATGTCAGTGAAACCAAATGGCAAAAATTAAGATGTCTGTACACTAATGCGAGGAGCCTAGGTAACAAAATGGAGGAACTAGAGCTACTGTTGCAGGAACTGAAACCGGATATTATAGGGATAACAGAAACATGGTGGAAGAGTAGTCACGACTGGAGTACAGGTATTGAAGGCTATGTGCTGTTTAGGAAAGACAGAAATAAAGGCAAAGGTGGTGGAGTAGCATTGTATATCAATGATGAGGTTAACTGTAAAGAAATAAGAAGTGATGGAATGGATAAGACAGAGTCTGTCTGGGCAAAAATCACACTGGGAAAGAAAGCTACTAGAGCCTCCCCTGAGACAGTGCCTGGGGTGTGCTACAGACCTCTGGGGTCTGATTTGGATATGGATAGAGACCTCTTTAATGTTTTTAATGAAGTAAACACTGATGGGGATTGTGTGATCATGGGAGACTTTAACTTCCCAGATATGGACTGGAAGACAAGTGCTAGTAGTAATAACAGGGCTCAGATTTTTCTGGATGTGATAGCTGATGGATTTCTTCACCAAGTAGTTGAAGAACCAACAAGAGGGGATGCCATTTTAGATTTGGTTTTGGTGAGTAATGAGGACCTCATAGAAGAAACCACAATTTGAGGACTTCAATAACTTGGACATAGGTTGGGGGTTTGTTACAGGAGTGGGTGGGTGAGATTATGTGGCCTGCATTGTGCAGGAGGTCAGACTAGATGATCATAATGGTCCCTTCTGACCTTAAAGTCTATGAGTTTTTTCAGACGTGGTCATGGAAAATGTCTTTTTTTTTTCAGGCCTAGCAGGACTGTTACAGCCAGCTTTGCAGAGCTGACTACGTACTCAAGATGAATGGCTGAGAAAGTGATAAATGTGGTAGGTCACATGTTTGCTCAGAGCTTGAGTTAATTTAAACTTACTTAAGGGTTTTCCAGGCTATTTAGCTGGCAGTTGCTTTTTGACACTAGTGCATAAAAGGTGGTGTTCCTGTGCCAAGTAGTAGTTTCACTTAAACTTTGCTGCAAGTAAATAAATGCATTCCTTAGAAAAACTAGTCCTAGAGGAGTTGCAATCTTTCAGTAAAGAATTTTTACTTCTATAACTGTGTAATTTTTGCTTTCTGCTAGTATGTCTGTAGTGCACGTGTAGTAATCCAGTGTGCTGTTCAAGCTGCCATCTGCATAAGTGTTATGCAGTGCGTGACTTGATGCCTTCCCCAATTCATATACAAGTGTATGGAAGCTAAAGCATTTAGCTGTTCATGCTTCCATTTGTTTCCTGGTGTTCAGCCTTCGCTATCATCCTCATCAAATCTCCACAGTATGCACCTTCAAACTCTAACACTTGTTTTTACCAAAATAATATAATAAAAAAGAAACCCTATGAGCTACAGTAGTTATATGTAGGTGTCATAAACAGATAAGTAAGAGTTAATAGAACAGAAGTACTTCATATCTCTTTTGCCTGTAAAGGGTTAACAAGATCTGTGAGCCTGGCTGTCACCTGACCAGAGGACCAATCAGGGGACAGGATACTTTCAAATCTTGAAGGAGGGAAGTTTTTGTGTGTGCTGTTAGTTTTTGGTGGTTGTTCTCTCTGGGTTCTGAGAGTGACCAGACATGCAACCAGGTTTCTCTCCAATCTCTTTGATACAGTCTCTTATATGTCCAGAATAGTGAGTACTAGGTAGATAAGACAAGTTAGGCTTATGTTTGTTTTTCTTTATTTGCAAATGTGTATTTGGCTGGAAGGAGTTCAAATTTGTATTTTGCTGAAAGGATTTTAATTTGTACTTGTATACTTAGGCTGGGAGGGTATTCCCAGTGTCTATAGCTGAAAGACCCTGTAACATATTCCATCTTAAATTTACAAAGATAATTTTTACTGTTTTTTCTCTCTTTAATTAAAAGCTTTTCTTGTTTAAGAACCTGATTGTTTTTTTATTCTGGTGAGACCCCAGGGGACTGGGTCTGGATCCACCAGGGAATTGGTGGGGAGAAAGGAGGGAAGGGGGAGAAAAAGATTAATTTCTCTCTGTGTTAGGATTACTTTCTCTCTCAGGGAGAGTCTGGGAGGGGGAGAGAGAAGGAGGGAGGGAGGTGAATTTTCCTTTCTGGTTTAAGATTCAAGAATTCTGAATCACAGTGATCTTCCAGGGTAACCCAGGGAGGGGAAGCCTGGGAGAGGCAAAGGTGAGGGAAAGGGTTTACTTTCCTTGTGTTAAGATCCAGAGGGTCTGGGGCTTGGGGGTCCCCGGGCAAGGTCTTGGGGGGACCAGAGTGTACCAGGCACTGGAATTCCTGGTTGGTGGCAGCGCTACAGGTTCTAAGCTGGTAATTATGCTTAGAGGAATTCATGCTGGTACCTCATCTTTTGGACGCTAAGGTTCAGAGTGGGGAATTATACCATGACAGTAGGCTATAACTGGTGCCAATATGCATGCTGCTGATATTTGTGTGGGTGTTTGCGCAAGATTTCAGGTGCACAGTTGAATTGTTCCTCCACATAGCTAGAAAAGTCAGCTGATGTATGGTATGTACAGACAAATACTGCAGTGCAGCTTGCTTTCAAAGCTAGGTAGCAAGACTTTAGTGCTTGTCAAATGGTGAACAGGAATCAGCAGTTTGTATTTTTTCATGTAAATTATTCAAGCACAGGTGTTAAAAAGACAGAATTATGGAGCCTGGGCAAAACTTTCAAAAGTGCCTTTCATTGGCACTTAGGCTTCCATATCAGTCACGGGCTTTTGAAACTTTTTATTTGCTGCTAACATGCTGTGAAGTTTATTCAGATAGTGTCTTTATGCTATTGATTTGAGATTGAACATGCAGGGCTAGAAAATGTTGTCAGGTTGTGTTTCTCACCCCTTCAATAAAAATATTAACACTGTTTGAACCAGGAAGAAATTTCCCATGGGGATTGGGAAAAACGAATCTAAAAGGATATATCAGGTTACCAAGCCCAGCCCAGTCAGTCTTTACTATTCAGTGAAGTTCTGTTGCTGCATTACTTAGGGCTTGTCTACACTGAAAATTAATGTTTGGCATAGCTATATCACTCAAAGTGTGAAAAAGCCACACCACTCAGCAACATAGTTAAGCCAAACTAATCCTGGTGTAGCGGGTGTAGACAAAGCCAAAGCATCTTGGGGAGGTGGATTACCTATGCCGATGGGTAGTTTTCAAGTACAGATGAGCCCTCAGAGTAGTAATGTTTTCCACAAAGAGAATTTTTTTTTCCCGTGAATGAACCTTGCTCTACGTGTTGAAGGACAATGAATTTGGGCTGTGCACCAGCAGGAGACACAAACATATAGTTACTCATGTTTTATTCAAACCTAAGGCCTCACATCAGGCCTGTGAAATAGGTAAACATAGCTAGATCCAGAGATCTCTCTAGAATATTCCAACTCTTTACTGTTCTGTTCAGATATTTCCCCACCCTGCTGTGGCTGTAAGATTTATGTATTCCCATGCCTGGTCTCCTGTGGTGTGAACAGCTACTTGTTCTTGTGACCCAGGGACCTATCAGAGGGAATAAGGGGTGTATAAGTGTTACAGGGATCCCCTTGGTTTGATATTTACATTCTATTTCACCAAAGACTGGTATGTAAGGTCTCTAATGAAAGCCTCTTAATCATTGTGAGATATACGCACAGGTGATATTTAAGGAGTTATGTACCTGAACAAAAATTATGTTCTTAAAGCATATGATATGCCTCAGACTGGCTACCAGACAGGACATAAGAAATATTTCTCTTTGGCTACCTGTAAATGAAGTATTGTAAGCTTTACAGTGGAGGCCCATTTACACAGCAAGTCAAATGCTAATGGGGAGATGTGCAATCAACATGAAAGAAGCACAAAGGGGGAAAAAAACATGGGGAGAGGGAGGGATGGTCCTGTCTACAAACTAAAACAATGGTCTGGGGGACTATTTCAAGGGGATGCACACGAACCCCCAGTTGTTCCTTCAATCTGTGAGGACAAGCTGTCAGCGGCCTTGTTCTTGTGAGAGAGGCTCAACCAAACTGCTTGAAAACTGGGATAAGCTGTCTTCTAGGAGATGCTTTGCTAGTTAAGTTTAGTCTCTAGAAAGTGTGCTATGATTTTGTTTTAAATGTAACCATTTGTTTCCAATATTCTTACTCACTATCATTTGAATCTCTATTTTTTGCTAATAAACATTCTTGTTTTCACTCTATATTTAAGTGCTGTGTTTTAAGTAAAATGGTGATCCTGAGTTCAATCTTACAAGCTGATGCATATTATTCCTTTGGGAATAGTATATCTAAGAGTTCTGTGGGTGTTCAGTGGAAGAGGGGCTGAGGACTCCAAAGAGATGCTCGGAGGACTCAGGGCTCGGTGTGAGCCTATTGCTAACCCGCACAGAAAGAGCGAGGAAGATAGTGCTTGTGTTGCCAGAGGCCAGTGGTTTCAGGGCGCTGACCCACAGCAGGTGCAGACTAGACTTCCTCATGCTAAAGGCAGGTGGTGGTGAGCTGCCTCACTAACCAGGATATCCCGGGAAGCGTCTCAGTTGTCTGATGGCTTTGCTATCAAAGGCTGCTGAGGAATTGGAAAAAATAATCAAAACAACCAAGGGACTGTAGCCATCACTGGACAGAGGATATCAGCCAGTAAAACTAACACTAAGTCAGAGTCATACCTTGGGCTAGAGCCAAACTGAGAGCAATCTAAGAGTCCTCAGATTTCTAGCTATTAGAAGAATTTCAGCCCAACTTTCTCAAGAAACTTGCCAACTTTTGTCCTTGTCTAATCTTATTTAGTGTAAGATTGTCAAGGTTTGTTTTTTAGTGGGAGTCTAGTAAGCTAGCTAGCTTTGGAAACTAGCATCCTGATCTTGCATAGAGCGGATTTCTACCAATCAAGGCACAATAGCTCTGTCAGATATTACCAGTCATGAGTGGCATGGGTATAATTCACAGATTGCAGATCACAACTGTAGATACAGAATTTTACATGTTAAGCTTCTTAAAAGGGTTTTTGTTGTCTGACTAGCTCTTCTAGCCCTGCCATTAGTCTGTGGGTATCTTGGCAAAGAGGTGATGTGCTCAAAGTGACAGCTCTTGGTGAATTTCTGAAATTCTTTATTTGAGAATTGAATATGTTGTCAGTAATTGAATCTCTGGTATTCTGTGCCTTGCATATTGTGATTTGATATGGGAAATCACTGTTCTACTGCTTATTAGTTTTCAAATTTCCATAAATATAGAGTAGAAATCAATTAAGAGCAAACGTTTCTTTGACAAATTCAGCTAAAAATTATTTCCTAACCTTTGCCATGGTTGCATTGGGACTTCATGACCTTGCACAAGCTTTTATCTGTGCTTTCTGAAAGTGACTACATGCACCACAATCAGTTGTCCTTTCATCCCAGGCGATGACAAAGTAGTGTCACTGGTGCTGATTAGCTGTGTTTTTTGGTGTCTTGATGGTGGTTTCCCATTAGGAGGAGTGATTGATGGTGATCAGGTATCTCTCTGATTCAATCCTGTTTATTTACAAAGAATTCATGCAAGTCCTGTTTCTATGAACACAGTAGAAATCAGACAGTAGGAGATAATTTCTTTGTTTACAATTCCAAGCCTCTTTCCAGGCAACACTCTGCTCAAAAGTTATCCTGGCTGTTTGTCAGGGTCATGCTACAAGTGCTTCTTTGGCAGTCTCTGGGGCGTCCTTGCTGCATTCTGTCTGCTCTGTGGTGTTTCTGCTGCTTCTCTTCACACACACACACACACACCAATTCGCCACCCCTGCAGTTATCAGACCCTGGGGAACCTCGTGGACTGCATTGCCTAGCAACTGCCCAGGCTTGCATGAACCATCTAGTCCTTGAGCAATGGTTTTCCAGCTTCAGCTAACACTAAGGAGGAAATGGTACATATCAGGCTACATGTTCCCCCATGTAGCTTGAAGGGATAGCACCTAACAGCTTTAGTGAGGTGGTGTGGTTGCCTGACCTCAAAAATATTTCAGTATTTCCTTTTGCTGGGTGTCTATGTATTGTAGTGAATATTTCTTTTTTCTGTGCCACTGGAACAACTAGTGTCAAGTATCGGGGGTAGCCGTGTTAGTCTGTACTCATGAAAACAACAAGGAGTCCAATAGCGTCTTAAAGACTAACAGATTTATTTGGGCATAAGCTTTCAGAAGAAGTGAGGCTGAAGAAGTGAAGTTTTTTACCCATGAAAGCTTATGCCCAAATAAATCTGTTAGTCTTTAAGGTGCCACCGGACTCCTTGTTGTTTTTGTGGAACAATTGGTGTCACTCTAAGAAAACATTGTTCTCACAAGTCCACCCCCATCCCCCCAAATGGGCAAAAAGATCTTAACTTTTGGTCTAATCCTTCTGTTTTTGTATTCTGCTTACATAAAATTGGATTTGTATTACTCAATATAAAATTCCTCCTAATTTTGGAACAATAAAAGGCATATGCTCTACAACATCATTCATCAAGATTACTTTTAGATTGTGCTAATGTGTTTACCCTTTGCTAAGGATATCTGCTAAGGATACAGCTACCCAATTAAATTAAAACATAGAACCCCATAGAAATGTAGGACTGGAAGGCACCTCAAGAGGTTATTAAGACCAGCCTTCTGTGCTGAGGCAGGACTAGCTATGGTAGATAGCCTATCTTTGCAGTTTCAGAATCATATGTTTGGCTTTTAGCTCCAACTGGAATCTAAGGTTTTGATAGAACATAAGACAACAAAACCAAATTCCCAGCATCTCTTCTACAATTGTAGTAAAGCTTCTTTCACCTTGTTTAAGGATTTTGATGCAAATACAGTTGATTGCACTTCCTGGCCTCATGCAAAACTTGTACTGACTTCAATTAAGGCAGCATTTCACACCTAGTGTTTAAAAAGATGATGTAAGGGGGGGGTCCCTGTTTGTCGAGCTGGGCCACCCCCGTTGGCCCAATGAGGGGTTGGCACACCCCATCACCCAGTTGTCAGGATTCCCTGTTAGATCAGGTAATTGCAGTACGGTGGGTTCCGGACCCCGGGGAGGGCTGAGCAAACAGTCTGTCAGTAGCCCCTGAGTCTCTGGGCTGAGGCTGACCACAACACTTCTGGATAAGATGGAACAACAACCAGCCCATAGCTGCTGGCAGGGCAGGGCAAACAATTAGTCTATAGCAGTGGCTCCCAACCTTGTTCTGTTGCTTGGCCGGGCCAGTTTGTGTACCTGCCGCATCCTCAGGTTTGGCCGATCACGGTACCCAGAGGCCACGGATCACTGCTCTGGGCCAATGGGAGCTGCTGGAAGCGGCGCAGGCTGAGGGATGTACTGGCCGCTGCTCCCAGCAGCTCCCATTGGCTTGGAGCAGCGAACCACGGCAAGTGGGTGCTGCGATCGGCTGAATCTGCGGACACGGCAGGTACACAAATCAGCCTGGCCTGTCAGGGGCTTTCCCTGCACAAGCAGCAGAACAAGTTTGGGAACCACTGGTCTACAGTCCCTAACCCTCCTGGCTGGGGAAGGCAGTAGCAGTTGGAGAATCAGCCTCTTGGGTAGAGCAGAACAGCAATCAGTCTGTGGTCCACAGGTAACACAGGACAAACAAACAGTCTATGGTTCCTGACCCTCCAGGCTGGGACCAAAAGCAAACAGCAGCCATGCTTAGTGATCTGTGGTAGAGGAACCCAGTCCTTCCCGCTTTACCAGGTTCTGACCTAGGGTCCTATGGAGCCGGGGTCTTCCCTACTAAGGGTTTAGACATCAACTTTTACTACATCCCCTAGGTCACTTCCTACCACAAGTTATGTCCCAGGCATCTCCTCAGCTAGTGGTATCCTGGCATCCTCATCAGTCTTTGCAGTTGGTAAGTTCGCCCACAGCATAGTCTGGAGCGCCACGAGCCCCTCTGGACGAGTCTGCAGTACACATCCTTCCTCCTCCACATCCAGCCCCCACTGAGCTGGGCTGCCTTCTTTTAGCTGGCTCTTCCACTTGGAGCACACACAGCAAAGGAAAGGGGGCTTGACCTCCCAGGCCCACAGAGATTGGTCCATCCCCGTTGGCCCAATGTGGGGTTGGTACACCCCTTCACAGATGAGGCTACTGAAAATTGGCATAGTTAAACCATAATTAAAGCTCACTGAAACTTGGGGTTCTCATTTCACAAGAAGCTACAGTATTTCGGAATTTGGTTTTGTTCCAAATTGGGATAAAACCAAATTTTACTAAAATTTCTTGCAAACCCTGCCCCCCCACCCAAGAATTTCATATTGGAAAAACCAAAAGTGGTGTTCCTTAAATGAAATTTGTGAAATCAACATTTTTGGCAGTTTCAATTTCACTCCTCAGTTCTTAGGCTCCAGGGTTTGCAGCTCTGGGGCAGCCCCAACTTGTGGACTGTCCCCAGGGCCAAGGACTCCCAGACTGCTCAGCTGTTGACTAGGGAGCCAGCAGGCCTGGGTGTCTGAAAGACCAAAGATCTCCAAGGCAGTCACCACTGTGGGGCTGCCCCAGAGATGCAGACTCTAGGAGCCAGTCCCAGGAATTTGTCTTCCAGGAGGAGACTGATCCAGAGCTAGAGCTGGAGCACTGGGAGCCTGAAAGGCTGCTGTCTCCAAGGAGAGAGCCTGGAAGCCCTGACATGGTGGGGCTTTCCCACAGCCTTAGCTGGGACCTGGGCTCTGAGTTCCAGGCTCCTTGCTCCTATGGCAGAGAGCCAATAGCGCTGCTGCAGAGCAGTGAGCATAGCAGTCCCAAGTTACAATAGTTACTTGCTCACGTATAGGTGTTTTGTGTCCTGAATATGAAACCAGCCAGAGGGGGCTATTCTTACGTATTCACTCCTCCCTTATTGGCTGCTGGGAAGGAGAAGATCTCTCATGTAATCTCATGTGAGAATTATGCAAGTTTCTACTTCTACAAATAATTTGTACCTGGCCTCATACTTGTTATGAGATATTTGTTGTTTACTGAGCTTTGTGCAATAAAATATTTATTAAAGACTTATTTTCAAAGACAATTGTACATGATTCCACACATCATAGGTGGTGCTGGTAGATAAGGTTGCCTAACGCTTTCCATTATAAGACACTTTAACCATTGAGGCCAAAATTATCCTCGGCTGGTGTCTACCTCATACTGAATTTTGCTGAGAAATTTTCAATTTGCTGAGAAATGGTTCAGACACTTCCTAGACTGAGGTTAGGAAAAATACGTTGTTTTGCCCATTTAAAAAGGTTCTAACCATCTTCATTGAGGTCTAGTGCCTCTGTGCTTTTGAGCACTGACATGACACTAGGCAGATGGACTGCTGTGGTGTCAGGGATATGCCTTTTTGCCATCCCCATGAAAATCTGCTCAAATCCGAGTGGATTATAAACCTCTGGAAATTATTTTGTACATGATTAGGGGTTTGTTAGAGGATGGATGGTGCTCAGGGTTGTGTAGTTGTCACATTCCACAGGATTGGGGCAACACTCAGCTTTGGAACCATCTCTTAGAGGAACCACTTCGATGTGCCAGACACCCAAGGGATCACACTCTTTGTGCGGGTAGGCAGTGCAGCCTCGCTGCCCCCTAGACTGAAACTCTGGGGCTTCAGAACTCCTGCTTCACACACACACACAAGCTCTGTTCAGTGAGCCCAACTGAGGGAGACAGCTGATAGAGACTTGGTCCTGGTACATTCTTTAGAAATTAGTGTGTAACGCCAACAGACTCTGGTCATTGGTGGGTGGGATCGAACCTGGAACCTCTGGAGCTAAATGCATGAGCCTCTCCTGAATGATCTAAAAGCCACAGAGCACTTAGCTAAGGCTGTGGCAGATTCCTTAATCTCTCTCTAAGTGGTCCCGGTGCCACTAGATGGGACAGAACACCACACCCAAAAGGTGTGTGGGTTACAAGTGCACCTCACCAAGCATTTACAGTCACAATCAAGTAGTATTTTCAAAACAGGAGCGGTTATTATTCAACTGGAACAGAGCATAAGAAGTTTGTAGGTTAGCATAGGGAAACAAAGGTTAAAGCACAGTCCCTTCTGATCAGCCCAGAGCATCAGCTAAGCTGTAGTGAACCCCATTTTCAGACTGAGTCTCTCTCTGACCTTTTTCCTTAGTTATTTTCCAAGTGAGTGCCCCCCATCCTCCTTCCAGAAGCCATCTGTTGTCTCCCACCTCACATCTCAGCCTTTTGTTCTTGATCTGCTGTCTCTGCCGAGAGACCAGAAAATCCATGAGTAATTGGAGCTTGCATTGTCTCTCTGGCCCCCTGGCTGATCTGCATCAGTTTCAGTCACTTCCTTAATGACTCTTCACTCCACCCAGATGGGGACGTGACATGCAGACCTATGTCTCTCAGTTTGCCCTGAAAGCAAACTTCTGTTTTCCCCACTGGTTCGTAAAGCATAATATGGGGGAAACTGAGGAACAGACACGATTCATAATCTATATTACAAAAAGATCCCACTTCGTCACAGTAGTAAAGGAGACTTTTTGCAAGACCCTTCCTTAATTTGTTGCAGAAGTTGGAAGGGTTCTAGTGAATGAGTCAGGGGATTGCAGGAAGAGAGAGTACGGTCTCACAGTTCAGATAATTGAATGCTACCCTAGAGAACTGGATTCTATCCCTACCTGTGCCAAAACATTCCTGTGTGATGCTAAGAAATGGCTTAAACAAACTTTTCCAAGGTGAGTGCGCAACTTGAGATTCTGAGGTCTAATTTGCAGAACTGTTCACCATTCTCAGCTGCATCTGAAGTTAATGGGAGCTGTGTTTTGATCATGTAGTGCTATATAACACTAATACCTTGGGGGAGGAGGGGAGAATCAGGTTCTGGGTGTCCAAAATTAGAGTGGACACCCAGATCTTAATCTCTCTCAGCATCAGTTGCCCATGTTACACATGAGGATAATACCACTTCTCTCACAGAGGTTTTGTGAAAATAAACTTTTGTTAATGAAGGGCTCTAATACTATAGTGTTGAGCACCATTGGAAAACACATGATGAAATGAATAATTCTGTATTCTTTGTTGGGTATAAATGGTGTGCAGTGAATAAGGCATTGTGTCTGACATGGACGAAGATAAAAAAGAAATATTGAACACTGTCCATCCAGTGCACTGAATGAAGGAGGGATCATGTATGTGTGGGAAGTACGTGATCATATAACTTAAAGTGCATGCACACCAGGAAGGGGGTAAATTAAGGTTGCATGGGCAACCTTAATTCTGGCATTCCTAACTATTGAGCACTTGAGTTTTCAACCGTAGCCTTATATTAATGTTGGGCTTTTTATTTTTAAAAAATTCAGAAAGAAAATAATGTGCAAAAAAAGATATTGAAAGCAGAGTTTGCAGTTTTTCTCACTCCCCTCTCTGTTGTGTCTTGCCATTGATTAGGGGAAAGAGAACAAACCTAAAAAGAGAGGAGATTGCAGTGTAGGACTGGTAATCAATTGCTATTACACTTTTTTTCATGAGCAGAGGTGTTCCCATATGTATTGTGCAGAACTGAGAAGAAAAAAGAAAACTAATGCACACAGTACATGGTAGCCAGAAGAAAGAAGGGAAGAAATTATTTATCTTCATCTGTTGTAAGAAACTGACTTGTAATTCGTAAACTGTGTGATTTGATTTCCAGAGTAGCCTTAAATGAAAACTGTAACTTCCTGGAAAAATAGCATGATGTACAGAACCAATATCAAGGGTATAGCCTAATTTTTATGATTTGAGTCTTTTCTAGTAACTCCCACTAATTTTTAATGATAGTTACAGTAGGGATGTAAACTAACAAAACATCAAGATGAGGCTGTACAATATGAAAATCGCAAGGGTGTGACAAATTGTTCGGTATGTTTTTGCTGACTATATTGCAGGTTGCACACACATTCTTCATATGTGTTCAAGCAGTAATTAAAGATCTGACTCTGTTAATTTTTCTAGAGAAGTGCTTCTCAATTTCCCATATTGTGACCCCTTTATCATACCACCCCTAGCCATTTAGCCAGGACCTCATTCTAGAGAGGTTGAATGTCTTTGACATATTTCAGACATCTCTGAACATTGGTAAGGAAGTCAGGCATTAGTGGGTCCAGCAGTTTGAATCTGAAACAGCCATTTTCCTCTTATTTTGAGGGAGTTAGTATTTTTTCCAGTAAATTGTTTTTTTACTATATAACACTAGCAGACTATTTCTGACAGAGAGGCAGTAAATATCTGTAGTGTAAGTGTTGCAGGCACAGAGGGTGCCCGAGGCAAGCAACAGTGGTTCATTGCCCAGAGTGCGTAGCGCCAATAAACATACCAGGGTGGAGAAGCAAGCAAAGTTTATTTGAGATCTCAAAGCGGTGCTGGAAGACTTAGCATGCCTCAGATCCAGCACCCCTACACAAGCGGCTTTTCCCTTTTTATAAATTTTTTTTTTCTCTTTCTTCTTTATTCTCCCCCCCTTACCCCCCCCCGTAGCAATTACGTAAGCGCAGGTGCATTAAGTAATCTTGGCCGCGGCAGCTCATTAGTAAGTTTTCCTTCTGCAAGTTATCTTGTCCTTCTGCTAAAGGTGCACAGGCCTCATTATTTCTGCTTTAGACCAGTTTGAACTGTTGCAACTGATAACGGCTGTTACACCTGGCCTTTTAGGTCGATTAAAGTTCAAACATGTAGGGACTTTTGTCTGCTGAGGCCTAAAACCAGGAAGGCTCCATACCCTTGTGGCCTTCCACCCTCCTGAGTTACTTAGGGTTATGCTTAGTGACACCAACATAAGGGAAGGGTATGGAAGTAAGGGAAAGGAATCACAAGTGAACTTTAAACTTTATGAATTTATTGTTTCTCAGAAATAGATTGTTAGGCAGACAAATACTAAGATATCTGGTATTGCTAACCAGATGAAAATAAAATCTTGGCTTGGCTACACTCTAAACTCCAAAGCGCTGCCGTGGGAGCGCTCCCGCAGAAGTGCTTTGAAGTGCGAGTGTGGTTGTGGCGCCGGCGCTGGGAGAGAGTTCTCCCAGCGCTGCACGTACTCCACCTCCCCGTGGGGATTAGCTTGCAGTGCTAGGAGCCATGCTCCCAGCGCTGGGGAAATGTTTACACTGGTGCTTTACAGTGCTGTAACTTGCTGCGCTCAGGGGTGTTTTTTTACACCTCTGAGAGAGAAAGTTGCAGCGTTGTAAACCGCCAGTGTAACCAAGGCCGAAGAATCATACACTTTCTTAATGGATGTGGGGGGTAACCTAAAGTCTTTTTGCAGGCAACTCTATTGATTTCAGGCAGTCTTGCCTGCGTGGGGACTACTGTATTGGGCCCATAGGTGTCTGGCTGGCTGAGTTCTGATTTAAATAATTATTGTTGCTTGGATTTTATTATGGAGTTGATCATGTCTATCTCAGCTCTATGTGGCCTCACATCTGTCTGTTTTATATCTAAATATTAAACAATATCTGACCACTAAAAATGGATCACAGTAAGTCAGGCCAGTCTTTTCTTTTCTGTTGAAGACCCAGCTCTGTTGCCTAGAATAAGAGGGATAGTAGTTGTGCTTATTGGTGTGAGCACCATTCTCATTTGTTGCACTGAAAAAGTTCCTTTTCTTTGTCAAATATCTGGAATGACAGTTTATCAGTAAAATTAAAATAATTTATCTTTACCTATTCTATCTATGCTGTGTGCTTTATAGAAGTGCCTTTCCCTCCAATATCTCACAACGGATAGGACAAGAAGTAATTGGCTTAGTATGCAGCAAGGGAGATTTAGGTCAGATATTAGGAAAAACTTTTAAAAAATTAGTAGGGTGACCAGAGTTCCATTTTTAAAGGGTCCCATATTCCCCCGCCCCAATCAGTACTGGCGGGTACTGCTACTGGCCTGATCACTGTTCGCCAGCCTCCTGCCCTCCAGCAGTGAGTGGGGGTGGGAGGTGTGGGGTGTCCAGTGGCGGACGATGGGCGCAGGTGTGCAAGGCTGGTGGTGTGGCAAAGCTGCACTATGTGGGGCTGGCCGCTACCCCTGCTTATCTGCTGCATTCCAGCTCTCTGCCTGCAGGGCCCCACCCCCCGTCCCATTTCTGGATGGCACTGGCTGTGTGCTGTGAGCTGTGGTGGTTGGTGAGTGCAGGCAGGCGCCAGGCGGCAGCCAGTTATGTCACCTCTGCTTCCCACCCATCAGCCCTTTACATGCTCCCCTCTCGCTGTCCTTTTCCTGCTTTGCCCCTTCACTCCCTCTCCAGCCCCACTGCTCCTCCATATCCCCCTGAGCGGGATGTGTCCTATTCTCCAGTGCTGTGTGGAGAACCAGCTCCCAGACAGTGCGCTCAGATCACCAACAGCCTGGCCAGCAGGCTCCTTCCTTCCTCCCTGCCTCTGGCTCGGCTGGTGCCCCAGGAAAGCCCAAGAGCCTTTGGCCTGGGGTGCTGGCCAGGAGGAGCCGAGCCCTGCGTTTGCCAAAGCCACGCACAGTGCTGGTATGGGCCAGACTCTCAGCTAAGCTCTGGAGGGGCGGTGGGAGAAGTGATTTCCAGCCTGTTCATACCCTGACCCTGCAGACTTCACAGCAGCCCCCCCAGGCAGGGGCTTAGCACCCTCTTCATCTGCCTCCCCCCTGACCACTGCCCCCAGGTCTTGCCCCCAGGCTGCTCCGTCCCCTAAACACCCTCCCCTGCTGAGCCACCTCTCTGGCCGGGTTTGCTGACGCCCCTTACAGTCAGGTTCTCTGGACCCTGGTGGACAATGCATCCTTAGGGCTTAACCCCTTCCTGCCCACGCTATAGCCTGGGGACAGGAAGCGGCTGGGTTATGTCAGTGGCCAGCAGCAGCCTGGCGATGTTAGCTGCCTTTTGACACTGTGCAGGCAGGAATGGACAAGCAGCTTCCTGTCACAGAAGGGACTGCAAAGACATGGGCTGGGTCATCCCTTATTTCTTCCTGCCCCCCATGTCTGGAAGCACCTACCATCCCTTTCCTCCAAAGTGCCAAAAGGCTGCTGCTGGCCACATTCCGGCATGAACCCTGGCAGAAATCTGGGAGGGGGGAGCATGTGACCCTGTGTCATCCCCTACACACACACTTGTTGCCTTAGGAAGGTGTGGCACCTGGTACCAGGAGAGGCGGAGAGTGCTAGGCAGGGAGGTTTGGGTCAGTTGGTCACACTCCCCCCATGTGAGAGAGGTGTATAGGAGTGTATGTGTGTCACCCCCACCCATGTGAACCCTAAAGTCCTTAAGATAAGAAGATAAATAAAAAGAATCCAACTATGCAATATTTATTTTTAACAGGAGCTCAGTCAACTTGATGTTAATTTGAATGTTTGTACTGCATAGTTCTGATTGACTGCTGTTGAACTCACTTGAATATGAATAATTTTTACCTGGTGTCCCATATTCAGCATAGGGAAATATGGTCACTCTAACAATAAGGATATTAAGTACTAGAGAAGGTTACCTAGGGAGGTTGTGGAATCCCCCTCACTGGAGGTTTTTAAGAATAGATTAGACAAATGTCTGCTAGGGATGGTCTAGGTTTTCTTAATCTAACCTCAGCACACAAGAATGGACTAAATGACCTCCTGAGGTCTCTTCCAGCCCTACATTTCTGAGTCTACCTTCAGGAAACTGAAGTGCTCATTCAGAAACCTGTGGAACCTTTCAAACTACTCTATTTCATTTTCTTTCTGAAGTTAACACTGAAGACGAGTGCAAACCAAATCCTGGATCCAAACTAGAGCTGGTTAAAAAGGGGAGTTTCTTTTTGCAAAACAAGCCACCTTTCTTCTGTTAATGAGAAAGTTCTATTAAATTATTGAAAAAACAAAATTTAGAAAATCTTTTTTCTTTTCAGTTGTGCTGCATAGGATGGTAGAGGAAAATACCCTGAAGATAACCAACCTTGGTCTTTCTTTTATACTATCGCCTCCTTTTGTCTACACTCCAATGATATAAAATCATCCATGATTCTTTCTCCTTTGCTTTCTCCACACATTTTCTGCATTCTTCTCTTCTGGTTATTTTCTTCCAAATCTAGGGGTAAATTCTGCCCTCAGCTATGTGTGGACAGTCCCAAGTAATTGAGGTGTGCATATTTGAGGATAGAAATTAGCTTTTAGGTTTTAATCCCCGATATGGAACAAGTTGTAGTAACCAGCCAAAATACAAATAAATTCAGCAAGAATGTTAAAAAACCTAACCTTTCCAACAGTCAGTCAGGCACCACTTTATTTCTAATTGAAAATATGACTAGGAAGAATGAACCAACCATGCAATTAAAATTGAATATTCCAAAGATATGTGTGTGTGTGTGTGTATGAGGACAACTCAGATGGGGGATTTTTTTTTTTTTTTGCTTTAATATCTGAAAATGTACCTTTAATGTTTACCCAAACAAAATATTCTGTTCCTGGGAGTCTCATTGCACAAGGGTTTTAGCAGCACTTAAAATTCTCCCTACTTGTCTGATGGTATTGCCCGTATTCTCTGTGCACTGGGCTATGGTTTTTCATTTCATACATCACTAGTAAACTGCAGTAAATCCAGAAACTCACAACTAAGAATTTTCTATTGGGGTCTGAAATCTTGGCAACACAAAGTTGGTATTATGGTATTGGTTGGCCTTTTCAATTGAGCGTGGCTGTGGAGCTGAACTGTGGGTCAGACCTAATGCAGCACACTCATAGCAGCGTGCCTATGTGATGTGCACTCAACAGGAAAGGATTTCATTTTACTACAGCAAAAGTAGGGATGGGAAAGCTGTTTTGATAAAAATAAGAACTAGCCTAAATTCTTGCTTAATCATGAGCTGATCCATACTTGAGCTATTGAAGTTCTGCATAATCTGATTACATCTGTAAGCAGAAGCAGACATAATGAAATATTCTTGTGGTGTTTCCAGTCAAAAGCAGGGATTACTGTCAATCTTGTGAGAGTCTGACCTCACAAGCCTCCCAGAAAGAGTTCCAGACCACAGAGTTCTGGATAAGATCTGAAAAACCATTATTATAACGTAGTTTATAAACTGTAGTACTTAATGGTGCTGTGCAACTGGTGAGCCATGACCCAAAAGATTTTACAACTTAAAGTCCCAGTGAATAAACAGAGTACAAAGCACAGCCTCAGAACATTTGGATACCTATAACTGCTTTGAGGTTCGCTCATCACCCTGCATTCACAAATTACTCCGACTACCTAGTTAGTAGAATAGTTTTCACAGATTTTTGGGGTGGGTATAGGGCAAGATAGTTGTGTGCACACAATCTCTCCCCCCGCCCCCCAAGTTTCATATCCCTGCCTACTGCTGCACGCCAATCTGAAATAGTAATATTTCTAAACACCATCTTAAGCAGACTTTAGCACTCAGGCGTATAGTATCATTTGAAATTTGTGCAAAATCCTCCTAACTGTACTTTGTTTTCAAGTGCCAGTGCTTATACAGTAGTGCCCACAAAAGCAGCTTCCTCTGTTCTTTCTCCTATATGAAACATTGTACGCATTCACGTGCACCAGTGACAGATTTAGACTTAGTGAGGCCCTGTGCTCAGCTTAATTCCCCCCGCCCCCAGGATCCAGCCAAGAAAAAGAACATTCTCTTATCTCCCCTCTGCCCATTTTTCATTTTTTTTCCTTCATCCTCCTCCTATATTATACGTAATGGGAAGTAAATGAAAATAAAGTGAGGTATGTTGATTGGGGAACGGGGTGTGGGGGGGCAGGCTCTGAGAGGAAGTTTGGGTGCTGGGTGCAGGCTCTGGGCTGGGGAAGGGGGTTGGGGTGTTGGAGGGGGGCAGCACTTACCTTGGGCAGCACGGCTCCCAAAGCAACCCACACACACACCACTCAGGTAGTGGCTACTAGGCAGGAGGGTGCAAGGGAGTCTCTGTGCACCACTGCCTACAGGTGCTGACCATGCAGTTCTCATTGGCCACAGTTCCTGGCCAATGGGAGCTTCGGAGTCAGCGCTCAGGTAGGGGTAGTACGTGAAGACACCCCCATCCCGACCCCCAGGGACCGCAGGGACATGCCAGTCGCTCGTGGGAGCTAAGTGGTGTGGAGGAAGGGAGGCAGAGCAGGCCGGGAGCCACCTTAGCCCCGCTGCTGGCACATATCTGCATGGCCCTTGGGGGGAGGGGGTCTCCATGGGCTGTCCACCTCCTCCCCCTGTCAGGGGTGCGCAGAGATGTGCCAGCAGCTGGGAACAACATGGGGCCACCAGTTATGGCATGCAGGTAGCCTGCCTGCCTGAACCCTGCTGTGCCACTGGCCAGGATTCGGGGGCAGGTGGTCAGATATTTGTCCTGCATTTTAGGGCCCCTTCTGTTGTTGGGGATCCCGTGGCACCGCTCGGTTTGTTTCATAGTAAATCCGCTCCTGACATGCACAAAATCTGGGGAAGACTTCTTAAAAAAAAATAATTATTTTTTTTTACATGGAAGCCCCACTAATTGTTACTGCTCAGCTGAATGAATCGCTATGAGGGGCCACAGGTTGTAGAGATACCGAGAAGCAAAAGAGCTTACAGGTATGGATCAGAAGGAAGCTCGTGTGCTCATCTAATTCCATTCAGGGTAACAGAATAAGTCACTCAGAGTAAAAGGTTATCCTCCTAGAAACTGTTGGGAAGGGGTAGAAATGGCATAGTACACGGTATCAAGAAACAAGGCTCTTATGAAAGAGACTTAAAAAGCAACTATCTGCTTCTTTTGGGAAATAACTGAATGTGATTCTGCTCTCTCTACTGCAAAACTAAACATCTGGCGTGAAACCCACTTAAGTCCATAACAAAACTCCCCTTGACTTCAAAGGGGCAGGTTTTCACCCCTGGCTTTTTGAGGATTAAAGTGACTTGTGAAGCTTCCCTCTCCCTCTGGAGAGAGTGAGGTTACAAGTTGCATGCCACTGAGTTCACATATTGAACTTGTGCTCTTTCTATATATCCTGAGGTCTCCAGCACACTGGTACTTCCAACCGAGTTCTTCTCTGAGGAAGTGGTACTGTAATTGCCATCATCTCTGGAATGATAACTTCACAGCTATGGAAGAAATCTTGCTGAAAACAGAATTCTTATTTCATTTATCATAGGCCAACATCTAGCTGCTGCTGCAACTTCCTCACAACACCACCTCAGCATGACACCTTTGGAAATGACAATGACTCATCTCTATAGGGGTTTTCCTGCAGAAATATTGGAAATAAGTACAATTACTGCAGAGGACTTAAAATCCAGTAATTTGCATGATGAAACTTCCAACATTGCTGGGTCTAGGAGATGCTGCATTCAAAAGACTGTGAGATGCAGCAGAGAAACCCTTTAGGTAGAGATAAGCAGAGTAATAAGTGTCCAGAATATTGACTCATAATATTGTTGAACCACAATAATGCCCTCATATAAATAATGCAGATACTTTGGGAAAGACTTAGACAAACATATATGCATTGTGCAGTAGCTCTACAGCTGCTTTGCAAAACACTCTCACTTTAGTAAAAATTCCTAAAAAGCCTTCAGAAATCCTGGCTCTAAATTTCCCCAAACCTCTGCATACTATGTGGATCCAGTACACCTCTACCCTGACATAACATGACCCAATATAACCCAAAATCGGATATAACGCGGTAAAGCAGTGCTCCGGGGGGGGGGAAGGGGGGCTGTGCACTTCGGTGGATCAAAAGCAAGTTCGATATAACTCAGTTTTACCTATAATGTGTTAAGATTTTTTGGCCCCCGAGGACAGCGTTATGTCAGGGTAGAGGTGTATCTGTGTACTAAGTATGATGTTTTAAAGCTGAGCAAATAGTAGGGAAGTTGTTCTGTGAACATTCAATCATATTTTCTTGGATCCTATTTGTAACCCATTTTACTAGCCTTTGTGGGAAAACTTGGATGAACAAATACTTGAAAATGAACATTCACGGACATGGGAGAAATACCTCTAGAATTACTGCTGGAAGTGTTTGTGCAGCCATCTTGCCTATACCTCTGTGGGTTTGGGAGTGAAGAGGGGTATGTGTTGCTTATTTAAACATTATTTTAAAGTGAAATAGTAATTATTAAAATTAAAAAACTGAATTATTAGGGATTTTAAATAGTAATTCAAAGGGAAAGACAGAGAATTGAGCCCCTATGTGAACCTATAACTGAGGACTGGACTGGGACTTTTTAATTTGATCATTTAAACATATCAATTCACTGGAAAAAAAGACTAGCTTGCTTTCAGCAATGAAATGAGAAATATATATATAAAAATAAATACAAATTTGGAATTTGATGATGCAACTGACACTATTACATAGAATAAGCAGAGCTGAGAACTGCATTTAATTTTCTCAAATAGCTAAGCCCTGCTTTACAGAGAATCATTTTTAAACAGTTAAAGAAGTCTGTAACTGGGAACTTCACTATGTTCTCCAGTGAACTTGCTTCCAGACCATGTGATGTTTCTTCCAGCATCTTGTAGGAACTTCCAAATAGAAGGGTGTGAAGTCACCCATCTGTCTAGACATCACAACCTGAGAAACATGGCCATACTATTCATCCAGGGAAAAACTTGTGAGAGCAAACAGCAAGGTATTCTTTGTAGTGGGATCCAGCTCTTCAGCTTGTTCTTACTGGCAAAGCTCCTGCACAGCTCTGCACTATTGTCATGAACATTGCAAACACAAGATGAATGATCCTCCAGTACTTGCAGAACTCCAACAACAGGGGACATGACAATTTCTCTGAGGCCAGTGACAAAGAATCCTGTGGCACCTTATAGACTAGCAGATGTGTTGGAGTATAAGTTTTCGTGGGTGAATACCCACTCCGTCAGATGCATGTACTCTAAGAACAGATTGTTGTGGGACATAGCAAACCCCCGCCCCCAAAACTATTCAAGGTTGTTGATGGCATTCAAGGAGCAGCTGCAAATGGTGGAGCACCACTTCTGGGCCTGAGAAATGAGCACTGACTGATGAGATTGCATCATAATGCAGGTTTGGGACAAAGAAATAGCTGGAGAACTATTGGATACAAAAGGTCACATTCCTTCCCTTATTCCCATAAGAGTTTTATTTAAAACATGCTTATTGACACTTCAGCTTTGGAGTAGGGTTGCCAACTTTCTAAATTGCATGAAACTGAACACCCTTGTCCCACCCCCTCTCTGAGGCCCTTCCCTCACTCAGTCCATCCCCCCTCCCTCCATTGCTTGCTCTTCCCCACCCTAACTCACTTTCATTGGGCTGGGGCATGGATTTGGGGAGCAGGAGGGGTGAGGGCTCCACCAGAGGGTGCAGGATCTGGGGTGGGACTGGGGATGAGGGAGTTGGGGTGCAGGAGGGACCTCTGGGCTGGGGGGGTGGCGCCAAGGGGTTTGAGTGTGAGAGTGGGCTCTGGGTTGAGGCAGGGGGTTGGGATGTAGGAGGTGGTGCAGGATGGGGTGAAGGCTCCAGGGTGAGGCCAGAAATGAGGGGTTCAAGGTGTGGGAAGGGGCTCTGAGAAAGGGGTTGGCAGTGTGGAAGGGGTGAGGGCTCTGGGGTGGGGCCAGGGATGGGGGTTTGGGGTGCAGGAGAGAGCTCCAGGATGAGGCCAAGGGGCTTGGAGAGTGGGACTCATGGCTGGGGCAGTGGTTGGGGCACATGAGGGGATGCAGGCTCCGGGTGGCTCCTGGGAAGTGGTGCAATGTCCCTCTGTGCTGTTCCCACCCACCCGCTGGCGCCTCCCCTGCAGCTCCTATTGGCCACAGTTCCCAGCCAATGAGCACTGTGGAGCTGGCGCTCAGCATGTGAAGCCCTCATGGCCACCCCTATGCCTAGGAACTGGCAGCTTCCTGGGAGCCAGATATGGTGCCTGCCAGCTCTGCGCCAACTGGACTTTTAATGACCCAGTCAGCAGTGCTTACCGTAGCCAGTCCATTTTCCACTGGATGTTCTGATACAAAATTGGACCCCGGCAACCCTACTTTGGAGTGTCTCTGAATATCACGGCTCTCCAGCTGCAGCCATGGGGAGTATGGCATGTCCTCCCTCCTCCTCGCTGCTCGTGGCAGGGTTCTGTCTCTCTGGCTTCTTGGAGGTATCCACGGTGGTCTGCATGATGCTGGTGGGGTCTCTGCCAAGTATTATGGGTGATGGGTGAACGATGGACTTGGGAAGGCTAGCCCCTGTCCTGGCTTTCCCCTTCCACCTGCGGCCCTGTCCCTCCCATCTCTTCCCCCATTGAAGCCCAAAGCCTTTCCCCGTGCATCCCCGGGCCACCAGAGCATCTCTGGCCCTGGAGCACCATGTGAGTGGTGCGTGGCCTCCCTCAGCCCCAGTGCATCAGGCGCCGTGGCCCCAGCACCCCCAGTCCTCTCAGCACAGTGTTGGCAGCCCCAGCATCCCCAACCCCTGGGCGGCATAGTCTCAGCACCAGGGTTCTCCCAGCACTGGGTGGCCCCAGCCACCCCAAGTGCTAGCCAGAGACAAGTCGCCGTACCTCCAGCCCCACCCCCAGCAGGCTTCCCAGAACAGCCTACCTGGGCTGCAGCCAACTAACAGTAAGCAGGAGAGGGCTTTCGGGTGGAGTGTGGGGGTAACCACACGGGGCTGTTTGTGGAGGCATGGTCTCCCCCAGCCTACGATACTCACTGCCCATATATGGCATGCAGCTTTGTAAAAGCAGCAGGTCAGCAGCTTGGCACTGGATTAACTGTTGGCCTTCTTGGCCTTGTGCTATGCCTGCCACAGTTCCTTAGCTTTCCTACAACACTGCTTCTGAATCCTTTTATACGTCTTCACTGGCATCCCCACAAATGCCCACACTTCTACGACTGGTCCATAGCTGTGTGTGCAAAGCTTCTATCTACAGGCACAGGAGAACCAATACCCTCTGTCTACTCCAGGCAGACCACATCTAAAGTGTGGAGCCAGCAAGGCAGCTGTGCACAACAAGAGTGAGATGCTAGCTGCGCTCTCTAGCCTAGCCAATCAGGGAAAGGCATTTAAAAAAATACAGGGGGATTTTAAAGATGGTGGTGGTGGCTTCTGGCCTCTATGACCTATGGGCACTCTATGACCTATGGGCAGTGGAGTACACAGGTGTGACCAGAATGGTCAGTGTCGGGTATTGTGGGACAGCTGCTGGAAGACTGTTAGGGTTGACATAGGTAACTCAGGGTATGGCTACACTTAGGCTTGGCTACACTCGAAACTCCAAAGTGTTCCCGCGGCAGCGCTTTGAAGTGCGAGTGTAGTCGTGGTGCCAGCGCAGGGAGAGAGCTCTCCCAGCGCTGCAGGTACTCCACCTCCCTGAGGGGATTAGCTTACACTGTTTACACTGGTGCTTTACAGCGCTGTAACTTGCTGCGCTCAAGGGGATGTTTTTTCACACCCCTCAGCGAGAAAGTTGCAGCTCTGTAAAATGCCAGTGTAGCCAAGCCCTCAGTGTCTACACTCACTTCAGGGTTCAACACTGTTCAGAGAAGTAGTGTAACTGAATCGCTGTAATAGGGCTCTTATGTCTGCTGGAGACAAATTTGAGTAGACCCATGCACAGAAAGATCAACATAAGGTGATTGACTTTGATCAAACTTTGTAATGTAGACCAGGCTTTACAATGAGAGACTTAAAGAGCTCAATCTCTTTAATTTATCAAACACAAATTATTGGGCTCAATACAGGAGTAACTGAGTGAAATTTAGTGGTCAGAATCATACAGCAGGTGAGGCTAGGTGATCTAATGGTCCCTTCTGGTCTTAAACTCTGAATCTGAGTAACCTTTGGACTGGAGAAGGGAATACAAAGCCAGAGGAGGAGAGAATATGTCTAAACATTATCGGTCATAAGCCAGTATATAGGTTAGTGAGACTCCTGGAACAGAAATACTCTTTGCCTGTACTTAACTCTAGGATTGTACTATGTGACTGAAGTGTTACACTAGTCCCCTATAGACATCTGCTGGCATACTCTGTACACTATGAGCTGGGAGATAAGTGCTGTATGTGTTCCAACACTACTGGCTTTTGTGAACCTGATTCTGAGCCCTTAACAAGGTAAATGGAGGAAAGCTAAGAGTAAGTAAGTATCAGACGTCAATTATAATGCCAGAAAACCAAAGCCCATGAATCTAACACTCCCATCACTAATGAAAGTGCTGGCCAAGGAGTAAGTTAACACTGTTATACAATTACTGACTTAGGAATAGGAGTATAACAATATCAGATAACAAATAGGTGCAGTAAGCACTCTGAAAGCATATAAGATTTGCTAAATTTGTGAGTACAAGACCTTGCTAATCCTATATATGGGGTCACACCTTTTGCATCCTCTCAGCCATTTAAAACCATTTAGATGAGTCATACATATCTCACTCAAGCAATCTTCTTAGTTTGTGGGTAAAAGCTGAACATAAGCTGTTTTCTCTGTCAAAGATCCTGTTTTTTGTATGTGGAAGCTGTCACATCTGCCTTTGAAAATGTCCAAAATCCAGTGTTTTACAGAATCTGACTTGCATTCTCAGGTCTGTGTGAAGAGGCTATAGCTACCGTACAAGTTCCAAGAGTTGGTTATAGAGTATACACTTTTTTGTAGCTATCTCTAGCTTATAGAAGAGGCTTTGAATTTCACCAGACTCCAGCTGTCTACCATATACATATTTAGGTTGCATACAGATATTACAATATTTGTTGAATCTCATTTCTCAAATATTTCAGATATTTTCCTATTTGAATTGTACACAAAAATGAGTAAAACAAAATCAGAGCAGCCTTAAGGTATGGGAAATATATTTAATGCTTTGTTGCATGCTGCAAAACTTGTGAGGAGAAAGTTTGGGGGGAGGGATAGCTCAGGGGTTTGAGCGTTGGCCTACTAAACCCAGGGTTGTGAGTTCAATCCCTGAGGGGGCCATTAAGGGAACTAGGGGTAAAAATCTGGGGATTGGTCCTGCTTGGAGCAGGGGGTTGGACTAGATGACCTCCTGAGGTCCCTTCCAACCCTATGATTCTATGAAATCTTTTGTAAGTATTGCCAATTTACATCAGATTTTTTTTATTGATAGCCATAAACTGTATGCATATCATTCAGCAAGGTACAGAACATAAACTGGCTTTTTTGGCATGTTTATTTTTAAGGTGGGGGTAGGGGCAAACAGGCTCTAAATAGGTCAACATTAAGAGCATGCACTGTCACTTTTTCCCTTGCTGAGACATTGAAAAGTTGGATTGTTAAATCCTGAGAGGGAAAATAAAATTATCTAAATTAACACATTTATTCTGGAGTAAGTTGGCTTGATCCTGCTCCCTCTGAAATGTCTGCTAATGAACTGCCAGCATTTTTCATTGTATTCCAGAATGTTTCACTCATGACTGGCTAGACACTGAAGAGGAAACTTAATGATATTTTGTGATAAAACGAAGCTACCTCCATAAAGTCTATTTCTCCTCCCTTCCCCCATATCACCCACCCAAATGGTATTTTCTCAGCCCATTCATCCTGGCTCAGAACATGTGTATGAATGTGGATCTCAGGGTCTTTTCTCATCTCAGATTCTGTCTAGTCTAAATAGGGTATGTGTCATGGGCTCTCACCTACATTCTGGTCTACCATTAAATTCCCCACTCTGAGCAGTTTGGGACGTAAGTTTTTCTTTCCAAGGAAAATTGACAAACTTTCACCCCCATTTTCATCAAATCTTTCCATGGAAAATTCAAACAAAATATTTGGCAAAATAGCAAAACCCAAAAGTACTTCAATTCAAAATGGTGCTTTATGCTCCCATTCTCCTCTATGGGCCAGGCTGTCTGGCCAGACAACATCTTCCATGATGTACCATGACCAGGGACTCCTGTGATAAACCCTCTCCCATCACCAAGAGGGGAGACAATGGTGCATTCTGGAAGATATTGTCTGGCCAGAGAGCCACAGAAGAGAATGGGAGCATAAAGCATCCCAACTACATCTCCCATGAGGCAACACAGCACTATGTTGAATAAAAACAAAGTTTGTTTTGAGTTTTGGGGCATTAGGTTTTTCATTACATTTAGAATCATGTAATAAAGTCCATATTAAAAATGCATATGTGGAAGAGGCTAGTGTTAAGGTTATCATAGAAATAAGTAATTGATTTACTGGCTTTTGAGGGATTAAAATCTTAAATTAACTGATACTGATTTTACATAAGTATTTTTGGGTTTGTTGGCTACACTAGCAACTTTGTGGCTGATGCAGAGTGAAGTACAATAGCATCACCTCCCTCAGCAACACCTAACTGCCTGTTAGTATTCAGATTTGTCTCTGCATTACCTTTTCTAACAAAAAATAGTTTTTACTACATCTTACTGCTATTGGCTCTGCAAAACCAGCTCAGCTATACGAGAGGGCTTGTGTATCTATCAGAATCTATCCTGGCTTGTGTATTATCAACAGAATAGTTAACTAAAGGTCAGATTTTGCCACTCATCAATGGAACCGCTTTCTGAGTAAGATACCATTCAACATAAGATGGCAGAAACGGATATCAAGTTCTAACTGCACACCCTTCATTATTGGTGATGGGCAAGCCAGAAAGCACACTGCTTGATTTTTAGACAACAGGCTCATACTGCAGTGCTGGCAATTTAAAACAAAAACAGGTAAGCTGAGAAAACTGTACTTCAAAGTTATTGAAAGACAAGAAACAGAACCTGAGGGTCAGTTTTCAAAATAAATCTGCCCTTTAAAGTCCTTCACAACTTTTGTTAAATCAACTTGAAGTATTCTACTGTCTAAGGAAGCCTAAATTACTTATTTTATATAAATAAATAGTATTTCTTAAAATATCATCACTACTTTTTTTATCTTGAGTTCTCACCAGGTGATATTTTCATATGAAAAATTATAAACTGAACCCACTTTCTGATTTTTATTTTAAGTAGTCTAGCTCTCTATTTGTATTGGAGGCTTAATACAGTAGGTGCTTATAACTACCAACTTGGCTTGGATTGATGGCTTTGAGGATTTTTCTGCAATAACTCTTAAATAGTTTCCTGGTTATGTATTGAACAGTTGGTCCACTTAATATTCACTCTGTTTTAGTTAGTTGTCCCTGGAGTACTTATTATATAGTCTACTTTAAATTGCATTTTTAATTGTATTGGCTCACTCTACTGTACAAGATCCAAATCCAACTGACTCTTACTGCTGTTACATGATATATTTTGTCTCTCCACCATATAAATCCAATAAAAATCTATGTACCTTAAAGGCAGTTATGAATGCTTTATTGTCTGTATGCTACTAATACAAAAGAATGTTGAAAGTCTCTTAATTTCCCTGTCGTGCTCTATGATCAGTGTAGCAAACTCACTGTTTGTGTCTGTGGCACTAATACATTCTACCTGGAACTGGCCCATTTACAATGTGAAGATATTGAACCGCTTAGAACAATGTTCCATCTTTGAAACAGACTGGATTTCAATCTGATTTAGCCCATAATTCTGAATTATTGGTTCCTTCCTTGTAAAAAAATCACATCTCTAACTCTCAAGCAAGGGAATTGCCTAGGTTTGAATCTATTTTACAAAATTAAGCCTCTGATTTATTTTCCACTTTCATAACTAGAACACAACAGCCCAAGGCCTTTCCTGCTTGACTGAGGGAACAGCACAATTCTCTATACTCTGAAGAGGTCCTAGATTGCAATTAGCAGCAGTGGCAGAGGTCATTCATTAGACTCAGACTTTAAGGCCAGAAGGGACCATTATGATCTGACCACATGCACATTGCAGGCCTCCTCACCCAACCATTCTGGTAACAGACTCAATCTCTGGCTGAGTTACTGAAGTCCACATATTTAAAGACTTACTTCAAATTACAGAAAATCCACCGTTCACACTGGTTTAAACCAGCAAGTGATCCATAACCCATGCTGCAGAGGAAGGCAAAAAATCCCCAGGGTCACTGCCAATCTACCTGGGGTGAAATTCTTTCCTGATCCCAAATATAGCGATCAGTTGGATTCTGAGCATTTTAGCAAGACCCACCAGCCAGAAACCAGGAAAAATTAGTAACTCAGAACCCTCTCCCTTTCGTGTCCTATCACTGGCTATTGGGGATATTTGTAACTAGCAGTTGCAGATCAGCTACATGCCACTGCAGGCAATCCCGTAATACTATCCCCTCCATAAAAACTTATCAAGCTCAGTCTTGAAGCTAGCTAGGATTTTTTGCTCCCACTGTACCCCTTGGAAGGCTGTTCCAGAATTTCACTCTTCCGATGATTAGAAATCTTTGTCTAACTTCAAGCCTAAACTTGTTGACGGCCAGCTTATATCCATTTGTTCTTGTCTCCACATTGACACTTAACTCCTCTCCCTCCCTGGTATTTATAGCAAGCAATCAGATCTCCTCTCAGCTAAACAAGACAAGCTCTTTGAGTCTCATCTCTTAAGAGAGGTTTTCCATTCCTCTGATCATCATAGTAGCCCCTTTTCTGCACCTGTTCAAATTCATTTTCTTAAACATAGGAGACCAGAATTGCACACAGTATTCCAGATCACATCTCACCAGTGCCTTGTATAATGGTATTGACACTTCCCTGTCTCTACTGGAAATACCTTACCTCAGTGTTTCCCAAACTTGGGATGCCGCTTGTGCAGGGAAAGCCCCTGGCGGGCTGGACCGGTTTGTTTACCTGCCACGTCCGCAGGTCCAGCTGATCGCGGATCCCGGTGGCTGCGGTTCGCTGCTCCAGGCCAATGGGAGCTGCTGGAAGCGGGGCGGGCCAAGGGATGTACTGGCCGCTGCTTCCAGCAGCTCCCATTGGCTTGGAGCAGCGAACTGTAGCCAGTGGGAGCTGCGATTGGCCAGACCCGCAGACGGAGCAGGTAAACAAATTGGCCCTATTCATATAGGTTCCAGATCTAAGGGCAGTTCACTCTTCTCAGAGCTGTTTCAAGTTGCCAGCAGCCTCAGGTGGGCACTGACTGTATTGCTAAACCTTGTGACTTTATCATGAGATTGGTGATATTAATTGAGTGCGTCTCCCCAACCCCTCCCCAGTGTCCCAGTTCTTGGAGTTAAATGATTTACATGATAATATTACTTTTGTAACCCTTCTGCCAGGTGGAGTTGGCAGCAACAAGGGCCAGGTTCAGTGTATAGTGGTTCCTCTTAACAATACAGAATAGAACTTGAGTCTCCACTCAATAATCTGGGAAAATTTAACACTATCCCTGGGTGCCTCTAAGAGGCAATACTTCCCCCACTGTCAAGCACTGCATCTGTGTATAACAAAATAACTTTTATTTAAAGGGAAAGAACCAAGCATTAATTTGGGAAAACACCACAACCACATTCCAAAGCATGTGACCATAAGCAAATCTGACCCTACAGTGCACTGGGCAGTGTCCTTTGCCTCAGTTTCCCACCTTGTAGTGGGAAAGTGACAAACATTCCTTTAACATATTCCCCCCTCCCCCCCGCTGCATCCCACTCACAGTTGACTGTGCTTGGTTAGAAAAGACACAGACTTAAGAGGTGTGTTCACAGGGTTTCACTTCCCATGCCAGAAAGGGATGGGGCTGTTGAGCAATGTCTCTGTGGTCACTGTGCACCTCTGCAACTGGCTGTTAAATGCTGATTCTGCTGCTTGGCTTGTAGTTCCTGTGCCTTAATATGGCCATGGTAATAAAATTGGAGAGTGGGAGAAGGAGTTTGTCATAAATATGTCTGTGGTTACTGCTACTGGGGTGTAGAGTGGAATTTATTTTACAACATTTCAAGGAAATGAAGGAAGCCACTTGAGAATTGTAGTTAAGTTACAATGTAATTTTTTGAACAATTTGCAAGTACTGCATTGTAATTTCTTTGGAAGGATGTATTACTTGGAAAGGTTTAATATCCACCTCCACAAAATGTACAACACTGTTATACTTAAAATCTCTAGGGCAAAGGGACAGCTCAAACTGTTAGAGTAAAAAGTTTCGTCGCTAAATGTAATGTACTGACTAGCATGTACAGTGGTCATTATTATAGTTAGTTACCCACAAATACCACATTCATTTTTGAGATACTACAGTTTTCCCTATAGGGAAAAAAAAGATAATGTAAAAATCACATCCATGGTTACTATGTAATTATCACAGCCTGGCCCGGTATCCCACTGTACAGACACCAGTATGCTGTGAGTAGATCCAGTCGCTGGGTCTCATTTGCTTCTAAGCAAACTGGGACTGGGTAGACCCTAGTCACTGTTCTGGTTCCAGATCTAAGGGGTACACTCTCAGGCAAAGACCTTTTGTGTGACGCTCCTCTTTGGGACATGGGGCAGTTGGGACATACTGCCCAGTTGCTGTAAACCTTGAAACAGGTGTCTGAGACCTCCCTCTCCCTCAGTCACTTGCATTCTCCCCTCTCTGTTGCCTCTCTGGGGTTTTAATTTAATGCTGTTAGGGACAATGTGGAAGGTATGCAAGGAAAACAGGCTTTGCAAAGGAATTTCTTAACCACGATGACGTTACAATTAAAGCATTTGAGTTATGGATCTTTGAGAACAAAAATTCCTATGATGCACCTGTCCATACTGATCTCACCCCTTCTTGGAGTTTGAGGTTTGTCAGCTGGTATGGTGGAGTCCCTTCTGTTCTCTCCTGCAAAACCTTCTTACATGTGGTAATGAGCAGGTCTCCCCCTGTTCTTAAGTAGATTCTCTCCTTTGTCTGAGCCATGTGCTCCACCTGACACGCGTCAGCCACCTGCCTGTGGGCCTCTCTATAGAAAAAAAAAATTGTTTCATGGTGGTGGGTCTGCACTTGAGACACTATCAGAGTTGATGGCCCCAATTTCAGTTTGATGGCTTTGATGTGTAAAGTCCCTCTCCTAGGCGGGGCAATTTTTTATAAGGAAATACCAATATGCTGCCCTCAGGCAAACTTAGACAATACAAAATGGAGTTCATAATTTGATACCGATATATCCCACTGTGTCAGAATAAGACTTTTTAATGTTTTAATGTTTATATATATTATACGTATACACACATATACATACACACACACCCCTCTACTGCATGGAATCTGCTCTACCACCTGTCAAACCCTAATACAAACATAGCTAAAAGATTCTTCCCTCTCCAGAGGTGGGCTCAGGACCTGTGTTCTATCCTCACCCATGCTGTGAAATTCTGAATGGCCATGGTGTGGAGGGAAGCCGCAAAGCCTGAGGATCCATCATGCCAGGCAGTATTGTCCCATTGGATTTCTCTCTCAGTGGAGGAGAAATAGGCTTAGCAAACATTTGTTGGGTGAAGTAAGCTTTGTGCAATTGCCGGCTGTATTTTAGCAAAATTTACAACATCCAATATAGTTAGCTTTTTGTAAGATCCTTGGAACGAATTAATTACAGTGATTCATTAGTTAAAATTGCCGTCAGATACTTTAATGTCATGGAAATCTTGGTCTACTGGCAAGTGTCAAACTGTTGGGCAAAACTTTGTCTGATTTATCATCCTGCTTATAGTGAAAATGAATTTTTGCCTGATTGGCAGTTTTGGTTTTATATGCATCTATGAAAATCATCATTATGCTTTGAGTAGGTTTCAAGTTTGCCAGTGACCATGCTGCAAGTGCTGTGTATGCCTTTTTGTACTGTCTGTCAGCTCTTTTCCATAAGAGTTGTCTGATGCATCTCCTGTACTGTCACAACTCTTCACCTCAGATTCTGGGCTTGTGTGCATGTACTACAATGCACACTATAGGGGTATGCAGTACTACATTAATGCACACTGGGGAATTGCTAGTGCTCACCAGTAGAGTCTACATGAGACAGTTTGTAGACAACACATTGGAATTCCCACTCCTCTAGGGTGCATTGCTGTACCATGTGGACAAGCCCTTAGAGAGCTAGAAAACGTCTGTGAAATGAATGAACATAAGAAGCTTCCATATCGTAACACCAATAATCTGTACCTTGGGGGAATCAGCTCATGCAATATAGCAAGCACTTTGCCACTAGAACAAAAGTTGAGTTATTTCCCTGTGGCTACCTAGTTTAGTAGAAATGGCCTTTGGGAAATTATCCTATTCAGTATGTCAGCTAAAATTCTTGTGATATTCCAGTAAATGTAACAGAAGTCAATGTATCAGTTATGTTTAATTTACAAAACACACTATGAGAGATTTTCAAAACTACAAAAGACCGCTATGCACTCTAACATCCCTACTGTGCAGTGGAAAACTCTCCCCCTTAGGTAAAAGAGTTAATGTTGAAATTGTATCAATGAAGTCAAGCTAACATGCAAATCTTGAATTAACTTTTATTACACTGTGACAGGGTTGGGACTCACCATCGCAGAGCCTCCTGCTGCCACGTCTGGGAATTAGCTCTGTCCTCTGCAGGGCACTTTCTGCCAGTGGTGTCCAATCTGTTGGCAGCTCCCCTGTTGGTGTCTGCACCCGCATTGCTCGCCGCTCAGCAGCATCCTCTTCAGGACACTGCCCTCCAGCAGTGCCGACTGCTCTGGTCTCACCCCCTTCCAGGGGTCTAGTATTATCAGCAGTCCTCCATCTGCACCTGTTCTAATGGCCAGCTGCAGCCTCAAAGTCTAGCCCCTTTGTCACAAGGGCCAGCCACAGCCTGTATCAGGCCACATGCCTCCTCAGCCAGGTGTAGAACAAGGGGAAAGGGGGGGAACCCAGGCCCACCTGGTACTCTGGATCCCGAACCAGGGACCCTCTAGCAGCAGCCTCCCTGCACTCCTTATCTCCCCTTGTCAGACTTTGTCCCTGGGACTCTTCCCCTTCAGCCCTGTGCACCTGCTCGGCCCTTTGTAGCAAAGCCTGCAGCCTGGGGTCTTCCTTGGCTGGAGCTTCCCAGCTTCTTCTGCGCTTCCTCAGCACTGCCCTGTCCAAGGTTCTACCTTCCAGCCCAGGAGACAGTACTGGCTTCTTGATGTGAGGGTTAGGGAAAACGCTGGCTGTTTTTTTTGAGACTGTCCTAAAAATGATTTTGGTAGACGTCTGGCACTCTTTCCCTCTAGTGTGTTCAGAGGCAGCTGCCAGGTAGCGACATGGACACCCCAATTCAGATTGGCATTTTGAGTGGTGGTAGGCATCCCTTCTGCCCACCATGTAGCACAGAACCATACCTAACTAGAGCTGCTCCTCTCTGGGAACAGATACATGCCCCATACGTCATCAAAACTCTCATTGACTTGAATGAGGCCAGGATTTCTTTCCAGAGCTCCTGACCCCTGGGGCAATGCCCTTATCCACTGGACCTCGCTGTCTTCAGTACAATATGCTATAGCATGTTTGAAAACTGTTGAACACTTAAAAGTAAAAGCAAATTCTTTTTTGGCTCTGATGAGGATTTCGTTATTAAAATGAACAACTATTATGCGGAGTAGGGCACCACATGTTATACTTTATTTCTCATTGAGTAGTTTCTCATTGAGCTCTTGGAAAAAAACTACCTCATGGGAAGAGGAGAAACACCTACTGTACCAAATGAAAAAGCAATAAAGTTGCTACTAGCCCAAGGTGACATGACTGTTTCTATGTCTCCTCCTTACTGAGATATAGTTTAGAACCTTGACTGGGGCTTATTACTTTTATATGCTGTGTGGAAAGCTTGCAAAGTACACAAACATTTTAGCTGTGGCCTAACACTTGAAAACACCTCAGGTCTGCTACTCAGAAACGTTGAGCACCCAAAACAAGAGAGGTGGATTCTTTGCTCCTCAGGCCCTAGCATTGTAATAGATTTTTGGAAGGGTTTAGTCTTTGATTTCAGCCAACTAATGTTAATGGATTCTACAACAATTGCTTATGAACAGAGAACAATCTATGAACCAGCTGAGTACCAAACCACACACATTCTCTGACATAGCACTCTTTTAACAATTTTAGGGGATGCTTTCAAAAGCACCAAAAGCTGTTAGGGGCCTGATTTCTGCTAAAAAGTTGGGCACCTAACTACCATTTGTGCCTTTGAAAATCTTCACTTTAAATACCAAGTTAGCATGTGAAATATATGGCCTTAAGGCCATACGGGTAACATTCTGTTACACAAACATCTGGATTTTTATATATAATATCACACATATACTAGTATTGCCCCCTCAGCATTCAAAAATGAGTCAGCTCCCCCCAAAACATAATAATAAATTGGATTTGTGATGGAGTGAACAAATCCTAAACTGTCCAGGAAAGGGTTGATGTGGGCTCAATCAGCCTTGCCCTGCTACATCTGCAATATGTGTCAGGCTTGGAGAGAGGGATTAAAAGGGGAGGGCCCACCTCAGCTGTCTGCTGGCTGGGAGGGAGTGAGGAGACCTCCAGCTCTCACTCTCTGACAGAAGCCTGGCTGGAGCAAGGAACTGACTAGAAATTGCTGCTGCCAAAGTCTCCCTGAGAAAAGCTAAGCCTGATGCAGAACAGCTGTTTTGATTTGCTACCAGTGACTTGCCTATTGTTGCTGGGTAAGTCTGCTGCTGGTCATGCTCTGTCTGAAGGGAGTGACAGCCAAATAAAACCCTTCTGTCTTTTGCACTTGGCTGAGGAACTAGCTGTGGTTTGTTGCAAGCCCAGGAGTGAAGCAGTAACAAGTTCTCTTTATTGACCTTCTGTTTGGGAGCTTTTGGAAGATGTTTGGGCCAAACATGAGTGTAGAAACTTGCCATTTAAAAAAATGAAATTTGAAGTTCTCACATTCACTTGCCTTCTAGAGCTGGGACTTTAAGGAAAACAACAAATATTGTGGAACTTGTGATAAAATCATGTGTTAGCAATGCTGCTTATGTAGCCTTTTTCTATCTCAATAAACATCAAATAAATTATAGAACTCATTGTAATTAACTATTTTTTATCATTATGACTTCTTGGAGGAGCAACCAACTCTCATGATAACTTGGAAACAAATGGTGAATCAATCAACAAACTTAGGAGTCATTATTTTGAAAGATTGATGAATGAGGAGTACCTGGAGGAACAAAGAACATGTACGCTGAACTGGGGAGTGATAAGCTGCATACTGCAGGAGAAGTTTGAAGAGGTACATGGGAGAATGAAAAAGGAGAAAGCACCTCGGTCAGATGAAGTATTACTGGATGCTCTGAAGTCACTTGGAGAAGAATGCATCAAGTATCTTACAAGTTTGTTCAATGATACTTTCAAGAACGAGAAAATGCTGGATGAACTGCATAAAAGTTTTATGGTGCCAGCTTTTAAACATAAAGGCAATGTTACACTGTGTGCTAAGTATTGTCCAATAAAGCTGATGCCACATGCTATGAAAATATGGGAGAAGATAATTGAAAAGTGTCTGCATGGAACAGTTGAAATTTGGAAGGGACAATATGGATTCATGCTGAGAAGGAGCACACTTGATGCCATATTTGTGGTATGAATCCTTGTGGAGAAATTTAGAGAAAGGAGGTGGCAATTGGGCATGGTCCTTGTGGACCTGAAGAAGGCATACAATTGCATACCAAGAGAACTCATTCGGTGGCGTTTGTGATGGAGAGGTGTGCCAGGAACGTATCTCCATCTTATCCTTATCCAGGATATGTATGATAGACGGACTACTGCAGTCAAAAGTAAATGGGGCTACAGCACAGAATTTCCAGTAAATATTGGTTCAATGCTGATCCTTGATGCTGGCCTGTTTTTGTTTGTCATGGATGTGATACAGGAGCCACCTTGGAACATGCTGTTTGCTGATGACCTAATGATATGTGGGGAAGACTGTGAGACTCTTTGAACAAGCCAGCTTTGAACAGAGGCAGTGTAGTTTTGAGCAGGCTGGTCTTAGACTAAATGTTGGTAAGACTGAGGCTAAGATAACTGATGAAGGAGGATTCACCAGAAAGGATAACACAGGCAGACTGCTTAGAAGGGTGAAAGAATTTTAAATACCTAGGATCAATGGTTACTGCCATGGATACCCTATTGAGTGACGTCTGGCATTGTACTGAACTTGCTTGAAGAAAACAATGGGAGCCAATCCTAGTTCTTGATGACAAAAAGAGGCCAATACATTAAAAAGATAGCATGTATAAAACTGTAATAAGACCCATCTCAGTGTAGGGAACAGAAGTCAGACTTGGCCAGTCACAAGAAAATAAATTGGTATGCTCTCCCCCATGGAAATTAACATCTTGAGATGGCCAAATAGTTGGAGAGGAAATTTATAAAGGGCCTTACACACATTGCTCCAACTGAAGACAAGCTGAGGAGGGCTAGACTATGTGCATATTGGCATACCTGGTGGAGACCTCAGAGCTATATTGGTAGGATGGCTCTTGCAATGATTGTGGACTAAAGATGACCAGGAGGAAACTAAAGATTCAGTACACAGACCAGAGCTGGAGGACCTCAGAGACACCAGTCTGCATGGTAGCCTGGTATTGGAGTATTGGAAGAAGGCTATAAAAGCTGCCAACCTTGAATAGGGAAGTGGCAAGAAGAATAAGATTACTTCTCACTTTTTTGGTCTCCCTCTGCTGTTTTGGCCAGCAAGAAAAATGCTATTCGTTTTTTCATCATCAGCCATGATAAAAACAGCAGAAGCAGAAATTATGCTTATCTGGTATATTTTCTTGAAAAAATTTCAAGGCTGCTCCACCAGTATTGCTCATCCCAGAAACCTGACATTTAATAAAATGCTTTATACTTTTGAGTCTCTTTAAGGTGAAATGCCTGTGTTATCTGCTGTAATGTCAGGCATAAGGAAAATTAGTAGTTCCCCTTCCAATAGTTCAAATACACTGGGGCAGCATCAGATACATCCTGTGCTGGAAAGTTTACATTTAGGAACAACAATGAAATCCAGCTTAATAGAGAGAGAAAAAAATCTTTTAAGAAATGCTGAGCCTGATTTTTTCCACTGCCGTGCACCATTCATAGTTACTTGCACCTGTGCAAAGTAGGTGTGAAATGTTACCATTTGGAGTTAGTCATATTTTACACCCATTGTGTAGGGATGTAAATGACTACACTGGCAATTCCAGGGGATGCAGAATCTGCCTTCAAAACTTCCCAATGCAGACACGACCAATAAAACACAGTCTTGGAAGTCACTATTTGAGTCCCAGTGTCTTAATCTAGGCCCAGATCCTGCAAATGGCTTTGCATGGATCCAGGTGTCTGCCCACATGGAACAAGTTGCAGACTTATGCCCACAATCTATTAGTGATTGGAACACATCAGAATTTCCTATTTAACTGTTAATTATTTAGTGTTTTATTATTTAGTTCTTATATTTAAAGGTAGAGAATGACTGACAAATTTTTTGACTAAATATTTCTTTCATTGTAAAAATTGATATGTTTAAAACCAAAACTTTTCATGGGAAAGGGCTGGTTTTGACAAATTCGTCAACTTGAAAAAAGTTTAAAAATTGTAAATGTCCCACTTGAAATTTTCAAAATTAAAATTCTGCTTTTCTGGTTCAAAACAACGTTTTTGTTTAGAAATGTAAACTAAGTAGAGTAAAACTATTTTTTAAAATAAAAAAATGGTCAAAATGAAATGTTTTGAAATTATCACAACAAAATGTTTCTGTTGCTCCAAAGCAATCTTTTTTTTTTCTTATTTTCAGTTTGTGAATTTTTTTAAGAATATGACTTTTCATCTCGATTTGGGATGGGAAGGTTTTTTTAAATCTCAAAAATTTTAATGGGACAGCAAAACCTATTTCCCACCTGGCAGCATTTAAAGGTTTTCTAAATTATTCATAGACTCATAAATTTTAAGGCAAAGAGGGAACATTGTGATCATCTAGTCTGACTTCCTGCATAACATATTAGTGATATGCTCTTTGTAACCAGATTAAGTGATTCGAAAACTTTTTACATAAGTTACCATTTCCATTGAAGATTGAGATCATGCTGCAGTGAATGATCTATTATGAACATTGCTCTCTGTATTTGGAAGATAGTCCTGCAGAGTTTTAAGTGGAGCTCATATACTGACTGTCTCTGAAGAGACCTTTAGATAATTCATTAGGTTTATGAATGATTCCATATTGAACTAGAGAGAGCCCACAAACTCTGAAGAATGTCTTTACCTGAACTGCATAACAGATGTTTTCACTGCACCTTTACTCAAAACTGGTTTATGGGTCATCTGTTACAATCCACTTGTAAATGAGGTTTTATCCCAATACAGCTGTGAAGTATATTATGTACTCTGTGCTTTTACCATTAAATCTAATACTGCCAAACAATAATACATACAATTAATATGGATGGGCTACAATGGAACTGAAATTGTAAAATCCATATAGGCAAATAAGTCAATTTGCTCTGGAACAAACTATTCAAAAGCATTTAAACAATTTCCCTGAGATCCTAGGCTGTTTGTCTCTGTCATTTTATAATAATGTCACTTATTCTTCACAAATTTATGAATGGTATTTGAGGAAGAATGTTGGACTCTTAATCTCAGATACGTGTATCCATGTCATCTATTATCATATGTGGGATCCAGGGCATAGGCATAAAGGAGGGCCACTGAAATTGCAATTTTACAGTATCAAGATTGTGTTTATATGAATTGCTGCTACTGCTAGAGATGGGCACAAAACACAACATTCAGATCCAGATCTGAACTTTCCCAAAGACTGGGGGTCTTCAGGGCCAGTCAGATATCTGGCATAAGAATGGATTAATGTGGAGCTACAGATCTTCAGTTCTGCCCAAATGAAAAGATCTGGGATACACACATCCTAGAAGATTGGGCATTCTGGCAGTTCAGCAAACCCATCCTATCCAGAGATGGAGACTGGACCAGTTCCATAACGGGGATTTGAGGAGCAACTTATTGATAATGGGATATTAGGAGGGGAAGACGAAAGCTTATGTGGATGAACAACTAGTTTCCTGCATGACACAACTTTCTACATTAGTTCACTCCTCCTCCTGATAGGACTTTGTAACCCAAGTGATAGAGTAATTCCTTTGCCCAGGATAGGGCAGTACTGCTTCTCTTTGCCTACCCAGAAGTCAGTGGAAAGGGAAAACCAATCTTTGTTTCCTGAGTCTGATTTTGAATCTTACTCACATGGAGCAGTACTTTGCTGGTAAGTAATTCCATTTACTGGTGAATTAATTGGAACCTTTCCACTTTCCTCCCTCTAATTTTGGATTCAAGGTCCTGATGAAGGCACATCTTGCAGTTCTATATTTCTATCAGCTAATTACAAAGTATCAGCATTAGCCAAATGCAGAGTATAGAGGTAGAGGGTACAATCACATAGGGCAACATTACTTGCTACTGGGTATAATGATTAACACCACGAGTAGTTCAAAGAAGGTCAGTGTTACCAGGATCTGGCCCTACATTGTCTCTGATGCACACAGCTTCATTTCAAATTGTATACTCTGTGTCACAGAGAGAGGGTTCTATATGTTGAGAAGCATTAACACATTTATGTAATTTTCATTTACTTTTTAAATTACAGCAATACGTGAATGCTGAAATTTTCATTAGCTGCTACTGAAAACAGAGTTATACCATCCATGTGAGGTTTAAAAAGATGTACTGTTGACCTGATGTCAGCTCTTGTGGTTTAAGATGTTTTTTGATGGGTATCTAGAGTGGATGGAATGTAAATCCACTTTGAAGATGAAATTACTAGCTCAGCCATAGCTTTTAACTGTGCTTTCTCACACTTGGACTGCTTTTAACACTTGCTTGTTATTTCAAATAAACTAAATAGGAATTCACTCCATTTCTTTTTTAATAGCAAATGAAGGACCAAGTCAGAGAAGAGTTGTATTATTTAATCTCGTGCTCTGAAAAGTGGCTCAGATGCTCTAGAGAGTGAGTAAACTGCTTATATCAAATACAAAAGGCATATCAGTCATCCAAATCATGCAGAATTCTCCAGAAGAGTGGTCACAATAGTGGTATGGACACAGAGGTGAGACTCTGTTCCCTCTCTGGGCACTGCAGGATCAGCAAAGTGCCAGTCAGGATAGCATTTCCCTTTTAAACCCCATTATAGCGGGGCTCAAAACTTCAGATTTCTCTGCTCCTTGGTCAGAGGGGGAGAGACAAATTAATTGGGATGCCTTTCAGAAAGTTAATTAATGTTTATGATTCAAGTGTGTAGAAGTAAGAAATGGAGATCCTGCTCTGTTGAAAATATCATTAAGAAAATAGGTTACTTTACCTCCAGATCTTTCAGACACTTCCCTCCAGCACCCTTGATCCTGTGACTGCATCTCCCTGATCTCTAGGCTTGTTGGTTTCCATTCCAGACCTGCTGCTTGTGGCTTCCTGACTAGACCTGAGCTTGAGGTCATGATCCTTAAGGTAAAAAAGGGGGGAGCTTTTTATCCTCCACATCTGCTCATAACTGGAAATGGAAAATATTGTGATGCACCTTTTGGCTGTCCCCAGACGTCCAGCTCCCTTTCCAGACACATCCATGTGCACACCATGTGCCATTTGTGAGAGACACTTACCAATTTTAATTTTGTTTGAAATCAAGAAAATAATCCATCCCCTCCTTTATGTGAATTCTGACAGCAGTAGGCTGGAGAAGGCAAGAGCTATTGTCTTCGCAACCTCTCTTGGCCGGCCCTAGCTCTTTGTTCCTCTTCTTGTCAATTTGTTGCCACTTTAATAGTTGTAACTGCTGCCGCAGATGTGGCACTTGAGGCACTGATGGCTGTTGCTGAAATGAGATTTTACAAACAGTCATGAGGGCCTGAGAAATCCCACAGAAGCATGCAATTAGGAAGGTTTGTACTTATGCAGTCTTACTGCTTCCTAATGGAGGCAGATAGTTTGTTGATGGTTTACACCTGCCTGGTCACTGGACATGTTGGGGAGGGTGAGGTCTCCTCCCACCTCCACTAGCCAGTGGAGACTGATCCTTGCTAAGTGACAAGAGACATAACTTTTGTACACCTGCCCCAGGTAATGTAACTGGGGGCCAGAAAATAAAGATGCCAGCATTCCTCTGCATTGTGCACTTATATTACAGTGTTAAAAGGAAAGAATATACACTGGTAAGTTACAGCTAGCAGCAAAGTGGCAGGATATGACTGGTGTATGGTAAATGTCAATGACAAATTCAAACATGAGAATCAAGTACCAGCAAAATAGAAAGGTGACATGGGCTCTAACATCATAACTCATGACATGTCTCTTCAGTAGCTGGCACAGCAATGGCTGCCTCCCCACCACATTTCCCAGGTATATTTTGTAATGTAGGAAACGTGGCAAGGGTAGTGTGAGAGACTGCTGTGGTTCAGTGTATTCAGTGGCAACCATGGAATAAAGACACCATAGGATAGGATCAGACCCTGGTTGGGTGATAAAACTCATGGCCCATCAAATTAGTAATGTACAGGAAAAACATCTGGTTGTCTTGGTGCCTCCAACAGGGCTGTCATGGTATAATTCCCCACTCTGAACCTTAGTGTCCAAAAGATGGGGTACCAGCATGAATTCCTCTAAGCTCAATTACCAGCTTAGAACTTGTAGCGCTGCCACCAACCAGGAATTCCAGTGCCTGGTACACTCTGGTTCCCCAAAAACCTTGCCTGGGGAACCCCAAGACCCAATCCCTCTGGATCTTAACACAAAGAAAGTAAACCCTTTCCCTCACCGTTGCCTCTCCGAGGCTTCCCCTCCCTGGCTTACCCTGGAAAATCACTGTGATTCAAACTCCTTGAATCTTAAAACAGAGAGGAAAATGCACCTTCCCCCCTCCTCCTCTCTCCCACTCCCAGATTCTCCGTGAGAGAGAAAGTAATCCTAATACAGAGAGAAAATTAATCTTTCTCTCCCCCTTCCCTCCTTTCTCCCCAACAATTCCCTGGTGAATCCAGACCCAGTCCCCTGGGGTCTCACCAGAATAAAAAAAACAATCAGGTTCTTAAACAAGGAAAGCTTTTAATTAAAGAGGGAAAAACAGTAAAAATTATCTTTGTAAATTTAAGATGGAATATGTTACAGGGTCTTTCAGCTATAGACACTGGGAATACCCTCCCAACCTAAGTATACAAGTACAAATTAAAATCCTTTTAGCAAAATACAAATTTGAACTCCTTCCAGCCAAATACACATTTGCAAATAAAGAAAACAACCATAAGCCTAATTCATTTTATCTACCTAGTACTCACTATTCTGAACTTATAAGAGCCTGTATCAGAGAGATTGGAGAGAAACCTGGTTGCACGTCTGGTCCCTCTGAGCCCCCAGAGTGAACAACAACCAAATTCTAACAGCACACACACAAACTTCCCTCCCTCAGGATTTGAAAGTATCCTGTCCTCTGATTGGTCCTCTGGTCAGGTGACAGCCAGGCTCACTGTTCTTGTTAACCCTTTCCAGTGAAAAGAGATATGAAGCAGTTTTGTTCTATAACTCTTACTTATCTGTTTATGACAAGGGCAATAGTCCATTATTGGTTAAACAGAAGCTCCATCCAAATGTGATTGCCTTGAGATATTTGTTATCAGAGAAGAAATCTGGCATCTCACGTTGGGTGGGTTAAATTAGAAAGACTCCTTTTCCTTTGTGATGGTTAGGGGACACCTATCTATCTGGATCTGAAACAGCGACCTTGTTATGTGTTACACAATTACTTGTAGTCTCTTTGCCTCTTTGTAATAGACACTTTTATTACATTATGTCATAAACAGATAGCTAAGGGTTAATGTCTCTTTCACCTGAAGCACCTGACCAGAGGACCAATCAGGAAACCGGATTTTTTCAACTCTGGGTGGAGGGAAGTTTGTGTCTGAGTCTTTGTTGTCTGTCTGCCTGCTTTCTCTGAGCTTTGGAGAAGTAGTTTCTGCTTTCTAATCTTCTGTTTCTAAGTGTAAGGACAAAGAGATCAGATAGTAAGTTATATGGTTTCTTTTCTTTGGTATTTGCATGAATATAAGTGCAGGAGTGCTTTGATTTGTATTCTTTTTGAATAAGGCTGTTTATTCAATATTCTTTTAAGCAATTGACCCTGTATTTTGTCACCTTAATACAGAGAGACCATTTGTATGTATTTTTCTTTCTTTTTTATATAAAGCTTTCTTTTAAAACCTGTTGAAGTTCTTTACTGGGAAATTTCAGGGAAATTGAGTCTGTACTCACCAGGGAATTGGTGGGAGGAAGAAATCAGGGGGAGATCTGTGTGTGTTGGATTTGCTAGCCTGATTTTGCATTCCCTCTGGGTGAAGAGGAAAGTGCTTTTGTTTCCAGGACTGGGAACGGAGAGGGGGAATCACTCTGTTTGGATTCACAGAGCTTGTGTCTGTGTATCTCTCCAGGAGCACCTGGAGGGGGGAAGGGAAAAAGGATTATTTCCCTTTGTTGTGAGACTCAAGGGATTTGGGTCTTGGGGTCCCCAGGGAAGGTTTTTCAGGGGGACCAGAGTTCCCCAAAACACTCTAATTTTTTGGGTGGTGGCAGCAAGTACCAGGTCCAAGCAGTTAGCTAAGCTTGGAGGTTTTCATGCTAACCCCCATATTTTGGACGCTAAGGTCCACATCTGGGACTAAAGTTATGACACATTAGTAGTAGTATTTTGTATTACTGTAGTGCCCAGGGGCTCCAGGCATGGACCAGGCCTCTAATATTTTGGCTGTTATATATGCTGATTGGAAGCCATGCCATTCTTTCCTTTTTACAGACTAATTCATCTGTGTGGGAAGAATCAAATGACTAAACAATCAAAATGCAAATAGGGGAGGTAACTAAGAAGAACATATTTTGCAGAACATGCTAGGCACTGGCAGTAGGTATTATCTAGGGGTCTAATTTCTACAGTGAAGATTGTAATGGGCCCTTTATTAATCTTTCTGGATTATTGTACTTCAGTCTTCCTGTCATACCATAGAGACAAATAACATATTTATATGATTTGACAGCTGCATTACTTAAAAACACAGGGCTTGATTCTTAGCTGGTGCAAAGCATGGCTCCACTGAAGTGAATGTGGCTATGCCACTTGATATCATCCGATGACTGGGCTCTCTGTGTCTGTATATATATATTATATCCCATTCTCCAGAGAAAACTGAAAAGTATTTGGCTTTTGTCCTCTGTCTGTCTCCCTCACTGACCCAGAACCTCTTCCAAATTACCAAGTCAGCTGGACTTCTCTCCAGCATTTCCAACCCAAGCATTCAAAAACCATGAACTCCTGCCCCCAAAGTTATGAGAGTGACTTAAAAATCATGAGGTTTTTTTTAAAACAGGGGCAGGACTGGTTTCTGGTTTCTGATCCTTTAGGGAGCACTCTGGCCACATTTTCAAGCTTTTAAAATCAATCATGAACATTAGATTACTCCCCTCCACCCTTAAATGGAAACCAAGATTTTTATATAAAAACTTGGGTCCAAGCAGTAGGGTTTTAAGGACAAAAACTAGTATCTGAAGATTCATGATAAAATAGCGAGATCTGACAATACTGCCTTTCTCTTGCTGCCCAGGCTTCTGGTGGGAGTTTTCCTTTCACTTATGGTTCCTCAGCCTATTTGCAGTAATGCTTCTCCTATGCCGGATCGAGTGGGGAGAGTCTGTGATGTGTTTCAGTCTTTCCCCTGAAGCTAGCCAGAGCCAGCAGAGCCCCAAGCAGATCACAGGAAAGCTTCCCTCTTTAATCAAGGGTATGCTGCTATGACCGGTATGTGCTGTCGTAGTCTCTTGAGATTCCAATGAAGTGGTCACCATTTAAAAAGCAACCACCTTTCACACACTTGAGATGTGGAACATGACACGCCACAGTTTCATCCTGTCCTTAAAATAGAAAATAACTATATTAAGTATGTGATATCTGTTGGCAGACAGTGACTTTCTGAGAACGATTACTACAGCACCTTTTACCCAGAAAGATTCCAGAAGGCTTCATTGGGCTAATTCATCCAAAAGTGAAATGTGGCCACCTTTGGGGTGAAATGTGGCTGTTTCTCTGGTACCAGCAACTCTCTATGTTAAGTTTTAGATAGGAAATGTGAGGAATCACTTATCATATCCCACTGAAAGTACAGAGGGAATTTCAGTCAGAATGTAATTACCTAAAGTGGAATTTGCTTATGGCACCTTGACTAACACTCCCATGCTCTTGCAAAACAGTGTCTTGAGATCTTCCAATGAGTATACAATATCACGACTTTTTTTGCATTTCAGCAACAGACTGAACCCTCAGCAACACACTGCCCTGTACCACTTTCTATGGACATAGAGTTAATACTCCTCAGGGGCGGCTCTAGGGTTTTTGCCACCCCAAGCATGACAGGCAGGCAGGCAGCATTCAGCAGTTTGCCTGTGGAGGATCCGCTGGTCCCGCGGCTTCAGCGGACCTCCTGCAGACTTGCCTGCGAGAGGTCCTCCGAAGCTGCGGGACCAGCAGACTCTCTGCAGGCATGCCTGCGGGAGGTCCACCGAAGTCGCGGGACCAGCGGACTCTCAGCAGGCAAGCCGCCGAAGGCAGCCTGCCTGCCGCCCTCACGGCGCCAGCAGAGTGCCCCCCGCGGCTTGCCGCCCCAAACACGTGCTTGGCATGCTGGGGCCTGGAGCTGCCCCTGGTACTCATTCAGATTAAAAGGAAGAGTGCTGCATACAAAATTGATACTTCCTGTGCTGGCAGCATCTAGATTTTCCTGAGTGATTCCAGTGACTTGACTTGTCCCAGCTTTGTTTTTAACAACTGACCAGATTACAGCCTGTGTTATTGTGGTTGCAGGCCATGTACTTTAACTGCATTTTAATTTTTTTTAATTGTAATGGTTTAATATTGTATTTTATTTCCTGTTATCTATATTAGAGTGGGAAGAGAAATCCATCATACTTAATTGTGAATTTGGCAATGGTGGAGAGCATAGGATGGGCACTTAATTATGTGTTAATAAACCAAAGTGAATAAGAAGTTTTCTTTAAGACAAATGTAAGCACCTGATCCAACACTCCTTGACATCAGTGGAAAGACTCCCATTGACTTCACTGGGCTTTGGAGCAGGCCTGAAGGGCTTGTCTACATGGGAAGGAAAAAGCCCACAATAGCTAGTGCACGCTAGCTACTCTGCATTTTGCCCTGTGTAAAACATGTATTTTATGCATGGCATCCTTATGTGAGGAGGCAGGGACAATGGCTCTCTGTTCTTGAAATACAATTCCATCCTGCATACTTTGTTCATCTTTAATTTAAAAATATGGTTCTGTTCCTACCAATACTTGGCCTTTGTTTTCTGGCTGCCCTGCTAGTATTATGCTCTTGACTGCCTGTACTTGGATGTCCTTTTTCATAGCCTCTTTGATTTCCTTTAATGTGCAGCAGGTTTAAAACAAATAAGTTCTTCACAGAGCGCACAGTTAACCTATGAAACTCCTTGCCTGGGAGATTGTGAAGGCTAGGACTATAACAGGGTTTAAAAGAGAACTAGATAAATTCATGGAGGTTAAGTCCATTAATGGCTATTAGCCAGGATGAGTAAGGAATGGTGTCCTTAGTCTCTGTTTGTCAGAGGGTGGAGATGGATGGCAGGAGAGAGATCACTTGATCATTACCTGTTAGGTTCACTCCCTCTGGGCCACCTGGCATTGGCCACTGTTGGTAGACAGGATACTGGGCTGGATGGACCTTTGGTCTGACCCAGTATGGCTGTTCTTATATTCCTTCAGCTTCGTTGTTGAGACTGGGAGATAGGAATCATGTTAATGGATTCAACTATCCTGATCTCCTTCCCCCAGTTCACTGTTGCTAGGTATACGTGCCCTGCTCAGCATGTGAGCTAACACCAATAATCATCCTGGACAATATCTGATCTCCACCTGGTAGCACTGGAGGTGCATCAACATGTTGCTGCAATCTCTTTGGAGCAGGAAGAAGGGGCTGTGCTATGATTGTCTCTAGGTGTCTGTGGTCTGATTGCACTATAGCTTGGTGGCCATAGGTGTACACATGGAATTGCTCCACTCCCAATACCACAGCCAAAAGCTGACTTTCTGTTTGGACATTCCCCTGTTCAGTCTCTGACAGGGCTCTGTTGGCATAAGTGACTGGCTGTCCTGCAAAAGAGCTACACTCAGTCCCTTCTCCAATGCAGGAGAGTGTCCATGGCTTTCCCGGCTGGTGGTACTTCAGGAATGTGGAATCCATTATCATTTATTACAGTGTTTCAAATGCTTGCTGTTGGGGACCTGCCAAGTCCAAATCAACATCCTGCCTTATAAGCTGCACCCAGGTGTGGACAGAACTGGGCAGAGAATTTATCATTCTTATGAAGTGCTGTAGCCCTTTCACATCCACTGGAGCTGGCATGTCACTGACTGCCTTGATATTGTTTTGAATCTGTTTTCAATCTTACTGCTGTGAGCAGATGTCCAGTGTGTGTCACCTCACACTGCACTTTTTTCTGGGTTGAATTCTATGTTCTTGTCCTTGCATCACTGTAGAAAACCTTGTAGTTCTCTGTCATGGTCTCGTCGAGCTTCTGTATCATTGCTCCCTTTAAGTAAAACGATGATACCAGCTGTAATTATTTTCACCCCAGGCAATCCTTGCAGTGCTTGGGGTGGGTCTTCTCTGGAGCACCTCTGGAGATGGGCTTATGGCCATTGGCACACCCACAGCCATCTGTAGCAATCAAATGCTGTTGCAAAGTTGTCAGCATGATGGACTCACAATCCAGGATTACATGCCAAATGCTGTATCTCACACCAGACTGTAGAGATTCTGTCTTTGGAAAGTTCTGACAAGATTTATGAACTATGGGCAGTGGATAGTGGCATGTTTTCAATGTCTGAGTTTGTGGCTTTGGGTCTATGCAGATGTGTAATTTGCCTGATGACTTCTTTACCACTATCATGCTGCTTACCTAGCGTATACTGGCTTCTACATATGCTGTGATAGCCCTGCTCTGCAGACTTTCAAGCTCCTTGCATACTGGATTATATAATACAAATGGAATTTTCCTTCATGGTAAACATGTTCCACTGTGGGGTCTACTTCCAGTTGCAGCTTTCCTTTGAGGCACTGCCTTTGAAAGCATCCCCATACACTTTTAAAATTGTCTCCATTGTCCATGGCACTCCTGCTTTTGCTTCTTGCATTGCAGCTATAAAAGTCTGTTGCCGCACCCTGACAAATCCATGGCTTGTCTGACTGTATTCCCCATCCACTGCCACAAACCTCAGTTGGTACTGTCTGTTATGTTTTGGGATCATTTCTATGAGGTCACATTTTCCTACAGGCTGTGTTATGCTCTCATTGTACATTATTAGATTGTGCCTTCTTTTTGTAGTGGATGTGTTCAAGTCCAGTTCACTCTGAGGAACCACTTTGCAGGAGACCCTGCTATCCAGCTGAAATCGCACAGAGTATTTCTCCATTACCATTGTTGCATGCATGGAGGTTGGTCTACTATGAGATCACCTTCAGGGATCAGCTGCTCCCACAGGTGGTGATCCCAAGTGCCACAAACTAGCTCATCCCAAATTAGGGAGTCTGTCAAGTCCCCAAAATGCATGTAGCAGCCAGTAACACGGGGTCTATCTCTTCCCCTTTGGACTGGTCTCTAGTGAAAAACCTGTGTCACCTTGGTTTTGTTCTGTTTTGAGGGGCAATAGGTTCCCAGGGCTTCTAGGACTGCTGTGAGGTGGTGAGCTTCAGGGTGATCATAGATTCTTAGGGTTGAAAGGGACCTCAGGAGTCAATCTAGTCCAACCCCCTGGTCAAAGCAGGACCAAATCCCAACTAAATCCCCAAATGGGCCCCTCAAGGATTGAATTTATTACCCTGGGTTTAGCAGGCCAATGCCCAAACCACTGAACTCTCCCTCCCCCTAGACCTCTTTGGCTTGTTCCCCAATATGGTAAAGTAACAGTTTTACTTTCGTGTGATGTCCTCTTGCTCAGCAGATCTCTGTACAGCTCAAACTCCTCCATCTACCCAGTCAGTTTTATTCACAACGTGTGAAGCTGAATGTGGGTTAAGTTGAAAAAGTGGAACTTTATTAAATTCTGTGCACTGCTCTCTCCATATGGCTGAGTTGCTTCCAGCCTTATTCCCTGTATTGTGTTCCTGGTGTCCCATCAATAATAGTCCCTCCAGGGAACACGGGCTCTTTGACACCATTTCCCCTGATCATGACACTTTCTGCAGTAACTCCTCATGTGGAAGACTATGTTGGTGCACATTGCATAATGCATTTTCAAAGTGCATTAAGTGAGAGCCCCCCAAAGGCACTTAGTGTGAAGAAAAGGCTTGTCTACATGGTGAGCTAGTATGCAGCAAGCTGGTTAATTGTCAGTTCACAATTAACCCTGGTTTGCTGTGCACTAACTCACCATGTAGACAAGCCCTAAGAATGTCCACACAGGGCACTTTATTATGTGAGCAGGCCATGTATACCTAGCAACAGTGAGTTGGGTAAAGGGTATCAGGATAGCTGAATCCATTAACATGCTGCACTATCTCCCAGTTTCAATAACGAAGCTGATGGAAATCAAAGAGGCTACGAGAAAGGACATCCAAGTACAGGCAATCAAGAGAATAATACTAGCAGAGTAGCCAGAAGACAAAAGCCAAGTATTGGTAGGAACAGAACCATATTTTCAAATTAAAGATGAACTAAGTGTGCAGGATGGAATCATATTTCAAGAACAGAGAGCTGTTGTCCGTGGCTCATCACATAAGGATGTCATCCATAAAATACATGCTTTACAGCTGGGCATTGGCAGCTGTCTGAGATGGCTGTGTGCTTACTGACCTGGAATGACTATACAGCTCTGATCCTTGATAGAAGAGTGTGATAACCGCCAGCAGAAAGACTGTTACCACTTGAGCTGCACAAGCAACTATGGGAAAAGGCGGCAACAGACTTATTTTTCTCTAGTGAAAAGCAGTACTTGATTACAGTGGACTACTATTTAAACTTTTGAGAGGCCAGTGATGGGCTGATACAAGAATCAAATCAGTGATTGGCAAACCAAAGAGATATGGCATTCAGAACACTAAATTCTCCAAAAATGGACTCCAGTTTGCCTTGGAAGAAGTCAAGGAATCTGCACACAAATGGGAGTTTGACCACTACACCTCCTCCCCAGCATATCCACAAAGAAATGGGAAGGTGGGATCAGCTGTGAAAACAGATAAGAGATAGTTTTTTCTGGTTCAGACCCCTTGTTAGCATTTTTGGCACACAGGAATACTCCATCACAGGGTGCGAAATGCATGCATTGATGGGGGAAAGGGCCAAAACTCTGCTACCCATGAGGGGAGACCTGTTGCTACTAGATACCACTGTGAGGAGATGGCTGACAGTCAGAGAAAGCAGGCGCTGGAGTACAGCAGGTCCGGCAAGGACCTACCAGCCCTGGAGACAATCACTCTGTGAGAATATAATCATTAGAGAGACACCAGAAAGCGTGAACTAAAGGAGTCGTGAGGGTTGCAGAGGCACTCAGGTCTCATGAGGTAATTATACAAGAAAGACACAAGAGAGATCTGAAGGAGCAGGAGACACTTGTGAGCCAGCAGACACATCACCAAGAGAGCCTACAGAGATACAGAGATCATCATAGAGGGGAGAGACAGAAAACCATCTGTAGGCCACCCCACAAGAAGGGAGGAGACTCTACAGAGAGTTAGTTTGCAGAGAAGGAGACAGGGAGACAGCAGTAGGCCACTCCCAGTGTGGTCATCTGTTAAGGAGATCAAATTTTCTCAAAAACTATGTAACCAGCTAAGTCTGTAGTAAAGATGGGACTCCAGCTCAGTGGTGTGCTAGCAACCTCTGACTGAAGGGACATGGGGTAAGGGTGCGGTGTTAATTATTTGTTTTTAATTATTATACTAAAATATTTGTAAAATAGGGGAAATGTATCATGATCCATGGAAATGGAGTCAGAGGGCCCATGTTCTCTGGAGGGATTGTTAAGGTCTGGACACCAGGAAAACAAGGACTGTATGGAGATAGGTTGGAAGCAACCCAACTCCAGAGCCAACATGGTTTAGTAAAAGTTCCATTTATTCAACTTAACTTGCATTTGGCTTCACTCTTTGCTAATGAAACACAGAGTAGCTAGCATGCTTTAAATTCGCAACCTAGCTTACTGTGCACTAAATCCCCCCTGTAGACAAGCCCTTAAGCTCTTCCTTTGTTTTTATGGTAGAAAATTTGAGTGTGGCCATTTTATAGTCATCAGCACTTCAGGGTGTATGTAATCCCCAGGGTTTTTTTGTCACATGACCTTCAGCCTCATGCTCAACAATGAGTCCAAGGTGCAACATGAAAATAGCCAAGCATAAGACACCCCCTTTGTTAATCTGCTTTTAGGTTCCAATCCTGCAGTTCTTATTCTTACAAAATTTCCATTGTCTTCAATGGGAGTTTACTGTGTGCACGGACTGCACTAAGTGTGACCGTACCTCTGATTTGTCATTTGTCTCAGTTAAACATTCTCTGGTGTAGTTGGTCAAGAAAAAAATATTTCCACATTTTCAGTAAGAGGTGTATTAAAAATGCCACTTATGTCTTTATACTAAATAATTTTCAAGCTGGTGTGCTCTGTCATCAGCTTGCAAAGTGCAGGCCAACTCAACCACATTTAGAGCTACAGTAAGTCATTTTATCAGCCTCATATAAAAATGTAGTGCTTGATAAACATTCCTTAGGCAAGACATTTATAAAAATGACTTAAAACATGGTCCCTTGTCTGTACCTACACACACAGCTTTTCAGCTACGATTTGTTATTATTGAATGTGCAGCCATTAGAAAGTGGGCTCTCAAATGCAGAGAAAACAGCCTCCAGACAACATAACTCCACACAGTTCTAACTACTTTTAAATAGCAAGAATCTGAGTCACTAGTGTATCACAGGATTAAAAAATATATCTTATCTGATTAGAAAAACCTGCTTGTGCTTAATACTCTGGATTTAAGAGAGTACGAACACATATTTCAGTTATTTGTGTGAAAGTTACCAGTTTAGATTCTATATCATACAGCAAGTGTTAAGGCCAAATTCTGCATTGATTTCCACCCTATGAAATCTCAGGGGAAGGGGAAAGATGGAGATAAGAGTTGCATTATCATTTTCTACCACAGAGGGAGGGTTTGGGGATGTTTTGATGAACAGACATGCCACAGATGGTGGGTTGTTTATTTTTCATCCAATAATGTAATGATTTGTTTTTATTGCAGAATGTAACTCATGTTTTTAAATATCTTATGTGTGGATGATATATTCTTGCCTGAGTAGAGGTACTTTTTGAAAGAAAAGAAGACGAAACTGGCAGTTCCTTAAGATTTCAGCAAAAATAGAAAGGACCCTGTTGAGGGGGGAAAAAAGGGTTTTTAATGTTTCTCACTTTTTGTTAATGGGGAATATGTATCCTGCTAGTTACTTATGGCTATTCCAGGCTGATTTACAAAAATATCCTCCAATTTAGTCCTGCAGTCTGGGAACTGTCTTGCACTGTTACAATTTTTTGTTTTGTTTTGTTTTGTGTTTTGGACAGGTGTGAGGAAAGGGCAGAGTTGCATGGAGAAAGAAATTGGCCACTGCATGTGTTTGAAGAGTTCTTTATGTTGGAATGTTGGGTATGTTAAAAATCAAAATGATTTTCAATGCAACCCTATGAACAGTAAAAAGATATATTTGAAGGATGATAGTCTTTTATCTGGTCAGGAAGATAGATGGGCATGGTTTAAGGTGTCATGTATATAGATGTGAGTATTGACTAATATATGCTGGCTAGCATATATATCTATATACCCATATATATCACATTAATAAAATGTTAATATTAATATGTATTCTTGCACTGTGTATATATATGCATTAAGCACCAATAATATTAAGGACAAATATTGCAACAGTGATATAGCCTAAAATTGACTCTTCCATAATCCTGCTCATTTATGCAAAGTATCCCATAACACCTTGCATATGCCAAAAAAGGCTTTTGGCATAAGCAGATAGGAAACTGGTCAAAATCAAGATACATTCATTCTATGTCTTAGTACAAGCTAGGGAAATACCTTCACAGACCAGTATTTGGAACGCTAGTATCCAAAACAAAGATAAGGAAAGAACAGAACAAGTTAGGGAACTGGGACAAACTGATAGGTTGGATTTCAGTGATGTGTTAAGAGATGTGTAACTTGTAAAATCACCATATAAATAATATTAGCTGAAATGTGGAATACTGAGAACACATTTCTGTGTAAGGTGAATGTAACATCACTGCACGAGACGGCTTCCCGGAGACCGGTATCATATAAAACCTTTTTCCTGTCCTAGATTATTATTTGCTTTGAGCAATAAATCGGATTGACATTGGTTATTTGGTCCCTTGAATATATTTCATAATGAACCAAAGTGTGGACAAGCAAGTGACTATACAATTTATCAATATGTGCTATAAGGGATCATATAAATGACATGCTAGTAAAGACAACTGACAAGAATAAATTACCCTTTTCTTTTGATGACAAGAGATGGTAACCTCCTGGTAGTAGTCAGAATCCACATGACACAGGAAAAGGCTGCTATTTCCATAGGCGCTGACTTTTGTTTTTGCCAGTGAGTGCTTTTGAAGAGGTATGTGTGGTGTTGGTTTTTTAGGGGGGAAGGGGACACTGTCAGTTTTGGCGCAAGGTTATTTTCAGCATATTTATACACTTCTTTCATATTCCAGTCACTGAATGTGTCTATCATTGGTATCTTTACTATTTTAATAATGATTGAATTGTTATGAACGACATAATTATATGATCATTAATTATGTTATATTAAAATCATTGCAATCATCTACAAATGGAGTCAGAGGGCCTGTGTTCCCTGGAGGGATTGTTATGGTTTGGACACCAGGAAAACAAGGACTGTATGGAGATAGGTTGGAAGCAACTCAACTTCAGAGCTGCCCACATAGTTTAATAAAAGCTCCATTCATTCAACTTAACTTGCATTCGGCTTCACTCTTTGCTAATGAAACACAGAGCAGCTAGCATGCTTTAAATTCACAACCTAGCTTACTGTACACTAAGTTCCCCCGTAGACAAGTCCTTAAACTCTTCCTTTGTTTTTATGGTAGAAAATTTGAGTGTGGCCATATTATAGTCATCAGCACTTCAGGGTGTATGTAATCCCCAGGTTTCTTTGTCACGTGACCTTCAGCCTCATGCTCAACAATGAGTCAACATCATGTCTTCACTAACATCCCAGTTTAAAGACATTATGTCTCACTGTAGCTTTCTGGATGAAACTGCCAGCAATCTTATTCACATCTAGTTCCCTGATATTGTCTTGATGCAGGTTAAGGACAGCTGGGTTATTCAATTGTGTCTGTCCCATTGATGACGAGAGAGAGAGAGAGAGAGAGAGAGAGAGAGAGAGAGAGAGAGAGAGAGAGAGAGAGAGAGAGAGAGAGAGAGAGAGTGTTTGTGTGTGTGCGCGTGTGCGCGCTCTACAGCCTTAGCTAACAGGTATATGGTTTTTAGCTCATGCGGTACAGACTCATGCACTAAGCTCCAGAGGTCCCAGGTTCAATCCTGCCCACCGACGGCTGGGGCCTGTTGCATTATATATGGGGACTTGTCTGGGATTTCAACTGGGAAGTCTCTGAAGCTCGAGACGTGCTTCCTCATCTAGGGGAAGTATGTAACTCTCACACCTTAGTGCATGAGCATCTACCTCATGACCTAAAAGCCATTTGCCTGTTAGCCAGGGCTGTAGAGCAGACTCATAATCTCTCTCTCTCTCTAAGTGGTCTTGGTGGCACTAGATGGGACACAACACCACACCCAGGAGGTATGTGGGTTATATCTCCATTCTGAATATGAACCATGTGACCGGGTGCTGGCCAAGGAAATTAGAGCCAAACCCCTGCCAGGTCAGCTCCAATCAAGAAGGAGGAATTGAGCTGGCTGAGTAAGCCCAGGCCTGATTGGAAGATGGGGGACAGCGGCTGGCCTTATTAGCCAGGGGCTACATAAAGGCTGGCAGGAAAGAAGCTGAGGAAGGAAAGGAAGGAGCCAGGGAAGCAGAGGGAGTAGGAGCTCTTCTCTGCTGGCTTCAGGAGCTTGCTGTCCCTAAGGCTGTAATACTGAAACTGTTTGTAGCTAGAAGGTGGTGGGAAAGTATACTGTACATAAAAAGAATGGGTGATTGCATAAACACTCAGGTCGCTGGCTGGTTTGTCGGTGCAGCAGAGGCAGAACTGAGAGCGGGGGCCTAACGACACCTTGTTATACGTGGGGGCTTGTCCAGAGTCAACAGACATGGTTGCAATGGCTCCTAAAGCAGCAGGAGCAGGTGTTCTCTGCAAGCAGGGGCAGTTCTAGGCACCAGCAAAGCAACCACCTGCTTGGGGCAGCCCATTTGCAGGGGCAGCATGAGAGCTGAGAACCAACAGGGGGCTCTGGGGGCTGTAGTTCCTTGGTTAGCTCCCTGCCTTTAGAGCCAGCCCTGGAGCAGGGGAAGAACTACATTTCCCAGCATTTGCTGCCTTGCTGCTTTTACATTTCCCAGCATTCCCTTGGTCACTACCAACTGGAAAGTAAGGAGGGGGAGCTCATGCGGCAGCCTGCTGTGAGTGGAGAGTTGCACTGTGAATGGCAGGGACACCATATTTTAACATTCAAAAAATAGGACACTCCACGGGGAAGGAAGCCCCACCCTGCCACCATCCACTCCCCCTGACTGCCCCCCACAGAAACCCCAACCCGTGCAACCCCCCCCCGCTCCTTGTCCCCTGATTGCCCCCTCCTGGGACCCCTGCCCCTAACTGCCCCCCAGGACCCCACCCCCTACCTGTCCCCTGACAAACCCCTGGGACTCTCATGCCTATTCAACTGCTGCCTGTCCCCTGACTGCCCCCCCAAACCTCTGACCCATCCAACCCCTCCTGCTGCCTGTCCCTGGACTGACCCCCAGGAACCCCTTACCCCTTCTCCAACCCCCGCAGCCCCCTTACCGTGCCACTCAGACCAGCATGTCTGGCTCCGCGCAGCGCCAGACATGCTGCTGCATACATGCTGCTGTGCTCCCCCACGGAGCCCACAGTGCCCCCCCTACACCCAGCACCTGCCTTCCAGATTTGAATGCCTCAAAATTCAGGAGTGCTCAAGATGTTACTTCATTTCTCCCAAATCAAATATACTGATCCACTGTAACTTGCTGTAAAAAAACGTAGTATAAAGTTGAGCAAGAAATGCTTCCCAGTGGTTATTAGGACTGGAATTGCTATTTTCAACAGCCATTGCCTTTTTTGTTTGTTTATTTGTTTGTTTAAAAGGAAGACAGTGATATTGCATTGACAAATTCCCCATAGAAAAAAAGAGTGGAACAAAAGAATAAAAGGCACCTCAACTTTTCCTCATTTATGGAGGACAGTCTTATAATATGCATCCAGATATCCTCCAATCACACAAGCAGAAAATTGTTCCATTTTACTGCAGCTCTGTAACCATATGGGAACCAATCCTGTCTGTGTTTTGTGCACATCCAAAATTCCTGCTGAATGACCTGCCCTGGGAGCGAGTTACCAGTGACTCAGGGCTGCGGCGGAAGGAGGGTGCAGGTGGGAGGGGAGAGGCCAGGGCTGGGGCAGCAGGAGGTGTGGGGGGGCACTGGTGGGGGGGAAAAGGGGGAAGCCCAGCACTGAGGCGGCAGGGGGTGTGGGTGGGATGGGGAGAGCCCAGGGCTGGGGCAGCAGGGGGCTGCAGGGGGGAGCCCAGGGCTGGGACGGGGGGCAGCCAAAATGTTTTTTGCTTGGGGTGGCAAAAAACTTAGAGCCGGCCCTGCCTGCAAGGCTTCCAGCAGTCCTTCCAGGCCAAGAGATAGGCCTTGCTAACCTGGTAGGCAGAACAGCAAAAAAGCCTACAGGACTTTATAAGAGAGCCGGCCACCATGCAGCAGCAACTCCTGCAACGAATGGTGACTCCTGCAATAGGGGATGGCACCCAGCCTCTGATGTGGGACTCTGTAAAATGGGCCTGTCAGATGAACCGGATGCCTTTCCTACCTGGCAGGTGAAGCTCAAGCAGCCTACATGGCACTGAGAGTCAAATAGGCCCGGAACCATGAAGTGGTGAGGGCGGCCGTCCTATATTGAGTGGGCCTGTCAGTGGAGAAATACCACCAAAAGTTCCAGTTGGCCAGAGGATGGGGCCCGTGCGACTCCAGGCATTCACCCAGAGAATGATGTATTGGGCCACCCGCTGGCTGACACCCAAGACACAAATGGTGGGGGAAATAATGAATGTGTTAGTCCTAGAACAATTGCTACAGGGCCTCCCTGAAAATATCTGAGTCTGGGTCACATGACACCAGCCACGTACGGTCGATGCAGCGGTCACGCTGACTGAGGAATACACAGAGGCAGACATCCCTCTAAGGGAAGGCTGACCCTATAAAGACGTAGAGTTGGGGAAGAAGCTGAGGAAACCCCTCTCCAGGAAAGGCCCAGAGAGGAAGAAGAAGGAACCTTGAGGAGTTCCCAGTAAAGCCAGCAGGATCATTTGCTGGTAGTGCAGGTGGCCAGGACATAAAAGGGAGACTGCCCTGATATGGAATGTGATTGGGCTGAATTTTGCAGCTGGACTAATGATGGAGCGCAGGAAAGGGGGCAGAGGCTGTCCACCATCCCAGTGAGGGTTGGGAGGAAACCCCAAAAGGGCCTGGTGGATACAGCTTCAGCCTGTTCGTTCATCTAGAAGGGGCTGATAAAACTGCACTGGATAATTCCAGGTGCACAGATGGCCCTGGAGTGTATCCACGGGGAAAGGAAATACTGCTCGATGCCAGGTGCCCCAGAAGTGTGGGGCAGATTTAAATGGAAGCAGGTTGGGATCATAGAGGGGTTACTATACCCCATTGTATTGGGTACGGACTGGGGCTCTCTCCCCAGAGGGAAAGGGAAAGCTTCCCCAAAGAAGTGGGCAGGGACCCCTGGACTGGGAAGCCCCAGGGAGGAAGAGGAGCAAGGTCCTCAGGGAAGCAAACATGGAAACCTTAGACAACAGAGCCTAGATAGGGTAGACAAAGGGGAAGGAGGTGCAGGGGAGATGGCCAGCCCAAGTCCTTTAGAGGGAGAAAAGGGGCAACTGAAGCTCTTCACAATGCAGCTCCCAGGAGAAGGATGGGATTGACCCTGACCCTCTACCTGATGAAAAGGGGATAACAGAGAAGGGACGCCCACAGGGTGCGACTGGTGTTATTACCTGTGGGTGGCGGCAGAGCTATGGGGGCATTCACCCCCCAACACACAGTGTACTTTCTGCAAGTGGGGGATGAAGGAAGCCCCCAGAAATTACACCAAGGATCACTCCAAAGAAGGGGCAAGACTCCTCTGAATGAACCCCACTGGCAGAGGGCAGAGAGGATGAGGAAGGACGAACTGGGTGGTTCATAAGGGGGGGGAGGTGTGTACCAGGGTGCTGGCTAAGGAAATCTGAGCCAGGTCTCTGTCACGCCAGCTCCAATCAAGAAATGGGAATTGGAGCTGGTTGAGTAAACGCAGGCCTGATTGGGAAATGTGGGACAGCTGCCAGTCCCGTTAGCCTGGGGCTACATAAAGCCCAGGAGGAAGGAAAGGGAGGAGCCAGAGAATTAGAGGGAGTGAGAAGCTCTTGTTTGCTCCCTGCAGGAGCTAGCAGTCTGTGGGGCTGTAAGACTGAGGGTATGGCTACACTTGAAATTTCAGAGTGCTGCCGTGGCAGCGCTGCGAAGTGTGAGTGTGGTCGGAGCGCCAGCGCTGGGAGAGAGCTCTCCCAGTGCTGCACGTAAACCACATTCCTTATGGGTGTAGCTTGCAGCGCTGGGAGCCCTGCAGCACTGATTACACTGAGGCTTTACAGCGCTGTATCTTGCAGTGCTCAGGGGGGTGTTTTTTCACACCCCTGAGCGCGAAAGTTGCAGCGCTGTAAAGTGCCAGTGTAGCCAAGTGAAGCTATTTGTATTTACCAGGTGTGCTGGGAAAGTAAATTGTAAATAAAGAACACAGGTGATTGCACCAATGCAGAGGTCTCTGGCTGGTTTGTAGGTGCAGCAGGGGCAGAACCGAGGAGGGGCCCAGTGACATCCTGTTACAGAACATTTATTCCTACCCTTTGTTTCCTATCTCTAAATTGGAGTGCCTGGGAATGTTTTTGGGATCATCTAAGGATCCTTAATTTAAGTTAATGACAAGCCTTTTGCTATCTTAATCACCCTGCCTCTCTTCATAAACACACTCCCTGCCCCAAGGGTAGAAGTTGTAACAGCACAGAACTCATCACATTCCACACTCAAATTCTAGTTCTTGGGTGTTAATCTGAATGTTCCTGGCCCTGTGTGACTGTTTGTGTGGGAGAAGTTATGAGTTAATAACTCTAATATTGCTTGGAAGGAATGTACGTGGCACACCCAGTTCCCAATTAACAGAAGCATTCCTATGCCGGAAAGCACATAAGCATGTGCACAGGTTTCCTGAATTTGGGTAACAGCTGTGAAATCTGAAATGAAATCATAGCTTGCAGAGTGTCCGAGCTGATACCTGCAGTAATGGCAAAACTTGACCCTGTGCAGAAGGTCAGCCGTGGGACTTGGTGAGCCTTGTGCTGGCTCTTTGTACATGAGTGAATTTCACCTTGTATAAGTAAGGAAGGATCTCGTATGTATATCCCATGACTACCACAGTGATTTGTCTTTCCTTCTGCAGGAGGAGTGTTGAAAAACAGTATATATATATGCTTCCAAAAGAACAATCTTGCAATTGGTAAATTATAAGCAAAAAAATTTTCTCAAGATTTTTATCTAATACATTGGCAATGCTTTGGGCACACACTCCTAGGAAAGCAACACTGACATCACCCCCTCCCCAATCAGTGTTGTCATCCTGAGCTATTTTTTGATGAGAGGCAGCGTGAGGAAGTTGAAAATGTTAGGTAGGCAGAGAGAGGTTGCAGTGAAATAATATTTATATAATGCTGCGTTTTGGAATCTGTTTTCTTTTACCTCTGCCTAATTGCATGTCTCATACTGGTCTTTTCTAATTCAATGTGTTTTAAAGAATTCAGAGCCACAAGTGCTGCCTAGCCCTCTATGAGTCCGTAGCTACTGCTCTAAAAGCTACTTGAGAATTACAGAATCATTATAGAGGCACTCCATAGGCTTCTAGCATTGTAGCTGCCTTACTTAGGATGACTACACTAACAAGCTTCAGACTAAATAAACTGCAGCCCAGGCACATTGTAGCACTCCTTTCAAGGTCAAGCAGGATTTTAGATGGCAAGCAGAAATATTTCCCATTAATGCAGAAGGTTATTTTGGGGTAAAGGCCATGCTGGCTCTCAGCTGCAGCAGTTAAGGAACACCTGGGCAGAGTTCTTCTGCTTTGTTTGCAGTTGACTGAGGTATTATTATTAACAATTATTACTTATTAGATATTAAATCTTTTTTTCCGAACCTCTGTTTTTTAACTGTCCCTTTTGTGATAAACAAGCACTGTCAATGTGGGCTGTAACCAAATTACCCTCCTCATTTATCATACTAATTGGGGCTTAATGAGGAGAGGCCTGAGACTGGAAGAGTTGTTGTCTACCCAGAACACTATTGGAGTGTAACTTCTTATGGTAATTAGTACAGTCTGTAATAATTAGGTCTGCTCGGTACTGTATTTATCACAGAGATTTAGCACTAAAAACTATTCACACTGAAATGAACATATTGTACATAGTAAACAGCAATTTTAAATCTAAAAGTAGTCAGTGAAAATAGACACAATATTATTCACTTTTAAAAAACTTGTCATTTTACACTGTTTTTCAGACAAAGCGGCTGATTCACCATTGTATTATTCCCGTTTTATGGAGTTACTGTGGCATAAAACTGGAGGTAGCCCTGTGATGAATCATGGCCAAGGAGCTGCTTTAGAATAGTGTTTAACTGCAAATAGTTTTGATAAGACCATTTTCTTTCTCATGTAAAAGCTTCTAAGTAGCATTGCCATGGTGCCAAGCAAAGGGCAAAACTCAGCTCTCAGCCCTCGTCCAGACTAACCCGCGGCATCGGCGGGTTAAAATCGATTGCTCGGGGATCGATATATTGCGTCTAGTCTGGACGCGATGTATCGATCCCCGAGCGCGCTTACATCGATTCCGGAACTCCATCAACCCGAACGGAGTTCCGGAATCGACACGGAGACCCGCGGACATCGATGCAGCGCCGTCCAGACGGGTGAGTACCTCGATTTTAGAAATTCGACTTCAGCTACGTTATTCCCGTAGCTGAAGTTGCGTATCTAAAATCGATTTTAATATCTAGTCTGGACGTGGCCTTAGACTTACACAGTGGATATCGACTGATAGTCTTCATTCCCAAATGAGAGATCTATCTTTATTGGAAGAGCTGAATATCAAAGCCGAGATCTGCTATGTGGATATGAATTTCCCCCCCCAAGATATTTAAGCCACTTCTCTGCCTGCAGACAATTGTCCTGACCCTGAATCTCTTTCCAAAGTCTACCCAACTATAAGTCATATCTTAGGGCTTTGCTACACTTGCGAGTTACAGCGCAATAAAGGATCCCCAGGCGCCCTAGCTCACTACCCGTCCACACTGGCAAAGCACGTAGAGCTTTCTGACTCTGCAGCTACAGCACTGCTAGTACTCCACCTCGGTGAGTGGAATAACATTTGCTGCGCCCCCGCTGGAGTGCCACGGCACCAGTGTGGACAAGATGTTGCATTACTACGCTCTGATCTGCCTCTGGAAATGTCACATAATTCCCTTAAGTCAAGTGGTCACTCTTCTTATTGTTTTGAACTCTCTGTAGGAATGCAAGTTTGAAAGCTCCGTTTCTGATAGCCAGCTGCTTATCTGCTCCGAGACAGATTAGTGTGGAATGCTGTGTGAGAGAGAGAGAGGCGGGGGAAGGAGGGGTTCTGCTGCTGTCTGAACTTACAAGACAGCATGCTGACATGCTCTCAGCCCCCCCCAAACCCACTCTCTCCCCCACCACGTACACACAACACGCTCCCTGTCACACTCCACCCCACCCCACGCCCCATTTGAAAAGCACGTTGCAGTCACTTGCATGCTGCGATAGCTGCCCATAGCGCACCACTCCCAATGCCACTGCAAGTGCCACAAATGTGGCCACGCCAGTGCGCAAGCAGCTGTCAATGTGGACAGACTGCAGTGCTTTCCCTACTGTGCTCTCTGAAAGCGGGTTTAACTCACAGCAATCTACATCTGCAAGTGTAGCCATGCCCTTTGTTCTCCATTTTTGTTACATCTTGGAATCACTTCCTCTAAAAAGGCTTGGTATAAAAGCAGGTAAAAAGTACAGTGCAGATGTCTGTGGATAAATCCACTTCAGAGATTAAATGGGTAGTGATTAACATAAATATGAGCACAGAGGGCTTGTTTTGGGACCTTGATCACTTTTTTTTGAGGAGGTGTGGGAAGAAAAAGAGAGTTGAATTTAAAATGTACATGACAGTTCTGAAGATAAAAAACCCCCAGAAATGGGAAACAAAGCATCAGCGCTATTACATAGCATTATGAAGACTGGTACTTGCAGGTCTCTCTTTAGATTAACAACACATACATTCTGCTGTATGACCTCAGATTAATTCAACCCAGACTCTAGTAGCTGGAAAAAAAGGTAGAAGAAGTTTATTTCAAGAAATAAAGTTGAAAGAATACAAAACAGAGGGCAACCAGAAGGGGGGAAACCAGAAACACTTTTCATTTAAGAGGATTGCACCTTTGCAGGATTGTAATAGGAAGGATGTTTTAAGAAAAGACCACTAGAAGAAATATGAGGTAACCAAATTTTTATAATTATAGATGTGGAATTACATCTACAATTTATTAATTATACTGCCAATTTTAAATTCCTCCTTCTCTTTCATCCCCTTACTGCAATACTGCTTTTTGGCATAGATGCAGTTCAAGTCCACTCCTTGAATCCATCAGAGGAGGTCTCTTGAGATGTAAAACAGGCTGTGTCTTTCCCTTATATCTTGTGTTCCTCAGTATTGTCCACCTGGGAAGAAAAGGATTGAATTTAATACACAAACTCTTATCCCCTCCACAGCATCATGGCTCATTGCCACCTGATTGTAATCCTAATCCTTCTTATATCTTCCTTTACTACTAGTAATTGAAATACGGCAGTAGAACAAGAGGGAGCTGTAGAAAGAGATAAAAGAGATGACAGATACTTGGGAAAGGTGACTTCCGTGTTCATGGAAATAAAGACAACTTTGTTTTATTTAGCTCAAGATCTCATGGCCATTAGGACAACCATGTCACTGTCTTGGGTGTTCTGGATCCAGTCATACAGCTGTGTTTGAGTCTGGAAGCCTGTGTTTGAGGTGGGATTGGAGATATAAAGGTAGGTGAAGGTGACACCATTGTGAAGGATTGATCATTACCTCCTCTATTTTGAGCAGAGGTTATACCACTTCTGTTGGGTTATAGGACCTGTTTCAGTTGTCCTTCCATCAAGACTGATGGAACTTACTGGGTTTCAGAGGGATCTGAGGAAGAACTTTGTTCAGCGGACAGTGACCCAAAGGCACTTTATTATCTCTTGCCCTCAGCTGCCTGTGGATTTGTCCTCAAATGCCCTTGTTTACAACTTCACATATCACTGTGGTATTTAGATGGCTTGTGACCTATAAGAGTCCTGTTTATGAGTTGGACCAATTGCAATGTGAATAGTTTTTGAAACCCAATGATGTGGTTATGCAGAATATGAAGAAAGGTTTATCTTTCTCCTACCCTACATGGCAATGAGAAACTGGCAGAAGCTGTGATTGTGCCATCACCTGAGAAGGTCTGCCTTGTAATTGCCATTTCACAATCTTGGGGATTTGCTGGACTCATTTTTATTTCTGGAATTTGAAATAGTAACAGTGATCTAAAGCACACCAAATCCTCAACTGGTCAAGGGATGTGTCCTATTACCTCAGATGCAAACCTTTATCATGGCTATCCATGCTTTCCTTATCTCAAGTCTTGGCTATCCTGGATAGTGGCTGGGAGGGGGCACAAAAAAGCTTCAGCTACTGTAGAATATGGGAGCTCTACCTTTTAGGGTCTAATGAAAGCATTACTATAGCTGAGCTTCATATTCTACTTACTGTGCTTGACTTCCTCTGGGCAAGCAGTGTTCTGGATGGAAGCGTGTACAGTTTCTAAGTCAGTGTCACAGACAAAATGGAGTATATGCTCCCTGTTTCAACAGAAAACACCCTCTCTCTCTCTCAGCATGTATTATCTTGACTTGAAGTTGGGAAATGATGCTCAGACACTGCTGTGATGGGCACTTCATAATGCCTTTCTATTATTATTTGCTTTTATGAAAACCCTTCTCTGGCTCCACAACCATTCAACACAATCAACTAAGGACATAAAATATGTGCATACACAATATGTGATCAGTTTAAGTTACTAATAAGTAAAAATACTGAGGTGCTTTGTATGTTTTTTCTAGATTCTTTCCTTGTCCTCTTCTGGTGGGCACCATGATTTATTTGATATCTCCTCTTACCATGGTCGTGCTGTCTGATCCTCATCTTCATCAGTACAAAGAGAAGCTCCAATTCCTGGCTGAGATTCAGATCCATAAGGTCAGTGGAAACAAATGTATCACATTTATTTATTGTATGCCCTGCTACAATATCACAATTTGAGGACTGGTTTTCAGTGGAGAAGTAATCACACCCGCTCATGTAGGGAAAATATGCCACTGTGCATATATTGTTTAAAGAATGAGATTTAGTGATCAGAGATTTAGTGATCAGAGAACTTCCAGACTGACAGCACAAAAAAGTCTTGTTCACAGAACAGGAACAGCATAAGCAGCTACAGCACAGGCTTCTGCACACTGCTCTGCCTCTGTGCCTCAACCCTGACCTGGAAGTTCAATATCCATGCCAACTCAATCATTGCCCTTCCCCAGGAGGCTATTTGACTGATGCTTTTGTTACACTCCTGATGCTGGGGGCACTTTTTCTACTTCCTCTCTTCTGTTTATCCAATACTGGTCACTGATCTCCAGGGAACTAATGAGAGTTTAATTGTCCAGTGGGAAGGGAAGAGTTTGAATTGACCCTTCATGTTGAAATTTTGGAGGCTTAGTTGTGATGGAAAATTTTAAACATGTTGCATTTTGTTTCTTGGTGTCACAAAAATAAACTCACTGTACCTTTTATCATTCCTCTCACCAAATAAATGAATACATCAATTAAAGTGACATACACAAGATGAAAAGCAGGATTCTGTAGAACTGCAATATATACATGAAGTACTTAAACAATATCTGTTAAAATTACATATTTTTAAATCTACAGGCCTGAATTTACTCAAGAGTTTTAATAATATTGGCTAATGAGTTCCCTGGGCCATTGATTTGATTTAACAAATTTTGGAATACTGGGGAAGTTCCAGAGGCTGGAATAAAAGCTAATGTTGCTGTTCCAGTATTTTAAAGGGTAAGTGGGGTGACCTGGTTAATAATAGGCTGGTTAGCTGAACATCAGTCCTAATATGGGTTCCAGTCAACTTATAATTAAACATAGTATAGAGAATGCCAGTCAACATGGTATTATACAAAATGGGTCTTATCAAGTGTGTTTGACATTGTTTTTTTTAATTACAAGTTTGATAATGGTAACTGAGTTGATGTAATAGAATTATACTCCTGTAAGGCATTTAACTTAATATGTCACACCATTCTGATAAAAAAAAATAGTACTATGCAAATCCATATAGCACATATTAAATGGATTAAAAGGTGGTTAACTTGTTAAATAGCAAAGCATTATTATAAATGGTGAATTATTCAATGGGACGTTCTAGGGAGGACAAAGGTCTGTTCTTGGCCAGATGCTGTTCAATATCTTTATCAGTGATGTGAAGAAAAATATAAAATCATTGCTGGCAACCTTTACAGATGATCAAAAATTTGTGATGTGGTAAATAATGAGGATAGGTCACTTCTACAGGACTATTTGGATCCCCTGGCAAGCTAGGCAGGGGTGCTGGAACAATTTTTATAGTGAGGGTGCTGAGAACCACTGAACCAGACAATAAATCCTGGATATAATGGAAACTACTTCAAGCCAGGGGGTGCAACAACACCCCTAGCACGGTTAGTCTTAGCACCTATGAAGCTAGGCTTACATGAACAACATGCATTTTAATATTGAGCTAAATGCAAGGTTCATCTATCTAGGAACATAGAACATATATCATACTTATAGGATGTGAGAATCCATTTTGGAAAGCATAGACTTCAAAAGTGTCTTGGAGTCATGGTGTCTAACTGAAAATGAATTCCCAGTGTGAAGTAACATGCTTTAGACAGCAAATGCAATTGTTGTGTGTTTATGCAGGGGAATATAGGGTAGAAGTAGGGAGATGTTATTACTGCTTTAAGGCATTACTGGAATGCTTTGTCCAGTTCTGATGTCTATACTTTAAACAAAGATATTGACAAACTGGGAAGGGTTCACAAAAGAGCTTCAAGAACAATTTGAGTTCTGGAAAATCCTGCCTTACAGTGAAAGAATAAAGAAGCTCAATCTAGTTAGTTTATCCAAGAGATGATTAAGAAGTGACATATTCATAGACTTAAAGGTACCAACATGAGAAGTAGATTTCTGATAATAGAGGGCTCTGTAGCCTTTATTTTTATTTAAAGGTAATTTTAGTGATGTTCTATTACACCACCGAGGGTTCAGCTCTGGCAGCTACAGTCTCAAGTTTAACAGTTATTTCTGCTCGTTTTAGGTCTAGAGCTCAGAGGAACAGTTGAAACCATAGGCAAGTAACACATACAATCAGAAGAACAAGGTGCACTATCTTTTTTTCAAGTTACCAACAAAGTTATGAATGTCACAGCACATATAACTCCTAGATATCTCCATGCACCAGTTATAGCTACAGACACACTCACATCCTCCTAGATCGTGTTAGGGTCTGATGGGTCTCTCATGGAGTGATCATCAGTAGAGGGATGGTTCCTGTTGGAGATTTCCTGTAGAAAGCTCAATTTTCCCACTCTGGGCACCCCCTTTTTATAATGTGATTCTGCTTATATCTACATTCTGCACATTCAAACAAAAGTGTCAGTGCTTTTTTTCCTTATTGGTCTGGTGTCCCCTAAAAACTAGAGGTACCCCAGTTCCTATAGGTTGTGTATAGTTCTTTTTATTCTTATTAGCACTGATGCACAACCAGTGTCCTGTGGCTAAGACACATGTTAGAGACAGATGTGCCTTTAAAGCATTTCTTGTGATTTAAAATTATTCTTCTGGCAATTTTTTTTTTTGCAATATTACCCTTTGTATCTCTGTCTCTTACACCTGGAAAGGAGTAACCTGAAACACCTGACCAGAGGACCAATCAGGAAACAAGACTTTTTCAAATCTGGGTGGAGGGAAGTTTGTGTGTGAGTCCTTTGTTCCTTGTCTTCTGCCTGTACTCTCTCTCGGCTATGAGAGGATTTCTGTCTCCTGCTTTCTAATCTTCTGTTTCCAAGTTGTAAGTACAAAGATAGGAAGACCATAGGTTTGGTTTTTTTTGTATTTACATGTGGGTAGTTGCTGGAATGTGTTAAATTGTATTCTTTGTGGATAAGGCTGTTTATTCATATTTCTTTTAAGCAATTGACCCTGTATTTGTCACCTTAATACAGAGAGACCATTTTTATGTATTTTTCTTTCTTTTTACATAAAGCTTTCTTTTTAAGACCTGTTGGAGTTTTTCTTTAGTGGGGAACTCCAGGGAATTGAGTCTGTAGCTCACCAGGGAATTGGTGGGAGGAAGAAGTCAGGGGGAAATCTGGGTGTGTTAGATTTACTAGCCTGACTTTGCATTCCCTCTGGGTGAGGGAGGGAGAGGAGAGATTAGCTCTCTCTCAGTACCTATTTCCAGGACTGGAAATAGGGAGGGTGGAATCCCTCGGTTTAGATTCACGGAGCTTGCTTCTGTGTATCTCTCCAGGAACCCAGGGAGGGAACACCTGGAGGGGGGAAGGGAAATGGTTTATTCCCCTTTGTTGTGAGACTCAAGGAATTTGGGTCTTGGGGTCCCCAGGGAAGGTTGTTGGGGGGACCAGAGTGCCCCAAAACACTCTAAATTTTTGGGTGGTGGCAGCTTTACCAGGTCCAAGCTGGTAACTAAGCTTGGAGGTTTTCATGCTAACCCCCATATTTTGGACGCTAAGGTCCAAATCTGGGAATAGGTTATGACATGGTGTGCAGTGGTGAGATAGATAGAATCCAGAAGCCAGTAGGAATATTATATTTTTCTTTTCTCTGCTAGGGGCTTTTAAGCAGAGAGAAACAGTTTGGTTTTAAAAGGAACCAGAGAGAATTTTTTTTTCTCTGCTCTCTCTTGCAGTTTCTAGCTTGCATGTTAAGCAAGGAACCATTAAGGAGCTATTAAGGGTCTTTTGTGACAATAGCACTCCCATTGAGAGTCACATGCAAATAAAGTGGTTTTTCTGGTTTACTTTACATTTAAAAGATTAGCTAGAGGAAGAAAGGGAAAAAGGCACTGTTGCTAGGCCGACCCCAGGAGGCAACAGAGAAGCTGCAGTTCAGACAATAAACACCAGAGGGCGCCTCAGCACAAGAAAGCAGAAAACATGAGTTCCAAGGAAAGCCTAAGGCAGGACAGAGCACAGCAACAAGCCATAGACAAAGAAAATGAACATAAGAGATGGATAGAACTAATTAATGCAGAACTAGCCAAGGAAGAGGCAGCCCACAAAAGAAAACAACAAGAAGAAGAAGCAGCTCACAGAAGGAAACAAGAAGAAGATGATGCAGGCTGCAGAAGATAGATAGAACTCCAGAGGGAGACCCACCAACAGGCCATGGAATTAGAAAAGGCTAAGCAACAGGCTCCAGCCAATCCTAACAACCCTTCACCAATTATGCTTCCACATCCCAAGAAATTTCCCACCTACAAGGCAGGTGATGACACTGAGGCCTTCTTAGAAAAATTTGAAAGGGCCTGTCTTGGGTACAGCATCCCTGAAGACCAGTACATGGTAGAATTGAGGCCACAGCTCAGTGGACCTTTAGCAGAGGTGGCAGCTGAAATGCCTAAGGAGCAAATGAACAACTATAAACTTTTTCAAACCAAGGCCAGATACAGAATGGGGATAACCCTGGATCATGCCCGTCGACGTTTCAGAACCCAAAAGTGGAAACCAGATGTGTCATTTCCCAAACACGCCTACTATGTTGGGAAAAATTATGAGGCCTGGATATCAGGACACAATGTTAAATCCTTGGAAGAACTGCACCTCCTCATACAAATGGAGCAGTTCTTGGATGGTGTTCCTGAGGACATAACACGGTACAAACAAGATGGAAAACCCAAAAATCTCACCGAGGCGGGGGAGATTGGAGCCCGATGGATGGAAGTGGCAGAAAGCAAGAAAGCTATGGTCAAGGGGAACGAATACCCCAGGGGGCACAACGACCATAAACCCTATAACCGAGGACAGCCAAAGACCTCACATACAACCCAAGTAAAGCCACAGATGCCCTATTCTTCCACCTCACCAGTCTCCAGTAACCCATCTTGACCCAGTGACCAGTCAGATGGAAGATGCTTCAAGTGTAACGAACTGGGACATATCAAGGCCAACTGCCCAAAGACCGCCAACCAAGTGCAGTTCATTACACCACCATCACACCAAAGATCCCCAGGCCCAGATGCCTCTCAAATACCCTTGGAGCGAAGGGAAAATTTGAGAGTGGGCGGAAAGAAGGTTACTGCGTGGAGAGAGACAGGGGCACAAGTGTCAGCTATCTACCAATCCTTTGTAGACCCCAAATTCATCAACCCAAAGGCCCAAGTGACAATTTACCCCTTCATGTCACAAGCTGTAGACTTGCCTACAGCTGAACTGCCTGTCCAGTACAAAGGCTGGTCAGGAATGTGGACTTTTGCAGTCTATGACAATTATCCTATCTCCATGCTACTGGGGGAAGACTTGGCCAACCAGGTGAAGCAGGCCAAGAGAGTGGGAATGGTTACACGTAGCCAAACCAGGCAAGCTTCCATACCCACTCCTGTTCCTGAGCCTTCCACAGACGCCCCATCTGTGTTACCAGAGACCCAGAAAGAGATAGTGGACCCAGATTCCATGTCAACCACTGAAACAGCCACAGCACCTCCAGTCCCAGGCCCGGAACTGGAACAGCAACCAGCACCAGCAATTGCAACCACATCTTCAAACTCAACGCCAGAGGGCACCAGCGAGCCAAAACTGGCAGAAGCAACAGACAGCCATACCCAAAAGGCTCAGCCAGAGCCTGAAATACCCTCAGGTGCGCCAGCGGAGAGCGGTTCACCAGCAACGGAAACAATCCCATCACCTACATCACTTCCAGAGGGACCAAGCCCAAGTCCACAGTCTGAAGAAGAACTGGTGACCCCAGCGTCAAGGGAACAGTTCCAGACTAAGCAGGAAGCAGATGACAGCCTTCAGAAAGCATGGGCGGCGGCACGGAGCATCCCACCGCCTCTCAGCTCTTCTAATCGATCCCGGTTTGTTATAGACCAAGGACTTTTATACAAGGATATTCTTTCTGGTGGACACCGGGAAGAATGGCAGCCGCAAAAACAGTTGGTGGTTCCAGCTAAGTACCGGGGGAAGCTCTTAAGCTTAGCCCATGATCATCTCAGTGGCCATGCTGGGGTGAACAGAACCAAGGACCGGTTGGGGAAGTCCTTCCACTGGGAGGGGATGGGCAAGGATGTTGCCAAGTATGTCCGGTCTTGTGAGGTATGCTAAAGAGTGGGAAAACCCCAAGACCAGGTCAAGGCCCCTCTCCAACCACTCCCCATAATTGAGGTCCCATTTCAGCGAGTAGCTGTGGATATTCTGGGTCCTTTCCCAAAAAAGACGCCCAGAGGAAAGCAGTACGTACTGACTTTCGTGGACTTTGCTACCCGATGGCCGGAAGCAGTAGCTCTAGGCAACACCAGGGCTAACACTGTGTGCCTGGCCCTAACAGACATTTTTGCCAGGGTAGGTTGGCCCTCCGACATCCTTACAGATTCAGGATCTAATTTCCTGGCAGGGACCATGCAAAAACTGTGGGAAACTCATGGGGTGAACCACTTGGTTGCCACCCCTACCACCATCAAACCAATGGCCTGGTGGAAAGGTTTAATGGAACTTTGGGGGCCATGATACGTAAATTTGTCAATGAACACTCAAATAATTGGGACCTAGTGTTGCAGCAGTTGCTGTTTGCCTACAGGGCTGTACCACATCCCAGTTTAGGGTTTTCACCATTTGAACTTGTGTATGGTCACGAGGTTAAGGGGCCATTACAGTTGGTGAAGCAGCAATGGGAGGGGTTTACGCCTTCTCCAGGAACTAACATTCTGGACTTTGTAAGCAACTTACAAAGCACCCTCCGACACTCTTTAGCCCTTGCTAGAGAAAACCTAAAGGATGCTCAGGAAGAGCAAAAGGCCTGGTATGACAGACATACCAGAGAACGTTCCTTCAAAGTAGGAGACCAGGTTATGGTCTTGAAGGCGCAACAGGCCCATAAGATGGAAGCATCATGGGAAGGGCCATTCACGGTCCAAGAGCGCCTGGGAACTGTGAACTACCTCATAGCATTTCCCAATTCCTCACTAAAGCCCAGAATGTACCATGTTAATTCTCTCAAGCCTTTCTATTCCAGAGACTTACAGGTTTGTCAGTTTACAGTCCAGGGAAATAATGCTGAGTGGCCTGACGGTGTCTACTACAACGGGAAAAAAGACGGTGGCGTGGAAGAGGTGAACCTCTCAACCACCCTGGAACGTCCACAGAGGCGACAAATCAAGGAGCTGTGCGCTAGCTTCGCCCCATTGTTCTCAGCCACCCCAGGACGGACTGAACGGGCATACCACTCCATTGACACAGGTAATGCTCACCCAATCAGAACCCCACCCTACCGGGTGTCTCCTCATGCCCAAGCTGCTATAGAACGGGAGATCCAGAACATGCTACAGATTGGTATAATCCGCTCATCTACGAGTGCATGAGCATCTCCAGTGGTTCTCGTACCCAAACCAGATGGGGAAATACGCTTTTGCGTGGACTACTGTAAGCTAAAAGCGGTAACTCGTCCGGACAACTATCCAATGCCACGCACCGATGAGCTATTGGAGAAGTTGGGATGTGCCCAGTTCATCTCTACAATAGACTTAACCAAGGGGTACTGGCAAGTACCACTACATGAACCTGCCAAGGAAAGGTCAGCATTCGTCACCCATGCGGGGGGTATGAATTTAATGTCCTTCCTTTCGGGCTGCGAAATGCACCCGCCACCTTCCAGAGGCTGGTAGATGGTCTACTAGCAGGACTGGGAGAATATGCAGTTACCTACCTCGATGATGTGGCCATTTTTTCAGACTCCTGGCCCGAACACCTACTACACCTGGAAAAGGTCTTTGAGTGCATCAGGCAGGCCGGATTAACTGTTAAGGCCAAAAAGTGTCAAATAGGCCAAAACAGGGTAACTTACCTGGGACACCAGGTGGATCGAGGAACCATAAACCCCCTACAGGCCAAGGTGGATGCTATCCAAAAGTGGCCTGTCCCAAAGTCAAAGAAACAAGTTCAATCCTTCTTAGGCTTGGCCGGGTACTACAGGCGATTTGTACCACACTACAGCCAAATCGCTGCCCCACTGACCGACCTGACCAAAAAGACCCAGCCGAATGCAGTTAAGAGGACTGATGAGTGTCAAAAGGCCTTTACCCAACTTAAGGCAACGCTCATGTCTGACCCTGTGCTCAGGGTCCCGGACTTTGACAAGCCATTCCTAGTAACCACGGATGCATCTGAGCTTGGTATAGGAGCAGTTCTCATGCAGGAAGCAACGGATCACAACTTCCATCCTGTCGTGTTTCTCAGCAAGAAACTGTCTGAGAGGGAAAGTCACTGGTCAGTCAATGAAAAGGAATGCTATGCCATTATGTACGCCCTGGAAAAGCTACGCCCATATGTTTGGGGACGGCGGTTCCAGCTACAAACTGACCGTGCTGCGCTAAAGTGGCTTCATACTGCCAAGGGGAACAACAAGAAACTTCTTCGTTGGAGTTTAGCTCTCCAAGATTTTGATTTTGAAATTCAGCACATCTCAGGCGCTTCTAACAAAGTAGCTGATGCACTCTGCCGTGAGAGTTTCCCAGAATCCAGTAGTTAAAAAGTGTTCTTAAAATGTAAAAGTCTGTTAGTTGTATACTTAGTGGTCTATGTAAAGGTGCATGTGTTGTATTAATCTGTTTATTTTAAAGTTCTAGCAGGAAATCGCCACCAGTGAGCTTCCCCACTGTCTGCAATTTGGGGGGCGTGTCATAAACAGATAGCTAAGGGTTAATGTCTCTTAAACCTGGAAAGGAGTAACCTGAAACACCTGACCAGAGGACCAATCAGGAAACAAGACTTTTTCAAATCTGGGTGGAGGGAAGTTTGTGTGTGAGTCCTTTGTTCCTTGTCTTCTGCCTGTACTCTCTCTCGGCTATGAGAGGATTTCTGTCTCCTGCTTTCTAATCTTCTGTTTCCAAATTGTAAGTACAAAGATAGGAAGACCATAGGTTTGGTTTTTTTGTATTTATATGTGGGTAGTTGCTGGAATGTGTTAAATTGTATTCTTTGTGGATAAGGCTGTTTATTCATATTTCTTTTAAGCAATTGACCCTGTATTTGTCACCTTAATACAGAGAGACCATTTTTATGTATTTTTCTTTCTTTTTACATAAAGCTTTCTTTTTAAGACCTGTTGGAGTTTTTCTTTAATGGGGAACTCCAGGGAATTGAGTCTGTAGCTCACCAGGGAATTGGTGGGAGGAAGAAGTCAGGGGGAAATCTGGGTGTGTTAGATTTACTAGCCTGACTTTGCATTCCCTCTGGGTGAGGGAGGGAGAGGAGAGATTAGCTCTCTCTCAGTACCTATTTCCAGGAATCTTTATGGTTTCAGATTTAGTTCTGAAAGTTTCAGACAGAACTTCATATAGGAATCAGAACTTTCTCCAGAACCCAATAATGATAAGAGCTTGCCAATTGCTATTTCCTGCAGACCTGGAAATGATGTACAAATAAGTCACATCCTTCTCCTTGCAGGTAACAGTTTCATGTACTCCATTTTGAAGGAGCTAAAATAATTTCTTGGAGTTTCATGTCCATACATGATACATCATGTTTCTCCAACAACAATAGAAGTTTAAAACATCTAAAATATCTAAGAATATATCTCTATCTTTCTCTGTCCATCACAGACCTAAAGAAAGGTTTTGTATGTGTTGCCAATTTAATGACTGTGTAGAAAATTGTAATAATTAATTTGTGTTCACTGAACTGATTTAATTGTCATGGGTTTCCGTATACATGTAATTACCATGGCACTTCTATTTTGGAACTTCTCAACTGCACAATAGGTTTATGTTGTTTTTTGCCCGTTTTGTCTCTGCTCTAGCTTTAACACAGTGCAGTAGGGACCTTCTTTAAAAATAAAACTAAGGAACAAGAAAGACTACATGTTCATAATAGCTTCTCTTTTATTCATTGGGGTCTCTGTAAGTGCAGCATGCTGCCACCTTCTGCTATGTTAACAATGTAGCAAGCACTTATTGTAGTTACTTGTTGGCAGCAGTCACTAATGATTGGACTCAATTGCCCTGTGTGAGTGATTTTTGTGTGCTTGCGTACTTTACAGTTCTGTAAAATGTAGAATATTCTATGTGTATAGAAGTTTCCTTGCTGGATTCATGCTCAAAATGGAACAAGAGGGAATAAACTTCTTCCACTATTACATGGCACTATATGGAATATTTTTTCTCTCTCCAACATTTCTGGCAGAAGGCCTATCTGCCAGCACTTTGCACTCCCCTGACCCTTTTTGTTTAGCTCCTAGATTTACTGATATCTTGCTGTGATAAGCATTCCCAGTGTACACATGCTAATAGAGCTTACACGCACCAACTTACATTCATTAGCATTCTTTATAGAACTGAGGTCTTGTCTACACTAAAAAGTTAGGTCGAAGGAAGCTGCCTTAAGTCGACTTGTTAAAGTATGTGTCTACACTACCGGGTCCTTTACGCTGGCCTAAGCTGCCTCTAATGTCAATTTCTGTAATCCATCTCTGAGAGAGGCAGAGCATTTAATTCTATTTTCATGGGTCAACTGTGAGGTAGTGCAGATGCAGCGTTGTGTCATTTGACTTAATTGGCCTCCAGGTGGTGTCCCACTGCTCATCTGTGACTGCTCTGGATATCATTCTCAACTCTGCTGCACTGCAGCCAGATACACAGGAAACAGCCCCTCCCCTGCTAAAGCCCTGGGAATTTTTTATTTTCCATTTCCTGTTTGATCAGCACTGGGAGCATGTCAGCTTGAGCACAACTGATCATGGAGACTACACGCCCAAACGCTCCAGCCTGGTCTGCACGGGAGGTGGTGGATCTCATCGCTGTGTGGGGAGAAGAGTGTGCAGGCAGAGCTCCAATTCAGCAGAAGAAATGCTGACATCTATGCAAAGAGCATTCGTAGAATGCGGGAGAAGGGTTACACGAGGGACACACAGCAGTGCCGTGTGAAAATAGAAGAACTTCGCCAAGTGTACCAGAAGGCAAGGGAGGCGAACAGTCATTCTGGTGCTGAACCCCTAACATGACGGTTCTACAATGAGCTGCATGCGATTCTCAGGGGTGATCCTACCAGCACCCCCACAAGCAACGTGGACACCTCACAGGTGTGTGAGTCTACAGGCAGTAGGGTGACCAGATGCCTTAATTTTATAGGGACAGTCCTGATTTTGGGGTCTTTTTCTTATAGAGGTTCCTATTACCCCCCACCCCCGTCCCAATTTTTCACATTTGCTGTCTGGTCACCCTAAGGGACAACAAGGACGACAATATGGTGGATGATGATGAGGAGGAGGTGAATGGGAGACAGGTGAGCGGTGGATCCATTCTCCCCAGGAGCCAGGAAATAATTTAAAACCTGGAGCCCTGTGGGTCGCAGGACATCACAATGACCTACTTTGATGCTGGGGAAGGCATCTCTGGTGAGTATACAGTTACAATCAAAGTCCAGTTAAACTTTAGTGGGCACATACATTCGGTGGTATTGAATGTTTGCCGTGAAGAAAAAGCGAAGTGCTGTGGTTCTCTTACAAGAGGCTGCTCCAGCTACGAAGAGGGTGGCTCCCGAAAAAGACCATTTATGTGGACTGGGATAGCCCAGGAATCCTCCATCGATATCTCTAGGAAACTTTCATGAAGGTATTCTGCAATCCTTTGCAGAGGTTTCTGGGCAGGGCAGTCTTATTTCTTCCACCGTGGTAGGACACTTTCCACGCAGCTCCTGAATTAATTCTGCTGGCATCATTGTAGTACTCAACATAGCAGCATAAGGACTGGGTCTATACCTAGACACTTGCAGCACCTCCTTTCTTTCTGCCTCTGCCTCTTTTTTTCTTTTTTTGAAAACAGTCTTGCTATGGAAACATTTTATTCATGTACAATGACTCCTTTATTTTTTTCCATGATTGACAGCTGGAAATGTGTCCTTTGGTGTGTCATCAACACCTGAAAGCAGACTTTTGCTGATTAGAAGGAGGAGAAAGAGAATGCGGGAGGATATGTTCACCAAGATTATGAACGCCTCTGGGACAGCTGACACAGTGCTGAAAGCGTAGAGGATTTCACTGTCTAAGAAGTTAAGACATGGACATGGAGAGCAGGAAAGCTTCCAATAAGCAAGAGCATGCGGTGCAGGATGAGATGCTTTGGATTATGAGGGACCAAGCAGACATGTTGAGGCATCTGGTTGAACTGCAGGAACAGAAACAGGAGGGTAGAGTCCCTCTGCAGACTCTGGTGGACAGCCAGCCAGCCAGGGTGCAGAATCACCCTCCTTCAAGGGTTCCTTTTTCCCAAGGTTACTTTTTTTCCCCTGTTCTCCCTCTTTACTTATGTTTGTTAATTAAAGTAAATGGATTCAATAAATACATGTTCTTTACTGAATAGAAGCAGTGAGCTTGGGCAGGGGGTTGGCTTTACAGGGACAGTGATACAAGCCAGGTGAAGCTTTGGGGAAGCACAGTGCAGACAAGCAGCTTACATTACTGTGACTCATTATTGAAATGGCTTTTGAAAGCCTATCAGATACACAGTGCCCTCTCTGTGATTTTTTTATTGCCCTGGTGTCTAGATGCTCAAAAATGGCTGTCATGCAATCTGTCTCAACTGCCCACCCCTGCAGAAAATCCTCCCCCCTGCCTTTTTTTTTTTACAGATATTATGGAGCACACAGCTGGCAGCTATAACCATGGGGATGTTCTCTTCACTAAGGTCCAATCTTATTAGTAAACTTCTCCAGCGCCCTTTTAAATGACCAAAGGCACATTCAACCACGATTCTGCAGTTGCGGAGCCTTTAGTTGAATTGTTCCTTACTGCTGTCCAGATGGCCGGTTTATGGCTTCATGAGCCATGGAAGAAAGTGGTAGGCCGGTGTGAGCAAGGGGTAGGCATCTCAATGTCATCAGTGTTCATTTTTTAGTCTGGAAAGAAAGTCCTGGATTGCAGCTTTTTGAACCAACCCAAGTTCCTAAAGATGCACTCGTCATGACCCTTTCCCAACCATCCTTTGTTGATGTCGGTGAAACATGTCCTGTGATCCAACAGCGCTTGCAACACCATTGAAAAGTATCTCTTTCGGTTTATGTACTCTTTGGCAAGCTGATCTGGTGCCAAGATGGGGATATGCATGCCATCCCATCGCAATTAGGGAATCCCATCATGGCCAAATCATCCATTATGTCCTGCATATTTTCCAGACTCACTACCCTTTGTAGCAGAAGTCGATTAATAACCCTGCACACTTGGAGCACAGCATCTCCCATGGTTGATTTACCTACTCCAAATTGATTCCCCACTGACTGGTAACTGTTTGGCATTGCAAGCTTCCAAATAATGATGGCCACTCGCTTCCCCACTGTCAGAGCAGCTCTCATTTTTGTGTTGCTGAACTGCAGGGCAAGGGAAAGCTCTGCACAAAGTTCCTGGAAGGTGGCCGTCTGCATTCGAAAGTTCTGCAGCCACTGCTCGTCATCCCATACCTGCAAAACGATGCAGTTCCATTAGTCAGTGCTTGTTTCATGGGAGCAGAAACAACACTTAACAGAGTGCAGCTGTTCAGTGACTGCTAGCAGCAACTGTGAATTGCTTTTTTCAATGGCTTTTCAGGGCTGCTTGCAGGACATCGCTATGTTCCGCATGACGGACCCTACTTCAGCTCTGGAAATACTGCAGGAGAAGGTGCAAAGTGTTTGAGATGCTCACAGCAAGAGGGCACATCCGAGCAGGCTCCATGATTCTGGGGTTGTGGCATACACATGGCAGTTTTATGGCATGAAAACCACTGGTTGTTTACCATTAATATGAGGGAGGAGCACAGTGCGTCATGGGATGCCGTCGCAATGTTCCCATTCTCTCCTGTGACAATATTTTGGTCCTATGAAGCATTGCACAAACTTCCCAAAACATACTGCAGCATGATGCACTTTGGGATAGCTACCCACGATGCACTGCTTTGTGGATCAGTGCAGGCACTGCTAGTGAGGACTTACTCCATTGAGACAATGAGCATGGTGTGGCCACACACAATCACCTTAATTAATTTGGAGGCTCGAGGTCAAATTAGATAAAGTCGATTTAATTTTGTAGTGTAGATAAGCCCTGAGGAACATTCCAATAAATTTGTTCTTTCTGTGACATCACAAATATTTATCCCATTTCTGTTCATTAAAAAAATCTCAGAACAATATCAAATATGCAATTTGCAAAGAGTTCTATTGGAAATTAAATAAAAAACCTGAAATGATGCTTTGTCCTACTTTACTTTATGGTATTATCAAATGTACCTATTACATGTTTACAGTCTCAGATGCGGGTGGGTGGAGAGAGGAAGAACTATGAGCTATAGTTTTAAAAAATTATTTTATGTAGTTTAACCCCATTGCTGCTAGTCCTTGCTAAAGTTTCTGTACTACAATGGAATGAAGTGGTGTGTCAGGCAAAGATCTGACATACCTTGAAGGAGCCTGATTTCAAAAATACTTAGCCATCTAGATCCTATCAATATCAGGTCCCTTGAAGGTGTCAAGCTGGACACCCATGAACACTTAGGCCAAAATGTTTGGCTACCAATGAGGCATAGAAAAATATTTAATATTAAACATATACTTGGATAGCATCCAAAACAAAATGATTCTAACCATAAAATAGAAAAAGTTTAATTCTTTTCTGAACCTGTGCATCTACCTCTAGATGCATCTACCTCTAGATGCACTGCCTCTGTGGAACTGTGGGTAGAAGATTGCAATCTGGGAGGAATCTAGAACAGCAAGCCACATGGACAAACAGGTATAGTTTTGGCATAAAATGTGGAGCGGTGCACAGATGGCTCATCTTTGTGCTTATTCATATTTGAATCTGAAATTTGGATTTTGACAGGGAACTTCTATTGACTGGCCCTCCTAGCAGTTGCTGGAACCATGCAGTGAGAAGCTGACTCACTGTGGCTAATAGTGGACTACATATTTTTTTGCTAAAAAAGGAAGATTCCAGTCGATCAAAATGTGTCACCAATTCATATCCGTTTTGGCAAATTGCTTAAGCCAAAATGAAAAATAGCAAAAAGTTTGGTGCTTTTCAGGCTAGACTAACTGGGAACTTTAGAAGAGGAGATGTCACCTGACACAGAAGAAAAGGTGGAGGGGATAGTGCTGTGCTAATGATCTTTAGCCTCAGGGACAGGGCACTCAGCAGAGGGGAGGAGGGAACAACTTCAACAGGAGAGACTGAGAGAAACCCATCTCCAGAACAGCCATTCAGCCTGCTTGTTAGGGCACTCACCTAGGTAGGTGGAGACCTGGGTTCACTGGGCTATTGGGAATGGGGAGGGCACTTCATTTCCACTTTAATTCTATGAGCTGTCCTTCATTTGCTTTGCTTTTATTAACAATACCGAAACCAAACTGTTTTGCTTGATCCAAAATGAAAATGGCACAAGGTTTTGATTTGCTAAACATTTCAGTTTGGTTCAATTCAAATGGCTTTTTTTCTCTCTCTTTCAGAAATGCCACCATATAAAAAATCAGTTATCTGCCCTGCTCTAGATATTGATTATTAATGGTGTCATTTGTATAAACGTTGCGGGAGTGTCTCTGTGGGCAGAAGGAATTAATGTCTAGAACAGAAAGGTGTATGAACTAAGAATCCAGAAATAGCCAAGCTGGGAGAGAAAACATAGACTATAGTTTCTGTTTTTGATGATGTTTGAACGACTAACGGGTATGTTTGACATATATTCAGTTTCTTTAGATTCTGTTGAGATCAGGCTGGAAACGTTACCTGCTTCTATGGATCACTAGATTTCAGTTTAAAAAAAAAGTTGGTGATATCTTGGCCCTACTGAAGTCAATGGAAGTTTAGCCATTGGCTTCAATAAAGCCAGGATATTGCCTTTAGACTCAGTGGGAAAGCCCTAGTGGAGTTATGCATACAAAGGTAACAATCTGTAGTAGGTATGTTAATACTCCAATTCAGATTGGGAATGTCAAAGCAGCTGGCACTAAACTGTCATGTTGTTACATAAGATCAGTTATTGAAGGCGCCAAACCAGAATGTCAAATCTCTAAAATCCTTCCTAGGAAAGACAAAAAAAGCATTTAAATATTTATTTTTCCTTTATCAGGTAATTCTGGTTTTAATTGGCAGATGAGTGGATGAACTAATGGTTAGATCAAGTAACATGCAACCGCTAGTCTGCTGCAGTATGGCACTCTCCTTATTGTCCCAAAGTACTGGGCAAGCAGGAATTTCATGATCATTTACAATTCTACAGTGATTCCACAAAATAAGGCTTTAAAAATGAATGAGAAGGAAACAAGTTTTCCTGTTGCCTTTTTTTTTTTTTAATTCTAGGGAATGAGTTATATTATGCAGTCCCCTATGTTTAATATAACTGACTCAGATGACAAAGTCCATTACTGTTGGTAAACAACAGAGAAAAGATGATCCATCCCCTCCAAAAAACACCCCAAAACCCCACAATCTTTTATTTAAAATTTGGCACATTACCTGCCAATTATTTCATTACTTTTGGAATGCAAAGGCAGCATTTATGTTTAATGTGGTTAGCAAAAAGAAATGGAAAGGGGGAGGGGGATGTCTTAATTAAGCTTAGTAGTGTGTAAGCTGAAATGCCTTTTTGTCCAGACAGCTCAAACAAACAGCTGTGTAGTTGGTGAACACCCAGATGGTATGGTGGTTTTATTCTGTAACTTTTGCTCACCCCATAGGAGCGCTTTCTCTCCTAGAGTCCCAGGCTACAAAGAGACTGAAAAAATACTGCAAAGCAACTCCTTTATATAACCAGGGATTTATTTGTATTGCACAGTGTTATAAAAGCAGTGCTACGAAGTCTATGAGAATGCTACAAATAGCACTGGAGTATGATCTGGCTGGCATAGAGCTACTAAAGTGCTGCAGTACCTATTTTGGGCTGAAACTTCTACTCAGGTGTAACATGTTATTTAGTAATGATGAATTGTGATGATCATGCCCCCTGGAGTTTTCATTAAAAGGACATCAGTGCTCATATTGCTGACAGCTATTCAAATCTCTTCTTTAACTCTAAAGGGAGAGTTGTTTTCAGATCCATTCCTCTTTTAAATTCCAATAAGGGAGGCTTCTCCCAGATTGAAAAGAGACTGATTACAAAATTTCTGTGTGGTCGAAAAAGAGGAAATCACTGATTTCCAAAGGACTGGTGCTGTGCTACTAGAGCAGTGGGGGGCAACCTGCGGCCCACCAGGGTAATCCACTGGCAGGCTGCCACACAGTTTGTTTACATTTGCACTGCCGCCCGCAGCTCGTAGTGGCCACGGTTTGCTGTTCCCAGCCAATGGGAGCTGCGGGAAGCGGTGGCCAGCACGTCCCTGTGGCCCGTGTCACTTCCTGTAGCCCCCATTGGCCGGAAACAGTGAACCGCAGCCACTGGAAGCTACAGGCAGCCGTGCAAATGTAAACAAATTATCTGGGAGCCCGTGGGCCACAGGTTGCCCCTCACTATATTAGAAGATGTACAAACATCTGTTCTCTGTATAGTGTGCAGTGCTATACAGTCAACAGGATACTTTAGGGGAGCTTCTAAATCAGGGATTCTCAGCTTGGGGTGGGGGTCACGAGGTTATTACGTTGGGGGCCACAAGCTGTCAGCCTCCTCCCCCTAATCCCCGCTTTGCCTCCAGCATTTATAATGGTGTTAAATATATAAAAATGTTTTTAATTTTTAAGGGGGGGAAGGGTCACACTCAGAGGCTTGCTATGTGAAAGGGGTCACCAGTACGAAAGTTTGAGAACCACTGTTCTAGATGTACGGTGTTGTTGATGTATCATTAACAGATCTGGAACTGGAAGTTATTCAACACTGGGCAAGTTGTTTCTAGAGAGACAAAATGTGCTCTGTCCCTTGTAGTACTGTTTCACTCTGGAGTTTCCTCAGGTTAATGTAGACAACTGTATTCTAAGGTATATTTTTCAACTGATCATGGGCGGCATGTATTGTAGGCTGGGGGAGGCTATGCCTCCCCAAATAGCCCTGCATGACCCCGCCCACGCTCTGCCCCGAGGCCCCTCCAGCTTGCAGCTAGTTGGCCCCTGCCCAGGCAGGCTGCTCCTTTTTAAACATCAACATTAATGATTTCACTGCTCATAAAGGCATGTAAAAAAGAAAAGGACATATCAAAATATGACGATCTATAATGGTTTTAAGTGTGCGCGTGTGCTGGAGATATGCTGGATCTGCAAAGATATATTAAAAAAAACAGGGATGGACAGGTCTTTAACAACACATAGCAGGTTTAAAGGGTGCATGGTTGGTTTTAGTTTTCCAGAAAGGAAGCTCAGGGTATGTCTACATTTAAACATTGTAGTGGCACGGTTGCACCAGTGCAGCCCCTCAGTGAGAGCACTACCTACGCTGACGGAGGGTTCTCTCGTTGTTCCTGAAAGGCGGAAGCTAGGTCAACAGGAGAATTCTCCCATCTACCTAGCTCTGTATACACGGGCATTAGGTCAGTTTAACTGCATTGATCAGCGGTAGGGATTTTTCACATCTCAAAGTGATGCAGTTGTACTGACCTAATATCCTGGCATAGACCAGGCCTCAGCTTTCAAACATTAGGGAAATGCTGGTTTAGATAACTGAAATTCATGGCACTAAATTTTTTTCCCCATGCAATCCTCCCAATTAACCAGAAGGGCCTATTATCAGGATTCAGTGTAGAATTTGTTGTAGTTAAAGGAATAATGGAAATGGGACTTTTGTAAAACAAAATACAAAATGTGCAATTTCACTTGAAACGTAGAGAATAAGTTTGTGTTCATTCCAGTAACCAAAGACGACTTGAGTTCACATCTTAATTTTGTTTAAAACTAAACTGCATTTGTGTGATTACCTGAAGAGAATTTACCTCCAGCTGTATGTTTTTAGACTGAGGTTTTTGTTTGATTTTATTACCTTTCTCTGAAGAATCAGAAGCTGAGCACCGCTGTAGCCAGGATACCAAATTAAAGGCTTGATTGGCCTATGTTACATAAGAAGTTAGACTTGGTGATCACATTGTCTTTTCTGGCCTTGGATCTTGCTCCTACTGAAGGTAATGGAAAAAAGTCCTCCTATTGATTTCAATGGGAGCAAGAGCCTGGTCCTAAATCGGCTGTTGTGGTATTGGAAACCCAGTGCTCCTCATCTGTCTTTTTTTTTATGGCAACACTGAAAAACTACTAGACACTCTGGCCTGATTGTCTCTTCTTAAGAGTGTGATTGAATTGTAAGAGGAAGCGTTCTTTCATTTAGGATTAAAGTGCATAGACAAAGCCATAGGGTGAGAAGCTGACCATTTTAGCCTGCACGTCTCAAGCAACTAACACATATTCACATTGTAGGTCACTAAATTCACTCACATAAGAATCAAATATATGGGTAACTTTCTAATTAAAAGGCTCAACATTTGTTGTCACTGAAATATGCAGCCCAGGGAGCCCACTGTATTTTTCAGGAGCGCTTGCCAAAACTCTTGGTACTTTAATGTTAAACAGTCAACCTCTTGATTTAGTTCTCAAGTTTCACAGCTCTTTGCTTAGTCTCCAGGAAACTTTAATACCCTTGTTAAACATAAATTAACCAGGAGGCAAGCTTGTATCATTTACTGCTGTTTTGCATGTGGGCTAGCTTGGCCTGCCTCCCAGTTTGGGAGAAACTGAAAAATTTCTTTTCTCATATTGCTCTGAAAACTCTGTGGTTTTTTTTTTGTTTTTAATTTATATGATGTGACACTGTGGCTTGTCATGAAATTTTTTGAAAGAGTTTTTTTTACCCAGCAAATATTTATTTCAGATAGAGACTATTCACGGTGAAGATACTGGCAGAGGAGAATGAAGCGAGTGTCTTTGCATTTAGCAGCATGATACTGCATGCTCATTTCTCAAACTGAAGTCTCTGCTATAATAAATTGCTTAAATTACTGTAAATCCTTCTTTGATTAGCTACTACCTACATGTCAGAATAGATTAGATATTTTGCTTTTCCAAAAGGGTGTTCTGGGTGGTATTTTAAAATGTTATAAAATGAATAAAAACACATTTTCCCTAATAATAATGCAGGAGAAAGGAAGAGGGAAGGGTATAAATCATGACTGCAGTCACTCCACGTTTAATTATATTGTATAAATAGTTCACAAACACTTAATGGGAGAATCACCTATCAAACGAGAGAAGGAATTTTTACACTAAGGGTGTGAGTTATGACCATACTGCAGCACATCAAGGAAATACTAACAAAAATGTGATTGTTCACACCATCATGACAAAACAAAGATGAAGGCTGAAACAAAACAACCCCCTCCTCAAAAAAAATCAGACTAGTTATTAGAAATATGCAAAATCTTTAGTTTGCAGTAATGTGAAACTTGAAGTGTTTTGGTGTTTGATCCCAAAACAAAATTCAACGTTCTATTGATGGACTGGCCTGTAGCCTGATTCCCCCAAACCTATAGTATCTTAGGGGTAAGGGGGGCTGGGAAGATGACCGGCTCTTCCCAACTCTTCTTTAGCAATAGTGGCCTAAATACTCAAAGAGGATCTGGTTCTGTAGCTGAATTTGTCCATTATCTCTAAGCAATAAGCTTCACTTGCTCTTTTGTCTGTGCCCTATTTGAGCCCCAGCTGAACCTCTAAACTGAACCCTAAATGGGCTTGGATCTCTTATCTTTAAGTGAACAATCCTATTCAGCCCAGGTTAGAGCAACCATAGGAAGTCTCTGTTTTAAAGAACAGCAAAAGAAAATATAGGAGTGGCAGTGAGCAGGGGCGGCTCTAGGCATTTTGCCACCTCAAGCATGGCAGGCAGGCTGCCTTCAGCGTCTTGCCTGCGGGAGGTCCGGAGAAGCCGTGGGACCAGCGAACCCTCCGCAGGCATGCCGCCGAAGGCAGCCTGCCTGCCGCCCTCGTGGTGACCGGCAGAGCGCCCCCAGTGGCTTGCCGCCCCAAACATGCTCTTGGCGTGCTGGGGCCTGGAGCCGCCTCTGGCACTGAGGAACCTATGGCATTGTGAAATATCTTACTTAGGATCCAGCAGAAGTCTAATAAAGCTAATACTGAAACTTAAGGTCTGTGGATAAATTCTATAGTAAATTGCTGGACCACACTCTGAAATATATTTAAGACACAAAATAGCCAGTATCAGGTTTATTGTTCTAAGCGAATAATAATTTAGTACAGGAAAAATGATCTATACAATACCAGCCTCCAGGAAGCTGTTTTGTGCAGCAATGTTACGTTCACCTTAAGCAGAGGGTGTGTTCCATAAATCTAACCCATCAGTTTGTCCCAGTTCTCTAACTTCTTGTTCTGTTCCTTCCTTATCTTTGTTTGGGATACTAGCATTTAGGTACTGGTCTGTGAAGGTATTCTAAAGGACCAGGGCATAGGTGGTCTGGCCTAGCGGTCACAGCTAGGCTGAGGCCTACCCACCAGGAACGGGAGTCATCGGGCAGGAGTTGGAGGAATCACAAGGCCAGGTCCTGTAAATGGGGGTCCAAGTCAGGCTGGAGTCAGAGGTTGGAGATCAGAGGCAGTACCAAGCTCGAATCAAGAGAGAGAGGAATTGGGGTCAAAGTCAGGTTGGAGTCACAGACCAGGAAACAAGGAAAAGTCTGGCATTGCAGCAGTCCAAGGTCTGTGCAGTTGCCTAGACAACTTCCTGGGGCAACCCTTGGGGTTAAGTATTGGCACTTGGCCAATCATAGGGCCTCGGGGCACTATCACTCTGGGGTACTATCACTTCCTGCAGCACCTACTCTCCACAGTGCTCCCTCAGTCTACCTCTGTGTGTGTGTGTGTGTGTGTATATATATATATACACAAGCTAGCCAAGATATATTTGTCAACAAGACAACTTATACATTGTTAATTGTTATAATTAAGGTGACACCTTGGACAAATTAATATATGATGCAGTGATGAAAGCCTTTATATGTGATTTAAAGTGTCTTACCAAAAAGGTCTAAGCAGCAATACATAATTAACAGAGCTAAAATTAATACACTTTGTAACATAAGCAAAGCCTTAAATGCAACTTCTATCCTAGTGTGGGAAATCCATGTTTCAAGATCCCCATCATGGACAAAGTCATTCAAGGCTTGTTTTGCCTTGTGCACATCATTGTCAAACTGAACAATGTGTGTCTTTGTCTAGTAATGTTTTTAAATTTAAAGTGAGTGGATTTAATATGCATGTTCATACTAGTAATACCTTTCAATTTCAGCCTGATATTGGGGTTCACTTTGGATAATAGATTTATTTTGATAAACCGCCATAGGCATTATCATAGTGTATCCTACAGTCAGGGCCAGCGCTTCCATTTAGTTGACCTAGGCAATCGTCTAGGGTGCGAGGATTTGGGGGAAGGGCTGCATTTTGCCATCCTCAGCGGCAATTCGAAGGCAGAGGGTCCTTCCGCGCTCTGGGTCTTGGCGGAAATTCTACGGCGAGTCCTTCACTCGCTCTGGGACCCACCGCAAAACTGCCCCGAAGACCAGGAGCGTGGAAGGACTGCTCCCCCTCTGCAGAATTGCCGCCAACAACGGGGAGTGAGGAAGGACCCCCACCTAGGGCGCCAAAAACCTTGGCGCCACTCCTGCCTACAGTGCTATGTACAGGAGGAATATGACAGAAATTTGGAGTAGTGTTAGGCCTCCACATGTAAATTCCTTGTAATTAGCTATTACACAGTCCAGTCCAGTTATATTGTTACCCTTACTGCTATCCCATTGTCCTAGCCTAAGCCGTTGTAACAGCACACTACAGTTGTGATGTTAAAAACTTTCCTGGAACTACAAGCTGAGTGCAGTGCTCTTCAAGCTTCCATTGCCACATGATACACCAGTAGTTGAGGTAGATCCAATTGCTCCTTGTAGATTCTGTCTTCCAGATAATCTACTGAATGGACAGTAGCCAATTTGTCAAACAATGCTGTGTCAGGATCCAGTACTGGTAGTGATAATGTAAAAGAAATATTTATGGAATTAGACACTGAGCAAGATTGTTTTGAATAATATGTGCCTCGATTAGGATGTAGTGTCACTGACCCCAAATTATGAATGGTACTAAAAAGGAATTTGTCTACATGAGTCAAAACACTGCCAGTTAGTCATAGTTTTTTGTTATACACTGAGGGCATTATCTGTTAGCTAACTGTTCATCTTTATTAAATTCAGGCCTGGCTGGCTGCACAAGTGTATGTGAGATTAATGAACACTAGCATCCCACCCTTTACTGACTGCTATTACCCTCCAAACAGTTAGGTCGAGACTGCAGACTCCTTGGTTTAACTGATGTTTTGGCTAGATGACTCCTGGTTAGGAGAATCTTCATTCTTACAACCAGCATGATATGTGATACTCTCCTGAGACACAAGGCAGGTGAGGCAATATCTGTTACTGGAGGAATTTCTGTTGGTGAGAGAGCATAGGTGCCAAATCCGTGGGTGCTCTGGAGCTGGAACAGCCATGGGGAAAAATTAGCAGGTGCTCCGCACCCACCTCCACTCCTCACCTCCTTCTACCCCCCCCAGAGCACCATGTCCCTGCTCCTCCCCCTCCCAGAGCTACCTTCCCCCTCCCACTGCCTAACAGCTGTTTGATGGCACTTAGGACTTTCAAGGAGGGAGGGGAAGGAGTGGGGACCTGGTGTGCTCAGGAGAGGAGATGGACAAGAGGCGGGGCAGGGGCGGGGACCTGGGGGAAGAGGGTGGAATGGGGGTGGGGAGCGGGTGGGACTTGGGGGAAGAAGAGGGGTGGGGCGGGGCTAGGAGTGGGGGGATATAGCACCCACCAGACAGATGGGAAGTTGGCACCTATGTGAGAGAGACAAGTTTTCGAGCTACACAGTGCTCTTCTTCAGGTCTGGAAAAGGAACTGAGAGTGTTACAGCTAAATATAAGATCAAGTAGATGGTTGAGCATAAGGAGTTAGTACATATTCTAAGGGACCATTCAAGGTGAAATGGCCTGTTAACATCCCCATAGTCATAGGACAAAAAGGGGGGTTAGTGGGTGACAAATTGCTGTAATAAGCCATAGATCCAGTGTCTTTGTTCAGATTATGAGTTAGTATCTAGCTGAGTTATGAATTTAAGCTCCCAGGCTAGTCTTTGAAAGTGTTGTGTGAAGATGAAGACTGACAGGTCAATACAGAGTAATCACTTTGTGAAAAATATTCACCCACAAGTGATAGGGTGTCTGTTATTTAACACTTTCCTGTGTGAGTTCATTCAAGAGCATAGTAATTGTCTAGTTTCACCCACACAGTTGTTTTGGGGGCATTGAGTACCCTGGATGAGGTACACCACATGTAATAGGCATATGTAGGACCCATGGATCATGAAAGGTGTGTTGACCATTGCAACAGTGGAGATATCTCTGCAGGTTTTGCATCTGTTTGCTGTGGCAGTGTGTGGTGCTGCCTTGAGTTGGTGTTTCCTGGTCCATGGGGATCTTGTTTCTGATGATAAGCTTGGAGAGGCAGGGATGTTGTCTGAAGGCCAGAAAAGGAGGTTTGGAAAGATTTCTTTCAGGATGGGATCCCCATCAACCATAGGTTATAATTATTTGATGATATTCTGTATGGGTTCCAGTGTGGTGTGGTAGGTGACAACTAGGGATATGCAATTGGAGGGGGGCTTCTTTTTGTACTGAGTAGGTCGTCTCTGGGTATTTGGGTGGTCCATTCCGTATTGTGAGCTACTTCTCTGGTGGAGTGTCCTTATCTGGTGAAGGTGGTTTTGAGTGTGTTAAGGTGTATATCCCAGCTATAGAAGGACCTTTACTGTGATGCCCTGTCCTTTTAAATGTTTGAGCAACCCCTTCCCCCAGTGAAAAGCGCCATTTTCATGTTAGTTTCAGTTTTGCAGCCAGAACAATAAACCACCACAACTGTGTTTCTATCAGCTCCCTCTATGTCTATCTCCTTCTCTGCTGGATCCAAATATAACACTCAGGGCATGGTTACACTTGCAGATGTAGATCACTTTGAGTTAAACCAGCCTTCGGAGAGCGCAGTAGGGGAAGCGCTACAGTCTGTCCACACTAACAGCTGCAAGCGCACTGGCATGGCCACATTTGCGGCACTTGCAGCAGTATTGGGAGCAGTGCATTAGGGGCAGCTATCCCACAGACCACCTCTTCCCATTCTGGTGCTGTGGCTTGTGGGAAGGGTGCGGGGCATTCTGGGTCCTGTCCCAATGCCCCATGATGCATCGGTTCGCATCCCAGCAATCCCTGTGTTTCCGTCCACGTTTGGTGCCATCTTTCAATGTTTTTTTGTGCTGCTCTCTCTGTCTTCCCTTTCTGGTCTGTGGGAATGGAGCCCAAACTGCTGAGGAATATGCTGATGAGTCTCGCCAGCACGTCACATTTGGCAGTCAAGTTACTCCTTAAGATCCAAACTGACGGTGAGGACTCCGACCATGATATCGACTTGAGTAACGCATATGACACGAGATTGCTTGTGACATTCACAGACATGCTCACCACCATGGAATGCTGCTTTTGGGCTCGGGAAACAAGCACTGAGTGGTGGGATCACATCGTCATGCAAGTCTGAGATGACAATAAGTGGCTGCAGAACTTTTGGACGAGAAAAGCCATGGGACTGCGTGATGAGCTCACCACCACCCTGTGGTGACACAAGATTGAGAGCTGCCTTCATGGTGGAGAAGCAGGTGGCTATTGCAATGTGGAAACTGGCAACTCCAGCCAGATACCGATCGGTCGTTAACCAGTTTGGAGTGGGAAAGTCGACCTTTGGAATCGTGTTTATGCAAGTTTGCAGGGCCATTAATCGCATCCTGCTCAGAAAAATCCTGACTCTGGGTAACATGCATGACATTGTGGCTGGCTTTGCACAAATGGATTTCCCTAACTGCGGAGAGGCGATAGATGGGACTCATATTCCAATTCTCGCACCAGCCCACCTAACCACTGAGTACATTAAACAGAAGGGGTATTTCTCTATGGTTCTCCAGGCACTTGTGGGTCACCATGGGCATTTCATTGACATTAATGCAGGCTGGCCCAGAAAGGTGCATGGCGCATGCATCTTTTGGAACACTGGCCTGTTCAGGAAGCTGCAAGCCGGGACTTTTTCCTCAGACCAGAAGATCACTGTAGGGGAAGTTGAAATGCCAATTGTGATCCTTGGAGACCTCGCTTATTCTTTAATACCGTGGCTCATGAAACCCTACACAGAGTGTCTTGACAGCAGCAAGGAGCTGTTCAACAACAGGCTGAGCCTGTGCAGAATGATTGTGGAGAGTGCTTTTGGCTGTTTAAAGGGGTGCTGGCGCTCTGTGTATGGGAAGCTGGACCTGGCTGATGACAGTATCCCTGCGGTTATATTCATGTGCTGTACCCTCCATAACATTTGTGAAGGGAAGGGTGAAAGATTCACTCGGGCATGGAACTCAGAGGTTCAACACCTGGAGGCTGAATTTGAACAGCCAGAGAGCAGGGCTAGTATAGGGGCCCAGTGCGGGGCTGCAAGGATTAGGGATGCCTTGAGGGAGCAATCTGAGGCTGAAAGCCACCAGTAATATTTGGTGCCCTGCACGGGAGTGAAGTGCAGTGGTTCCAATGTTAGTAGTAATCTATGTTTGCTACACAGACTTTCAGTGCCTGTTGCTTTCCTGGGCTAAGATATCTTTTACTTTATGCAATAACAAAGAATGTTTTCAAAGCCAAAAAATCCATTTATTGAAAAGAAAATGCATTTATTGAAAAGAAACACAACTGTTTGGGAAACAGAAAGGGGTGTGGAATGGTACAATCACAGATTTGCATATGTCCTGTTATCATACTCAGCCTTTCTGTCTGGAGTGCTGTGCAATGAGTGCTGTACTTCAGGATGGCTATACTGCATGGTGATGGGGGTTGAGTGCAGTGGGTAAGAGTTGTAGTTTTCAGGGCTGGGTGGTGAAGCTACAGGTTTTGGAGGCAGCTGGTGGTGCTAAGAATCCAGATATTGGAGAAAGTGGGTTGGAGGTGAAATGGGGGCACAAGGAAAAGAGTTTTGGGACAAGGGCTGCAAGGGGGGGTGGCATGGTAGTGCTCCACCTGCATGGCTACGAGCACTTGGATAGAGTCCGCTTGGTGCTCCATGATGCTTATCAGCTGATCCGTGCTTTGCTGCCGGAGCACCGTGCTTTTGTGGTGGCACTCCTCATTCTGCTCGCGGATCCTCTTTTTGCTCTCCCTCCACTCCTGCTGTTTTAGATTCTCTTTAAGTCACTGCTGCATTACTTCATGCAGCATGTCTTCTTTACTTCTATGTGGCCTCTTCCTGATTCTTTGCAGTCTCTTGGCCAGTGATAACATGGATGGCTGAGATCTCAAGGTTGCATCTCTAAAGGCAAAATGCAACACTTAACAGAGGCAGCATTGTTCACACCAGACAGAGAAATGATTCCCCCATACTTAAGGAGGGCAAGCACAGTCTACACAATAGCATAATTTGCCCGTCCCAAAGCGAGCGCACATAACCCATGGAAGTCCAAAAATGGTGAGTAAGAACAGGGTCAAGCATGACTGATTGTTTCACGGCTGTACTGTCCTCTGGTCTTCTGTGCCTTGGGGAGAGCCAGCAGCTGCAGAGGGCACCTATACTGAATGCTGTCCTCACATTTTCCACAGGAGTTCATTCTGGAAGATATCTCGGTGTTCAGGGTGACCTGGGAAGCAAGAGAGGGTCTTCTACTACAATGAGACTTACGCCCTGGCCCATATGCAGCTTGTCTGTGTGCAGCAATGGTCCCCCCGCCCTCCACAGCACAGTGGCGTGGACATGTTAGTCTAACTGGGACAAGGACCACAGTGGCTCTCCCAAGAAACTTGTGCATGGGTATTGCCCAAGTTCTGGATGAGACCTTTGAAGAGATCACTGAGGCCGATAACCGCAATGTGAGAGAGCGCATCAACGTCCTGTTCCGCATCTAGGCATGCATGCGGCCCTAACCCTCCTCACCCCAAGAGCCCACACCAAATAACTTCCTTCCCAAAATAAAAGCTGCTTACCAGGAACGTCCTTTGGTGTTTGTCCTTCCCCAAGCACTGTTCGCCATGACTGGCTACTTTCCTCTTGGCTTGAGAACAGTTCCTGGTTGCATGCATCTAGGGATTCCGGGGTGTCTTCCTCCACCTCAGCACCCTCGCTCCCGCTTTGCTCCTCCCAGAGAATTTAAAGGGCAGGTCTGACGGTTGGTCACCAGAGGACAGGGCAGTAGAGTTCAAACTGATGACCAGAGTGGCTAGAACAGGCATTGTGGGACACTTCTGGGAGCCGATAAGAGCACATTAACAGACCAGGACATCCACACTGGTGCCACAGCGCTCCAGCGGATGCACATCAAACATTATTCCACTCGCCGAGGTGGATTACCAGGAGCACTCTTGCCGCGGAGTCAGAACGTTCTACATGCCTTGCCAGTGTGGACATGTTGTGAGTTAGAGCGCACTGTGCTGCTTTAATGTGCTCTAACTTACAAGTATAGCCATGCCCTTAGATTCTACTTAAGGATGCAATAGAGGGGAACATGGTCACACACACACATACAGGCCTTGATCCTGCTTAAACATGGGTGTAACTTTACTCATAGCCCCACTTACTTAGGTGAGTAAACTTTATACCTGTGCGATGCTTAAATATTTGCAGATTTGGGGATGCAGTGAAGTCAATGGCAAATGAATCCAATGATATCAATGAGAGCACGACTAGATGATGTGGGGGAGACACAACTCATAAATTAGTTCCCTTTATTTTGGCCCTTTAATTTTTGCTACCTTTCTCTAGCTGAAGTTCCCCCTAGGGATCCCTTTAAAGGGGTGCTCTGCACAGCTTATGCTATTGGTTTGCTGAGGAATCACCATATTGTTGTTTGTGTCCCTCTTAGTCCTATGCTATGCTGCCCCCATCAAAAGCAAGCTCAGCTGTTACCTGCTTGTGAAGATATAAGGGATACCATTCCTTTGTGGTCACGGGCCTGCAGCTGGGTGGATTGCTGACTAACCCTGTCTGATGCACATGGAACTGAATTAGCTAATGCTTATAAAGAAGGGCAGCAGGAATCGGAGGAGGGGACTGTAAACTTCCTCCAGGAAGCTGAGGGGATTAGGGGCAGTCCTTCCACTGGACTGCTACTGAAAAGAGGAATTGCTCCATGAAACCAAATGGACAGAAGGGAGATTATGTGGACATGGGAGGCAAGTTTGTAGAAATTTTGGTGGTGCCCAGAACCCCCCCCCCCCCAACTCCGCCCCCTCAAACTCCGCCTCCACCTGCCTAAGGCTCTGGGCGGAGTATCAGGGGGGAGGTCTGGGGTGCATGTCCTGGGCTGGGGATTAGGGTGCAGGAGAGGTGCAGGCTTTGGGAAGGAGTTTGGGTGCTGGGTGCAGGCTCTGGGCTGGGGCAAGGGGTGGGTGTGCAGGAGTGGGTGAGGGGTGCAGGCTCTGGGCTGGTGATGTGGGTGTAGGAAGGGGTGAGGAGTACAGGCTCTGGGAGGGAGTTTGGGAGCTGGGTGCAGGCTCTGGGCTGGAGCAGGGGGTGGGGTGTGCAGGAGGGGGTGAGGGGTGCAGACTTTGGGACGGAGTTTGGGTGCAGGCTCGGCTGGGGGTGGGGGTGTAGGAAGGGGGAGATGGTGCACGCTGGTGCAGAGGATCAGGCTGCAGGGGAATGAGGGTTGGGGCTGAGGATGAGGAGTTCATGATGCGGGGGAGGCTCAGAGCTGGGGCAGAGGCTCAGGGTGCAGGGGAATGAGGGCTCTGGCTGGGTCTGAGGATTAGGGTGCAGAAGGATGAGGGCTCTGGCTGGCGAAGAGGATCAGGGTGCAGAGGGATGAGGGCTCTGGCTGGGGATGAGGATTCGGGTGCAGGGGGATGAGAGCTCTGGCTGGGAATGAAGGGTTCATGATGTGGAGGGATGAGGGCTCTTTCTGGGGATGAGGATTAGGGTGTAGGAGGATGAGGGCTCTGGCTGGGGATGAGGATTAGGGTGCAGGGGGATGAGGGCTCTGGCTGGGGCAGAGGATTAGGGTGCAGGGGGATGAGGGCTCTGGCTGGGGCAGAGGATTAGGGTGCAGGGGGATGAGGGGTCTGGCTGGGGATGAGGGTTTGGGATGTTGGAGAGGCTCAGGGCTAGGACAGAAGATGAGGGTAAGTGCAGCCTGCCCTGCCATTAGTGGATGGCAGACGCTAGGACCCTGGGGCAGCAGACAGCAGTTCTGCCAGGAGCCGTTCTCTGGCAGCATGAGCAGGCAGGGACGCAGCGGAGGGGGGACGCAGGGGGAGAGGTGGAAGGTGGAGGCCGGGATCCGCTCCAGGCAGGGACGCGGCGGGGCGGGGCAGTGGGGGGAGACCCGCGGGGGCCGGGGCCAGGACCCGATCCAGGCAGGGCTGGGGGAGAGACCCAGCTCCAAATATTGCTGGAGCAGGGCCCTCAGCCCTGAATATTCCTGGAGCCCGGGCACCTCGAGCCCATATAACCTGCCGCCTATATATATGGAGTCTTCTATTCCTGAAAGACAAGAAATTTTGGCTCCTGGAATTACTGCCATGAGGGTTGGGGAAGGGACAACTTGGCCTGCCCAGACTTTTGAGAGAAGAGTTTGTAAGGTTTTGATTTTGTTTGTTCTTAAACCTGCTGGAAACTGTTTCCCTGGATTCCCTCAGAGAGCTCAAAGTAAATTAACACAGGGAGTGAACTGACTCAGCAGGAGCAAAGCTGGGTCTGGTAGGAGGAGGGCGCTATAAGATAGGCCCTAATCTTTTTACCTTGCCTCTGCCCCCTGTTTGTGCAATGCCTCAGTCCCAAGTATTCTGGTTGCTTGGGGCTCTTTGAGTGAGTGTTTCTGGAAGATGAGGGACAAGAAGCCTTGGTTATGGCTTGAGCACCTTTTGCATGTGAATTGGGGGTATGATCTGGTCCACAGTAAAGACTTGACCCAGGGTTAGTTCTAAGAAAGTTAGGAATTATAAATGAGAATAGGAACTACTGTCCTTAAGGACAGGAGCTGTGTAAAAAGCTTGAAGGATGGTTCTATAGCTAGGTACTGCTCTGGAGAACTCAATCCAGGCCCCTTTCTTCCCCACCCCAAACATACACACAGATGATATGGATCCTAGGACACAGCTATACTAAAGAGTATAGTGATGCATATACAGTGGCACCACTGTAAGCTCTCGAATGTAGCTGCTCTATGCTGACAAGCACTCTCCGAGTGAGCTTAGCTTCTGCTGCTCACGGGGGTTGGAGTAGTTATGTCAGTTAGAGAAGCTGACATAGTGCTGTCCACACCAGCCCTTATGTCAGTGTAACTTATGTCACTCAAGAGGATGAATAAATCTTGCTGATATAAGCTGTAATGTAGACATAGCCTTAATCATTCTTTTTTTGGCCCCAGATGTTTAAATTTGCATTCCCTTCATTTCCCCCTCCACTCAAGATCCCAGCTCATAGGTCAGGGAGAGGGGCCCAAAAACCCTTAATTCGTCTATGATTCTAGGGTTGGAAGAGACCTCAGGAGGTCATCTAGTCCAGTCCCCTGCTCAAAGCAGGACCAGCCCCAACTAAATCATCCCAGCCACGGCTTTTTCAATCTGGGCCTTAAAAACCTCAAAGGATGGAGACTCCACCTCCCTAGGTAACCCATTCCAGTGCTTCACGACCATCCTAATATCCAACTTAGACCTTCCCCACTGCAGCTTGAGACCATTGCTCCTTGTTCTCTCTTCTGCCACCACTGAGAACAGCTTAGCTCCATCCTCTTTGGAACCCCCCTTCAGGTAGTTGAAAGCTGGGTGGCAATTTGCCTCAGGCCCTGCAGGGGCCTCCATGAGAATATACTATTCTATAGTATTGCAACTTTTTTTTAATGGAAGGGGCCCCTGAAATTGCTTTTCCCTAGGCCCCCTGAATTATCTGAGCAGCACCTGGATTAGAATCATAGAAGATTAGGGTTGGAAGGGATCTCAGAAGGTCATCTAGTCCAACCCCCTGTTCAAAGCAGGACAGATTTTCCCCAGTTCCCTAAATGGTCTGCTCAAGGATTGAACTCACAACCCTGGGTTTAGCAGGCCAATGCTCAGCCTTCTTGTCAATAAGGGCACACTTCTTGAGTTTCTCATTCACTGTAATCCCCAGGTCTTTTTCTGCAGAACTGCTGCTTAGCCGGTCGGTCCCCAGCCTGTAGTGGTGCAAGGGATTTTTCCGTCCTAAGTGCAGGACTCTGCACTTGTCTTTGTTGAACATCATCCGATTTCTTTTGGTCCAATCCTCCAATTTGACTAGGTTACTCTGGATCCTATCCCTACCCTCCAGCATTTCTACCTCTCTTCCCGCAGCTTAATGTTATCTGCGAACTTACTGAGGATGCAGTTGATCACTACCCATTGATCCTGATCTAGCTAGCTTTCTATCCACCTTATAGTCCATTCATCCAATCCATATTTTTTTAACTTGCAGGCAAGAATACTGTGGGAGATCGTATCAAAAGCTTTGCTAAAGTCAAGATCTATCATGTCTACCAATTTCCCCAGATTCTCCTTCTTCCCTTTTTTAAAGATGGGCACTAGATTTGCTTTTTCCAATCATTCAGGATCTCCCTAATCACCAAGAATTTTCAGAGATAATGGCCAATGGCTCTGCAGTCACATCAACCAACTCCCTCAGCACCTTTGGATGCTTTAGATCTGACCCCATAGTCTTGAGAATGTCCAGCTTTTCTAAATAGTTCTTAACTTGTGTTTTCGCCACAGAGGGCTGGTCACCTCCTCCCCATAAGAGCAGAGTTCCCCCAGATCCCAGAATAAACAGACAGGGAGAGGGGCTCAGACTTCTGTAGTGGGGTAGGACTCTTCCAAATCCCAGGACACAGACAGAAAGGGAGAATTACCTTTAACCCCCAAAATTCTCTTCTACTCCTCACATTCTCCAAACACTGTCATCTTCCATTCACTCCCCCGAATCCCTCCCTTCCCCCACTCCTTACCTGATCTCCCAACCCCTCTTCCCTCCCCTGCCACCTATTCCCATCCCTCACTGCAGACACAATCATCTCTACCCCTATTACCATGTACTCCTGCACCCCATAATTGCCTCGCCCATCCCCTCCCAGTGAACATTTGAATGTGTAACTTATTTTCTTTTAAAAAATAGTTTCAGTGCTTTCTGAATTTTCTTCTTTTTGGATTACATTTCTAAAGCAAAAACAAACTTTGACAGTGGCAGATTTCTCCCCCTATGTTCATTTTAAACTTCAAAGTTGCAGGAATGTGCAAATCTAATGAAATGGAGATTTGTTGTTTTTTGTTTTTTTTCTGGGGGCTGCATCTTGGGAATCCCTTGCTCAAACAACCCCATATGTGGATCCCTACCCTGAACTCCTGCTAGGCCTAGCAAATTTAAGACAGTCTGTGTAAGCATGTGGATTTTAGAGCACTAAGAAGAGTCCTCCTTTTAACAGGAAGGGCTTCTCAAATCCCAACCTTGGTGAGAGTAGAGCTGGTGGTTTATCATAATATTGTATGAAATTAGAGGAGAATGGAAGGAAAGGTCTCTGCACATCCATCAGCATCAGAGCAGGCACAGAGGTGTGAAGTGGCTCATTCATCTCGATAAGATGTTCTGAGAGAACAGAATAGCCAGTAGGGATGAATATAGCCTGAAACAGTAGCTCTGAGATGTGTGAATTGATGGCTCAGTTCATGTTTAGGGTCCCTCCCCTATCCCTGCTGGAGAGTTTCCAGTAGGTGTCAAGCATACCCATTCTTAACTCCTCACCCCAATCCCAGCAGGGTTCTTGGTGAATGCTCTGAGCATGTCTGTTCTGAACTCTGGACCCAGAGGGGTAGGACTTCCCCAGATCCTGGGTCACAGTGGAAAGAGTTAGGGAGAGGAGCTCAGACACTCACAGAAATGTAAGCCTCTCCCTCCCCCACCCCCCATAACCTGGCTCACATGGAGGGGCTGACCCTAATAGATGAGAAAAAGCACCCAGATACTGGTGTGCACATGGTGGGCAGGAAGTGGGTCTCAGATGTCCCTGGGGAAGAGTGACCCCAGATCACATGAAGGTATGAAGGAGTGTGGTTCAGACACCCAGAAATGCAACCCTCTTCTCTAGAACTTGGTTCACATGAGGTAAGACAAAGTGGGTGTCAACTGCCATAGATTGACTGGGGCCTGCCATGTCATGGTTCACACATGGCCAGGCCTCTTTGCATTTTAGTTACCACAGTTTGGGGCATTTAGGTTAAAGGACCGTTACATTTTTTGAGTTTGGGGCCAATAAAATGCTGTTGACCTGGCTGGGAAATACATGAACAAATTTTGAATGGGCCTGGCCATCACCCTGACCGTGACCACTGTCACATCCAGTTGGTTCAGGGAGCCTAGCCAAAGCTAGGAGAAGGAAAGAGAAGCTCCCACTTCTTGCTGGGAGTGCCTTTCTGGTGGTCAGGAGTCTTCAAGGATCATCTCTGTCCAAGGGCTCAGCTCAGACTTCTGCATAATGGTAAATAAAGCAGAGTGGCAGCATCTGAGCTCTGTAACATCCATTGCCTAGGAGGCTTATGCTGAAGCTACAGAGAGCAGCCTACCTAAGGGACTCTGGTATGGTCTACCTTGCCTAGCAATTAAAGCTGAAATGGTGCCAGCTTGGAACAGCACCAACAGCACTGACCTGCCAGAATCCTTGGACTTCTCCAAGCCAGGACAGCTAACTGTGTGTGCGGAGGAGGGAAGTGGCCAGAACACATCAGCTACTCACAACTGCCAGAAGAGGAGGGAAGTTGAGACTAGTATTAAGGCACCCTGCAGTGAGGGTGGGGATCTTGCTTCATAGAATTTAACTGCTAGCTTTTCCAAGATCTATTCTGTTAACATTCCCCTGCCTCAGCCCTCCCACCCCCAGGCATACCATAACCCCTTATCTCCATGCTTATGCATAAAGAAGTATTGCCCAAGGTGGTGTATATAGTTTCCCAGGTTTCTGGGTAGGGGATTGGGCAAGTATCAGTCTCTAGAAGGAACCCCTAGAAAATTGAACTTGGCCTTTTTTGCTACCAACAACACTTGGCAGAAGTTACAATAATAATGTTAATCCTCCATCCCACCCCATCAGCATATGTTACTCATTTCAGATATCTACTAAATGCCAAATTGTTGCAAGCTTCATAATTCTGCCACTTGCACCTACCAGTGTGACCAACAACATACGATGGTTGTATAGTTTACATTGCCTCTGAAGAACCTGGTAGAGTTGTGCCCAGCTGCTGTAAATTAATGATGCTATTGTGACTTACACTAACAGGATATCTGGTCCCTCAGTACTTGCTTTTTCCAGATGCAATCTGACCATGTGCCCAGATCTGCCTTCCTTACTATGAGGGCAGGAAAGCAAAAGCAAGTACAGCTTACGTGTGATGTTTGGAAGATAAGCAAGGGCTCCATAGTATGCTCCTCTCCGTCAGAAGTCCTTACTATGAGGGCAGGAAAGCAAAAGCAAGTACAGCTTACGTGTGATGTTTGGAAGATAAGCAAGGGCTCCTTAGTATGCTCCTCTCCGTCAGAAGTCCATGGCCTGATCACTTCACAAGTTGATTTTTATGCAGGAATCTAGGGGAGGAACCAGGAAGCAGTCGCACATGCAGTGTGCTCTCCATAGTATCAGAGGGGTAGCTGTGTTAGTCTGGATCTGTAAAAGCAGCAAAGAATCTTGTGGCACCTCATAGACTAACAGACGTTTTGGAGCATGAGCTTTCGTGGGTGAATACCCACTTCGTCAGATGCATGTAGTGCTACAGGATTCTTTGCTGCTTTTACAGATCCAGACTAACATGGCTACCCCTCTGACACTTGACACCATGCAAGGCACTGCATTTAGCCATATGGAATGGAAATCCATCAACCTCATGAAGAAACTTGAACAGGGCCTCATCCTCCCTGATTGAACTAACCTCATTATCTCTAGCTTGCTTGCATATATATACCTGCCCCTGGAAATTTCCGCTACATGCATCTGACAAAGTGGGTGTTCACTCAGGAAAGCTCATGCTCCAAAACGTCTGTTAGTCTATAAGGTGCCACAGGATTCTTTGCTGCTTATGCTCTCCTTGTGATTCTTGTGGAAGTTGTGTCACAAGGGGGCACGGGACATAGTATAGTACAGATGGGGCAGTCAATGGTTCTGTTAGGAATACTTTGACTGGAGAGTTCCTACAGCTGCATAGGTGTCCTTTGCTTTCCCTGTGGATCTTGTGGCTTTAGGGGGTTTGAATTTTTCTACACTGCAGCTAGGAGGTATGATTCCCAGCCCAGATAGACAAACTAGTGTTTTGCTCAAGCTAGCGTGCTAACAGTAGAAATGATAATATCACAGCATCGGTGGCAGCTCTGGCTGGCTAGCTAAGTGTAAGCCTGCCTAACCCCCTGGATAAAGGTTCAGGTGATGAGCCTGAGGCGCTGCCCATGCTACAGCATCCGCTGCTATCTTCAACATGTTAGCTCAAGCAGAGCAAACTCGAGTCTGTCTACTCGTGCTTAGAATCACACCTGCCTGCTGCAGTGTAGACATAATCTTATACTGAAGGATGCAGTGCAAACTCTATGAAGATAATTTTAAAGGGTTTCCAGCAAATCTACTCCAACTCAGGAGGTTTTTCAGAGGGTGGGAACATCCGGCCTTGTGTTAGCAATAGATTCTGCAAAAAATGCACTCCTACCATAAATATTCATATACTTTTACGCATGACAATTGGTTTTGGCGATAACTGGGGTCCTATTATCTTTGGATCAGGCCTTTTGACTGTAATGGGCTTTGGATTAGGTCTTAGATTAATAAAATGTTGGGATAGCTGAGAAGGAACATCAGATTTTTCTATCAGTTTATTTGAGTCTATGGGTATGTCTACACTGCAATGTAAGCCGAGTGTTAGTGGGACTCAAGCCATGGGTTCTCTAGCCCAGGGTCAGCTGACTTGAGGGTCTACATTAAGAATTGTCTAATGTTAGCTCAAACCTGGGACTCTGGCATTCACACTACAGCACATAGACCTGAGTCAAACCAACCATATTCCAGACTCCCTCATACTCTCCCAAAATGTGGCTGCTCGAGCCCTTTGACCATGGGAAACCTTAACTGTGCCTCCTGAATGTAACAGGAAGTTTGAACAATCTGCCAATATATCTTGCAAAACAGTCATTTTTTGGTCTGTATGCTACCACACTGTCGATGTGGAGGAAGAGTCATTGTAAGAACAGCTCTTGCTTGTGCTTTCACTCCTATATCACGAAGTGAGCAGAGCTTCCTTGAGATGCTGATGGACATTATCTGCTGCAAGTGCTGTGGCATCAAAAACCTCCCGCTTCCCTCTCCCCCGAGTATGACCCCAGATGTGCTGCTACTGCTGCAAAGCCTCCTCTGGGACCAGTTTCAACAACAGTCACTTCACTCAGCACCTGCTGCTGGCTGTGATCAGACCCCCATGCTGGATTCTGGTGCCAGCAGGAAACCATCCCAGTTGACCGAATCATTATGCACCAACGTTGGCTCTGTGCTCAGCATAGTATTCAGCACACAGTCAAACTCCTCAGAAAATGGACATGTTGTCGATGAGTTGCCTGAGGCAAGGTCCTGGGGTCTGATTTTTCTGGTACTAGCTCTTGAGCAGCTTAATCCACTCTCTGCATTGGTCACCGGTCTCATAAATTTGCAACTCTGCTAGCTTCTTTGCTATTTCCTGGCATGTGTGATCATTCCTGGAGTTACTAAAGTCTGCTGACCAAGGGTGGGTGGGGGTGTGTTTCCCTGGAGTTGACTGGAGATTTTTGGGATAGAGAGAACAAAGGAAGTTGGCCCATGAGCTTGTGAGATACTTTTGGTGGACTGCCAAGACCCAAGTCAGGAGGGGCTGCATCTACACTGCAGAGCAATAGCGCTTGAATCTTGGGTCCCATCTTAACTCAAGCTCAAACCCTCTTTTGCTGCAGGTTCCTAGGACTGTAGGTCCAAGCCTAAGTCTGGGAGACTTGTATAAACAGAAGCAGGGATGTGGGGGAGAGGGGGTTGGATTCAAGCCTGAGTCTGAGGCCAGGTACGTGGCAGTGTAGACATAATCTATATGGTGGACTGTGGTGGAGTCCTTACTCAGACTGATCACTCTACTTCTGCAAGCAGTCTCACTGAAACCAATTAGTCTAACTGTGTGAGTCAGTGGTAAGCTGCCTGGCCTTAATTTATCTTTCACAGATTTGGGAATTTTACTAACACAGTGCATCAAAGTCCAAAAGCTAGTGGTTTTGGATTAAAGTTGTTTCTGGTGATGTATCATTGCTGATTTAATGAATACATTTATGATGAAATGGTAGGAATTCTTGGTGTGAAACTATTAGGTAGTGCGAGACCACTTGGACTTTCGTTATTCCAGTTGTCACATTTTCAAAGTGGTGTTTGCAGACAGGGAACAACAAGATGGCAAGCTCCCTATATGAAATGTTGGATGCTTTGTGCAGAATGAAATAGGTACTTTAATCCCAGAGTGTAGGAACTAGACAACTGGATCCTTTTTATTCTAGTGCAAAGTCAGATTTCCATTTTTTAGTGAAATTATGGTGTTGAAACTGATATTTCAAGCAAACAGTTATTACTGGCTTAAAGGTCACTGACATTCAGCTTTTCAAAACTATCCATAACAATATCCTGAAAAAGAAAAATCTGTCCTCTTCACTCAGAAACAAACAACAAAATACAATAAACAAAAAACCTTTTTAATACTGGAAAATTTTAAAACCAACTATTTTCTGTTAGAATGCAACTTTTTCCTGTGGTGTCTCCTCATGTCAAGCTTATGCATCTATAGTAGTAGAGCAGAGAGGGGAATCTCATCTATTTTCCTCCGGCCTAGTCTAGAAAGGCAAAGTAGAGCATCTCTGAAAAGGCTGAAAGGATGGCTGGTACATGCTTTGCATGCAATAACAGAAGGTTCATCTGAAGGTGTTTCTCTTCATTACTATAGCGATGCCCAACTTTCTTTGCTAATGTGTTTCTAGGGTAGATCAACCACAACACCAAATATATTAAGGCCCATGTGTGTATATTGATCAATACAAATATCTGTATCTCTAAAAATATAAGTATACTGAATACTTGCACATGCAAGCTTAGTATTTGCTTTCTACAAGCATTGGTGAGCACTAAATTTGGTTGCTTTCATATTGACCAAGGCCCCAGACCTGCAATCAGACCTTCGTGGGCAGACACCTCCCCCATACACACTGTCCTGAGCACAGGCCCATTCATTTGGAAGGCAATGCCTGCAAAAATCCAATTTCAGAATTGGAGCCTAAAAGTGAACACCAATAGGATGCAAAGCTGAAGAGAATTTATAATGAAATTCAAGCAAATATGGAAAATACTGTTTGCCCACTTCTAATTAGTTTCTTGAGGAGGGAGGGATTAAGAATTACTATAGTTCAATCTACAGAATACATCTTGTCAAATTTTAATGTGGCACCAATATAAACAATACTATTATAATATGCTAGTGTGGCTAGCAGCTGTCTGAAAATGCTGACCAGAAAGAGTAACACTTCTAATGTCCATGAATATTTACTTTTAGTCCCTCAAAGGGGTTAATATTTAAAATCATCTCTTTTTTGGGCAAAATGGGCATTCTTAAACTCAGATCTCTTCAGAAAAGAGAAGCTGTGATTCAAACATACTTTGCATACAAAGTGGATCATCAGTCTATCATTTACCATATATCATGAGCCACATTCTTCAAACTTGGCTGCCTACGGTTAATAGGCACTTAAGTATGTAGTCTGATTTTTCTAAGTTTGATAACTTCAGCCATGCCTCTAGGATTCTTGCTAGTTCCAGAGTGTTTGCATTTCTCTTCAGTATGAAATCTCCCTGGTGTCTTGTATTCACATTCAATAACTCTTCTGTTTTGGGGGAAGAGAGTTGGTACATCCATTATGGCCATTGCTTGGCAGTTTGTTTTTATTCTCCTATGGTGCCTTAGTCTAATGTGACAAATGTGTTGCAGCATTCTTTCATTTAAATGTGGCACAGAAATGGTGTAAGATGAGTGACTTGTATGACAGATATTTAGTGTGGAAGCTGAGTCTCCAGTTTCCCCAAAGAGGGACCAATCTTCCAAGGTGCTTCATTATCTCCTGTTGGTATTAAAGTGCCCTCAACTGGCAGTGAAATCTGTGGGCATTAGGGTTGTTTAGTCCCTTGAAAGTTTGGGCTCTTGTATCGTAGCCTCTATGAGGTTTGCATTGTGCCTTCCTCTATGAATTATACAGTGCCATGCACTCTCTCCTCCACTGTAATTTAGACCTAGCTTTCCTATAAGGGCAAGCCTCCTCTCGAATTGGAATAATTCATTTAAGGGGTATGTGTATTTGGTGTGAATAAGAACATGATTTTGATAGTGCCGTAAGAAAACAGCAAGGCACCACCATTATCATATATTGTGCCTCTGGCATAGACAAAACAACTCCTCACTGGAAAGCAAGGCTTGCTGTCCTGATGTATAAATTGCTATAGCTGAGAGCACACTATTTTGTTCTTTTGTCCATAGAAAAGAGACAAATCAGATAATGCAGCTAAAATATCCTTTCTGCAGGCAAAGGCCTGAAAGGTAGAGAGAGAATTGGCATTCAAATTGTCCTTGCTGACAATCCAACAGGAGCAGGAATCTCCTAATAAGATATCATTGCATTTTGGTTTCATAAGTACGTAAACCTTCTTGAAAACAAAGAACATTAAACAATGGTGACAGGTTTCAGAGTGGTAGTCGTGTTAGTCTGGGAGTCGATGGGTCATTACACAAACTAAAAACTATTTCCCCATGCTAACTTTTCCCCCTACTGTTACTCACACCTTCTTGTCAACTGTTTGAAATAGGCCATCCTGATTATCATTACAAGTTTTTTTTTCTTCTGCTGATAATAGCTCACCTTAACTGATTTGTCTCATTAGAGTTGGTATGGCAACCCCTATCTTTTCATGTGGTATGTGTGTGTGTGTGTACACACAGATACAATTTTCCTACTGTATTTTCCACTCCATGCATCTGATGAAGTGGGTTTTAGCCCACAAAAGCTTATGCCCAAATAAATGTTAGTCTCTAAGATGCCACAAGTACTCCTGTTCATTTTTTTTCATTAAACAATGAGTTTCACTGCAATGGATATTTTTAGCATCTGTTGGTATGTTTTGCTGATGCTAGCAACTTTTGATGCATAGTAGGAATTTCTTAGACTATGTATTGAGAGAGAGCACAAAACTGTATACATTATCACACTTGATCACAAGCAGCTGTAAGCACAAAATAACAAATTAAACATGTATCTCAATTTTTGCACCTTGGGAAAATGCAGAACAAAGTCATGCAGTGATTACACTTCCATCAACATGCCATTAACAACTCCAGATGGCAGCACTTTAGCTGCAAAAATTGCCCGGTGAAGTGAGGAGGCTAAAAATAACTAAACAATAAGACATGACCTGATGACAAAATGGTGCTTATGAATAGACAACAGGGCTACTGTATTTCGCTGATTGGAAAAGGGGGTGGGGGAGGGAGAGAGACCCATGAACAAGTGCATATAAATGTAATATTTTAAAAGATGAACATATGCAAAGTTTGTTCTAGCCTCACATTAGCCATATGGAAAATGTGAATTTCCCTCCTTCATACTCATAATGTTTGTAAAAGGCAGCAATAGCTCTGCTCCTTTCAGTAATGGCTGTGATCCTTACTATCACCTTTTGCTGGTGTTTGTACCTGCCTTTTAGCAGACAGGATTGGCTTAAAAAAAATAAAGCAAGGCATTGAAATTTCTCTACTTGCAACAAAAACAAAGGAAGGAGAGATCTTTTCTTTATTGCTTACAAAATACCATGGCATGTTCAGCATAATTGTCCATGTAACAGAGAATTTTATTTACTTCATTTTCTAAGCACTAATAATCCTAGTATCTATAGTCCTGATCCAAAGCTCACTGAAGTTCATGGGTTCCCCATTGATTTCAATGGGCTGTGGATAAGGTCCTTAATGCTGTACTTCAGAACCTGAAAAAAATAAAAGGCACCCAGTTCCTGCTCCCTTTGAAACACATGCAAGTTCTACCATTGCCTTCAGTGGGAGCAGGATTAAGCCTATAACTTACAAATTTCTCATTGTTAACATGAGGTGAAATACAAAACAGCACAATGTTAGCCAGCTTTATATCCAGCACCAGCTTGCATCATGCTCTGAAAGTTCGCTGTGAGACGGTGAGCTACCAGTGGTGGGTGCGTTTCAGCTGAGAAACCTTTAGCACTGGTTTTGGAGAGCTCAGCTAGCAGCAACTGCTTCTCAGCTCATCTTAACCAGAGTATATGGTGTGATGCATTTTCCAGGGAAATAGTGAATTATTTATATATCCATCTTAAAAACATCACTATTTACCATAGTAATATGGAAGTGTGAGATCTATTTTAGCACCAGAATACATCCCTATTGACTTATGTTGGCAGACTTTTTTTTTTATTATACTCCTAACATTTAAGTATAAATAAATTTAAATAAAATATTTTCAGCTCAGAACAGTACATTTATAGATGGCCATGCTCATCAGTTCTAACAGAAAGGCAGTGTTGAAGAGTTATAGATAATTAAACCACAGCAAGAAACTTGTTAATACAGAACTGTAAATGTATATCATGATATGATTTCAGTGTCTATGTATATCCTCTGAGAGAAGGCTGAGTGTCTCCAATATGCCAATAAACAGGGTTGTACTTGACTGACCTTCCAAACAGGTATAAGAGAACTAATTTGGCTAAACTACCTGCAACCATTAGCCATCATTCAATTCAATGTTAGTTTAACAATTAATCCTTGTTTCATTTATGGGCACCTTTATAAAGTTCCAGAAGACAATGGAAGCAAAAATACTAAAATACCACAACCTTTTTTTTTTCCACATGATTTACCAGTCTGAACATTTGAAGAATGTACCAGAGGTCTCCCAAGAGACTGGTTAACAGTGTAGTCAAAGAGTTCAGCCTTGCAAGATGCTAAGCATCTCCATTGAAGGGCTGATCACCATCAACTCTAACTGCATTCTCTGGGAGTTGAGGACTCTCCAGGGGCTTTTTGCATACAGCCAGATGTAATGTATACATCTAGGAACAATGAATTCAGGCCATACTTGCATGATGGGGGCGGTGTCTCTATATGGGAAGCAATGACTCTGAGAAACATTTGGGGGGTCATGATGAATAAGCAGTTGATCACTAACTCCTACTGTGGTGCTGTGGCCAAAAGGATGCAATTTTTGGGAGCATAATAATAGTATTAGAAAAGTTTATATTAACTCTGTATTTGACACTGGTGCAACTACTGCTGGAAAATTGTCTACAGTTCTGATGGCCACAGTTCCAGAAGGATGTTGATTTAAATTGGAGAGAGTTCAAAGAAGAGTCATGAGAATGGTTAAAGGATTGAAAAACATTATGGTAGTTATAGTCTCAAGGAGCTCAGTCTATTTAGCTTGAAAAAGAGAAGGTTAAGGTTGATTTGATCAGTCTGGAAGTACCTACAGTAGGAGCAAATATTTGATAATGAGCTCTTCAGTCTAACAGAAAAGGAATGAGATCCAATGTCTGGAAGCTAAAGCTACGTGAGTTCAGATTGGAAATAATAAAAGCCTTAAGTAGCAAGGGTAACTAACCATTAAAACAATTTACCAGGTGTTGTGGTGGATTCTCAATTATTAGCAACTTTTTAAATCAAGATTTTGGATGGTTTTTCTAAAAATATGCTGTTGGAATTATTTTGGGAAAATTCTATGGCCGTTAGACAGGAGTTAGATTAGCTCAATCGTCCTTTCTGGCAGTAGAGTACATGAATCTTGCCTCACTTTTTGGAAGCCCAAGAGGCTTAAGTAGATCTAAATAAGCAGCCACACTTTGGCAGCTCACCCAGATTAACTTTTGGACCCTTTTGAATTCACTTATTGCTAAATCTAAATTACTGATACTGTCCTGACTAGCAGAGAATATGAGAGAAAATATTCCACCTTTACTGCAACACTAATTTTACTTCAATTTTGACATCTATATATTAACAGAGTGGTTTAAAAGTATATTAAATAAAAATGTGCCTTTTTTGTTCAAATATCCTCTGCCTTTTGAGTTCTCTAATCTGTCTGAATATCCCAAGACACAAACAAATGTGATTTCTCTTAAGCTCTATCTCTGAGTCAATGTCCTAGAAAATGTAGGTTTTATTGGCACATAGTACTCACAGCTTCACTGGATATAGCATTTAGCTTCACTACTACAGTCTACAAAGGCATTTTAAAGTTCTATCCACCCCTCCTTTGCATTCAGTTTTAGTTATGGGAAGAGTTTATGGTTTCCTTTTTTGGAAGTCAATGCATCTTTTCTTCTGCAGTGTACATAGTCATAGACTTTATCTTGCCTTCCCCAGAAGGGACTATTGTGATAATCTAGTCTGACAGAATCCTGCACATCACAGGCCACAGAACCTTACCCACGCCCTCCTGTCATAGACCCCTAACCTCTTGCTGAGTTACTGAGTCCTCAAATTTAAATACTTCACATTACAGGGAATCAACCATTACCATAATTTAAAGCAACAAGTAAGTAACCTGTGCCCCCATCCTCTGCCCAAGATCTTTGCTAATCTGACCTGGGGGGAAATTCCTTCCTGACGCCCAAATATGGTGATCAGTTAGACTCTGAGCATGTCAGCAAGACCCAACAGCCAGACACCTGGGAAAGAATTCTTTGTAGTAATTTATAGCTTTCCCCATTTAATGTCCCATTCCCAGCCATTGGGAATATTTGCTATTAGCAGTCACAGGTGGGCAACCTCCTCATACCATCCCCTCCATACACTTATCAAGACCAGCCTTGAAACAGGTTAAGTTTTTTGCCCCCACTTCTCCCCATGAAAGGTTATTCTAGAACTACATTTCTCTGATGGTTAAAACCTTTGTCTAATTTCAAGACTAAACTTGTCAATGGCCAGTTTATATCCATTTGTTCTTGTGGCCACATTGGCACTTAAGTTAACTTCTCTCTCTGTCTCCCTGGTATTTATCCCTCTGCTGCAATTATAGAGAACAATCATCTCCCCTCAGCCTTCATTTGGTTAGGCTAAATGAGCCAAGATGCTTGAGTTAGGTTTTCCATTCCTCTGATCATCCTAGTAGCCTGTCTCTGCACCTGTTCCAGTTTGAATTCATCTTTTTTTTTTTTTAAACATGGGTGACCAGAATTACATGTAGTATTCCAGATGAGTTCTCACCAATGCCTTGTATAATTGCAATAACACTTCTTTGCCTGTGTTGGACATACCTCACCTGATGTATCCTAGGATTGCATCAGCCTTTTTCACAGCTGCATTATATTGATCACTGGATGATTTGCCATCAACCAATACACTCAGGTCTTCATCCTACTCTGTCACTTCCAACTGATATGTCACCAGTTTATAGCAAAAATTCTCATTGTTAGTTGGTGAGTGCATGACTCTGCATTATTAAATTTCATCTCATTTCTACTACTCCATTTTTCAAGGTCCTCCAATTCTTGTATGATATTCTAGTCTTCCTCCATTCCAGCAATACGTCCCACCTTTGTCATCTGCACACTTAATAACATGTTCCCATTTTATGTGCCAAAGTCAGTAATAAAAATGTTAAATGAGATTGGTCCCAAGACCGATCCCTGAGGAACTCCAGTAATAACCTCCCTCCAGCCTGACAGTTCACCTTTCAGTATGACCCATTTTAGTCTCCCCTTTAACCAGTTCCTTACTCAGATTTTAATTCCCCTTTTAAGCCTCATCTTCTCCAATTTAACTAATATCCCATGTGGAACTGCATCAAATGCCTTACTGCAATCCAGGTAGATTAGATCTACTGCATTTCCTTAGTCTAAAAAATTAGTTTTCTTAAAGAGATCAAGTTGATCTGGCATGATCTACCTTTTCTAAAACCATGTTGTATTTAATCCTAATTATTGTTTACCTCTGTCCTTGCTACTTACTCTTTCAGAATTTGTTCTAAGACCTTGCATACAACTGATGCCAAACTAACCGGATTGTAGTTACTTAGATGTCTTCTCCCCTCCCCCCCCTTTTTTTTTAAAATAGGTACTACCTTAGCAGTTTTGCAATCAGAGGGTATGTCCTTACGATTGGGCTCATAATTTCATAAGAACAGCTATAATGAGTCAGACCAATCATCCATCCAGCCCCGAATTCTGTCTTCCGACAGTGGCCAATGCCAGGTGTTTCAGAGGGAATGAACAGAACAGGCAATGAAGTGATCCATCCCCTGTCGCCCATTCCCAGCTTCTGGCAAACAGAGGCTAGGGGCACTTCAGAGCATGGTTTTGCCTCCCTGCCCATCCTGGCTAATAGCCAACGATGGACTTATCCTCCATAAACTTGTCTAGTTCTTTTTTGAACTGGGTTATATTCTTGGCTTTCACAACATCCTCTGGCAAAGATTTCCACAGGTTGACTGGGCACTGTGTGAAGAAATAGTTCCTTTTATTTTTTTAAACCTGCTGCCTAATCATTTCATTTGGTGACCCCTAGTTCTTGAGTTATGAGGCGTAAATAACAGTTCCTTACTTACTTCCTCCACACCAGTCATGATTTTATAGTCCTCTATCATATCACTCTTAGTCATCTATTTTCCAGGATGAAGTCAGTTTTATTAATCCCTCATCAGATAGAAGCCTATTCATTTTTTTGCCCTTTTCTGTACCTTTTCCAATTCCAATAAGTTTTTTTATTTTAGATTATCTGTCCCTTTCCTAATGATTCCCAACATTCTGTTAGCTTTTTGACTGCTGTTGCACATTGAGTGGATGTTTTCATGTGCCAGTTTCTTTTAATATTCTTACGTGGCGATTATCCAGGCTCCCAGATTTGGTCCCATTAAATTGATTGACTTTCACCTCAGATGTAATGTCTATTTCCATGTCTTCGTTTCCATTGGTCAGCCTGCCACTACCCCAAGTTCCTCATTACCTTTATTTAAAAACTGAGGCAAAGTACGGCACTTATTTAGGTGCTGGGCCATGCCTCGATTATCTTTAATCTCCACCCCATACTCAGTTCTTAGCCGTCCCTTTTCTTTTCTTCTTTTCTTTTTATTTATGTGGCGACTGAACCTTTTAGTATTGGTTTTAATATCATTTGCAAGGGCCAATTCTGCTTGGCTTTTGGCAGTTCTCACTTTAGCCCTACACTTTCTGACTGCCAAGAGGTAGCTTTCCTTGCTGATCCAGCTTCCATTCTTGTAGGCTTTCCGCTTTCTCTTAATCCCCATCTCTTAATGAGATGCTTGGTCTGTAACTCTTCCCTACGAATCTTTCCCCCCCTCGCTTGGGATGCAGACTTCAGATAGTTTCTGCAACTTTGATTTAAAATAACTCCAAGTCTCCTTCACATTCAGATCCTTGTGTTCTTCAGTCCAGTCCGCTTTCCTAATGACTTTCCAGGCTCCATCCCAAGCCTGAACATCAGCACTGAAATTTTATAGCCCTGAGCTTGAGTTAGTTGGCAGAGGCCGGCCACAGGCATGTTATTGCAGCATAGTTATACCCTAGAAGTCCAGTATACTGAGTTATTTTAAGAAAAGCATTGTATTAGTGAAGAGCTGGGTGAATATTGCAAAACAGTACTCTACAAATAATTGCAGAAGCCCTGCTTGCACACCTTGTGCTAGCTCTCCATGAACAGTCGAGCCACGGTTCTACTAGCAGGAATGTGCACAGACAGCAAGCTTCAAAGCATTGTGCAAGTAGCTACAGAAAATGAAGCAGACTGCTTGGCCCACATCTGACTGACTTTATCCACAAACAATCAGATGTTTCCTAAGAGGATAACTCAAATCCGCCGCCCAAGGAAGGCAGCTGAGATAAAACCAAAGTTGTTCACCACGTGAAACAGGTCTGTGATTAAGACTGCCTAAACTACAGAAAAGAACCTGGGTAGAGAACCTGGGTCTCCTGCACTGGCATAAGAAGTCAAAGCACTTTCAGTGCACAGTTAGCGTCAATCTGACAGCATGCTATCCACCTTCCCTCTAATTTAATGTAATGCTGATCATCTGTAAACTAGATTCCCTGGCTTAACATTCACAGGTTAGGGGGCATCCTAGTATGCACTTTATCAATGAAGATAAATGGTTAAAAGAGGGATAGCATAAGCTGCTATTAGTGCTCTGTAAAATATCCAGAGTGAATCTTGAATCCACGTTCACTTTTTCTGAAGACAGGCAGATTGCGTAACATAGAAAGTTGCTTAACTGTTTGTCACTGTTGATAAGAAAGTAATGCATAGGGGCTCCATCCAAAATTGTGCTAGGCACTGTACAAAGTAAGTCTCTGCCCCAAAGTTACAATCTAACTAGACAAAAGGCACAATAAAAATGTTGGTATCATTCTAATGATGGGGAATTGAGGCCCCACGTGGCATATTCAGATCCATGGCTCCTGAGTTCTAGCCCAGTTCTTTAGCCAAAGTTCCTCTTGAACTTCCTCACTCCTGACAGGCAAACTTGCAAGATGACATATTCCTCCATGTTCATATTTTTAAAGTAAACACAGATGTACTCTGCCAAAGCTAAAGGGTGAGCAACGATCCCATCTCTCACACAGTCAATTGTCGTGCTGTTAGTACCCATAAAATTGCAGCATTTCAGAATAGGAGTAGCAGTGTGAAAAACTAGATTGAGCAGCGGTATCTCAGACACGTTTCTGTTACTGATAGAATTTATTACTCACCTTAAGTATGGTTGTATCATGGTTGGCTGTATCACAGGTTTAGCACATTCAACCAGCTAAAAATGTCTGCCGGGTATGCAAGCTTCACGATCCATATTGGGTCAGAAAGTTTGCAGTGATCTTGGGATTGTGCACAGAAAGAAAACTGAGCAGCTCTTGGTGAAGTCAAAAACTCTTTTCAACACTCTGCCATGAGAGAGCCAATGCACTTCTGCATGAAATTTATTTGTCATGTCCTGCACCCATTTCTAAACACAGCTTTGCAAAAGGCATTAATTCAAAGTCTGGGATTTTACAAAGTTCACAACTGTCGCAGCAGCATTTAGCACATCATGTAATTTGGGTTCCATTTTCTTTGATGCAAGGGCCTGGTGATGCAACAAACAGTTTCACAATTACCTATGGGTTTACGGCTCGTATTCTTGCTACAACACCACTCCTATTGCCTGTCATAGCAGCAGCACCACCGTCTGTGCAAACAGCAACACACTTCTCCCGATTCAGCTTTCATGAAATCATTCACTAATTGGAATATTTCCTGACAAAGAATCTTCCAAAATTTCTCCCAGCCAATCATAATGAACAAAAACTATTAATAGTTCTTTCATCAAGCTGAATTGCCTGTTCATGTGTACATAGCCTTTCAATTAGTTGGAGTTTTACATGATTTGAAAGCTCTTGAATTTGTCTACTGTTAGAAAGTGGATGTGGCTTTAAGCTTCTTTGCTGCGTCTTTACGGAGCCCACGTCCACACTACAGGGTAAAATCGATGTTATTAAAATCGATTTTATAAAGCAGGCTTTATAAAATCGATTTTGCGCGTCCACACTAGGGCTACTTACATCGATGTTGAGCGTCCATGTTCCCTGGCGTCCATGTTTTCCCTGAGCGTTGCACTCTGGGTACCTATCCCACAGTTCCTGCACGGGTCCCTGCCCTTTGGAATTATGGGTTACTAGCCCAGCGCATGATGGGATCAAAGTCCCCGTCCTGGGTGGTTCTGGGTACAGCCCCCCCCCTTCCTGTAAACGGCACACAGTCAGTTCGCGCTGTTTTTACTGGCTGCAGTGAGGGAAACGCCATTTTGCAGCAAGCATGGATCCAGGTCTGCTCTTGTCCTTGATCACGAATGCTGTAAATACTTCACGCATTCTCGTTCTATCACTGCTGACCCATGATGCAGAAATGCAAGAGAGAATGCTTGAATGCGGGGACGACAGCGATGACGAACTGGAGAACGAGTTTTCTGACACCCCGGGCCCCTGCACGTTGGAGCTCCTGACGGTTATGGGTGAGGTTCTACCCGTTCCGCGCCACTTTTGGGCACGGGAAACAAGCACTGACTGGTGGGACCGCATAGTCCTGCAGGTGTGGGACGATTCGCAGTGGCTGCGGAACTTTCGCATGCGTAAGAGCACTTTCTTTGAACTTTGTGACTCGCTTTCTCCTGTCCTGAAGCGGCATAACACCAGGATGAGACCAGCCCTCACAGTGGAAAAGCGAGTGGCAATAGCCATATGGAAGCTTGCAACGCCAGACAGCTACCGGTCAGTCGGGAATCAATTTGGAGTGGGCAAATCTACTGTGGGGGCTGCTGTGCTGGAAGTATCCAAAGCAATCATTAAGCTGCTGCTTCGAAAGGTTGTGACTCTGGGAAACGTGCAGGCCATTGTGGATGGCTTTGCTGCAATGGGATTCCCTAACTGTGGGGGGGCCATAGATGGAACCCACATCCCTATTTTGGCACCAGAACACCAGGGTGCCCAGTACATTAACCGCAAGGGGTACTTTTCGATGGTTCTGCAAGCCCTGGTGGATCACAAGGGAAGTTTCACCAACATCCACGTGGGATGGCCAGGAAGGGTTCACGACGCACGTGTCTTCAGGAGCACTACACTGTTTAAACGGCTGCAGCAAGGGACCTACTTCCCTGATCAGAGAATAACAGTTGGAGATGTCCAAATGCCTATAGTTATCCTTGGGGACCCAGCCTACCCCTTGATGCCCTGGCTAATGAAGCCATACACAGGCAGCCTTGACAGTGCTCAGGAGTTGTTTAATTACAGGCTGAGCAAGTGCAGAATGGTGGTAGAATGTGCATTTGGCAGGCTTAAGGCGAGATGGCGAACGCTTCTCACTCGCTCAGATCTTAGCCAAACCAATATCCCCTTTGTCATTGCTGCTTGCTGTGTGCTCCACAATCTCTGTGAGAGCAAGGGGGAGGCCTTTATAGCGGGGTGGGAGACTGAGGTAAACCACCTGGCCGCTGATTATGCGCAGCCAGACACCAGGGCAATTAGAAGATCTCACCAGGATGCTGTGCGCATCAGAGAAGCACTGAAAAGTAGCTTCCTCATGGGCCAGGGTACAGTTTGACTGCTGATTTTCCTTTCAATTGATTGCTGCCCTCCCCGTCTATGCGGTGTTGCTGCTGCAAGATACTTTGCCTGCAGCATTCCTCAATTGCTTGCTTAGTTTACTTGCGAGAGCTGTCCATTGGAAAACATATAATTCTGTATTTCCCAATTATTACCTACCTCCACCATTAGCTGCTTCCGTCTGCTGCTAGGCACAGGACCTGCAACCTTCCTTAACTGCTTTTTTATTGAAAATAAAGTTATTACTATGTGTTACAAGAATTGTGTTCTTTATTTAAAAACAGATCGTTTCATCAATCAAGCATCATGCTTGTTGTTACAATACTGTGCTTGAAATTTCATAACTCAGCGTTCTATGGGGGACGGAGCGAGGGAGGTTTGGAGGAAGGGGGAGGGAGGTTTGAAAGAAGAAAGTGCATCAGAGTAGACAGAACAAGAATTCTCATGGACCAGGGTACGGTATGGCTGCTTTCTTTGTTTTCCCTTTATTACCCATATCCCCAATTGTCAAATCCTGATGCTGATAACTAGCTTCCGTGCAGCTTTCCAAAGCTGCTTGCTTCAGTTCATTACCAAACTACAGTCACACTTCCTTAATAGCATGACCTGAGAGTAAAAATAGGCAAAGGTGCCATGGGAGAAGTTTGGATCATTAGAGGAGGGAAAAAACAGGACACAAAGGGCTTTTCAATCTAATGAAAGCCTTCTGGTTGGAGTGTCCGCAGCAGTGGAGGGGGCTGGTGTAGAGAGCCTTCCCCCACGCGTTCTTACACGCCTGGTTCTGGAAGGTGTGGGACAGGATGAGTACTGAGGGAGGTTATACACGGGCTGTAGGGGCATTCTGAAACCACGGAGCTCTTGCAGCATATCACGGAGGATGTCAGTCTGATCACGAAGAAGATCCAGAGTTGCTGCTCGCCAGCGCTGATCTTCCTGCCACCTGACATCATTTTTGGCGTCCCTCCTGTCTTCGCGTTGGTCCCTCCTGTCTTCGCGTTGACTGGCAGCCTCCCTGTACTTTGCGACCAATTGCTTCCAGTCTCCCTGCTGAGCTCTCTCTGTACGGGTCACTGCCATAATTTCGGTGAACATGTCCTCACGCGTCCTCCTTTTCCTCAATCTTCTTATGATACCCCCCCACGTGGATGAGAAGCGAGAGGGAGGCTGGAGAAATGTGCAGCTGTGTGTGGGGGGGTGGGGTTTGGAAAGAGTGATAAAAGAATCATGAGACACATTTCACACAACCATTCATACAGTCTTTCTCCTCACTGACCTGTGCCTGTTACCAAACCTTGAACATTTTACTTTACCACAAGGTCACCTTAGGATTCCTTTAATACTTATTGCTTGTGGCTGAGGACAGAGAGTTCTGCTCAGACGCAGGTCAGGGAAGCACACAGACCTTGTCCGGAGAAAATGGGAAGTTAATAATGGCTAGTAATCCCTGTAGTAGATTGTACTGGTAATCAAGCTACTGTCCTTCCCTGCTTTGCTCTCGCGTTCCCCGAACAAGCAGGTCTCCTTGCCTGCGGTTTGCTGGGTGGTTCGTGGAACGGGAGAGCAAACCGCGGCGAGGCTGCTCTCCTTCCCTGCTTTGCTCTCGCCTTCCCCGAACAAGCAGGTCTCCTTGCCTGCGGTTTGCTGGGTGGTTCGTGGAACGGGAGAGCAAACCGCGGCGAGGCTGCTCTCCTTCCCTGCTTTGCTCTCGCCTTCCCCGAACAAGCAGGTCTCCTTGCCTGCGGTTTGCTGGGTGGTTCGTGGAACGGGAGAGCAAACCGCGGCGAGGCTGCTCTCCTTCCCTGCTTTGCTCTCGCCTTCCCCGAACAAGCAGGTCTCCTTGCCTGCGGTTTGCTGGTTGGTTCGGGGAACCGGAGAGCAAACCGCGGCGAGGCTGCTCTCCTTCCCTGCTTTGCTCTCGCATTCCCCGAACAAGCAGGTCTCCTTGCCTGCGGTTTGCTGGATGGTTCGTGGAACGGGAGAGCAAACCGCGGCAAGGCTGCTCTCCTTCCCTGCTTTGCTCTCGCATTCCCCGAACAAGCAGGATGGAGACTTTTCTAAAAACCACCTCATGGGTCAGTGTTTTAGGAAAGGTAAGAAAAATTACACTCACCAGAGGACGGTCCCTCAGCTTCATTTTCTGGAGTACTGCCTTGAGATGGCTGGCAGGGAACCTCAGTAAGGGTGAGGAAAAGATCCTGGCTGTTTGGGGGGATAAAATGCTCTGTGCTCTCTGCTGGAGCCTCCTCCTCTTGGTCCTCATCATCCTGATCATCGCCATCAAATAAATCTTCCGTAGTTGCAGGAATCACGACGCCCACCTCTGAATCAACAGACAAGGGGGGGTTCGTCGTTGCGCTGTTCCCCAATATTGCGTTAAGCTCGTCGTAGAACCGGCATGTTTTGGGGGCAGAGCCTGACCTGCCCTTTGCTGCTTTGGTCTTCTGATACGCCTGTCTGAGCTCTTTCACTTTCACTCGGCACTGTAACGAGTCCCTGGTATGTCCCCTCTCCCGCATGGCATTAGAAATTTTTTCAAAGGTTTTCTCATTTCTTCTGCTCGAGCGCAGTTCTGAAAGCACCGACTCTTCTCCCCATACAGCTATCAGATCCTGTAACTCCTGTGTGCTCCATGCTGGAGCTCTTTTCCTATTTTCAGGAGACTGCATTGTTCTCTCTGCTGCTGTGAGCTCCACGCTGTGCAAGCAGGAAATGGAATTTCAAAGTTCCCGGGGCTTTTCCTGTTTACCTGGCCAGCAGAAGAGTACCTTTACCTGTGTAGAGCGGCCACTAGAGCACTGTGGGATACGTCCCGGAGGCCATTAACTTTGATGGCCGTCCACACTATCATAAAATCGATTTTAAAAAATCGATTTTGGGGTTACTCCTCTCGTTTTGATGGAGTTCCAAAATCGATTTTAGGGACCCTTAAAATCGATTTTATGCACTCTGTAGTGTGGACGGTTACAGCTTAAAATCGATTTAAAGCTCTTAAAATCGATTTAAAGCTCTAGTCTGGACCTGGCCTCAGCATCATTTTGCACATTTCTACAGTAGCTGAAAGAATCAGTTCTTCTCCAGTGGCATGGGATTTTTTTGTTGTACTCTTTCCATTCGAAAGCACTGTTAAGAAAGATGCTCTCAGAGCCTTTTCTGGAACTGATATGTTTTGTCATTTGAGTGTTTTCTGTTGATTTATATTTTCTTTCAATGAAAAGTTTCTAGATTTATCTTTATACTCCAGGTGCCTAGTTGTGAGGTGCCATCATTTCTACTTTGCCGGTTTCATTGCTTTGTTGGATAGGATCTGTAAGCATACTACGTATTGCAGTCATCCATCACTAAATTCCATAAAACCAACATCAATATAACTTTTGTCAAACTTTGTTTTTCATTTTTTACTGTCCAACTCTGCATTGTCTATGACTTCAGCACAACTAGCAGTACTAGTATGAGGACACTTAAATGTATCCATTTTCAATTTAATTTGCTCACACTCTGTAAAAATATATTCCACTTTCACCCACCAAAGATGTCTCAGTCATCAAAAAAGTATGTCACTTATTTGCTGTTGCAAAGCAGTGAGATTTTTTTTTCATCTTGACACTTACGCAGTGTCAGTATTGCAGTGTTGTTCATGCACCATGGGATATGTTTAAACAGAAATCAATTTGTTGGTTTTAATCGTTAAGCAATGCAGACATGCATTTTTTTAAGAGTTTTGTAATATTTTGCAGACCTCCTATCAGTTCTCTAAGCACATCAGTCTAAGAACCACTGCCCTCGTGGACAGAGGAATCTCTCTCTCTTGGGAACCACCTCCCCTCCCCTGGCACTATCATGCTTTTTAAGGTTTCAAGTGAGAATTGGAAGTAAATGGCAAGGTTGTGCTTTTTTTCCCCTCCTCGTACCCAGTAGCAACTTTACTGAAAAATGAATGCAATCCCTAATAGTCAATGTAAAACCTACGCCCTGATATTTCCTAGCCCTGCATATCTTCTGCTATGGTATCTCCCTAAGATGTTCTCTGTCCTCTTCCTGAGATTCAAACACCACTGATTCCTTCAGACTTAATCACAAAAGATTAGGTCACCCATCCAAGGAGCAGAGCCTCCTGTGATGCGGGTGGCTGGTTATGCAGATGGAATGCCCACATCAGAATAGTGGATGCTTGAAGGAGTACTCACCATGAACAGTTTGTGAAAAGTCTCTAGACTCAATATGTTTTTGTTAAAACAATTTGTTGAACAGTTACAAGCAACAACTTCAGGAAAACTGTATTAGTATGCAGATGCTTCTCAGACAGTAAAAAAGGACAAATCCCCTGAATAAATGGTTTTCAATGAATAATTTAACCAATTCTAGGCAATATACCACTCTGACCTTCTCTTATGAAGAGAGAGAAACCTCTCCTTTATTTTGAACAAAAATAGCATATTTTTCATGTCTGAAGTAATTTGACATATAATTTTTCTGTCTCTTTGCTATGTGAATTTATGACTAAATTTCCTGATTTTTTCCCCCTCTTCCCTATGGGTAACAGATGTAATATCCAGCTTGTGATATCAATTTATAATATTAACATAGGCTTTCAGACTCTGAAAATATTTTTTCCACTCTTTTTAAAACAGCTTTTTCCCTCATCTACTAAAATGAACAATTTGAGATTGTCTAGTTCCATTTAGCATAGCAAATTGTTTTCATTTCTCATTATCGGTAGGCAGTTATTTTGCTATGCCTCTCTCTTCAGTATTAATTTATTTTATATGGAAGAGGAGGAACACCAGAGTTATTTTGAGTCATAATGGATTGCTAAATCTACACTGCATCTGGAACATTGGATAATCTCTAATTGCCATGTATTTTTATAAATTAAAGGAAGGCGATCACATTCTTTTTGTTTTTTGTTACAAGCAGAGTGAACTACATCTACTTCCCCAGAAACATTATGCTAATATTAGATTAATCTCTTCTAAAATTTAAGCAACATTAACACCATTTTGTATTTATATTGCTCCTTCAAATCCTTCAAGATAAAAATATACTTCAGGAACTTCTAAAGGTACAGACATCACTTCAGTCGGCTCCTGCAAGCACAGTTGAGGCATAAGAGGAAAGATTTACCAAAACAAAGCAAAATAAATTTATTGAAAAATAGCATATCCTACTGCAACTAGAGAGAGAATTTAGGGAGGCAGACTGTAATTGCTCAAAGTGGGACTTCATGGGATTTACACTTTTCTTGAGTAAGGGGAAACATGCCACCAAAGGATCTCCAAAATGACCAAAATGTGTCAGGCCCTCCATTTTATGACTTAGGGCAGCGGTCGGCAACCTCTGGCAGGGTAAGCACCCTGGCAGGCCAGGCCAGTTTGTTTAACTGACTCGTCCACAGGTTTGGCTGATCGTGGCTCTCACTGGCCACGGTTCACTGCTCCAGGCCAATGGAGGAGGTGGGAAGCCATGGCCAGCACATCTCTTGGCCCGCGCCGCTTCCCGCAGCCCCCATTGGCCTGGAGCAGCGAACCACGGCCAGTCCGATCCACGATCGGCCGAACCTGCGGACGTGGCAGGTAAACAAAGTGACCTGGCCCGCCAGGGTGCTTACCCTGGTGAGCCACATGCCAAAGGTTGCCAATCCCTGACTTAGGGCATGTCTTCACTTCAGAGTTAACTCAGGTGATCAGTATTTAAGTTGGCCTAGCTCTGGTGAGAACAATACCTGAAGACACCAGAACAATATCTGTTTCTTAGGTAACTGCACCTGTACCCTTTTCTCTGTGGTCCACTTCAGGAGTTCCCAGATCTCTAGCTCTCATGTGTGCCTAGTCAGAACCCTTGTCCTACTTCCTTCTGACCAGAGGGCTTTAAGGCTAAGCAGATCCCTGCCTTTCACTGTGATATCCCCAGCAGCAGGCTGTCTAACAGCCAGTGCCTGTGCATTGCTGTTGCTCCATGGACTATGAATAGTGTACTGCCAGCAGTTACCAATTACTACGTAGCTCCGTCTAAGCAAGCACATTTTTTTTCTTAAGGAAGAAGCATTAGAGAAAACACTAAACCATAGCAGGAGTCATCCATCAATCTTATGGGGCTCTAGTAGGGCAAAATCTTTCCAAACCTTCACTCGGGTAGGGGCCCCCATTGGACAGAAGGTCGTTCTGTATGCTGGATCAGAAAGAATCATGAGTCAGTTCAGGCTTATCCTTTAATACCAAAAGCCCTTTCATTTTTTCCTAGTCTCTGAAAAACTCAGCCTGAACCAGTATATGCAAACCACTCCAGAGATTGGACCTCTTTAGAGTTCTTTAAGTTCAGTGGGTTTGTCTACACTGCAATAAAAGAATGGCAACACTGGCCAGGTCAGCTGATTTGGGCTAGCGGGGCTCAGCTCAGAGGGCTATGAATTTTCAGTGTAGATTTTCAGGCTCAGGCTGTAGCCTGGGCTTTGAGATCCTCCCCTCCTCCCCCCCACCATTTTCCCTCCCACATGAGGGTCACTGAAATTTTATAGTCCCACAGGTCTGAGTCAGATGACCTGGGCTCTGAAAATCAGTTCTGTGGGTTTTTTATAGTAGTATGGACATATCCAGTGACTCACCTTAATCACCCCCCTACCCACACACAGTTTTTTAGTTCCTGGAGAAACTGTGGTAACTTCCCTTATGGAGTAGCAAACAATGATCCATAAACCATTCATAAATTTAACACAAGGTTGCAAAATCTGTCTCAGAGGCTGTCCCACTGTTGCTGATACCAAATGGAAGGCAGGAAGAACAGATGTATCTAAGAACTTTCAGTGGTACTTCCTGAGGCTGTGGTCCTTCTGTACAGGAGCAGTTGTTCACTATGGGGACTGTCTGATGAGATGCCAAGAACTACCCACTCACCTAGCCAGCACAATAACGCCATTGTGGAAAAATCAGGAAATGAACTCGGACCTCTTGAGTGCCAGTCATCCTTCCTTGGAGGTCTCCTATCCAAGTATTGACCAGTTCTGACTTTGCTTAGGTATAGTGCAGGGTTATCAAACTCAACCTATGAAGAGTTCCAAATTATGTGGAAAGGGAAGGAGGTAGATAAATACTTCAGATGGGCTGAGTCCAGCTTCCAGGCCAAATGTTTGACATTTGTGATGTAGCATGATAACTAGTACATGGACACACCAAGGTGCAGCATGGCTGTAGATTTTTAGATTACTCAGGTGCTGTCTCCAGCTATGGAACTGTGTGTGGTGCCCAGAACTGGACACAGTACTCCAGTTGAGGTCTTGTGTGTTGCTTACAATTCTCCTGCTAACCACAGTGTTAAGAAGTGGAATTTTTGAGAGGTTACTATGTAAGCTCTCGGGCTAGAGATTACTTCATATGCTGAATGGTGTGAGATCTGTTAAAATGTTCTACATGGAATTTTTCAGTCAGCCAACAAGCAAAGTTTCACTGTGTGGCCCTCTCTGAATTGTTTTATGTTTACCTACCAGCATTCATTTATTCCAGTTGATTTTTCTATTTGTTCAATAAAGTCACTATACTTTTCACAAAGGTTGCAAACTAATTCCCTTTGGGTTCCTATGCCTTAATGAAAACTTCAAGTTCAATATCAGTGGCTTGCAGCAGTTTGCTCATCTTGTTAAATCTTTCTAACATCCAATTCTATATGTCAGCAAGTGGGGGTTACGATGTTTCCATCAAATCCGTATAGAAAGAATTAGTCATCGTCTCAAGATTAACTTTATCTAACTGATCTGGATCACTTGCAGGTAATTTGAGCGGTCTCTTGTATACGACTGTAGTCACTTAACACAATAGTGTAAACATAGTAAAAAGCGGACATCCTGGAATTGAAGAATTGTTTGTCTCACATTCAAGCATGCTGGAAGTGTTTCAGAACTGTGTGTGCACATATAGATCAATCAGCACTTCTGCAGGTGGGAATGAAAAATCATTATAAAGGGCATCTTTCACTGGGTACATTTTTATGTAAGTAGTACACTTTCAGAAGTAAATTAAATACAGGTAACTCATGGTATCACTGGGGCAGACATGAATTACTGAGCTACATCTGGGTATTAAACCTCCTTTACAATAAAAGTAACAACCCCCCCCACCCCAAAAGTCATACTGTATTGTTTTATTTAAATCTTTCTTTTAGTGTGAAATGGAGAACAGGACAACAGGATTGAGACTGAAAGAGTTAATCTTTTACTGTTCCTTATACAGGCTGGGCCAACTATTGATTTGTGCTGAGTGACTTGGTTTGAAGTGAAGTGATAAGTCATTCATTATTTCAGAGCCCAAATCAATTGTGGACCAAAGAAGGTGCCATTTAAGACTTAAAAGATGAGAAATTGCTTATAAATCTAACAAAACTGCACATGGATTGAGGAGTTGAAACTAGCTTACATTTATGATAAAATAGGTGAGGTAATAAAAGGCAGATTTCATTAGCCCTTACTAACTGGGAAAAACTCTTAGGTTTAGATTACAGCTTCTGAGAAAAGAAAACCCTTGTCATAATGCCAAGGCAAGTCAGGGGATTTGGATGCCTGTTTTATTTGGGGGTGAAGGCTTGCTGAAAGTTTCAGGCATCATCCTGAGGGGAGTTAGATTGTAGGCTTTTTGTCACAGGAACTATCTGTATTTATGCAGTACCTAGCTCAAGTAGCCCTGACTGGTGCTACCATAGTGTTGTTGCTGCTGTTGCTAATTACTGAATGTGCTGACATCCCCCAGAGAATTGCTCCATATCTTACTTTCTCTTCTTTTGCTGAATTCAAAAACATCCAGCCCAGGTGACTTTGGGGCTCTTTGGTTTTAAGATTATTCTCAAGTTCATGGCACACTTGGCACAGAAGGGGGAAGCTTCTGAGGCTACATGGAGAAAAGTGACATGCCCTAATCATACCATCCACTTCTATAAGCAAAGAGAACTAAAACTAAGCACATCGCAGAGTGCAGGACACTAGCTTTAAGGCAACATTCCCTTGACAATGTGAACCCTTCCACCGGAGTGCTCTATGGGTAATGCTGTCTGTGCATTGGGGTATGGTAAAAGGGAATGAGGCTTGGAGGGTAACTGATCCCCACAACATCCCAATGCCTGGAAACGCATGAAATTTCCTAGCATAAGATAACACTGAAATCATTAGCATTGTCAATCAAAGAACCTTCATATAGTGAATAAATTAATCACTTATGCAGGAGCCAATGGCAATAAGGTATTGGCAGCATGACCATAGGGGTCTGTTGGGATTTCAAGCTGTGAAGAGATCTTGGCCCTTCAGGGTGTGACCCAAGACAAGTGGAATCTTGGGACATCTACAGGTTTTGGGAGTGAAACCTGTTACCTGCTCCACTGCCCTTTCCTGACCATTAGAAAGATAAGGAAACTCAACAGCTTTTGTGTTCTAAGCAAGATGTTCCTGTCTAGCAAATGATATGGCCCATAGTTTATTTCTTAATTACTGTGACACTCTGTACATCAAAATAGCACCCTGAAACCCTATATTCACCACTATGATATCATTATGGTGCATTTTGTACAACGTATGCCTTGTCAGGTGTCATTTAAGAAGTCTTGATCTGTTGAACTTTACTATCCTGTTGAATTGTGTGTACTATCATTGTATGTGAAGTTATGAAGTATTGCTATGTGTTCTGAGAACTGTGGTTAGTGGGAAATGCCCACAGCTGGCCTTTCAGTGGCAACAAAGAAGCAACACACTGACAAGACAGATTTACATCTAGATTGGCCAGACAGGCATTGCTGGTCCATCAAGAAGAATCCACTCTCCCAGAGACTCCTCAGAGAGGACATATACACAAAGAGGGCTACCTAACCCCCACCATAGCAAGGACATTTCTAGCACCTGGAGAGAAAGTGTGAGTAAGGATTGATGACATCACCACTTGGCCTCTCTCTTCCCCCATCTCAACTCCTGGAAGATCGTTTGGAAGACAAAGATTTTGAACTGGAGAGATTGGTCCCAGGCTAAAAGGAAATGCAGCCTGTGTATTAAGAACCGTGAGCTGCCTGTAACATCTGTTAGGGTTAGAAGAGATGTTTAACAGATTAAGCAAGATTTGAATCAAAGTTAGAATTTAGACACTGATTCTATTTTTATTTCATGTGTAACCAACTTTGACCTCTGCGCCTAACACTTATAGTCACTTAATCTATCTTTTTGTGGTTAATCTGTTTTATATTTTTACCTAAAATGGTGCATTTTTGGTTGAAGTGCTTGGAGAATCTCAGGTTAACAAGGGCTGCTGCACGTCCACTACCCATTGTCGGAGTGGCGAACTAATTAACAAGCTTGCACTATTCAAGGGAGTCTAGAGCAGTGTAAAACGATATATTTCTGGGATGCAAGGCTGGGGTGATTTGCTGGTGCCTCTCTCTGTATAATTCATGAGTGGTTTAGAGTGCATTCATACAATTAGCAGAGTGAGTCTCCACATGCTCATGGCTCAGTAATCACTGCACTGGAGGGGTGTTATGGCATAGCATTGTGAGAGACAGTCCAGACTGGAGAGTGTAGAGAGAACAGTGGTCCCACAGTTCCAAAATGTATTCCGAGAATCCCGTCACAATTATGAAAGGGCATGCCAGTATAAACATATCTTAAATTAATCGTGAGGCCTGTTAAACTATTATAAAGGTAATTATTCATATTTATTGCGAGCAGTTTACCTTAAGAAATTTTGCATTTTTTTTCTATTCAAATTATTTACAAACAGCAATGTAGATAGGTGCAAAAATATTTGGTGAATCCTTTTTTTCCCCCTCCAGTTGTTGAATAACAGATTTACGGAAAAAGTTCCCTTAAGATTCAGAAAGAGCTGGTTGATAAAACTCTTCTGCAAAAGTTCATATTTGTTTTGTGACATCATTATCACAAGTGAGTTTATGCTCCTTTTTGGAAGAGCACAGTTTGTTTTTGACAGTTATGAGGTTTCCTAAAGTGTGCATGGGTGCATGTTGAAATCACTTGAATAATTCAAACCTATACCGAATGCAATCCCTGCACACACAATAGTGCCCAGCTTTCTTTAGCTCTCGTGAACTACAAGAACATAGATAAGTAAATTCAATAAGATGAAGCTCTGAGAATAGCCTCCTTCAGGTAATGGAATCACTACCTAATGTCCTGAGTGTGACACTTCCAATTTTTCAAGACTCCGGTGAATCATACTCTACATTACAAAGCAACAAGAATCTTATCTGAGCAAAACCCCATGCTATTTCCAAATTTCATGTGCATTTCTCTTGAAACACTACCAGACAACTGGTATATTTTTAGTAGTATTTTTAAGGAGAGTGGGAATTATAGGGAATAGCAACAATGCCAAGAGAGCTGAAGGTACTGTAAATCCAAGATTTACTTATATAAATGTGGATAAGCTTATCTTCAGCTGCTTGGTTTTACTCCTTCATGATAAAAAGACACAGAGATCAGTCATTTTTGGCTTTAGTGTTGTAAACTGAGATGAGTGAGGGAAAAAGAGAGGGAAAGAGTTTGAAGTGTTGTATTCAAGAGGTAGATTGAAATATGTGTACTGTATATTATAACTTAAAAGAAGAGGAATTGTGTATGTCCTGTAATATTATAATTACTTTTTATTTTATCATAAAGCTTTCAAGTGTTCTTCTATGATGATTATTCCCATTTCCGTGACATACATGTAATGCTGGAGTTTGCTTTGATTCTGTACCCTATTGCCATTGTTTCCACATTCCTGCAGCATTACTAACCTTGGAAGTGCAATTCACCTTATCCTGTTTCTGGGAGTTCATTGGGTAAGGAATGGATACGCTAACAGTGCCCAAAGCATTCTAAAGTCATTTAATAATTCTCCTTGTTTCAGTACAATAATGGGCCTTTAACCATTTACTAATATAAAAGTGTATCCATTGTACAGTTCTGTTTTCTTTTAGCAAAAACCCCAGTTCCATCAAAAACAAAATATATGTAATCTCCAAGACAACTGCTATGATGCTTCTTGGGGCACACAGGGCTGTGAGTTACCTTGTTATCACCTGCCTCCAGAGCAAGGGAATCTTTCCTGTGCTGAGTAGGTGTTACCTCCCTAAGAAAATCAGACTGTCAGCCACTCTCTGCAGCCCATGGGCCAAATGTAGCCCATCAAGGTAATCTGATTGCAGGCCACGAGACATTTTGCTGACGTTGACCATCCACAGGCATGGCCTCCTGCAGCTCTCAGTGGCCGTGGTTCACCGTTCCCGGCCAATGGGAGATGAGGGAAGTGGCAGGACGCAGGGACGGGCTGGTCGCCGCTTCCCCCAGCTCCCATTGGCCGGGAAGGGTGAACCATGGCCACTGGGAGCTGCAGGCAGCCATGCCTGTGAACGGTCAATGTAAACACTGTCTCGTGACCCATCAGCGGGTTAGCCTGATGGCCACGTGCAGCCCGCGGGCTGCAAGTTGCCCACCACTGGCCCAAAGCATTCTAAAGTCATTTAATAATTTCCCTTATTTCAGTATAATAATGGGCCTTTAACCATTTACCAGTATAAAAGTGTCCACCTGTGGTATCCAGTCTCAGATTACTTGATACCCACAGAAATCCCAGATTCTCTGATCCCACAGTGCCAGTTTAGATCTCAGCTTCTGATTTACACACAGCACAAGCTCAATTATAAAACAAAAACATTTACTTAAAGAACAGATTCAAATAAAAATCAATGGGGGATGAAAACAAATGATTACATTTAAAACACCATTATGTGCTTTCTAGAGGCTAAACTTCACCTTGTTGTTTTACCTCTTCCTGTTAGTTTTCTCCCCAACTCTTCATTAGCATTTGACTTACAGTAGGAGTCTTTTAGCATTCCATTACCTGCAACGCACAGTGGTGCCCCTTAGAAACAAGTGTCTCCCATCCCTGTTCTGGAGGAGTTTGTCTCAAGCCACTCTATCTTTGTGACCTGTTTTTAATTACAGATATTGAGAACATAATTTTCAGCATTTTCCATACATGCATCTCACAGTGATTGATGCCTAAAGTGACACAGGGTTTCAATTAGAGACCTTGCATGACATTCTTTCAAGTCCAGAGATCTCTGTACCCCTATATACCCATTGCCCTCTGGAAGTTGGCACCCAGAGTTCTTAGATCACAACTGGCATGGTATGGGACTCTCTATGAATGCCAGTCAAAAGAATGAGTTTAAACACATGCCAAGCTGCAAAATCCTATGGCATGCTAATTAGAATATACACCTCTACCCCAATGTAATGCAACCTGATGTAATACAAATTCGGATATAATGCGGTAAAGCAGCACTCCAGGGAGGGCAGGGCGGCGAACTTCAGCGGATCAAAGCACGTTCAATATAACGCAGTAAGATTTTTTTGGGTCCCGAGGATATTGGGGTAGAGGGGTATTGGTGTAACTTTACCATGTTGTTGTTACATGTGTCTGCATAATTCTGTTTGCTGTTCATTTTCTAACATACAACGACAGAGTATCTAGAGCCTGGCTCTCATTTTCACTGCTAAAGCAGCTTAAAAGGACCTTAAAGCGAATATACCTGTAAATAACACTCACTCTAAGGCCACTTTACACCATCAGAATAGTGTTAAAGTGCATTAGTGTAAATGAGAATAAGGTCCTCAGTATCTTGATATGTTTGAATATCTGAAGACACCCGTCTCCTAGAACAGCACAATAGAACTGATGTAATTACATACTTACTTATCTAAAGATCAGTTTTTTCCTGGTCTACTTTACACTAAGATGCAAATAAAGCTATTCCAATTACATGGCAAATAGTTTTGCCTACTCATCTAGGGATGAATGAAGGCTAACTCAGTGATCCTGAATGGAACCCTGCAGTCAGTCAGTGAATGATGAGATGACCAGCAGAAGGTAACACAGTATAGATTTTGTGCACTGGAGAGTACCCTAGGGTAGCCATTTTGCTTTCTGTCTTTGTCATTGTCTATGCATGAGAGATCTATTTGTGAATTCCTAGAATCACTCCATACAAATATTGATGGTTTACAGATGTAGCTGTCTTTGCAGGGAGCCAGCTGAGGCAGTCTTCCAGATTTTAACAATTTTGGATTATTTATTCCTTTAGAGAAGCAACTGGAAGGTAGTACACAGAAGTAAACAAAAAAAGCAAATGGATGCTAAGTGTTAATGGCACTGGTAAGTTTCTAAATACAGTACAGCACCTAAATAGATGTATTCTGATGATCAAGGGTGGGCCATTAACTTTCAGATATTTAGGTGCCTTCTCACTTGCCCCACTCTCCCTGGCAAAGTTCTGACCCTCTATATCAGGGTAGGCAACCTATGGCATGCATGCCAAAGGCAGCACGCGAGCTGATTTTCAGTGGCACTCACCCTGCCTGGGTCCTCTCCACCGGCCGGGGGGTGAGGGGGCGCTGCATTTTAACTTAATTTTAAATGAAGCGTCTTAAACATTTTAGAAACCTTATTTACTTTACATACAACAACAGTTTAGTTATATATTATAGACTTATAGAAAGAGACCTTCTAAAAACATTTAAATGTATTACTGGCATGCGAAACCTTAAATTAGAGTGAATAAATGAAGACTGGGCACACCACTTCTCTATATGTATATTGAAGTGGTGACTAAGAGCCCCACTTTTGGACCAAGACCGACTGGGCTTAGTGCTTTACAAACATAGAACAAAGATACAGTCACTGCTCCAAGTTGCTTGAAATCAAAGTAATAAATGCAGGAGCCTGAAGTTAGGCATCTAAATCTATATTAATACATCCAAATAAAAGTTGCCTTACTGTTTGAGACGACCAAAAGGCATTGCCATCTGAAGCCCTCGAGATGGTAGCCTCAGCGACTAGTAGCTTTTCCCCTTTCCGCCACTTCTTTACTTCCTCCCAGCGTAATTGGCACTGATGGCAGATGCCTGTTGGCCAGCATAGCCGAAGGGCAAAAACCAGGAGAGGCATAGAAAATGAATTGTTTCACCTCTAGAAATGGTCTCCACATGTGAGAGAGGAGGCACATTGAGAAGTTTGCATTGCCTCTGCCATACTGTACCTGTTCTGTGGAAAATAAATTATAAATGTGGTGTCCTGTCTCCTGGGCTGTTAGCCGAGCACCTTTTATCAACTTTAAGGCCTATATTTTCATATTTGGGTTTCTAGGTCTGAAGATGTTAACCTCAAATGCTCACAAATACCCACAGTTAATCTAAATTAGATCTTTCTGAAGACTGGAATTATGCAAATCTTAATCTGGACAAACTATTTAAATTGAAGTAAAATATAAATGGATTTAGACATAAAGGAAAAATAGAAAAGAGAGAAACAGAAGAAGGGCAATGGACACAGGATTATATTGTTACTCATGTGGCGAGGGAAGTGTGTACATAAACATTAGTCTTATTCTAAAGAATATGCCTACATGTTCTGAAGAATATGCCTTCTCTCTCACGTATGCCTCAAATCTACTATATGAATTTCTATTAATATAGTTGGGTTGAATCCCTAAGTTTTGCCTAGTCTTATGTCAGTGGTTCAGACCATTATTATAACAAAACATTACTTCTGTTAAAGTTGTGGCTTAAATAGAAATCTAGCTTTAAAGCAATCTTTGTTTTACACCCACTCTAAGAACTAAAAATATCCCTGAAAGTCTTCTGCAAGTGAGTTTCGCACTTTGGAGCTTTCTCAGAGACATTTAGTTTGGCTTTCAGTTTGGTGAGTCAGTTTTTTCCATTCTTTGACATACTCAATTAATGACTATTGCTTTAATGTTTTGATTTCTGGAATGTGAAAAAAAGTCCTTTTCATAAGCAGTGTAATAAGCAGTGTAACTTGCAGTAACTTTATATTTTAGTGGCATTTTTAACAATACAAACCTGAAACATAAGTTCTATGGAACACACGAGGAATCAATAAAAAAGATGATACCTGAATTTTGAGCATAGTTATTTAAATACGTGTTAAATGGTCATGATGGGATGAATATTGATCAAAATAAACTCCAACAGTACTATCAAAGATACATTTTAAGTCTGGATCAGAGCTTGTCATGATTAATCAATATTTAACATTTTTTCTCCTCACTGGTTTGTTCTGAGCACCCAGGCCATTTTTTAAAGAAAGTTCAGTGAAAAAGATTTTTAAAAGAAACAAAAAGCTATGTATTAATGATATCAGCACATTTTATTAAAAAAAAAATCCACATCCCTCCTCTTTAGGATTCTTTAGTTCTGGAATACCATTCCTAACTGAAATGTAAAATGGATTTTTGAGAAGTATTCTTTAAATAACATTTTTCCCAACTAACCTCTTTGTGCTTTCTCCCATGCTGCCCCGTAGACATGGGAGGAGCTCCCTGTAAATATCTGCAAAGCCATTGCGTTGTCTTTCTTCAAATCCCTCCTTAAAACTCAGCTCTGTTGTGATACCTGGAAAAAACACCATGCAATGGTTAGGCAGCTGATGGGTTGTGATCATTGCTTTTCATGTTAATCAGTATCATTTTGTTATTTCCTTGTTCTTCCCCTGTCTGTACTATCCCCTTATTGTCTCTCATCTTTGGGATTTTTTGCACAGAGTTGCTAGTGTAGATGCAATTACACTGGTATAGAGGTGGTTATATTAGTATAACTTATTTCTATTAAGGAAATAATGGTGCTAATAGTAACCAACAAAATTGGTCATTTTTTTTATTGTGCATTTGTAAAGCAGTTTGTGTTCAAAGCTGTGAATTTTCTCAGTAATGCAATTTATAAATGTAACTTGGAGCCTGTATAAATTTCTTGCTTGCTGAATATATGCTAGAACCGAAATCTTCAAATATAGGTAAATCATTAGACCCTAACTTTGTATTTAGTAAAGCTGGGTGGGAAACACATTTTTCTCATCCTGAGAGAGTTTTTGATATTTGAAAATTTTGTCCTATTCTGAATTGGGATGAAAAGTCAAAATCTCAAACTTTCATGAACCAATAATCTGCTTTTTTTTTTAATTGGGTCAGTCTAAATGTTTCATTTCAATAATTTTGAAACATGTTTTGATTTCAACCTTTTTCATTTTTTAATTTTTTTTTAATATGAAACTAAAATTTCAAAATTACATTTTGTTTTGAACTGGGAAATTAAAACTTTTCATTGAAAAAATGATTAAATATAATGTTTCAGCAACTTCAAAACTTTTTCCCCAAAATGTTTTGAATTGGAAGATTAGTTGAAACCAATCTTCCTGTGAACAGTTTTGGTTTCAACAAATCAGCATTTTTCTGATGAAAAAAACATTTTTAGTTGGAATATTCCCAACCAACGATAGTTTTTAGCCACCCAGTATGGGACTCTGATGTGAGATGCCCACAATTTCCATTGACTTCAGCTGGAACTGTAGGTTCTCAGTACCTCTGTTTTTAAAATTCTGCAATAAAAATAATAGATAATAGCATTAACTTATTATTACTGTTTGCTGTCTGTTGGCCACATTGCCCATGATGGAAGATGGTACGTTCAGTTCCGCCATGGCATTCATAAACACATCCCATCCTTTAGGTACATGTTTGCTAGGTACAGAGCAAGTTTGGGTGACGGCCCTGACTAAGTCAAGCATGTTACAACCATTAACCACAGAGCCTTTGTACACAAAAGACCCTTTGTCGTTCCATGAAGAGAGATTTTTATCCTGGCCCAGTTTATTTAGCAATACTATTACATATTTTTTATAACGCTTATTCACGTTATCCAACACCTCCTGAGCAACAAAGTCTGAGTTATTTGGTGTTTCTGGGGGTTTGGCAGTTACGCTTTGTTCCTGTTCCGGTAGAAACAGACTTATTTTCCCTTTATCCGCATCGCTTTGCTCCACGTACTTTAGGTACCTTTGAAGCACGGCGCTGTAAAGTTTAGCCTTTTCATATTCGGCCAGGTCAGTTCTTTGAAGAACAGACTTCATTTCAGCGTCCAGTAAGCGAGTTGCTGTTGTTCTGATATTTTCCTCTGCTGGAGGGGGAGCCCTTAATTGCTCCAACTGGTGGCTGGGCACCAGGTACATTTTTTCTGCATACTCCATTATCGATTAGTTAAAAGCCCCGTTATCAGAGGGATAGCAAAACTTAACAGAGGCCCGATAAAAACTCCAGACTGCTTTACCAGATGCTTTTTTCTTTTAAGTGAAACAGTCTTATTACACAAAGTTTTTATAAGCGTGCGTTTCTTTTTCAACACACGCACTTGATTCTGTGTTAAAGGTACGTTTCCTTTTAAGGTATTGAGTGCTATTTCTGAGATGACCGCTACTGGATCGTCAGAGGCCGAACATAGTATAGCCCTCCTTTGCTGCGGGGACGATTTGCTAAGTAATTTTAAAAGGCCCAGGTTTCTCTTCATGCAGCTAGACATGTTTTCAGTCAGCAGCCTCAGCTGTTAAAACGGGACCTGCTGATAAGTCATCTCTTTTTATACCCAGCTGTTGTTTTTTTAATGTATAAACCACCGGCCAGTCTGGAGGGAAAAGACCAGTTCTTAGTCTATAAGCTTCCAGTGTGGAACCATTTAAATCCACCACCAGGTAGCCATAAGGTCTTTTGGTAGCATCTTCAAAAGCTTCTAGAAAGAATTGAGCTTTGCCGGGGTACATTTGCCAAGCGAGCGTAGTGATTTGTAATTTATCCCTGTGATTTTTTAACAGAACCATGTACTTTGTGTTTAGGTTAATTGTGTGACTCTTTTTTCCCTGACAAAATATGTTCTGAACTATATACATAATGCTCAGGTTTCTGTGATGCACGTACTTGGTAAAAGCTTTCTCGAATTCATCACTTTCACAAGCAGAGTTCATCAGATCGTCTATGATCTCATATTTACTTTATTAGTAGGAAACAAACTGTCATCATCCAAATCATCACGCAACCCCTCCATAAAATTGATAAAGGGATATTTACAGAGCAGTTCTTTATACAGAGGTTGCCAACAACTATAACACCACATGATATTTTCAGGCATAACAGACAGTGTTTGTTTGGCATTATTCAACACATTTTTTATAAAGCAACTTTTTCCGCAGTTACTAGGCCCTGCAAGAATTGCGGAAAAGGGGTTTTTCCGCCTTGTATCCATTTTTCAAAAGCCGTAGGGCAGGGTTTTAAAACCTTTTCGTAGGACCCTCTTGTTATAAACCACTTTTTAAGAGTTTTTGTTTCTATTTGCCACTGGTTTTTGTTTCTTCTTTTTTGAGGTGTTTTCGTTATCTTGCAGACCTGTGCAGTAATCCAGGACTAGATCTTTCAAACTGTCAAAGTTGACCTTTTCACAGTTTGCTACGTTTAGGGTAATACCTTTGACTTTTATACAGGCCTTTCCTCCAGACAGCTTATACCCGTATGTTTTTGGGCCTGCCGACACAAACTCAGTGATGTGTTGATCTGGCGGGATCTCGCTTGTGAGCTCCCCTAAATAATCCCCCAGAGGGGGATTCCAGGCACCCTCCATTTTCACAAGTATCACCGAGTCAGTGTTGTGGTACAGGCACCGCTCTTGCAAACCGTCTAAGAGACTGTATAATTCTAAGCGGGCATAAGCGGTGGTGAAACAGGCTATGACAACATTGGTATTGCCAGAGACAGAGTACCGTTCTTTTGCGTGCTTCCAAGACACGCATGCTGTTTCATCATTGATAAACTCGCAGGATGAAACCTTGTAATTGGGGGAAAATAGGTACTGCAAGAGTTCGTCAGGGTCTCTCACAATGCTGGTGTTGGGTAGGTTGGTTCTTTGGCCGAATTTACCCCACAGAGAATTTAAAAACAGTTTAGTGATTTGGCGTTTAGCAGGGTTTGATCTGATTTCATGTTGGCGTAAACGCACGCCTTCTTTCTGGTAGAAATTGCTAATGTACTTATTTGGTTTTTCCTCGTTTGTGCACCAACTGGGATACCCTGAAGCCTCTTGTTTCTGGCAGAGGTGTAATTTTATGTACTCTGAAAAGAGTTTATCAGATTTTTCATTAAAATGCCAGATTTCATAGATTATAGCCACCACGTACCCCTTTGCTATAGCCGCATTCAATTCCACCGTGCACCAAGTCCCCAGGATGGCCCGCTCCTCGTCAGTATGGGTGCATGTTTCCCGCTGCTCGGTTTCCGCACAGGTTTGGCATAGTGGGAGCATAAGCTTGCCACCCACTCTGACAGGTAACAATGGAAAAAAGAGGTCTCGTGGGGGGTAAACTTTAACTTTTGCAATTCCAAAATAATTTGCCAGGGGTCCAAATTTGTCATAAAGTATATCGGGGTGTCCGATAGGGTATTCTTTGGTTTTGTTTATGAAAGGGTACAGGCTGGTAAAATCATAATAGTGGATTTCTGCCCCGGGGTTAGGCTTGTAATACAGGCAGATAGCGTTTGTTCTCCCCCCAAAAAGAGCATCTCTAGGCACAAGAGGCTAGGGTAACTGGGCTCGGTTTAAAAAGTCTGCAAACTCCCTGTCTGTTTCTTTCATCACCTCCCACTCGTGCTCCCAAAGAGTCCTCACTACAAAACCAAGTCGTTTCAGATAGGCAGCCTTGAGCTGCGTTTTGTAATAAAGAAACCCAAAAGATGTCCCCGTCATAGGATTTTGTGCTTTTTCACAATAACAGGTGACACAGCTGTGGAAAAAACATCCATTAAACTCAAAGGCTGTGCATACCCCATCAACATTGGCATAACCGTCTAAAAAGTAGGGGTCTACCTGTAGTTCCCCACCCTGTAAAGCATGCCGTATTTGTATATTTTCTTTGTAAGAGATATACAACAGCCACTGAATAGATGGGGTTGAATATCTTTTTTTCTGCCTGTGGTAGTTGTCTGGAGGAAGAAGAGCTACTGTGTTAGGTTCCAAAAACATAAACCTGTACATAGCCATGCAAACAGATGCCAGTGTTATGTACTGGAATGGATCTATGCACAGTTTTACTTCGGTGAATTTACCAGGTTCTTTCTCTACTACATCTCCCTTCTCCATCATTTTCATAGTCTCTTTTCTGTATAGAATACAAGCCTGTCTCAAAATTTTGACATCCTGCTGACAGTAATACGCAAGCTCTTTCTGCAAGTCAAACACCTCAGAACTGTGGTCCTGATACCAGTCGAGAAACTCTGTTTTTTCCCTGGGCATCATGGTTTCTACACCACAATGTGCCACACTGGGCATAGGCCCCACATAATTTTGATTTTTTACAATGTTAAAAAAAATGTGGAAAATAACCTTTGCACCCTTCAAATCCCATTGCCTGTGGTAGCTTGCTAAGCTTCATGGGCAAGAAGTTTAAAGAGTCTATAAAACGAATCCTCAGGGCCTTCACTTCCACGCACATTAGTTTACTACCCTGAGTGATCAGTTCTATGCACATCTTTTCCTTCACTAACTGCCTAATGATGAAGTACGCATCATAACCTTTGGAATTGTGCGCTAGAAACGTGTAGTCTCCAAACTCTTTGCCGATAAAGGTCTTAACAAAGACAGACAGACACTTATCGCCCTTAAATTCTCAGGATTTTTCTGGATTTAAGGACATAGCAAAAATGTAATTGGGAGTGTGCACCCCAGTCTCCTGCATGCATTCGAAATCATAAAAAATATACTTTTCTGAGGATTCAGGCTTTCTAAAGCTATCTATAAAACAAAAGTGACTGTCTACATCACCAACAGTCAAACCCTGACACTGCTTACATCGCCTCCCTTTACACTTATGCCGCTTGTTCACGTAAGACTGACACTTATCACACAGTTTTAGACAGGCATTCAGCTTGGTTTTTTGATGCATAGTCGACATGTCTGTCTAAACACTCTTTGGATCGACAATACAGTCTACAGCTAGGACACCGCAGCTGCACGCCCATGCAGTCTGAGCACATTACACTCAAGCAGAGGCGGCAACGATACCTGCAAGAGTGGTCGTGGCTGTACACCGTGTGGCAAAACTCACAATAATTTTTTGCTCCGAACAACTTTTTCATATCAAGAACTCCATAGTAATCCTCATCATGCAATAAGTCTTGGGGTACGCTAGTCCTTCTGTTTTAAAAAAGCCCCAGCCACCTTTTTCTGTATACAGCACCACCTGTATGTTCACTCCTAAATGCTGTTCAAACTTTGTTACGTCACTCAACAGAACCTTTTTTTGATCTGACCACCCTAGTTTCCCATGCAACTTTCTCGCCTCCGCTAACAATTCCTCATCTGTAGGTTTATGATCGGACATGTCGGCCAAAAGGCCACCCGCAAAACACAGATTGGTACCAGTATAAGTCAGGTCTACCAAACGCTGTCTTTTTTTATGAATAATTTGACTACAAAGGATAGAATTTAAAACTCTATGAGCACCTCCACCCCTGTTTTTTACAACTGTCACAATAAGGCGCAATGTCCCATCGAGATGCAACTCTCTATTGCTCTGTAGCAGCTTTGAGGTCTGATTTAAGAAATCCTCAGCAGACAGCTCATCCCTAGTTCTTCTGACTGAAAACAGAGGGTTAGCTAAATTACGGCTCTCTAAACGTAACTGAACGTAATCATCAGGGCCTACCCTACAATTAACGTCATCGAGCACCAACTGTATTCCCTGGTGTATGGCTTCAACAACCTGCTGAGCTGAATTTATTTGCTCAAGATTGACAAAATGAAATTCCTCACAATATACCGACCCCCCAAATCTAGGTAATTCACGTTGCCAACTTCTCATTCTTTCCATATACACCTCTGCATTTTTGGGGTTACTTGAGGGTTCCTCTACAGGATCATTAGCAGCATCTTCTACATCAGATGCTATTTGGGAGTCAAACTCTGAGAAGCCTCCATGAAGGTCATTGGGAGTAGAATGGGGCCTGTCTAGAGAGCCCTCTGGGGAATTTGCTAAACCAGAGTCTGATTCCATCTCCCCATTTTCAGAGAAGCCAGTCTAAGAGCCTCCAGTAGGAGGCATCTCTTTTTTTTTTTTTTTCCTCATTACCTCTTTAGCCCTTTTAAAAATTTTTACAACAATCCTGGCCTGAAACTTTTTGGCAGCCATCTGTTTATCCCTCAAGCGCTGTCCCCCCTTTTGTTTACACATGAGCTGATGTGTACCCTGGAGGGTGCCCCTTTTACCCAGGCCCCTTTCCACGACTAGTCATGCCTGCTCAGAAACACCCTTTTCAGCCCTCCTGTCTTTTAACATTGCTTTGAACAAAGCATCATATTTTTCCCAAGTCTTTCTAGAAGGCCGTTCTTTTAGACTCCCCGAGGAAACAGCATCCATCACTTTTCTGATGGAAGCATCAAACTCTTCCCAAACACTAGAACTTGGGGGAGCTGTGGCGAGCTTATGGTTTTGGGAGAATGTTTTGTCAGTGCTCGGTGTTTTGTTCACAACCCCTAGAGCGCATGCTCTGGGTTTGTCAACGTGGGCATTTTCTTTCACAGTTTTCTCAGGACTTGCTGTGGCAGTGGCCGCTGAGGAACTGGAATTGTATTTGTGTGGTTGCAACACCTTGGCATCGCAGAAGCTTTTAGTCCATGTTTTTTTATATGGAGCCCATATACCACATGCTCCAGGTTTGCGCACCTTCAGAACCCCTAGAGTGCGTGCTCTGGGTTTGTGAACGTGGGCATTTTCGCTCACAATTTTCTCAGGGCTTGGTGTGGCTGTGGCTGCTGAGGAACTGGAGTTGTGTGGTTGTTTTTTACCAGAGTCTTCTGTTTTGTCCTTGGGTTTCACATATATGAGGTCTGGGCTGCCCGGATGCTTTATCTGCACTCCAGTGCTGTTTTGCATTGTTAAAGGTCTCAAAGCAGATTTCTGGTTCTTTGGTGGTTCTGGAGGAGGTGTCCTTGTAGCGTTGACTACAGCATTTTCAGAAAGGTTGCCCATGCCTATGAGGGGAAAAAAACATAACATTTTACATAACTGAACTTTACCATCTCTCTCTCACCCACACCTATGTATTTACTTAAAATACAAAACCTCATAGAACAACTAAACCAATAAGCAAAATATATTTACTGGGCTTCATCCATCCATCAGTCACTGATGCTGGTGAATTTTCCTTTTCAGCTGTCTCCTCCCTTTTTCTTTTGAGTTTTTTTGGTGGTTCTGGAGGAGGTGTTCTTGTAGCGCTGACTACTGCATTTTCAGAAAGGTTGTCCATGCCTATGAGGGGAAAAACCATAACATTTTACAAAACTGAACTTTACCATCTCTCTCTCTCACCCACACCTATGTATTTACTGAAAATACAAAACCTCATAGAACAACTAAACCAATAAGCAAAATATATTTACTGGGCTTCATCCATCCATCAGTCACTGATGCTGGTGAATTTTCCTTTTCAACTGTCTTCTCCCTTTTTCTTTTGAGTTTATTTTCCCACTGGTCTAAGGATTTCTCACGTTTTGACTGTACTGTGAAGCAAACACATAAAACCATCTTGTAAACTTAAAAAAATTATATTCATTCAGTAGGGCGTTTTTCTATTTTAAAAAAAGTCATAGCTTTACAACAAAATAATCCATTTCAGGCCCTACAACAAACAAGTTTTTAAAAACATCTTATTTTGCAAAATAAAAAGCAAAACTGCTTTTTAAAATCCATTATGCACAGTAAAAAAACCAAATACTTAAAAAACCTATGCCTTCACAAATCCCCTCTCTCTCTCTCTCACACCCACACCCACACACACCAAATCAAGTTTGCAGCCACACACTTTTCAAAAACCCACATGCATTTAAAAACCAGTTGCAAAAAAACCCCAAAACCATGCATTTAAAAACCCATGTGTGTTTGGGCCTTTCCCCCTCAAACCTCATTTTTAAAAACACACTACATTATGCACAGTAACAAAAAAAAAACCTGTTTAAAACAAACCAAATACTTTTTTTAAAAAACCTATGCCTTCACAAATCCCCTCTCTCTCTCTCTCACACACACACACACAGCTTTATAAAACACACCAAATCAAGTTTGCAGCCACACACTTTCAAAAACCCACATGCATTTAAAAACCACATGTTACTTTTCAAACAACCCCCCCCCCCCCATACATTTAAAAACCAGTTGCAAAAAAAAAAAAAAAAGTTACCTTTCACTATGGGATAAAGTGTTGCTGGAATATGATTGTTCTATTCCCCCCATGTGTGTTTGGGCCTTCAGGTTAAAAAACAAGCAAACATGTTAGTTAGTATTACCACCAAATCCCTATACTTTTTTAAAATTTAACAGTATTAAGCACAATTATAGTTAATATGGTTTTTACCTTGGCCTGGTGGTAAAATGCAGTTTAAAGTTACAGGTTCCATGCTAAAACAGATCACACTGCAATAAACATAGGCATCATTATTTACTAGAGACAGCATGGGCAAAAAGTGGCATTATAGTTTCAAAAAGTTAAAAACAGCAAGTTTACCTCTTTTTGCAGTTAGCAGCAATACAAAAAGGTTTTCTATTAAAAGAACAGACAACAGCATACCTAAGGTCTTTTATACCCTCTTACCCCATTGTTTTAAAACATAGTTGCTAAAGGTTAATTTAATCACCACAGCTCTCAAATAATGGATTCTGCAGTGTTACCAGATTTGCCCATTACTTTGGGGTATGCTCATTTATTCGGGTTACTTTTCTGGGGAAGGGGATTCTGTAATTCTATCAATGTACTGCTTGTGTCACTTGTGTGTTCATATGGAGCTCTACTTCTCCCTTCTGCAAGTCCCCTCCCAATGGACCTATCCTGCAGGAGCTAGGTTTCTCCAGTTCCAAACACCCACCCACACATACATTAACAGAGCAAGTCTGAGCGGACCGGGTCAATCAGCACTGTCAAGCTGACCCCTTATATGTCCCTGGACTCACTGGGCTGGATGAAGCAGCACTGTCAAGCTGACTCTCCTTATATGCCCCTGGGCTCCATGGACTGAGTCAAGCAGCACTTTCAAGCTGTTACCCTCATGTGTCCCAGATTCAGCACATCCCTGTCCCCACCTTCGCAACACAATTGTATTGGCAGTAACCTACTTGATGAGCAAACGCTACAGTATTCTGGGTGCTGCAGGGATCTTTAGCTTAGGTAAAAGAAGCGTTGCTGCAGAGTAAATGGGGGAAGCTAAAAACACAGAAGAGTAAGGTTCAGCCAGAGAGAGAGAGAGAAGCAACCAGCTTAACCATACAAGTTATTTATTGAATACTGGTGATAACTACACAAGGAGGGCTAAACCAACATAACATACATTATTAAAGGTTAATACCTAAGGTAGAAAGGAAAAATGAAAAGAGAGAAGGGAATCTCACCACTCCCTGAAGCTTGAACTGGTCGGGGTTCCCAGATGATGCTGGTAGCTGAGGGTCCTGAGGGCAGGAAGCAGGCAGAGTCCTCAGCATGATCAGTCAGGAGAGTATGAAGTCCTAGTGGAGCTAATGCAAAGTTTGATCTGAGCATCAGAACCCTAACTGGAGGAATTTTTGTAGAGAAAATACAATTGTTCAAGGGCGAACAATAGATTTGTTTATAGGTAAGGCTGATAACTCAAGGGTTTTCTTTAGTCTAACAAGAGGAGCTAATTACTCTTGGCTATGGGTGGTGTTTTCTTCCCAGGGAGCTCACAATGCAGCTAGGCTACTTCACGATTTGGATATCAGTTAAGGATTCATTACTAGAATTGGTCTGATAATTGCTGAGCTGGGTGTGTGCAAACCTAGGTTCATTAGCATCTGGAGCAGAGATTCCCATGATGCAGTGCTTCGCTGCGTTTTCAAGTCCCAGAATTCAGTGTGGTTCTTGGTTCTCCATTCTGTATGCAAATGGAGATGTTTTCTGTCCCATCTTTCATGCAGATGAGGCTAAGGGAGTGGTTTCTGCTCTCCATTCTGTATGCTAATGGAGATGTCTTAATCTTGTCACCTGTATCAGGAGGGGTCTAGGTGTGTCTCCCAATGCCCTTCACTGCTCTCTGCAAGTTCTTTTTTCTGATGAGTTTTGGTTTAAGCAGAGGCTGGGGGAGGGGTGGAAGAGGGAGTCTTTCATGAGTCAGGCTGGATACTGCACACTGGTTCCCCAAAAACACAGAGGTGTCTGGTATCAGCAGCACACCCTTTTGTGATCTGGGTTGTGGAAACCATGTTATATACACAATAGCTCCCCCTCGCCCCAACCCCTGTAAGTTAAAATACATTTGTGGCTTTCTTACAGTATTAAACAGTACCCCATTTCCAAGTGCGGGGTCCATTTTGTAATATCAGTTAATGTCTTGGGGTTGGTTGTTTCTTTCATGCTTAAAGTTTGGGGGTGGGGTGTTTTTCTAGCAAGAATGACCCATAGCATTCCACCAACTCCTGGGTCCTTTAAACTGTCCAATAGTGCTCCACCATTACCCCAGGGGTTACATTTAAACTGTAGCTAGCTCCCCGCCAGTAGAAAACCCATAGTTAAAATTGGTAGATTTAAGTCTCACTTTTCTACCTACAGGATCGTAGTTCATGACCATCTCAGGCGGTCCTTGGTGACGAGCCATGGTGCTATTCATATGCTCCAGTAATTCGGGTATGGTCGAATAATAACCTCGTCGTAGGATGAAATTCCACGTCGTATCTCCAAAGGTAATTTCAAAAGGGGTGTCTTCATTGATAGTATTCCAGCTGTGCGGGTATAGTATTTCCACTAACCTCACCTCCCAGGCACCCGGAAGATCCAAGGGCTTAATTAGCTGTATTGTAAAGTTCGAGATGGTGTTTTGGGGAAAAAACTGCAGAGCTGGCATTGCTGGGCAAAGTGATGTAAAACCCGCCATCGCTCATTATTATTTTTTCTTCTATCTGTCTTTGAAGGAGGAATTGTTTGGTTTTTTTTTCTATTAGGTTCGTGTCTAAATGTCTCAGAGTTGAGAAGCTTCCACCCAGCTGTTAAACTTATCAGGCCCACCCAACCATTTTACCAGTAGCTGTTTTTTTCTCCCTCTTCCTTTCTCTGCTAGAATTTTTTCAGTCCTGTAAATCCTGTCTCGTTTGGGGTTTACTTTTTGTAATTCTTTAGGGTAAAAAGATCCATTAACTGCCTCGCTTTCATAATCTTTTAATCAGTATACAGGTCTTTGGCCCCTGGTTAAGGCTTCATCCACTATGAATATCTCATCGGTAAACGTCTGTTCATAACCTTTTTCAAAAGCGCCTTTGGTTTTAGATAGTCTCATGTGGTCACCTTTTCTAAAAGGGGGAACAACCTGTTTTATTTTAAAACCATCTCCGTAAACCATTTTCCACACCTTCAGAGAATTTGAAGGGTTAACATCAATGGGTCTGGTATGTATAGTTCTGTGAAAGCTCTGGTTATAACTCTTTATAAAGTCAGGTAAGACGTCAATGTAGCGAAAGTGTTATGGGTGTTATGGGCTGTAAAACATCTCCACATCCTAGTTTTTAAAGTTCTGTTAAATCGTTCCACAACCCCTGCTTTGACTTCATTATTAGTAACAAAATGGTGAACCCCATGCTGCTTTAACAATCCACTTAAAAGTTTGTTTAAAAATTCTTTCCCCTGATCGGTTTGTAATTTTTGAGGCACGCGACCTTCGCTGAAAATAGCTTTAAAGGCCTTGGATACCTCACCAGTTGTCTTGTCTTTTAGGCCTAAGGCCCAGGCATATTTGGATAAAATGTCTATCACTGTTAAGATGTACTTAAAGCCGCTGTTGTGCATATCCACCAAATCTACCTGCCACTGTGCATCCACATCTGAAACAATAGTCTTGTTTCTTTTAAAATGTATTCGAGCTGGTTTGTGTAAAGTGTAAGCATCCTGGTCTGAAAGCCAAGCTGTTACCTATCTTCTATTTAAAGTTTTACTATGCTTTCTGGCCACTTGAAAAAAGAGGGTTCACTCCGCCAAAGCTCCCAACTTCCCTGGGATTGTAATATATTTTCTTTAACAGAGCCGTCGGTGTAGACGTGACTGTTACTGGTACCATCTTTTACTATCACAAGTATGAAAGGGGACAAGCTCATATTGACACATTTAAATACATTTTATTAATTGCCTGGTTTAACATGATCTTTTACAGCCACCTGTAAAATGGATGCCATAACCGCTACCATAAGGGAGTCTGAGCTGGTTCATTCTTCCATTTTGTCATTTTTGGCTTGAGATCTGTCTCTCGAACATGAGCAAAAACAGCTGATGCGCAAGTTCTTAAAGGCCTCTAGAAAGGCATTGTCAAGCTGCTGAAAAATTTTCAGAAAAAGAAACAGTGTAAGTACCCCAGCTTCTTGTTTTTAATTTACACAAACCCCCAGTTCCTAGCCTCATTACCCACTCCCTCCTCTACCGCCATTTCCTAATCATTCATTTACCTGAGCGCCATCTTTTCCATTTGCCTTGTCCACCGGTGACTCTCCCAAGTGGCAATCTGAGGCGGTGGACAAAGAGAGGCCATCAGGCTCCTCAGGGTGCCTCATGAGGGTTTCGTGGTTGCGTTCAGATGTATCCATCAACTGGTGGGCCAAAGGGCTCCCCTCAGTCATTCCCTCCTCCTCCTCAGAACTGTCGCTGGTGTAGCACCTGCGGCACATAAGTATGATGCTCAGGTCTAAAACAAAGTCCGAAGTTCTAACGGGTGGTAAAGAAGTCCATGTTTCCTCTCAGCAGCCTTTCCACGCTTTCTAAAACATGTGTCCTTGGTAAGAAATGGCCTCCTCTGTTCAGCACTGGGACTTATGGGGTATTGGTACTGCACTCGGGTTGGTGGAGGCCTTTGGAGGAGTTCTTAGAGGAGTCACATGACCCATTTCTAGATGGGGTCACCCCACCCCAGAAGTCACCCTGATTGGTCAAATCTCCTCTCAGGGTGGTTCTTTTGGGAGGAAACCCCTCCTAATTGGTAGAGGGTGGTGGGAGGAGTTCTTAGAGGGGTCACATGACCCACTTCTAGATGGGGTCACCCCGCCCTGGAAGACACCCTGATTGGTCAAATCTCCTCTCAGGTGGTCCTTTCGGGAGGAAACCTCTCCTGATTGGTAGAGGGTGGTGGGAGGAGTTCTTAGAGGGGTCACATGACCCACTTCTTGATGGGTCACTCGCCCCTGGAAGTCACCCTGTTTGGTCAAATCTCCTCTCGGGGTGGTCCTTTCGGGACGAAACCCCTCCTAATTGATAGAGGGTAGTGGGAGGAGTTCTCAGAGGGGTCACATGACCCACTTCTAGACAGGTGACCTGCCCTGGAAGTCACCCTGATTGGTCAAATCTCCTCTCGGGGTGGTCCTTTCGGGAGGAAACCTCTCCTAATTGGTAGAGGGTAGTGGGAGGAGTTCTTAGAGGGGTCACATGACCCACTTCTAGACAGGTCACCCACCCCAGAAGTCACCCTGATTGGTCAAATCTCCTCTCGGGGTGGTCCTTTTGGGAGGAAACCCCTCCTAATTGGTAGAGGGTGGTAGGAGGAGTTCTTAAAGGGGTCACATGACCCACTTTGCTTCCTGTCATGTGGCCATCTTGACCCCAGAAGTAATACCCCCATAGGGTGGGACTTCTGGCAACAGGTGGGAGGGACTATAGGGGTCAAAGGGCGAGGTTAGGGCGGGGTTAGCGTTTGATTGATGGTAGGGCCCTTATACTACTTTGGTTTCAACAAATCAGCATTTTTCTGATGGAAAAAACATTTTTAGTTGGAAAATTCCCAACCAACGATAGTTTTTAGCCACCCAGTAAGTGACTCTCTGATGTGAGATGCCCACAATTTCCATTGACTTCAGCTGGAGCTGTAGGTGCTCAGTACCTCTGTTTTTAAAATTCTGCAATAAAAATAATAGATAATAGCATTAACTTATTATTACTGTTTGCCAAACAGATACCTAGGACTGGCAATAATATGCCATTTAAATTAAATCTGCTACTTTTTTACTTATGGAGCTTTTATGTCTTTAATATATTAAGCAACATAAGACCAACTAACATTCCTTTAAGTAGGGAAAGAAAGGAATCTGCCGAGGATGACCTGATATTTAAAAGCAAAGCAAATGTTTCCTATCCTTAGGAATCTTATTTGCAAAACTAAAAGAGGTTTAATACAGTGGATGGAGTATGCTTATTATCCGCATTCTAGTGTAATGATAAAGGTTCAGCGTATTGCTCTGGACACTGTGGTTTGGAATTACTTGCAGGTAATCAGCTCAATAACAAGGAGACTAGATACAAGAACGTGGGAAAGAAGTGCAAGTGGGGAAAAGCAAGAGAGAGGTGGGCCAGAGGTGATTCTCTGGAAAGAGACACCTCTTCTCCCTTTGCCTTTGGAGAAGGGGAAGTAAAACAGGAAGACGGTGACTGTGCAAATATGTAGAAGGTGGTGGAGTGAAACCTGTAAGGTGGTATTTATTGCAAGAGAAGGTCTCTGAGCAGCCTGTGCAAAGCTATGAGGATGAGAGCAGAGGGTGCCCTGTCACACTCCCCATGTCACACAAAGCCTGGCTGTCACTCATCCAACTATGCTGTAAATAGGTTCACGGAGGAAACTGGTTTGGACTATGAATATAAATATAACTGTAGAGAACGACAGGGTTGGAATCCTCAAAGGAGCCCAAGGAAGTTAGCTGCCAAGCTTCCATTGTTATTTGAGTGGGGGCTGGGCATCTAACTCCTTTCAAAGTTTTCTTTTGAAAATCCTAGCCATAGACCTTACTCAGTGGTCTAATCCATACCCATGCCAGTGCAGGAATGCTCCCTGCTGTATAGCTGAGTGCTGTATCCTGAATAATATAGTTTTAAATAGCAACAAAGAGTCCTGTGGCACCTTAAAGACTAACAGATGTGTTGGAGCATAAGCTTTCGTGGGTGAATACCCACTTCATCAGACGCAAGAAATAAGTTTTCTCTCATGCTAACTTTTTTACAAATATCCAAATCCTGAAATCACTGGGAGTTTGCCTATTTAAAGAGTGAGTGGAAAAGGAATATGGACAAAGGTTTATGCTCAAACTTTTTACATATACATGAAACCTATCCCAGTTAGACCCCACACCCAACACAGAATTGTTCCTCAGTGGACTGGGAGAAGAATTTTCTCCTATAGGCTGTAGGGTGGTCATAACCCTTCTCAGAAAGTAATAGCTGGTGGATCTACCCCCACTCATCCTGCTGTCTGTCCCTTTGCTTTCCCACAAACCCTGCTGCACAGAGATATGGAGGAAGACACCACAGAGCTGAGGATGTAGAGAGTGTGGACCCCCATGTAGATTCCTGAAATTCTATGCTCTCAGCCCATGCAGCAGAATGGCATCTGTTCCTCTGCATCTGGATTTCTTTACAGTAATAGAGAAGATCCAAAATAAAGATATGGCAAGATCGTTGGCCCAAAATAAAGAACTATCATTCAGAATTTCTTCTAAAGTAAAGGCAAAAATGTCTTGTTTTTTGTTTCCTTTGTTTTAATACTAAAGGAAGTTTCTTTGTTCTCACATTCATCAGCTACCTCTATCTCCATAATTGTTCCCCTCCAGGTTGTTCTTTGGATTTACATATTTAAACACACACATACCTTATTTATTATTTTATATATTTCATATTGTAGGAGCCCCAGTCATGGATCAGAATCACCTTGTGCTAGACTCTGTTCAAACATAACAAAAAGGTGGTGTCTGCCCCACTCACAATTTAAGTGGCAGTGTACACAGTATGCATCAATGGAGTCCTACTCTCTACCATCTTTGCAAAGACTGCAAAGCATATCATAGCAATTTCTGTGATACTTTCTTGGTCAGTCTGTTTTGTAAGTGATATAGTACTTTTGAGTAGAAGATTTATCTTAAATGTTGAAAAGTTACAAGGCTGCCATGATTATATGGGTATAAGGGGAGACATCATGCTATTAATAATTCCTTTAATCCATTAGTGAATTCCAGTTGTATAAGACAGAGAAATAAAAATAGCCCTTAGTTAAAACCAGGCTTGCCTACACCTATGTCAATGTAGAGGGTTTTCTAAAACACTCTCAAGTCCCAGGAAAAATCTCAAAGATACATGATGGAATTAGTTATTTTTTCTGCTGTACTGTGGCTAGTGTATTGCTGCCATGAATAATAACAGGCATGTCAGCCGACACACCTAAATTAAAAGTGAAAGAGGTTATTCATTCATTGCAAAAATCCATTTTAATGTGAGGAAGAGGGCTTTTTGCATTTAGGCCTATTCCATACTAACTTGGTCTTTTTAAAGTTGTAGGAGGTCCGTGACTGGTGATGTCCTGACTCAGTGAAGCTTTAAATTGTTTCTCTTAACTCATTTTTCATACTTTTGTTTTTGGCTTAACTATCACAGGTGCTATGGAGGATTTCCTGTATTGTAGTCTGTGTCATATGATACTTAAAGGGAAGTGGTGATTCTTATACTTGTATGTACAGTGGTCATTTTTTGCCAACAATTTATTACATTGTGTTATGATATTCTACAGCTTTCTTCTTTGCTTAGAATAGGAAATGACTTTGGTATCTGAGATACCAGTAAAGCAACTATTGGCAAATACTTTAAAGGGAAACTACTGTAGATTTTTTTTTAACAAAGCTGTCATTTTAATGTACTGCCTTGAGTGGAGTGCAGGTTACTCTACATCAAAGGCTTATGTGGGGTACTGTAACTCTCCTTCTCTTTAAATGTGCTCATTATTTCAGGGAACTTTTGAAAGTACCACTCAGTGCTTTCTTCATGGCTGTCAGAACACTCTGTGACATACTGCTGTTTTTGGAGGTTACCTTGTCCTCATCAGTGGAGGGCACTTTACAAACTGTTCCTCTGTCTACTGTCAAGATGTTTCCCATAGTTCTGGGTGTAACATGTAATATGTGGTACTGAAGCAGCTATCCCACATGGATCCTTCATTGTCAAGAGAGACTAAATTAAGAATGAATGATAGATATGGTTGAGGTGAAAGTAAATTTATTAAATTCTGAATTTCTCCTCTTTCTTTTCTGAGTAGGCTGCCACCCCAATAAGAGAGAGGAAGGGCAGGTCCTGTGGTTAGGGCACTAGCCTCTGACTTGTTGAGACCTAGGTGAAATTGCCTGTGCTGCCACACACTTCCTGAGTGACCTCGGACAAGTCTGTCTCTGTTTCCCATTTGTAAAGTGTGGCTAGTAGCACTTCCCTAGCTTGCAGGGGTGTTGTGAGGAGAAATATATTAAATATTGTGAGGGACTCAGATAACACCATCCATGCCTTAGCTCACGACCTACCCAGTGAAGGATGTATCTATCTGAGTTTTATATAGTAGGACACACGAGATAGTTTACTAGACCAGTGGTTCTCAAACTGTGGGTCGAGACCCCCAAGTGGGTCATGATCCTGTTTTAATGGGCTCACCAGGCTGGCATTAGACTTGTCTGGGCTAAAGCCGATGCCCGAGCCCCCGCTATCTGGGGCTGAAGCCCACGGATTTCAGTCTTGGCAGAGCTCTGGTTACAGGCACCCTGCCTGGGTCTGAAGCCATTGAGCTTTGGTCCCCCCACCCACAGCAGCCGGACATGAGCAGATTCAACCTTTGGTCCCCACTCCTGGGGTCATGTAGTAATTTTTGTTGTCAGAAGGGGGCACGGTGCAGTGTAGTTTGAGAATCTCTGTACTAGACTGTCAAGGAAAAATCTGGAGCTTTGAAACAAACTTAATTGAATACTTTTAATGTCTTTTTAGGGGTCAATGCTAGTTTGAAGGAAACTGGAAAAGCACAGGGATGAGAGTTAAAAGTAAAATAAAGTGTCCCAAGGTTCTTCCTTGAGCACTTCAGTAAAAATTGTAGTTGTTTAATGTGTGTTCTGCTTCCCTGTGTAATACAGAAATTGTCAACTTCTGTTAAAAATCTAGATTAATCAAGCAGATGTCTGCATTATTCATATAGAACCAAACTTCCACCCGCTTTCAGAGAGAGAAGAGCAAACAGGAGGGAGAAAATAGGAAAGGGAAGGTGAGTTATTAGCAGTTTATAGAATCTGATTATATATCTGTTTGTGCTAAATGGGTGCAATATCTTGTGCAGCAAATATCTGTGGTACGGCTACCTACCTAAATGTCTGTGTGTAATTTGGTAAATCAAATAACCTAATGTGTGAGGAAGCATGGAGCAGATTTTCAGTACCAGTGCAGGAAGAATAAGTCCTAGTGAAATTAATGTGGCCATTTCAATATGAGGAGAGAAGAGGAAAAAAATTACAATCATGAGACAGATTCATTGTCTGATGTGAAGGATGGCGGGAAATCCTGTCTATTCTGAGCACAGAAGAAGTGATTAAATGATTAAACCAAGCTGCAAATGCAGTATCTTTTCACATGTATTTTAATAATCTCCTCATTTTGATTATGAATGTAATTCTAAACAGAACTAGTGAAGAACTTGCCTCTCCTTATTCTGGCAATCAGGTTTTCTAAAGGAAGCGATGTTTGTTTCATTAAATTAATTCAATTCACCACATATGGGGGTATGATTGTTCACTAGTCCTGATGCATTTATTTTTATTGGTGGCACTTACTGGAGATGTGAGAATAAATTTTAAACCTATTTGAACTTTTGTAGCCTTATAATTTACTCAGGAAACTGAACTATTAAAAAGCTTCAGTGTGGTTCCTTGCAGCCATAAGTCTTTCCCGTAGCATGCTAAGAGTGTCAGAAGGAATCTGTCCCTCAGTTGCCCCATGAATGAAAAGTGTGGGTTATGCATTCAGGAAAATAAAATCAGTAATCTGGCTAAGGAATTGGAAGAAAAGTCTCTGAGCCTTGTTTTGAAGCAGACATAGGATAATGATGCAAATATCTGGAAGAGGGGAAAGGGAAATAAGGGCAAATTTTATTGCAGAGGTTTACCATCCACTGTGGCTATCATGTGGATCTAAAGAGATTGCAGGGGTGGAATTAAATATTATTTCCACCACCCAAGATTTTACAAAATATCTTATAGGGAAAGTGGCAAACTAGTTGCGATTAAATAGGAATCAATCAGAATCTTAGCTCAAATTGCAAATGAACCTATTTTTGAGGTTCAAAATAGTTAGCGTGATGCTCTTTGGTGGTTTGTGTTCATTTTTGAGCACTTTAGCAACACTTTTATTTTTGGCCAGAAGCAAGAAATCACCAGACTAATGCAGACTGTTCTCACTGGTATTTCTGATGTGGAGGGGATGTGTGTGCGCTCTTGCACACGGTAAGGCATGTGACTGACAACATGAGTTAACTAGTCATGGAGATTTTTCAGATCATACACATGGCCTTTGTTGGATGATGCTTCTCTTACCCAGGGTAGGTAGTGGTGCTCTTCTTGGTGGTGGCTGTGCATCCTGAGTCTTCAGTGTTTTTCTCTGCCATTGTCGGTTGACTTTTCACTGGAGCTGTTAGCTGATTTTCACCCACTCTATGTGGGCACTGCTGCAGGAGAACTGATAGGAGATGGGTATGTAACAAAGAGTCTAGGGCTTGGGGGAGGCATAAACAGCTGGGTAGGGCATCAGGTCAACCCACTTCACGGTAATAGAATGCCTGGAAAGGTTTGGCACAGGATCTTGTAGACTCTAGAACTCATTCTTTGACTGTAACCAGGAAATATTGGAAGTGTCACAAGACATCCTGTCCTTGTGAGCTTTCCAACATGAAGCCCAGTCCTCCTTTATGCTCCAGAAGGTAGGGTTATTTGGCTCACATTCTTGGGAGATATAAATCCACCATCATAACTCTGCTCCACCTTCATTGCCAGCACCCCATGTAGACAACATAGCTGGAGAAGAAGGGGTGTGGCTGGAATGTGCCTGCACTGTGATTATTCCCAGAAGTCAGAATAGAATTACAGGTGTATCTCAGAACGTATTAGAAGTTACCTTATGTTGTGTCAAGGGAGTGGCCTGGTCCTGGGACACCCCAGATTCAGGCATGGGGTAGAGAGTCATAAATGTGGCTGAAAGTGTCCTTTGTACTTCTCCCTTATTTACCTGTAACACTATAGCTCTGGCATGTCCCAGGATCTGGCCCTTAAACAAGGTCAAATCCTTGGGGTGCTTTTGCAGAGTGAACTTCTGATTTGCCAATCACTAGTATTTATTCAGGATATTGCATCTTGGTATGATGCAGAAATGTGCCAGCAACAATAAATGTTAATTGACAGTTCTCCCATTTGAAATACATGACTTTATACTTTTTAGATGATCAAGAAATAATACTGTAATATTTTGCACCAACATTACAGTAAAATGGCATGAGTCCACTGACTTGATTAATAATGAATCAAGAGAAATGAATGTTGTTGAATTAGTTGTAACTGACTTAAGCAGCATTATCTAAAAGTTTAACTGAGCACAGGGATGAATTGTCAATGCCATTTTTTGTGAGCACCTTTAAAAAAGGCTAGAAGTTGTTCTTATGAACAGTTACATAATTCCCTATGGACAAGGTTATGTGCTTTTTCCTATTGATCCTCCTAGCTGGGTCAAATCAGTGTTTCTAAAGGGTAAACACACTGCTGGCTGTTCTGTTGCATATAGTACTGTATTTATATTTGTATTCAGTACAAAACCATATTTGTTTGAGATTGCCAAACAAGTACTTCTCAGTCTGACTACATTTCAGAGAGAGATTCCAAATGAAGGACAAGGAAAACGAATAGAGCAGGAAGCTTAGTGTGGCTTTCACTATGGTAGCACATGTAGCATTTTCTATACCCTCAGATTCATTACTCTGCTTTTGTGGTGTTGAATAATTAATACACCTCTACCTCGATATAACACTGTCCTCGGGAGCCAAAAAATTTACTGTGTTGTAGGCGAAACTGCTTTGGTCCACTGGAGCGCATAGCCCCGCCTCCCCGGAGCACTGCTTTACCGTGTTATATCTGAATTTGTGTTATATCGGGTCGTGTTATATCGGGGTAGAGGTGTATAGTAAAATGATGGATACATTGAGCAGTTTGAAGGGACTCAGTTACATCTAGGCTTAAAATAAGAGGTGCACTGAGGGGTGTGGAAATTAGGAAACTCTTGGAGTGAGAATGAAAGAATTTTATCTCGTGTTCTTTTCTCCCTGGGCCAGATTCAACCCAAGATCTGTGCTGACTTCCGTCAAACTTTGTAAGGGCCTCTTACAGCTGAAGGGCTTGTGAGCGGAAGGTCACAGAGACAGGAAGCAGCCACAGCCGTCTCTTGTAACAAAAACATGGAGGGTGATGACTGGGTTGGATGTGACTAAAGAAGCAGGGGATGTTGTGATTCAAAACCTGATTCAGCAATCCCGTCCTAATCAACAAAGCACTTGATCATGTGCTTAAATGCTTTCCTTAATTGAGGCCTCAGTGTGTGTTCTTAGCAGCCTTTGCAGGTTGGGCTCCCACAGGACATCAAGCACAATCAAAACTTGATTGCATGGAGTGGAAATGCTGAGGAAGGAAGTGGTAACACTACCTGCCTTTCTTCTGGGTGAAATCTGGAACGCAGGTCTTTAGCTGGTACAAGTAGTAACATATTAGTGTAGAGAGGTTTAAATTACACCTGTGACTTGCATATATCGCCCACCTTTTCCATATCATCCTGAGTTCTGCCCACATGTGGGTATGTATTTAGACAGGGCATTTTTCATAATGAGTCAAAATAGCATCTCCAAAGTAATTGGAAAAACACCATTACCATTGCTGTCTAAGTAGGATTAGGTTTAATGAGAAATCTGAGTTATTGACATGACATTAATAAGAATTGGAACTTTATTCTTTTGGGGGTAAATTTACAGCTGGTGTAAAATGAATTCTACTTAGTGGAAATCAATTAAGTTGCACCTAAGTCTTAACTTTTATTGATTAGAGGTGGGTGAACTATTTAGAGTGAATAATTCATTTAATGTAGCCCAATTTTTGTTAATGAATTATCTGTGAATATATTTTGACTTTCAAGACTTTATTAATTATTATTATTATTATTATTATTATTATTAAATGATAGTTTAGTATACTGTTTTTACAAGTACCACTCACCATAATTATTTCTTAAAAAATTAATTAGTTAGACTCTGTGATTGCTTACTCAATCAATTGGCATTGTTTCTGTTCAGTGATTGGATGGACTCCCAAATGCGCCATGAGCTTTCAGGATGGTTGCAGCAATGCTTCCATCATGAATATTCATAGACAAGCATATTTGCAGGACTATTGTCAACATTTTCCATCCCATCAGATTCGGTCAACAAAATGTTTGCAAAATAACCCACTTTGGCATTTTGTTTTGTAGTTTTACTATTCAGTTAAGACATTTTAAACAGGAAGATAGGGATAGGACCTGAATTATTTGTGTTGCTCTCTTAGCTAAGTGCTTGGAAGCCTATGTTTCTGGAACCAAAGGTAATGATTTCTGTGTCACGCATACTTTAACTGTCAGTTATGTATGTGTTTACGTATATAGTTATAGATTATAAAGCTGTCATAGAAACACAACTATCCAGTGACAGCTAGATGTTTGGAAGATGAAGTTTTGATAACAATGACAGAAAGATGTCAATAGAAAATTCTGAGTGGTCCCATAAGGCTTGTCATACATACCATTACAAAATTACAATCTAGGGAAGAAGGATAAAACTTTAATGTACCTTCAGTGCACAGACCTTGTCAAGGTTCCTTCCCCACTCTGAACTTTACGGTACAGATGTGGGGACCTGCATGGACACTTCTAAGCTTAATTACCAGCTTAGATCTGGTATCACTGCCACCACCCCCAAGCACTACTTTTTTCCCTAGGTAGTCTTGAGGGACTTCACCAATTCCCTGGTGAACACAGATCCAAACCCCTTGGATCTTAAAACAAGGAGAAATTAACCATCCCCCCCTCTTTTCTCCCACCAGCTCCTGGTGGATCCAGAGCCAACCCCCTTGGATCTAAAAACAAGGAAAAAATCAATCAGGTATTTAAAATAAGGCTTTTAATTAAAGAAAAGAAAGGTAAAAGAAAAACCCTCTGGGAGAGATTAGCATACCAACTACTCACAGACAACAGATTCAAAACACAGAGGGTGTTCCCCTGAGCAAAAACCTTAATACACACAAGAATATGCAAATTTGATAATTCCCTTAATGGTACCAAGACAAGTTACAAAGAAAATAAACATAAACCTATTTATCCCTTTCTAAAACTTACTACTCTGATAAGAGGCTGGTTCCTTGATCTTTTTCATTCCGGCTAAAACTGAGACTCTCTAAACAAAGGAAAACTTCCCTCCTTCCTTCTGAAACATCTTGTTCCCCCATTGGTTCCTCTGGTCAGGTGTCAGCTAGGCTAGGTAAACTTCTTAACCCTTTACAGATAAAAGAGGCATTAACCCTTAACTATCTGTTTATGACACGCCCCCCAAATCTCAGACAGTGTTGAACCACACTGGCAGTGATTTTTTCCTAGAACTTTAGAATAAACAGATTAATAAAACACATGCACCTTTACATATACTACTAATTATGTAAAACTACAAGATTGTTAACATTTTAAGGATAATTTTAACCAGTTAACTCTAGGAAACTTTTAGGGGAGAGTGCATCAGCTACTTTGTTAGAAGCTCCTGAAATGTGTTGAATTTCAAAATCAAAATCTTGGAGCGCTAAACTCCATCGAAGAAGTTTTTTGTTGTTTCCCTGGCAGTATGAAGCCACTTTAGCGCAGCATGGTTGGTTTGTAGCTGGAAATGCTGTCCCCAAACGTATGGGCGTAGCTTTTCCAGGGCATACACAATGGCGTAGCATTCTTTTTCACTGATTGACCAGTGGCTTTTCCTCTCAGACAGTTTCTTGCTGAGAAACACGACAGGATGGAATTCTTGATCCGGTCCTTCCTGCATTAAAACTGCTCCTACACCATGCTCAGATGCGTCTGTGGTTACTAGAAATGGTTTGTCAAAGTCTGGGGCCCTTAGCACAGGACCAGACATGTGTCGCGTTAAGCTGGTTAAAGGCCTTCTGCCACTCAACTGCATTTGGCTGTGTCTTTCTGGTCAGGTCTGTTAGTGGGGCAGCGATTTGGCTGTAGTGTGGTACAAATTGCCTGTAATATTCAGCCACGCCTAAGAAGGATTGTACCAGTTTTTTTTGACTTTGGGACAGGCCACTTTTGGATAGCATCTACTTTGGCCTGTCGGGGATTTGTCATTCCTTGACCCACCTGGTGTCCAAGGTAAGTCACTCTGTTTTGGCCTATTTGACACTTTTTAGCCTGAACAGTTAGTCCTGCCTGCTTGATGTGCTTGAAGACTTTTTCCAGGTGCTCCAGGTATTCTGCCCATGAATCGAAAAAAATGGCCACATCATCGAGGTAGGCAACTGCAGCTGCTCCCATTCCTGCTAAGAGACCATCTACAAGTCTTTGGAAGGTGGCGGGTGCATTTTGGAGCCCAAAAGGAAGCACATTAAATTCATACACGCCTGCATGGGTGATGAAGGCTGACCTTTCCTTGGCGGGTTCATCTAGCAGTACTTGCCAGTACCCCTTGGTTAAATCTAATGTAGAGATGAACTGGGCATGTCCCAATTTCTCCAATAGCTCATTGGTGCATGGCTTTGGATAGTTGTTGGAACGAGTTACAGCATTTAGCGTACGGTAGTCCACGCAAAAGCATATTTTCCCATCTGGTTTGGGAACTAGAACCACTGGAGATGCCCATGCACTGTTAGAGGAGTGGATTATACCCATCTGTAGCATGCTTTGGATCTCCCGTTCTATAGCAGCATGGGCATGAGGAGACACCTGGTAGGGTGGGGTTCTAATTGGGTGAGCATTACCTGTGTCAATGGAGTGGTAAGCCTGTTCGGTCCATCCTGGGGTGGCTGAGAACATTGGCGCAAAGCTAGTGCACAGCTCCTTGGTCTGCTGTCGCTGCAGACGTCCAAGGGTTGTGGAGAGGTTCACCTCTTCCACGCCACCATCACTTTTTCCTTCATGGTAGACACCTTCAGGCCACTCAGCGTCATCTCCTCACTGGGCTGTAAACTGACAAACCTTTAATTCTCTGGAATAAAAGGGCTTTAGAAAATTAACATGGTACACTTTAGGCTTTAAAGTTGAGGTGGGGAGTGCTATGAGATAGTTAACAGCTCCCAGGTGCTCTTGGGCCGTGAATGGCCCTTCCCATGTGTCATGGTATAATCCCCACTCTGAACCTTAGCGTTCAAAGGATGGGGTACCAGCATGAATTCCTCCAAGCTCAATTACCAGCTTAGAACCTGTAGCACTGCTACCAACCAGGAATTACAGTGCCTGCTACACTCTGATCCCCCCAAAACCTTGCCCGGGGACCCCCAAGACCCAGACCCTCTGGATCTTAACACAAGGAAAGAAAATCCTTTCCCCCACCGCTGCCTCTCCCAGGCTTCCCATCCCTGGGAAAGGCTGGAAGATCACTGTGATTCAAACTCCTTGACTCTTAAACAGAGAGGAAAATTCACCTTCCCCCCTTCTAGTCTCTCCAATTCCCTGGTGAATCCAGACCCTGTCCCCTGGGGTCTCACCCCAGAAAAAAAATCAGGTTCTTAAACAAGAAAAACTTTTAATTAAAGAGAGAAAAACAGTAAAAGTTATCTTTGTAAATTTAAAATGGAATAGGTACAGGGTTTTTCAGCTATAGACACTGGGAATACCCTCCCAGCCTAAGTATACAAGTACAAATTAAAATCTTTTCAGCAAAATACCAATTTGAACTCCTTTCAGCCAAATACACATTTGCAAATAAAGAAAAGAAGCATAAACCTAACTCGCTTTATCTACCTAGTACTCACTATTTTGAATCTATAAGAACCTGTATCAGGGAGATTGGAGAGAAACCTGGTTGCACGTCTGGTCCCTCTGAGCCCCAGAGTGAACAACAACCAAGAACTAACAGCACACACAAAAACCTCCCTCCCTCAAGATTTGAAAGTATCCTGTCCTCTGATTGGTCCTCTGGTCAGGTGACAGCCAGGCTCACTGTTCTTGTTAACCCTTTCCAGGGAAAAGAGATATGAAGCACTTTTGTTCTATTAACTCTTACTTATCTGTTTATGACACCATGACTCTTCCATCTTATGGGCCTGTTGCACCTTTAAGACCATAACCTGGTCCCCTACTTTGAAGGAACACTCTCTGGTATGTTTATCATACCAGGCCTTTTCCTCTTCCTGAGCATCCTTTAGGTTTTCTTTAGCAAGGGCTAAAGAGTGTCGGAGGGTGCTTTGTAGGTTGCTTACAAAGTCTAGAAGGTTAGTTCCTGGAGAAGGCGTAAACCCCTCCCATTGCTGCTTCACCAACTGTAATGGCCCCTTAACCTCGTGGCCATACACAAGTTTGAATGGTGAAAACTCTAAACTGGGATGTGTTACAGCCCTGTAGGCAAAAAGCAACTGCTGCAACACTAGGTCCCAATTGTTGGAGTGTTCATTTACGAATTTATGTATCATGATTCACCCCATGAGCTTCCCACAGGTTTTTCATGGTCTCTGCCAGGAAATTAGTTCCCGGATCTGTAAGGATGTCGGAGGGCCAACCTACCCTGGTAAAAATGTCTGCTAAGGCCTGGCACACACTTTTAGCCCTGGTGTTGCTTAGAGCTACTGCTTCCGGCCGTCGGGTAGCAAAATCCATGAAAGTCAGTATGTACTGCTTTCCTCTGGGGGTCTTCTTTGGGAGAAGACTCAGAATATCCACAGCTACTCGCTGAAGTGGGACCTTTATTATGAGGAGTGGCTGGAGAGGGGCTTTGACCTGGTCTTGGGGCTTTCCCACTCGTTGGCACACCTCACAAGACTGGACATAATTAGCAACATCCTTGTCCATTCCCTCCCAGTGGAAAGACTTCTCCAACTGGTCCTCGGTTCTGTTCACCCCGGAATGGCCACTGGGATGGTCATGGGATAAGTTTAAGAGCTTTACCCAGTACTTAGTTGGAAATACCAACTGTCTTTGAGGATGCCAATCTTCCTGGTGTCCACCAGAAAGAGTCTCCTTGTATAAAAGTCCTTGTTCTGCAACAAACCAGGATCAGTTAGAAGAGCTGAGAGGTGGTTGGGTGCTTCGTGCTGCCACCCAAGCTTTCTGAAGGCTGTCATCTGCTTCCTGCTCAGCCTGGAACTGTTCCCTTGATGCTGGAGACACCAGTTCCTCTTTGGACTGTGGACTTGGGCTTAGTCCCTCTGGAAGCGATGTTGGTGATGGGGTTGTTCTCGTTGATTGTGAACTGCTCTCCGCTGGTGCACTATGTGATATTTCAGGCTCTGGCTGAGCCTCTGTGGTAGGGTTGTCTGCTGCTTCTGCCAGTTCAGGCCTGCTGTTGCCCTCTGGTATTGGTGTTGTAGATGTGTTTGCAAGTGCTGGAGTCAGTGCTGGCAACGGTTCTGGTGCTGGTTGCTTTGCCAGTTCCGGTTCTGGGACTGGATTCACTATGGCTGTAGCATTCATGGGTAGAAGATCCAGTTCCACCATCTCTGTCTGGGTCTCTGGTAACACAAACAGGGCCCTGGTGGATGGCTCAGGAACAGGGATGGGTGTGGAAGCTTGCTTGGCCTGGCTGTGTGTGACCATTCCCACCCTCTTGGCCAGCTTCACATGGTTGGCCAAGTCTTCCCCCAGTAGCATGGGGATGGGATAATTGTCATAGACTGCAAAAGTCCACATTCCTGCCCAACCCTTGTACTGAACAGGCAACTCAGCTGTAGGCAAGTTTAAAGATTTTGACATGAATGGGTGAATTGTCACTTGGGCCTCTGGGTTGATGAATTGGGGATCCGCTAAGAATTGGTGAATAGCTGACACTTGTACCCCAGTGTCTCTCCACGTGATAACCTTCTTTCCGCCTACTCTCAAGGTTTCCCTTCTGTAGTGAGGCGGTGGGATACCCCACAGCCCCGCTGAGGGACGAACCTCCCCCAACACCACTGTGGGTGGAACCGCTGGGTCCTGCGCCGGCCCCTCAGAGGTCACGGTGCAAACTCGGAAGTATAAAAGCTAACCTGCAGAACTCAGTGGGAGCCCAGCCACCGCCGGGACTGGAAGTCTGTGTCCCCTGCCAGCCGGAGCTCACACCCAGCCAGCTGAGCCTGCCTCATGCCCGCTACCCCGAGGATGACTGGCCGAGCCTGCCTCACGCCCGCTACCCCGAGGAGCCGCTGAGCGCACCCTTGAACACTTACCCAGAGGAGCCGATGGTGTTTGAGACCGCCGGTGATGCTACGATGACTCAGGTACCTGACGAGGGGAGAGCGGAAGTAGCCCGGGGGCAGCCGACCCCAGTCTGGCTGCAGCACTGCCAGAGCCAATGTCAGTGTGTTGCGGCCAGGATCCCCACTGACAGCAGCGAGTTTCTCCCGGGCTGGGACGCAGTGGAGTAGGAGGGCCTGTGTCCCCCCTGCCACCCCTCCAGGGGGGCAGACTCCCCCTTTCCCTGGCCTGAGGAAGTCGAAACCTACTATTGCTGCCCAGCCCTGCCTGAGGGCCTGAGCCTACAGACTCAGTGTTTGTGGCCCTGCCCTGACCTAGGGCCGGGCTTAAGAGTATTGGTAGTGAGGCGGTGAGATACCCCACAGCCGCGTTGAGGGACAAACCATGGCTAAGCTGCACCACACCTTCGCTCCAAGGGTATTTGAGAGGCATCTGGGCCTGGGGACCTTTGGTGTGATTGTGGTATAATGAACTGTAATCAGTTGGGGTTCTTGGGGCAGTGAGTCTTTATGTGTCCCAGTTCATTGCATTTAAAACATCGCCCAGTTGACTGGTCACTGGGCTGAAGTGGGTTGCTGGAGACTGGTGAGGTGGGACAATAAAGGGTCTGGGACTTTCCTTAGCTTGTAGGTGGGGCCTTGGGTTGCCCCCGGTAATAGGGTTTGGTTTCGGTTTGCCCCCTCTGATATTCGCTCCAATTGCTAGTAGTTTTTTTCTTTTCTGCCACTTCCACCCATTTGGCTCCAATCTCCCCTGCCTCGGTTACAGTTTTGGGCTTCCCATCTAGGATGTACCTTTCTATTTCCTCAGGAGCATCCTCTAAGAACTGCTCCATTTGCATTAGTAAGGACAGAACTTCCACAGAGTCAGCACTTGCTCCGGATATCCAGGCATCTCAATTCTTTCCAATGTGGTAGGCGTGTCGGGTAAATGACACATCTGGTTTCCACCTTAGGGCTCTGAATCGCCGACGGGCATGCTCAGGTGTTAGCCCCATTCTGATTCTGGCCTTGGTTTGAAAAAGGTTATAATCGTTCATGCGTTTCTTAGGCATTTCAGCCACCACCTCTGCTAAGGGTCCACTGAGCTGTGGCCTCAGCTCTATCATGTACTGGTCTGTAGAGATGCTGTACCCAAGGCAGACCCTTTCGACATTTTCTAAGAAGACCTCAGTATCATCACCTGCCTTGTAGGTGGGGAATTTTCTGGGATGGGAAACAGTACCTGGAGAAGGGTTGTTAGGGTTGTCTGGTACATTCTGCTTAGCCCTTGCTAATTCCAGTTCATGCTTTCCGTCTCTTTTTCTCTCGCCTCCATCTCTTTTTCTCTCACTGCAATAGCTCTTTTGTGGGCAGCCTCCTTGGCTTTCTCTTCTCTCTGGTGGGCAGCCTCATCTCTGGCCATCTGTCTGTCATGTTCCTTTTGGCTCTCCTCAGCCTGGAGTTTGGCTAATTCCAACTCCTGTTGTATGGTTTTTTTTTCTTTGCTTGACATGTTTCCCTGCTCTGCCTGAGCTATCTTGGTTTGTGAGGTAAAAAAAAAAAACCCACAGCTTTTAACTGGATCTCTCAGAATGAGAAGAGACCAGAAAAACTGGTTTATAACTTGTCTTTTGCAAACTGTTAATTACCCTCCAGCTAAGCCCAGCTGGAATCCTTTCTAACAAAGCCTTGTTAGTAAAACCTTTATCTGTTTGCCTTCCGGGTATCTCTCCTTCACTGCTTCCCCAACATCTCAAAGGAGGGAAAAAAAATCTGGCTTTTGGTTCCTAAAAAATCGCTCACTGCTGCCCACCATGTCAAGGTTCCTTCCTCACTCTGAACTTTAGGGTACAGATGTGGGGACCTGCATGGACACTTCTAAGCTTAATTACCAGCTTAGATCTGGTAACGCTGCCACCACCCCCAAGCACTACTTTTTTCCCTAGGCAGTCTTGAGGGACTTCACCAATTCCCTGGTGAATACAGATCCAAACCCCTTGGATCTTAAAACAAGGAGAAATTAACCATCCCCCCTCCTTTCTCCCACCAACTCCTGGTGGATCCAGATCCAACCCCCTTGGATCTAAAAACAAGGAAAAAATCAATCAGGTATTAAAAAAAAGGCTTTTAATTAAAGAAAAGAAAGGTAAAAGAAAAACCCTCTGGGAGAGATTAGCATACCAGCTACTCTCACAGACAACAAATTGAAAACACAGAGGATGTTCCCCTGGGCAAAAACTTTAATACACACAAGAATACGCAAATTTGATAATTCCCTTAATGGTGCCAAGACAAGTTACAAAAAAATAAAAATAAACCTATTTATCCCTTTCTAAAACTTACTACTCTGATAAGAGGCTGGTTCCTTGATCTTTTTCACTTGGCTGAAACTGAGACTCTAAACAAAGGAAAAACTTCCCTCCTTCCTTTTGAAACATCATGTTCCCCCATTGGTTCCTCTGGTCAGGTGTCAGCTAGGCTAGGTGAACTTCTTAACCATTTACAGGTAAAAGAGGCATTAACTCTTAACTATCTGTTTATGACAGACCTAGATAAAGTTGTTAATTTTTTATTTATAAATGTGGGTACAGAAGTTTTTAATCTGCATTATAAAGAGAATTTTTCCATTTCTTGGAAAGCAAGATCTGTGTGTTTGTGTTTTTTATTTGTTTGTTTTTTGTTAAGCTGAGAATCTGATACAGAAATCCTTGTGATGTGAAATACTGGCAACAAACCCATTTGAACTGATCACAGAATTCAAGATATATGTCTCAGCCTGTGTGAAACCTAATTGTTGGTCTCTTTGGACTAAATTTTAGCACTGGTGTTAGTGGGTGCAATTATTTAAAGACCATTGAAGTTATGGGATTCTATCCTGCTGACACCAAGACTGTTTGTCCCATCCCACTCCTTCTTTCCATTCATTGGCCTGTTCTACTCTACAAATATAACCTTATGAGGATGCCCACTGATTACATGATTGTCCCCTGACGTAGTTAAAATGTTCCAGCTATAGAGTAGACCATAATGGTGCTGCAACCAATGCAGGGTTTCAGCTGTATTATAACCAACCCCCTTAATTCTGCTGCATTGATAGGGTAGATGGGTGCAGAGGACTTCCTCACTTGTGATGGGTAAAACTCGGAAGAATTGAGGATTTTGTAAAGACATGAAAAGCTCAGATGCTCAGCCAAAGCTTATCCAAATGGTCTGAAACACGTAGTTCTACATGTTCAGGGTAGATATCTTCAAATGTCAAGCTCTTCTGCAAGCTTTCTGGTACATTACCAGTCTCTTGAGCTCTACAAAGTTTGAATGTACATATTTGTGACACTGAGCCAGAAAGGGTCAAACAGCCAGCAGGCTAACTGACCCAAATTCAACCATTGAAGACCTATTACAGAAGTACACAAATGGCAATAAGGGCCATTTCTTATAAATTGCTAACAAAGCCATGTTAGCTAGACTAGAGCTTTGAGATGCAAGCCTATATTGTTAGAGAATTAGAGGTAAATACTAATTGTATTCATATGTTTACTTGTATCTTGTTAGATGTTAACAATTGTAACCAGATGGTTCCTGCCTGTCACTATATTCTATTGATTCAGAGATCAAAAGGGAATATTAACGTTTAGATGAAACTTGGGTGTAATGTAATTGTTTATATTTCTCTTTGAAGTTTGTACACCTCTGCCCCCATATAACACAAATTTGGATATAACACAATAAAGCAGTGCTCTGCAGTGGGGGCAGGGCTGCACACTCTGGGGGATCAAAGCATGTTCAATATAATGCAGTTTCACCTATAAAATGGCAAGATTTTTTTGGCTCCCGAGGAAAGCATTATATCGAGGTGGAGGTGTAGTAAACTGTCTATGAACTGCTTAATGGATAATTACTTTATGCTGATGAATGCAGCTAAGTACCTGTGTACACATAGGAAATAGCAGGTTTTACTTCAAAGCTATAATGCTTCACCCAAGGAATACCTGCTGTCCAGAGTCTATCCATAGCCTGCCAGAGAACTATAAAAGTACTCTGAGGCCCCAGTCTTGTATCTCAGATCTGCTTAAGCTTGGTCAGGGGAAGCTTGAGTCTCAAGACTGAAGTCTGGATTACCCTGTTACTTCTGTAACACTTCTGCCCCTCTCAGTTGGCAGCAACAAGGGCCAGGTTCAGTATCCAGGGGTTCCATTTCAATAACACAATGCAAAACCAGCTCGAGCCCCTACCCAGTGACCTGGGACAATTATATACCATCCTCCCCTCGTCGCTCCTAGGAGGCAATACTTCCCCACTCGCAAGCACGGAGTCCGAGTGTAGCAAAATCCTTTTAATAAAGGAGGGAAACGATGCGGCATCACGTTGGATAAACATCACAAACAGAATTTTAACGCAACACAAACCCTAAGCAAAAAAGTACCCACCTCCAAGTACGTTTGGCAATGTCCTTTCCCCCTTAGGGTCTTAAGTCCAATCACGCCAAAGTCCAACAACCCAAAAGTCTCTGTTTCTGGTCAGTGCCACCCCAGAGTTCAAAAGTTTATCTGCAGAGTTCCCCCCCCCCCGAGCATGGGTGGAAATTTGGGGGGGGGGTGTACACAGGGTGGGCCAGGGGGCCAACTGCTCCACCTCTCCATGGAGTTCTGCTGCAGCCTTCACCACGACCAGCTCTACTCCACCAGCTGTGCCGCTCCTCCAGCTGACCCGTGAGCTGCTCCCGCAAACCGCTCCGCTCACTGTTCCGTGGGCTGCTCCAACGTGCTGCAAACTGCTCCACTCTGCCAGCCACTTAGCGATAGATCTTCAGGCTCCCCCACTAGTTAACACAGCACTCAGTGATCTCAGCTCGGTAAACTTAGTTCTTTTAGTGATTTCAGCTTGTAGTAGGGGAGCCCAGGTGCTGGTGCACCATTGGCCCAACATGAATTCAGCTGAGCAGCCTCTAGATGGACTCCTAAGGGATTCAAAATTAGCTCTACTCTTTAACAGAGGAGAGAGAAGGCTGTGCAATTGGTGTTCCAGGCCCTCAAAAGGGGCCCATACCGTCAGATGTACATACCAGTCCCCAACCTCTCTCCTTTCACTGGGTTTTGGCATTGTAAGGAGGCGCCCTGGCTCCCCGCCGCGCCTGAGGGGGACGAGCCAGAGCAGGCGCCTCAGTGGGCGGAGTCAGCACGGCCTGTCCCCACCCCCCGGAAGTCAAGGGGCGGGACAGGAAGTATAAAAGCCCGGCCCCAGCACTCAGTTGGGAGCAGGCTGCCGGAGAGGACAGACGCTGGTGCCCGGGCTCTCGCCGGGCCGGACTTGCCCTGCGCTCACTACCCCGAGGAGCGCTGGCCTGACCTGCCTCGCACCCACTACCTGGAGGAGCGCTGCCCGGACCTGCCCCACGCCCACTACCCAGAGGAGCGCTGCCCGGACCTGCCTCGTGCCCACTACCCAGAGGAGCGCTGGCCAGACCTGCCCCGCGCCCACTATCCAGAGGAGCGCTGGCTGGACTTGCCTCAGACCCGGTACCTGGAGGAACATCGGCCTGACCTGCCGTGTGCCCGATACCCCGAGGAGTGGCCTGAGCTTCCCCACAACTGGTACCCGGAGGAGCCCATGGTCTGGGACCCCCCAGATGACGCTGGCAAGGACCAGGTACCCAGAGAGGGGGAGGTTGGAAGTAGCCCGGGGATAGCCGACCCTGGTTTGGCTCCGGAAGAGCCCGAACCCATGTCAGTGTGTTGCGGCCAGGATCCCCACTGACCGCAGCGGGTCTTGACCGCTGCTAGGGCCCCAGGCTGGAACGCAGTGGAGTGGGAGGGCCTGCGTTCCCCCTGCCACCCGTAACCGGGTGGCAGACTCCCTCTCTTCCCGCCTATTGCCACTGCTCTGCCCTAACCCAAAGGGCCAGAGCTAATTAGACTTGTGTTTGGTGCCCCGCCCGGACCAAGAGCTGGGCCCCGTTGACTTTGCTACTGCTCTGCCCTGACCCAAAGGGCCAGAGCTAATTAGACTTGTGTTTGGTGCCCCACCCGAGCCAAGGGCCCGGGCTGTTACTGTGTTTGCTCAGCCCCTGCTAGGGGCCTGAGCCTGAACTATTACTGCCCGGCCTGTCCAAGGGCCTGGGCTGATACTGTGTTTGCTCAGCCCCTGCTAGGGGCCTGAGCCTGAACTATTACTGCCCGGCCTGTCCAAGGGCCTGGGCTGATACTGTGTTTGCTCAGCCCTGCTGGAGGCCTGAGCCTGAACTATTGCTGCCCACCCTGTCCAAGGGCTGGGGCTTATTGACTTTGAGAGCCCCGACCCCGGGTAGAGGGCCGGGGCTCTACCCTGTTTACAGACCTTATACCCCGCTCAACACCTGCCGAGGGGCTAAGCCGACCCAGATTGCAGTGCGTAAGGAGGCACCCTGGCTCTCCGCCGCGCCTGAGAGGGACGAGCCCCGACACAACCAGCTTACAGGCACCCATATCTCTTGTCTAGCAAGTGCTACTTAATTGATGTTGAGACATCTCTGTCATAAAGCAGTCTCATAGTACCTCATTCATATAATCAGGGTGACAATACTTTATTCCTCCTGCCCCAATAACAAAGAAATTGGGGATCCCAGAACTGTCAAAATAACCATCCCAGGCTGCCAGGAGCTATACTAGATGGGGTGGGTGTGCCAGTGCAGATACCTGAAATTCCTTTCCACACTCCCCATAATTCACCACCAGATGTCAGGGTAGAGCTCATCCTGACTCTGCTTACATCTCTCATGGAAGAATATGAACAAACTCTATATGTGAACTGCCTATTTGGACTATAACTTGATGAACTAATTCTGGAAACTCAGCAGCTTACAGTCTATATTATGAAAATGACCTAAGAACATTATACATATCGGTACGTATAATGTTTTAAGCACAATACTCTCTTTTCTTTTTTTAATCAATCTTAGTTTGGTTAAGAAGAATTGGCTGTAAGCATGTATTTGGGTAGGATCTGAAATATTCATTAACCTAGTGGGTAATGTGTCTGATCTCTTGGGATTAGTAGAACTTTGTGTATATAATGAACAAGATTTTCAGTAATCATCATCATATTTGACTTGGCGGTCTGGGTGGGAGCGCAAGGCTCGGTTGCTTTAAGGGAGCTGTGTTTTTCTGGGTAACCAGTAAGGTATTTTTGAAGCTAATTATTAGAATAATAGTTTTGGCGGATCATCTGCCCTAGTCTTTGTAGTTTGCTCCAATTGAGCAATCTCAGTGTGGCCCCTCTAGGCAACAATGGTCACAATCTTATTTCCATTTTTACTTTAGTTTTCACCTAACATCACATATTTGACATTGATTGTCTCACAATCAAACCACAATGGCTGCAATTCAGACACATACAAGGTTTTATCATAAATGTTTATACGCTGGTAATGTACCTCCCAAATAGCATTCACTTGGTATGATCCTTGTGTATTTGCCCCAGTCTTTGTTCAGGGAGGAAACAAGGGCTTCCCTGAAATGTCTGTTTCCAGCTGTTAGGGGCTGCTGAACCAAATCCATCTCTTTTCCTTCTTCCATCTCACTGCTGCTCCTGCTGATTTTCACTGTGCTGCTTAGTGTATCTCAGAGGTTGGTAGTGGGGAGGAGAGGGAGAGCAGGAAAGGAGGAGGACACCATTGGTTACCTCATCAGTGGCAGTTACCAGCACATCTCACCTGAGAGAGAACAATGGGAGGAACATGTATGAGGGTTTGAGAGTTTCTCCTCTTCCTATGTTGATAACCTGTGGAGAAACTGTTCTAGACATGCATCCGATGACATGGGTATTCACCCACGAAACTCATGCTCCAATATGTCTGTTAGTCTATAAGGTGCCACAGGACTCTTTGCTGCTTTTACGGATCCAGACTAACACGGCTACCCCTCTGATACTATTGTAGACTGTGGCTTTGACACCTGGTAATGTCCCACACAAGGAAATACAACAGGCCATATTGAGGCATGGTGCATGCAGCATAATGCCTGAGTAAGGTGTAATCAAGGTTTGTTGGTTTGGACCTTCTGTGTTGCTTGATTGGCTGCCTCTATGTCCAATACCAAACCAAGGACATTACAGAGACAAGAAAACGTGTGTATGTATGTGTATTCTCACAGGTATGAAAGTAGGAAATGTTAAGTACTGCTACCCAAGTGAAGTCACATCCAGCTGTGGCACTCCATTGAGAGCCTGAGTCAGACTGGTAGAAGAATGGCGAGACAGGCCAAAGAACACGACTAATGGAGTTGCACTTGTTAGACACCTATGGGGTTACATTGCCCTCTAGTGACAGGCTGGCTATGTAGATAACTTCAGTGCTAAAGCACTTTTCAGGATGACAATAATACATTAATAGGATCTATAAAACATTCCTAACAGAGGGGCTGGTGTATTACAGAATAATGACAAGATGCAGGAATTTGATCCAGGAAGTCTTTAAGGTGATGGGTTTATCCCTGAAAAGTGATTGAAAAGGCTATCATGGGATATGTTTGTCTTATAATGACTTCCAGATATAAAATAGAATTAAAAATGTTTTTTTTCCAACTGCCAACACCACAAATTGAACTTGGGCTCTGAGAAATCATGCTGAGGTGTTTGGGTTTTTTTGGAGATTTCAGCACCATTAATAAATATTTATTGTTGGAGATGATGCATGAGAAGGAAAGAACTCTGACTCTCTGAGCACAAGCTGAGTTTGCCATGCTGGGAGTTAGGAAACTAGCCTCTCTTTACTTGAAAACTGAGCACAATGGGTCAGGACCTCCTTGACAGACCAGAAGCATAGAATACCATGATGAGATTTGTATAGTAACGTTTTAGGGGGAAACTACACTTTAAAGTTGCCTCTGAAGCTAAACTGTTTTTTCCCACTATCAGCTTGATTATATCAAAATTTGACACGTAATTTTTTTTCCCTTACTCTCCTTGAGTCTCTGAAGTAGGGCTCTTTTGTGGTTAGTTCACTCCTGCCATTTTCTTCTGCTGTCTGATGTTAAATGGACAACACATACGTTGGCTCAATCAATAATAGAGCTGGCTGGAGAATGACAGTTCCATTTTGTGACAATTTTCAAGGTTTAGAAATTTTTCATTATGTGTTTGGCGAGAAAAAGCAAGACATTTCACAAAACTGAATTGTGTGGAAATCCATTTTCGGATCAAAAGTCAGGTTTTAGATTCGTCTCTCTCTCTCTCTCTCTCTCTCTCTCGTTTCTTTGTATTTGCACCGATTGGTTGAGTCTTGCAGTGAGCACTGCCTCACTGCATGGTGTGCAGTAATATCCAGCTTTCAGAAAACATACCTGAGGGGAAAACTTTTACATAATTGTTAAAAACTGTGTTTCCCTCTCCTTGCAGTATCATATGCAGAACAGGAATTCCTCCACTTACTTGAGTCAGAAAGGAATGAGGATGACAAAAGCCTTAAGCAACAAACAAACAATTAGTGATTGCTGCAATCCAGCAAAACAAGAAAGGAAAGGAAATAACAATATCAATATGCCAGCCATGCATCTTACCTCAGGCTGTTGCTGTCCTTTTCCGTTCCATTCATTGCAGAAAGGACTCATATATGCGGACAAAGGTGACACTCAGTTGCTTCATATTTAAGTTATAAGAAGCTATTTGGTTTTATATTTTAATTATGAAGACCCTGACAATTTTAAGCCATTTATATTACTTATATATTTCTGCTCAGTCATGCTCTTCTTAGCTTCACACCAGTACGTTTGAATGGATGGGGTGACTGTTCTGCAAGAACAGATATGTATGTGATATCTTTTTATTTGTCTGAGAAGCTATAAAGATAAGTACAAGTGAAACACTTCTGGGGAAATTCCTCCAACCAGACTGCATTTCCACTACATTCTACTTTTGTCTCAGAAATCCTCTGGGACATTCAAAGTATTTGGCATACATCTAGAATTGCACTATTTCAGTTCTACCTAAAATATGATTTAAAAAGCATGACGTCAATTCAAACATTAGAAAAAAGCATCTAATTTTCTGTTTCTAATTTTGCCTACCTTAAATGCCCTACCATGGGCATTATTGCAAAGTGATTGTCCTTGATCTACTGACCATCAGCCCAGAAAAGTTATGGAGCCTAAAACAGTTTGTGGTAAATTGCTCTGTTAACATGGAATGAAAAAATCTGTTACAGATACACAAAGATTGATTAAAAAATATGCCTAACTGATACCTTTGCAACACTGGAAGAGAAAACAATAGTTAAGTGAGCATTATCACTGAAGAATCTTTTTCACCTGCAGAAATGCTCCCTCCTAGTCAGTGTCCCACATCTGTGTCTAAAATGTAGGAAGAGGTGCAATGTTATGCTATGCTGTATCTGTTCTCTGGGAGCCAAATCCTCACGTCCTTGCTTTGTTTTCACTTAGTCTTTACTCCGGCCTCAGTTTTGCCTGAGGGTGAGGACTGAATAAAAACAGACTAACGTGCCCTGGATCTGTCCATAATGAACAGAGGATGTCAGGTTCCCTGATTTTTTTCAACCCAGCACTTCTCAACAACACTAAAACTCAGTTTTTTTAAAAAAGTACTATTAGCTGCAAAATTTCTGAATGGTGAAATTCTCTCACGATCACAGTTGGAGAAGTTTATGGTAAACATGGGTCATGATGGGATTCTCATTTTGGTCCCAAATGATATCCTATAAAAAGAGAAGGAGCCACATCAGGAAGCAGTAGATATAAAATCAATAGCACCTGCAGTGTTTATAGCAACTATCATTAGGAAACTATGTCCATGGCCAGTCCTAGGGCTTGGGTTGAGGTTACCTACTCATTCAGTAAATGCGTCAAGTTAGCAATATTTCACCTAAATGGGGAAGAATAAGGCATATGAATATTTTTGAGCCAATGTGACTAGAGTGGAGCTTGTACTGCTATCTATGTGGTAATTATCAAAATGGAACTTTTCAGAGTTTGACACTGCAAAGCAATAAAACAGGCTCCATAGATAAAAATGTCGGCAGTACAAATTAAGATCATTCAGAGGATTTATTACACCTCAGTGAATCTTAAAAGAAGGGCTAACTTTAGAAACCTATTGGAAATGTAGTAATAAGGGAATGCTAATTGGCTTGTTATGTGGTTGCTCAAGAGTTCAGCTATTCAAGCCAGGTGTTTTCTCTGGACTTGAACAGAATTTTGTGAAAGATCCATTATAAAATACAACTCACCTGCATTCATTAGGTGGACTGTAAGGTGGATAGAAAGCTGGCTAGATCATCAGGCTCAACGGGTAGTGATCAAGGGCTCCATGTCTAGTTGGCAGCCGGTATCAAGTGGAGTGCCCCAAGGGTTGGTCCTGCGGCTGATTTTGTTCAATATTTTCTTTAATGATCTGGAGGATGACTGGATTGCATCCTCAGCAAGTTTGCAAATGACACTAAACTGGGAGGAGTGATAGATATGCTGGGGATAGGATACAGATGAGCCTAGACAAATTAGAGGATTGGGCCAAAAGAAATCTGATGAGGTTCAACAAGAACAAGTGCAGAGTAATTTTTTTTTAAGTTAATGATTGGAGATATATCAATCTCCTAGAACTGAAAGGGACCTTGAGTCCAGCCTCTTGCTTTCACTAGCAGGACCAATTTTTGCCCCAGATCCCTAAGTGGCCCCCTTGAGGATTGAACTCACAGCCCAGACTTCAGCAGGCCAATACTCAAACCACTGAGCTATCCCTCCCCGCTAGTTTTGCAGTTAGGAAGGAAGAATCCCATACACTGCTGCAGACTAGGGACCAAGTGGCTATGCAGCAGTTCTGCAGAATGAGGAGCTGGATATGAGTCAGCAGTGTGCCCTTGTTGCCAAGAAGGCTAACGGCATTTTGGGCTGTATAAGTAGGAGCATTGCCAGCAGATAGAAGGATGTGATCATTCCCCTCTATTCAGCATTGATGAGGCCTCATTTGGAGTTCTGTGTCCAGTTTTGGGCCCCACACTACAAGAAGGATGTGGAAAAATTGGAAATAATCCAGAGGAGGGCAACAAAAATGATTAGGGGGCTGGAGCACATGATTTATGAGGAGAGGCTGAGGGAACTGGGATTATTTAGAGAAAAGATGAATGAGGGGGGATTTGATAGCTCCTTTCAACTACCTGAAAGGGGGTTCCAAAGAGAACAGACCTAGGCTGTTCTCAGTGGTACTAGATGATAGAATAAGGAGTAATGGTGTCAAGTTGCAGGTTTAGGTTGGATATTAGGAATACCTTTTCACTAGGAGGGTGGTGAAGCACTGGAATGGGTTACCTAGGAGGTGGAATCTCCTTCCTTAGAGGTTTTTAAGGGCAGGCTTGACAAAGCCCTGGCTGGGATTATTTAGTTGGGGTTTAGGTTCTGTTTTGAGTAGGGGGTTGGACTAGATGACCTCCTGAGGTCCCTTCCAACCTGATATTCTATGATTCATTAAAAACTCAAAGCAGCTTAGGTCTGTCAAAAATGCATGCCTGGTAACAAAACTTTGCAGTGAACCATGGCCAAATTTATAGTTTCACATCATGTGTATGTCATTATGGGTGTGTGTTTGTTGTCTTCCTACTTCCTGCTCCTGTTTTGTTTCCTGCGCCCTGACCTCAGCATTCCTGTTCCTGTTTAAGCCTAGGTGTATGTGTATAGTATTGGGTGTGTGCAGCTTCTCAGGGTCCGTTGCTACATAAGTCCAAACAGCAGTTATGTTATGTTTTGTTCAGACAGCTGCTGACCTAACCGGTTCATAGATTCATAGATTCATACTCTAGGACTGGAAGGGACCTCGAGAGGTCATTGAGTCCAGTCCCCTGCCCTCATGGCAGGACCAAATACTGTTTAGACCATTCCTGATAGACATTTATCTAACCTACTCTTAATTATCTCCAGAGATGGAGATTCCACAACCTCCCTAGGCAATTTATTCCAGTGTTTAACCACTCTGACAGTTAGGAACTTTTTCCTAATGTCCAGCCTAAACCTCACTTGCTGCAGTTTAAGCCCATTGCTTCTTGCTCTATTCTTAGAGGCTAAGATGAACACGATTTCTCCCACCTCCTTATGACACCCTTTTAGATACCTGAAAACTGCTATCATGTCCCCTCTCAGTCTTCTCTTTTCCAAACTAAACAAACCCAGTTCTTTCAGCCTTCCTTCATAGGTCATGTTCTCAAGACTGTTAATCATTCTTGTTGCTCTTCTCTGGACCCTCTCCAACATCTTTGTTGAAATGCGGTGCCCAGAACTGGACACAATACTGCAGCTGAGGCCTGACCAGTGCAGAATAGAGCGGAAGAATGACTTCTTGTGTCTTGCTCACAACACAGCTGTTAATGCATCCCAGAATCACGTTTGCTTTATTTTTTTTTTGCAACAGCATCACACTGTTGACTCATATTTAGCTTGTGGTCCACTATAACCCCTAGATCCCTTTCTGCCATACTCCTTCCTAGACAGTCTCTTCCCATTCTGTATGTGTGAAAGTGATTGTTCCTTCCTAAGTGGAGCACTTTGCATTTGTCTTTATTAAACTTCATCCTGTTTACCTCAGACCATTTCTCCAATATGTCCAGATCATTTTGAATTCTGACCCTATCCTCCAAAGCAGTTGCAAACCCTCCCAGTTTGGTATCATCTGCAAACTTAATAAGCGTACTTTCTATGCCAATATCTAAGTCATTGATGAAGATATTGAACAGAGCCGGTCCCAAAACAGACCCCTGCGGAACCCCACTTGTTATACCTTTCCAGCAGGATTGGGAACCATTAATAACTACTTTCTGCGTACGGTTATCCAGCCAGTTATGCACCCACCTTATAGTAGCCCCATCTAAGTTGTATTTACCTAGTTTATCGATAAGGATATCATGCAAGACCATATCAAATGCCTTACTAAAGTCTAGGTATACAACATCTACCACTTCTCTCTTATCCACAAGACTTGTTATCCTATCAAAGAAAGCTATCAGATTGGTTTGACATGATTTGTATTTTGTATTTTGACATGATTATTACATGTTTTGATCGACAACCTACCTGCATATCTTGTTTCCTTTTTTGTGTTTTTGACTTACTCTGATGCACAACAGAACAGCAACAGTTATGTTGTATTTTTTGTTTTTGCTCTGATTGTTTTGAAAGTAGGTTGTGCTATGGAGTTGGACATTTTTTGCATATTTTTTCCCCCACACAAGAGCCTAGTCAAACATTCTTACTGGTTTGTTTTCATGTGTTGTTCTAGCCTTTGCAGTGGATGCTCACCCCTGCAGGGGAAGTGAGGAGAAAATTTAGTGCTGCTGCTGCTACTTGCCATGATAGTGGCATCACAGGAACATGGAGGTGGGGAGAGAAAACTAGGATGTGTTCCAGAGTAAGTGTTTCTAAGGTCACTATAGTTTTTGGCTTAGTCCACCTTACTCATTCAAACTTCTATCGATGTCTGTGGAAGTTTAACTGAGTAAAGGCTGAGTAATAACTCAGGGCTTGGTCCTGATAACCCTTAGGTGCATGGACCAATGGACTACTCTTGTGAATAAAGTTACTCACAGGCATAATTCTTTGTACAATGGAACCCTACATGAAAACTGAATAAAGACCTCAGCCCTGTGCATTTAATTTTTCTTGATCATACAGAGAACACGCACAAATTTAGGCATGGCCAGCACTGGGCATAAAAGTCTGCCTCGTGACTCTTTGAAAATGGCTTTGGCACTTAGATGAAATGTAAAGGCACAGCGTTAATGTTTAAAGAACAAGTGAGGGGACTAATTAACCTTGAAAATTTGGATCTATACAAATAAATGCACAGTGAATATTTCCAGTTAAGGTATTTATTCCCTTAAATGGTAACTTAAGTATATTTAAGACTATCTGTAATTTAGAGGGTGTTTTTTCCATATTTTTTCCTAAATGTGGTTCAGCAGAAAATCTCTGTATGTGTCTTTGGGATGATGCTATAAAAACTATACATAATTAATATAAAACAAAAGCTATTAAGCAACACTCAAGTTTTCCACAGCTCCAAAAGCAGAGGTTATCAATTCCCTTATTCACCAGTGATGGAGAGAACTTTCCCTGGTACAGTGAATGTTATGGACTTGTAAAGTCAGAAAACAAAAGGTTTGAGTAGTTCAAACTAGTAAGTACTGTTTGTTCTTGTTCAGTTACAATAAAAAAGCAGCACTATAGTGACACCAGAAATCTAACCCATACAGGCTTTTCTGTGACTCTTAAAGCTACATTCTCATAGGGAAGTTGGGGCAGAGAGTCTCCACACCAGTAACAGGCACTCGAACCAGTCATCTTGCATCAGTGTTGATGCAGACTCAGCACCTCCAGGTGTGATTTGAGTTCACACTGCAGTAGCAATTTTGCTACATCCTTTGAAAGGCTGCAACATGAATCCCCTTCATCCCCCGACTACATCAATCTTACGACAACAGTTAGTATAGAAAAGGAGACAGAGCTAGGGCCTGCCTAACTCCCTTTGGTGAGTCTGGCACTACTGAGTCCACGTTTCCTTTGCACTTTGAGGAGTCATGGGATGTATGACAATTTACATCAGCAGAGGAACTGCCCTGTCGAGTACGAGGGCTTGTACTTTAGGTGTCCCTTGCTTAGGAGTATGAAAGGGTGAGAGCGCTTGGCACTCTCTCTCCAGTTTGTGCTCTCACTCAGGGTCTGCCATAATCTGCTTCTGAAAAGAATAAACCCAAAGGAGCTTGAGTATCTGGTACCGCGCTAGTAAAATGTTTATACCATCTTTCCATTTCATAAAAAAACCCAAACCACTCAGTGTCCACCACAATTTTATTGAGCATGTTGTCAGGGCTATATAAACACATTGTAATCTAAAGGTCTACATGAAGTCATAACATAGAAAGCATAAGGATATTCTGTTTTCCATCCTTAGACTGCCATTATTAGTTAACAACACGAGTTAACACTGTACCTTGGTAGCCACTGCACATTAAAGATCTCTACTGGCGTATATGAATAAGATATTTTCATGCTATAGTTAGAATGATCTTTCTTATTTTCCTTATTAAATGTGTTTTTTGCTCCAAAAACCTCTAATATGAAGAATTAATTTACGGCCGCTTGTGCAGTAATATGGGGAACTAAATTACAACTGCTGCATATTTATTTGCCATTCTTTATGCTCTCAGAACAGTATAAATATTACCTGAAATACATAGTTCCACACAAAGGGGTAATGTAAGCACTGTGAGATCGCTATTATATTCTGCAATATTATTGCTAAGTTAAGCAGGTTTTAATTATTTGGTTCTAATCAAATTGTAATGTATTGGGAGTATTGATTCTTTTTTATGTAGGTTATATGTTATAATGTTGGTGTCCTTAAACCTACTGAACACAAGTTCAGTTGTTAAATAAAATAAAATCTATATTAACAATCGCAGAACTTTAACATGTCTATAATTTAACTCCCTTATAATGCACTCAGAGCCCTGCAGGGTTCATTCACCTCTAATGCTAGGGCATTTAACTGAGCTATAAAAATGGCATGATAGGCACAAGAAGGTATGTGTGTGTAACTGTGTTGGCCAAGTGCCATCCTTAATGGGGCTCCTTTGGGTCCCAGAAATTAAGTACAGTGAAGAAGCAATGGGAGCTTGTTGTTGGGCTGTGTCACAGAAGACTGGAGTAGAGGAGAGAAGGGCCTCCCCAGGGTGAGAATGAGATTAGTAAGAGTAGCAGCTCCTCTAGGACAGGCAGAGAAAGCAGCTAACAGTCAAAAGATGCAACGGAGTTGACACACACAACCGTGACAGTGGAAGCAAGCACAGCTGTCCATCTGAAGCATCTTTTAATAAACCTAAGGTTTAAATCACAAGCGTACTATGTCAAATAATAATAGCTAGTGAAACCAAATCCAAAGGACAGTGATCTATGGAATATTAAATTATATTTTATATACATTTTCACAGAGTCATCTGGCCAAAGACTTAAGAACTTGTGTTCAATGTGTCTGAAGAATTGGGGAATTCCAGATAAGCAGCAGCACCCAACTGTCTCTTTCACATCTTCCTCCTCCCTGACCCAGAGGGAAAATTGATATTGCTTCAGGCTGAGGTTGAATTTATTTGCAGTTTCCTCCTTTGTGCTGTAAATACTCGGGAAGGTTAGTTACTGCATGTTCTTTAGGCAGCTGCAGTAGAGGGAGCCCTGGAAGTATAGAACATATTCTTTACAAGGGCCCAGGAGAACTGGTGAAGATGGAATCAACACAGATACCTCTTGTATTCTAAAGGGATCCCTTTGTCAGTGTCCTAGCTTCTTCTGCTGAGGGAGGCAAATCACCTGCCCCATGCAAAAATACAAAGGAAATTTCATTAGATGGAATTTGCGGGGTTGGCTCTTCCCTGCATGGGTTATTCCCATGTAGAAGTGCCTGACAGCCTCAGGAAGATTTTGATATTTTGTAATAACACTAACTTAGTTGTCCTTAAAATCTTGAAAGTCCCCATTAGGATGTTAAAAGTAAGTATCTGTGAAATGTTGATGGTCAGATTTATAATGGAGACTGGGGAGCTGGTGTTCAAGATTGCTTGCTCTCCGTGCAAACAATATCATATTTATTTTACTTCTTAGCTGCTTAGTAGACAAATGTTTGCAATGTTTTTCATTGAAACAAGAGTGGGGGAGAAAAAAAGAAAAGGCATTACGTACATGTTCATTATCCAAAAGCTAACGCTGTGTATGCAGCTGTGTCCATCCTCAATCATTTATTAGTGCCTCATGAGAAGGTATTGTATGCCAGTTAGCTTAATTTCAGCTGCTATGTGCTGTGCCGCCTGCATTGTTCCAGCTCATCGTATGCTTAGATGACTCATGGTGCATGTGGACATGATGGTATTTAACATAATACATTTTCCCCACTCTACACAATCTACAATGTAGAGTATTGTTCACAATTAGCATTTTAGCACTATTAAGTCCAGCATAAAGTGTATTCATGGAAACAACAATCCGTTTTATTTTTCAGATTTGACTAAACAAAATAAAATGTCAGCAGCCAATGGCAGGTATTATATGATGTGAACTAGTGTCTTTTAACATCCATTGATAGTTAAGTTTGGCTGTTATGTACACTGCTAGGGTTTATAGAACCAGTCTTAGCTCTTTCTGTGGTATGTAATTATACTGGGTTAGATGCATCCTGACTTTACGCTTGGTTCTTTGATCATATGCCAAGAAGCAGGGGCACTTGGAGAATGTTGTGGTATTTGAAAATGGTCATAACCTGTTTTATGTTAGAGGACCTAAAGGAGGCAACATAGCCTGAAAGTGGGCAATGCTGGCTGAGTAAGGGGCATGGCTAGGGTGGTTGGCATGTGAATTAATTCAGTTATTTTGCTACACTCTCTGACAGCTGGGCTTTCTAAAGCGGCCATTCTCTGGCATAGTCCTCAAAGGATGGCAGGTCTGGAAACGCCATCAGTACTCCCTTGGAGGTGAGGAAATGAGGGGACTGCTAGCAGCAAATGTAGGTGTTTTGACTGGTGAAAGAGTATTCTGGAAAAATGAAGTGTCCCAGAAAATATTATGAAAGGAAGAAATGGGGCTGGGAGATGAAACAGAAAGACAAATTAAGAGAAAGGGAGATGATTGCGGGGAAACAAAAGTCTTGGAGGGAAGAGAACAAAAGAGTATGGGCCTGATTCTGCATCCACTGGAGTCTGTAGCAAAGCTTCATTTGATTTCAGTGGTGTAAGAACAAGTCCTAAATGAGAGACAGTGGCAGATGAGGGAGAGGAAGAAGAAAGCAGAAATGATGGTTCGTGTGGAGCAAAAGCTGTTGTGAAGGTGGAAGTCTGATATTTACCTCCACCTTTAGTTCCTCCTTCGTTTGCTCATGACTTAGTCAAATAAATTCCTATTGGGCTGAAATGTTCCATGCTTGGTCTCAAGATATTTATTCCAGAAGGATCTGGAAGATTTAGAAATTACACAGTAGTAGTTACCCTCATAATTCAGGATTGGGAAAAGGGTGACTAGGCTTTACAGAGCTGTGTCTTTTCTGGGACAAGCCTTAAGATGATTTTAAGGATCTTTACAACATTATGATGAATTCGCTTTTGTCCTATTCATTATAACAGGCTAGCTAAATATCTGCAGCCAGATAAATATATTGAGATTCATTTCATTTAGAAAACTAACTTGGAGCAAGAACTCAGTACCAAAGGCAGCATTGGAGTTACCAAAACAATTAATGTGGAATTAAAACCGTATAGTGATTCAAACATAAAATCTGAAAATCATTTACAGCAGGCTAAAAAAAATGGGGAGGGGGAATCAATTCACTCAGAAATGGGACAATAAATTAAAATTGGTGTATCTACCTGAAAGAACTGCACACACTGTTGGACCCTGCAACAAACACACATCTAAACATTTTTAATCTGCATTGTACAGTTCCAAATCAAAAAGTGCCAGAGGTCAGAAGATCTTTAGGATATACATTTCCTACACATACATGCTTGTGCGTGCATACACACATAGGATTTTATTTTACTTCTGGGTCCAGTCACTTCATATGTTGCTCGTGGAATGTTTAAATGTTTGTTCATAACTGGTCTCTAGTGGTCAATTGCTTTCTCTAGTTCATGTGGGTGTGCATGGGGAAGGCTGTTGGGGATGTGAGTGAAGAGGATGTCCTCCCCACACATTATGCCAGAGAGCAACAGCAGAAGTATTCCACATGTCTCAGAAATCTGTTTGTGGATGGTGTGGAATAATGAGAGTATAACCAATGGAGCCACATTGCCACTCCAGATATACAGGCCTCACCCACCATATTTCATAACATAAGAACAGCCATACTGGGTCAGACCAAAGGTTCATCTAGCCCAGAATTCTGTCGTCCATCAGTGGCCAATGCCAGGTGCCCCAGAGGGAATGAACAGAACAGGTAATCATCAAGTGATCCATCCCCTGGTGCCCATTCTCAGCTCTTCCTATAAGGCTATTTCCCCCTTCTAATTTCTAATCATATTGCAGCAAAGACTGAAAGTTTGTTGCACTAAATTTATTGTCATTCAAATCTGAAGTCAGCTTCATGCTGAAAAACTAGAGAAATTATTCCCTCTATGCTACACAAGTCTAGGTGTCAGAATAAAAATTTCTTATAAAACAAGAATGAAATGGCTAAAATAAAAATGTTGTCCCTCAGCTATGAGAGTGCATTCATTTTGGGTATTAATTTTCCAGAATTATTTGAGTTGATGGTTGCACTGTCATTTGCAAAATAGCTTTGCTATTACAGTAATTCCAGTGGAGAGAGACATTAGTCTGTCTCATAATCTGCACACTGTGTGTGAGAGCACTACAGAGCATGTAGCTGAATAGGAAAACCATTAAGTTTTTCTTTTTTACTTGTAATTCAAATAAAAATTAAACTCTCTGACTCAACAATTTTTCATTAATGTAAGAACTTTGGGCCACAATGATTGGTTTTCTTTGGTTCTTTGATACTGAGTTGGAACTACTTATAAAGTCTGTTTCCTGCTCACATCTCTCTCTCTCTCTCTCTCCCTCCCTCCCACTCCCCAAATGAGAGTTTCTAAGTGACCAAAAAATAAAAGGCAACTGTCTTATACCATTCATCCTTACATTTCCAAGCTATCTGGATTTTTCCTATGGATGATAGAAAAAAACGTAATGGCTGAGAATCCTTTGGAACTAGTAAAATTATAATCCATTCTCCTTCATTTCCTCAGTTATGAGCTCATTTATCATTTGTATTTCATAGTATCCATGTCCTTATGCTCCTCTGGTTTGTCTTGCCTTTATGACCATTTAATTAATGGCTTATAGTTCTAATTTATAGTCTTCCAAAGATCTGTTGATGGGTGTTCTGCTGGGTCTATTTTACATCTACTTCCTTTTTCTCTGTATCATATCTTATCAATATTTTATATGCAGATGATACACTGGTCAACATATTAAATATGGTATTTTCTGACGTTGTTCATCTCCACATCTCTTGCTGTATTAGTGACATCCCCAACTATTTAAATCTAACATTTTATTATTAAGCATGGTTTATAAAGATATCTATTATTTTTGACCCATTACTTGTCTCATACCTAGAGTTAAATTTTTCTCCCATCTCATAGCTGGGTGTAATCCAGAACTCTAAGTGGTCATTACATCTCCATACTGATTCCAAAGTTAAGATGTGATTACATCATTTATTAAATATATTTTAAAAGTATTCCGATTTTGCCAATTTGACTGCCACAGCCAAAACATTGATGATGCCCTGGTTCTTTCCATGATGTATTATTCGAATACCCTCCTGACTAATAGGATCTACCCTGTTCATATTAGAACATATTTGTAGTCAAGCGACTTGTTCTTTCATTGCTATCATACTCCATTTCTAAAATGTATTCACTGGCTTCCTGTTTTCTATTTGTTTAATCTGATTTATAATCTTGGCATTTAAGACCCTTCCTTCTTCACTCTGTAATGCTATCCTATCTACTTAGCATGTTTCCCACATATCCAGTGTACAGTGACTCATAATTTGCACTTAATTTCTGGCACCTACACTTTTTACCATCTGCCAACTCTAAATATTGGGCTTTTGCCTATGTTGTGATGGAATTGTCTGTCTTGCAAGATTCACACTAGAGACTGGGTCCAAAATTCACAATGCATTATTTTTCTAGGGTCATATTCTGTCTTCATGTATAGTCCTTCAAAATGACAATAAATACTCATTGGGCCAGGGAAAGAGATTTAAATTGACTTTATATCCTGGTAGTAGGACATTCACCTGGGAGGTGGGAGACTTGAGTTCACATCCCAGCTCCAATTACTTATTAGTTATAAAAAGTAGAACAGTTTTAATAGAAGAGCTGGTGAGTGACCCACATCAGAGTATTCCAGTGGTTAGGGAACTCTTGTGTAATCTGGGAAACCCAAGTTCAAATTTCTTCTACACATCAGGCAGGAAGGGAGAAATGAATCTAGCTCTTCCACATCCTAAGTGCTCAAACCACTAGCTAAAGGTACTAGGGAGACCATCAGGTAAAACAAAACATGTTTCATTCAACATGATTTTTTTTTCTCTTTGCCAAAATAGTTTGCAATTTTTCTATATGGGTTAAATGAACCTTGATTTTTCAGTTCACCGGTAGTGAAAAAAAAATGTATTCACTCAGCTATCCCTATAAGCCTATTTCCCCCTTCTAATTTCTAATCCTATTGCAGCAAAGATTGAAAAGTTGTTGCACTAAAGGTATTGTCATTCAAATCTGAAGTCTCAAACTAGTCTTGTAAAGTCTCATAACTGTCGATCATTCCAGATTCTGCCCAGTACTTTTCAGAAAATTCTGAAACCTTATTTTATTTTCTTCCTTAGGTTGTAAATGTGGCTTGTACAAAACAGTGGAATTCACAGTTCAGTAGAATTGAAGTGTTAATTGTTTGGGGATTCATCATTAGCGAGGCAAGCTACATATCCTTATTATAGGCCATTGAGGCATCAAAGGTTTTGTTAAATTTCATCCTTACAAAACATCATCTATCAAAATAAAGTCACTTAAGCACCACAGTTTTTAGAGCACATGATTTTAGATTGATGCCTGGAAAATGAATATACAAACTGAAACAAGAATATTTATCTTCAGCCTCTGCATCCCCTTTTCATACATATCTCTGAAGGTATCCTTCCTCAAGCAATTGGAGAGAAAAGCTATTTCCCTCTTTCTTCTTGTCCATAAGATCTACAGTTTTGAACATTGCTGTGTTCTTGGAGCAATGTTGTAGGTGATTTTTGTATGCAATATGGCATTGGTTCCTGGTAACTGGAAACTATTGTTCCATTGGAAACAACAGCGACCAGAGAACTCCAGAGACATTGTAATTACATGGCTATGCAATCTTCTGATTGACAGGCAAATAATGATTGCTAAAGGGCAGTTTAGTCTTCAAAGAGAATTGTGTTTACTTAGATAATGACTATTTTCAGAAGCAGGAGCAATCAAAAAGCCTTTCAGTTTGAAAATTTATTATATGAGAGATTCGTTATTGTTGTTCCATTGTACATTTTGCTAAACAGTTGGTGCTTTTAATAGTGTCTTCTGTTTTGCTATTTTGCTTTCATGCCTGGATATTTAATAATAGCAGTGCATTATAGATTAAAATCCTCACTTGTTCTGGCACTGATCGTATTTTACAGTGGAAAATATTGCAAACAGCATGTTGTTCAATATTATGCTCAAAGCAAAATATTGAAGAATAACTTGCCTTCGCTTTAACCTGCATAATTATAACTGGTTCTTGGAAAGATCTTTCCTATTAATTCACACGTTTTTGCTCATGCTCCTTCCATAGTTAAGTGGTTTATCAGTGTCTGTGAGATGATTTAACTAATCCAGTACTTGCAGCAAAGAGTCCTGTGGCACCTTATAGACTAACAGACGTTTTGGAGCATGAGCTTTCGTGGGTGAATACCCACTTCGTCAGATGCATGTAGTGGAAATTTCCAGGGGCAGGTATATATATGCAGGCAAGCTAGAGATAATGAGGTAGTTCAATCAGGGAGGATGAGGCCCTGTTCTAGTAGTTGAGGTGTGAACACTAAGGGAGGAGAAACTGGTTCTGTAACTGGCAAGCCATTCACAGTCTTTGTTTAATCCTGAACTGATGGTGTCAAATTTGCAGATGTAGATTGGTCCAGGCTAAGGTTGATGGTGAAGTGGAAGCTGTTGAAATCGTGGTGGAATTTTTCCAGAGATTCCTTCCCCATGGGTCCAGATTATAAAGATGTCATCAATGTAGCGTAGGTAGAGAAGGGGCGTGAGTGGACGAGAGCTGAGGAAGCATTGTTCTAGGTCGGCCATAAAAATATTGGCATATTGTGGGGCCATGCGGGTGCCCATAGCTGTGCCACTGATTTGGAGATATATATTGTCATTAAATTTGAAATAGTTGTGAGTGAGGATAAAGGCAAAAAATTCCACCACGATTTCAACAGCTTCAATCCCACCATCAGCCTCAGCCTGGACCAATCTACACGGGAGGTCCACTTCCTAGACACCACGGTGCAAATAAGTGATGGTCACATTACCACCACCCTATACCGAAAACCTACCGACCGCTATGCCTACCTTCATGCCTCCAGCTTCCATCCCGGGCACATCACACGATCCATTGTCTACAGCCAAGCACTAAGGTACAACCGCATCTGCTCTAACCCCTCAAACAGAGACCAACACCTACAAAATCTCCACCAAGCATTCTCAAAACTACGATACCTGCATGAGGAAATAAGGAAACAGATCAACAGAGCCAGACGTGTACCCAGAAGCCTCCTACTGCAAGACAAACCCAAGAAAGAAACCAACAGGACTCCACTGGCCATCACATACAGTCCCCAGCTAAAACCTCTCCCATGCATCATCAGGGACCTACAACCCATCCTTGACAATGATCCCACACTTTCACAGGCCTTGGGTGGCAGGCCAGTCCTCGCCCACAGGCAACCTGTCAACCTGAAACATATTCTCACCAGTAACTGCACACTGCACCATAATAACTCTAGCTCAGGAACCAATCCATGCAACAAACTCGATGCCAACTCTGCCCACATATCTACACCAACGACACCATCACAGGACCTAACCAGATCAACTACAGCATCACCGGTTCATTCACTTGCACGTCCACCAATGTAATATACGCCATCATATGCCAGCAATGCCCCCCTGCTATGTACATCGGCTAAACTGGATCGTCGCTACGGAAAAGGATAAACGGACACAAATCAGATATTAGGAATGGCAGTATACAAAAACCTGTAGGAGAACACTTCAGCCTCCCTGGCCACACTATAGCAGACCTTAAGGTGGCCATCCTGCAGGACCAGACTTCAAAGAGAAACTGCTGAGCTTCAGTTCATCTGCAAATTTGACACCATCAGTTCAGGATTAAACAAAGACTGTGAATGGCTTGCCAATTACAGAACCAGTTTCTCCTCCCTTGGTTTTCACACCTCAACTGCTAGAACAGGGCCTCATCCTCCCTGATTGAACTACCTCATTATCTCTAGCTTGCCTGCATATATATACCTGCCCCTGGAAATTTCCACTACATGCATCTGATGAAGTGGGTATTCACCCACGAAAGCTCATGCTCCAAAACGTCTGTTAGTCTATAAGGTGCCACAGGACTCTTTGCTGCTTTTACAGGTCCAGACTAACACGGCTACCCCTCTGATACTTAATCCAGTACTTGTTGCTTCGTTGGGTGCCAATTGCAGTATTCTGCCATTAAGAAAGAGGAAATAGCTATTTTCTTCTGATTATAAGCAGGATGGCTTTTCTCCTCCACTTGCTCTATCCTCAGGGCACTATTCATCAGGCATTTGCTTTATGATATCAATTCTCCAAAATGCACTCACTCGGTGATCACCTCTGTGTCTCAACATCCCATCAAGCCTATCTGCCTTAACTGACTAATCTACTGGGCAATAGAATTTGAAAACTCTGTACTATTCATCAGATGCTACCAAGCCCTTTCATTGCTTATCCACATTTATTGCCAAACTTTGATTTTTGAAATGTGGAGTGCAACACACTTCAAAAAGATTTACAAAATTTATAGTTCTTGGTTATTTTTTCCTCACTTTGAGCTATAGGGAAACAAAGAGCAGCTGAAGATGCTCCAGTACATGGCTTAGAGAGCAGTCTAGAGAAGAACCAGTATCCTGGGTCAGGATATTGGAAATTTGACATTACTAGTTACATTGATCATTATACTGCTCTGGGACTTTGCCACACAACCAGGTCATAAGAAAGTCTAGTTAGAGATGCAGTACTAAAGGGAGTGACTGATCTGCTTGATATAGGCAGAAGCAAAAAAAGCATAATGTAAAAAAATAAATAGGAGGGCATATGGAAAATTAGAGATTTTTAACTTTTAGCGACGTATTATTAAAAAATGTCATTCTCAGTTCAAGATGTTCTTAGGGCATCAGCAAATCAACAATAATGAATGGCAAACAAAGCTTGTAAATTGTGTGCAAAGGGGTGTGAATCTGCTTCTCAGACACTGTGCAGAGTTTCATTTCAGTGTATGCAAAAGTCAGGTTTTAGAACCCAAAATGGAAAAACCTTGAATGGCACCATTTGTAAAGCTCACAAAACAATGTGGGGGTTTGATGGAGTTTGTTAAAATTTAATGAAGAACCAGTGGCTTCTGGGAGTTGTCAACTTTCTCCTGGGCAGACCAAGGACCTGACTCCTACTAGATGCTGATCACTCTCAATTGCTACTGAAGTAACAGAATGGAAAGTGCTCAGCATCTTTCAGGACAGGCTGCCCATTTTTCAGCATTGGCCAGAGGGATACCTTGGGACTGGGATACAAGATTGATTGTTTTGCTTTTGAAATAGAGTTGAGATATGATCCTGTTGTGATGGTTGGTGTCAGTGCTAGGGTTGCCAACCTCCAGGATTGTCCTGGAATTTCCAGGAATTAAAGATTATTTCATGTGATGGAACCTCTAAGCAGACATCCAACAAAAACTGGCAACTCTAGTCAGCACTTATTGATGTGGCCTTGCAGGGGGTCTCTACTGCTCCCTGCCCGGTTTCCTTTGGTTAGTCCCTGATCAGGGCAGTTCTTGGATCCTGGTCTCTAATTAGGCCAAGGGATCTGCTTTGGTCTCTTTGGGTATCATTCCTGGAGGCAGCCTGGTGTAGGGGTGTTGTCCCTTTGCTGTCCCGGGCTTTTCTGCCTCCCCTCCTTCTCTGAGTGTTCTCCTTTTATAACAGGTCTTATTTCCCTTATTGGTTGCAGCTGAGGGTGCCTGCCTCTTGAGATTGGCAGTTGTGGCAGCTGTATGGGGGTATGGTCAATCTGTTTGCTTGTAGGCAGGAGAGGCTCTCCTCCCTCTTCTGCCTCTGATCAGTATGGGGTTTGTAGGCCCCATTACAGATGGACCCCTCCACACACATACTTTACGAAGTATTGGAATTAGTATTAATATAGCTATGTAGATGAACTCTTACCGATGCCTCAGACAGTCCTAATAACACCACTGTCATTTGATCCTAATCCTCAAGTAATAGTGTCTGACATGGATTGTCTTATTCAGTGGAACTACACTTGGAGTTGAATTAACTTCAGACATTTTTTCTAGAGTACAAATCTTTCTCTTTTACTCTGCAAAACTTTCCCATTAAATAGAGATCCCCCTTCTTGGCTTCTGCCTTTGTTGCATTTTTTCTTATTTATCTGTATTCTCTGTCAATTAGTCCAGCTACTTAAATAATTGAAATCCTTCTGTTTCTGACTGCATTGCTCCTCATTACTTTTCTGTTAACCACAATTTAGTATCAGGAACAAACTTTTAAAAATTTTACTGTAATCAATAATATAAATATTGAAGAGCTGAGGATCCAGCACTAATCCGTATATCATCCCCTTCTAAATTATTTCCCACATGAAAATAGTTCCTGCTCTTTAGTCAGTTTGGAGTCTAATGAACCAAAGTTTCACTTACTACAGGTTGCTGCACCTTTAACTTCTGATGAGGTGCTTTGCTCAATGCTCGCTGAAGATCTAACTACATTACTGTGGTCTCAAAATCATTCCTCAGGCCTTGCAAAATATCTTTTGAGCAATAATTGGTTTTGGGTTTGGGTTTATTTTTTTTTGAACTATTTGTTTACAACCTTTTAATGGTTTTGTAAAAGACAAACAGAGGTGCTTACACATTGATCACAAAATTAAACTCTGAGGTACTTGAACTAAGTTCCATGGTTAAACCTACAATTAAGAAAACCTAAAGAGGAGCCATGCTGAGTACATACCCTTTGGCTTCACCGGGTTTGTACCTGCCATAGCTCAGCCATGCCTCAGCGATTACTACAAGCATTACCATGGCTACACTGCTATTGATACTTGCTTTAGTTCAATCATAGCTAGCTCGAGTATGTGTGCATGAGCAGGGGACCCAGACCCTAGTTCATAGTGTAGACATGGCCTTAGACATCACAACCTCATAGGGCACACTACCCCACCGGTTAGACAAGCCCTGAGTCACACAGGCACTACACAGCCTGAGGATAGCATTAAACAGGAGAGTGGGCCAAAGCAACTACACAGAGTGGGCTGTGTACCTCCTGTGTTTTGGAAAGGGGGTTTTGTGCCAGGTGTACAGGAGGAAGCATTCTGCACCTCACAAAAGGCTGTAGCAATAGGCACAGCCTGTGCATGCCCAGGAGGCATTTTCTTCCTGGTGTTCACTCTAAGGCACTGAGTCACTGGTACCTAGTGCAATAAGGCCTCACCTGGCTGCAATATAAACATTAAACAATAATAAGCACAACTGAGCCCTAAGTGTCCTGTTGCTTGCTGTACAAGTTCCATGTAGCATTTACTTTCAGTCTCAGACAGAGTGAACAGCAGTAGCTGTAATTTCTAATGACAACTCTCAAAACGGCAGCAGCCCCAAATGTTGCTTCTTGGTGTTTGCTCATTGTTCTGGGCACGCAGGAAGAAAGACAAGATGCAAGGGATGTGCTTTAATTAGGCTGCAACTTTATTAACTTAACTCATCTGGGAACTATCAGGCAATAACTGTCAGTGAAGTCATGATTCCTTCCTCAATCATTTCCACCTGCTAGAGGGCTGCAGTCAGCCCCACCTCCATCCCTCCACAGCTGCTGCTCAGCATATGGCTGGTACCCCGCCACCCTTTGCAAGGGTTAAAGGCCTGGGGAATGGGGGTTTCTCCTTGCTGTGCCAGAGGTTGGGAGCCCCAATCCTGTTCCCCAGCTGCTCTAGGGGACACCTTCTCTAAGTCCACTTCCAGAGCTGGTTTATCAGGGAATAGGACACCTTAAAGAAGAGTCCTTGCCCTGGATACCTGCCACAAGGAGGTGCCAGGAGTTAGCTTGGCTGCCTCCCACCACACTCAGCCAGGTTCCCTAGATATTTAATAATTTCTGCTCTGAGATAGGCCAAAAATATATCTGCTTCCCAGATAGAGAGGTGTACTATGCTTTCCCTGTAGCACCCAGGATGATATTTTTAGTGAAGGATTACCAATCTTCCCTGTTTCTGATTATTCACACATCTTCCAGCCTTGTCAATCCATGGATACCTGGTGGCTCCGGCCATACCCTCAGCTGCAATGTTTCTGACCAATTTAAAATCTTCCCTGGGAAAAGATCATGGATCTGCCCTAAAGCTCTCTGTGCCCTGATGATTAAGCCAACTCCCCTTAAATTGTTTTCACACACATAGGCAATAATAATTTGGGTGTGAGAAGAGTCTTCAGGCTGGAGGTGCTAGAGCTACATATCCTCCCCCTTGCTTAGGGACCAATGGCTTACCTGGGTTCTACTAGCCTGCCCAACTACTCAAGTGAGGTCTTCACTCCCAGGCTTGCCTTGTCCTAATTTCCAACCCTTAATTCTTTTTTTCCTTACCAGTCCAAGCAAAGAATCCCCATGCCTTTGAGAAAGCAGAAGTTGCATTTTGAATCCCAGAATGGCATCTCAAACACAACATACACATTGGACTTCATTTGGAAATAAGTAACCCTTTTCCCTTTAAAGTGGCATTGTAAAACAAAGCTGCTGCACACAGGTCTAAGGGCAAACTATTGATTTTCGGTAGAGATCTGCTAGGCTACTGAAATGATCTTAAAAAGCATGAACCAGAGAAGCACGTACTGACTCTCCTTGGGAGTGGGTCACTTACAGTATCTATTTTCTGATACATCTAGAACTCTGACATATTTCTTTTTCTAGAAAAGGTACTTTTGTGTACCTGACACAACTGAGACAAGAAATTTGAAATCATTTACAAGTAGCTTGAACACTTCCTGTAACCTGTTTTGATGTTTTCTTTATTTTCAGAGCAGGCTGTATTTTAGAATAATAGCAGGATAAAAGTAAGGGAAGTAAAATAGAAGAAGCTCAATTCATTTTCAAATATACTTTGTAGAAATTGGACAGATGAAGATATTATGATGGATGTAGTGGTTAAAGAACTGGAAAGGTATTTTTATGCAAATATAGCAATTCCTAGTTAAGAAGACCGAGCATTAGGGAAACTATAGGAAGAAGAAAGAATAAGTAATATGATTGGATAATTTTAAATGGAAAAAAAGAGTTAATGTGCTAGTAATATTTGTGCGTAGTCAATTTTTTATTAATGAGAGCTGAACAGAAAAAAGGATGATTGATTTTTAAAAAAAGTACATGCAACCAATCACAAGGAAAGGTGAGAAGCTGGTTCATGTTTAGCTTTATGAGTTGTTTTAATATGTTCAGTTCCTAAGCTCTAATTTAGCAAGACACTCAACCACATGCTTACCTTGAAGCACCTGTGTAGTGCCATTGAAATCAATGGGGCTAATCATATACAGAAGTGTCTTGATGAATCTGGGCTGTAACAGGGTAACTTGCCCTAGGGGTTGGAGAGCCTGAGGCTAAGCCAACCCAGCATGAGGGGATCAGGCAGTTCCCTATACAGAGCAGCAGGTGGCTGCAATGAAAAGGGGGCAAGCCCAGGAGGCTGTAGTGAGGCTGTTGGACACTGCAAGGAGGAAAAATGCTTCTAGAGGGTGGGAAACCCTGACTGCATTTGAGACTGGATATCACAGTTCCAGTCGGGAAGAGCTGGAAGAACTGCTTGGGAGATCAGATCAGGATGGAAGAAGAGCCTAGAGGAAGGGTGAGGAGAAAACATCAAAGCTAAATATAGACTACTCCTTTGTGTTGTTCGAATGGAGTTTAGTTTGGGACTCTAGGTTGTTGTAAACTGTTGCTGGTATTAAACTAACCCCACGTGACATGTCAGGGGGCACAGTTTAACCAGAGAAAGGCTCTGAGAGTTCTTAAATGGCCCTGAAGAGAGGAAAAGAGAGAGATGGGGGGCCTACAGAGATAAGCACCCCCTTTTGGCTGTGGGTAATAAGTAGCAGCCCTGTTACAAGAGCCTGAGTCACTATGGCGATTGGCCTACTTAGAAATACTAAGACCGATAAAATAGTTAAATTAGAGTAAACAGCAGAAGGCTTCTTTTCCCATCCTTGGGTTGCTGCAAGTTGTCTAGTAGTGGTACATGAGAAGACTGAAAACAGCCTTAGTCAAAAGGAACACAAAGTATTTGTAATTCATATGTTAAACAAAACCAAAACCACCTATTTTTTCCACTTCTAAGGGAGAAATCTGGGCATTCTTTTCAAAACCACATTGCCTGAGGGCAAAAATTAAGCTGAGGCCTTATTTGAAAAACTGTCACTTTATTTTACTAAGGGTGAAATTCATCATGGTTTTGTAGCAAAAGTCTGATCCAGATTTATCATTGATTAAATTGTATAATTCACATTAGTATGTGTAAAAAATTCATATTGCACACTTGTACATTTGTGAAGTTAAAACTGGATAGTTTTGCACTCCTTCACTATGGCCTTGAGTCATAGTATAAGGCCAGAAGAGACCACCAGGTCATCTAGTCTGACCTCCGGTGTATCACAGGCCGCCAACATAATCCAGGACCTGCACATTAACCCCAACAACCAAAATTAGACCAAGTATTAGGTCTAGGCAAAGAATAAGCTGGACCCAAGGTGCACCAGTGTTCAAGGCCCGCTCAATGGCAGGGAAATGATTAAGTGAGATATACCCAGATAATCCTGGCATTTGATCCCACCTGTGCGATGCTGAAGAAGACAAAAAATCTCCAAGGTCACTGCCAATCTCACCTGGGGAAAAATTCCTATGGTGACTAGTTAGACCCTGAAGATGTGAGCAAGAACCAGCCAGCCAAGCAAGTGAGAGGGAGAAAGCTCAGTGCCAACTCAGAGCACTGGCCTTCCCTGTCCAATGTCCTATCTTCAGCTATGGCCATCTCCGATGCCTCAGCCGAAGAAGATAAATAAACACCTACAGAATACATTGCAGGGGAGGGGTGAAATCCCTTTTTCTGATCCCTGCAGGCTGAATCCCTTAAACATGACCTTTTAGGAAGACAAGAAACAAACTGAAAGCCCCCAGGCTTCTGAGCTCGGCCCCTACCATCACAAGCGATCCTGTCATACAGTCACTCATAAATTTGTCCATCGCTCTCTTAAACAAAGTTGTTTGCCCCCACAGCTCCTATTGTGAGGCTGTTCCAGAACCTCACCCCTTTGATGGTTAGAAACCTTCTAATTTTCAGCCTGAATTCGTTCATGGCTTGTTCTTGTGCCAAGATTGTCCTTTGGCTTAATTATCTCTTCACCATCTCTTGTATTTATCCCCCTACTTATTTATAGAGAGGAATTATATCCATCTCAGCCTTCTTTTTTGCCAGACTAAACAAGTCAAGCTCTTTCAGTCTCTTCTCATAAGATAAGCACTTCGTTCCCCTAATCATCCCAGTAGCTCTTCCCTGTATCTACTGCAGTTTACATTAATCTTTATTGAACATGGGTGAACAGAATTGTACACAGTATTTCAAATGAGATATTACATGTGCCATGTACAATAACATTAATATGGGAACAGTGAACTGCGGCCACTGGGAGCTGCAGGCAGCCGTGCAAATGTAAACAAACTCCATTAATAACTTCCTTAATTCACCTTTCAGCACAACCTGTTGCCTTCTTCCCATTAGAGAGTTCCTTATCCATGTTATGATGCTTGTGCAGATCCCTGTCTTCCCTAATTTAATAATTTTCCATGTGCTACCGTGTCAAATGCTTTACTAAAGTCCAAGTATGCTAGATCTACTGCGCTTCCCTTATCTAAAAAATACAAAATGGTTATATTGTCAAAGAAAGAAATCAGGTTAGCCTGGCATGATCTACCTTTGGTAAACCCATGTTGCATTTAATCCCCTTTGCCATTTATCTCTATGAATCTAATTATTCTTTCCTTTGCAATTTGTTCAAGAACCTTGCATACTAGTGAGGTCAGACTAACAGCTCTGTAATTGCCTGGATCCCTTTCTTAAATATAGTTATGGCATTAGCTATTCTCCAATCATATGGTACTACCCATAAATAGATAGATTCATTAAAAGTCCTTGCTACTGAACTAACAATTTTATGTCCAGTTCTTTTAATATTCTGGGATGGAAATTATCCATTTCCCCCTGATCTGAGCACATTAATTTCTTTATGGTTTTTTTCCCACCTCAGATGTGGTGACTTCCATTTCTAGACACTCATTTCCTTCAGGTTTCAGAGTGGTAGCCATGTTAGTCAGTATCAGCAAAAACAACGAGGAGTCCTCGTTTAAATAAATTTTAGTCTCTAAGGTGCCACAAGTATTCCTCCTCATTTCCTTCAGTCACTTTGCGTTCATGCACATGCTCCATATTATACTTATTGAAAACTGAGGCCAAGTATGCTAGATCTGTTCCTTTTGAAGGGTACATATAATTAAAAATCCACAGCTTGAACAAATGCTGAAATGTAGCATTAGCATCCTTGGTACAGTGCTCTGTCCCTGATTTAAGAAATCACTTCAACATCTGCTTAATTTAGAGCATGTGCTTAATTCCCATTAACTTTGATGGGAATATACTGCTATAGTTTCCAGTGCTGCGTATGTTTCTCACAAATACCATTTGTGAGAGTTTTCTCTTTTGGGAGCATCTGCTCTGAAAAAAAAACCTTCATGGGCTGATTATTAGAGCAGCTGCAATTCTTGACCTGACTAGTTTCTCTAGGAATTTAACTACCATCCTCAAGAGTAGTTGCTGGAAACACACTCACAAACCATTTCAGCTAAGGCCTCAGACATTTTACCAATAACAATGTTCTGAGAAATAGTTTGATTTTATTGGAGACTGCTAGTTAGAGGTGTGTTTTCCCCCCAAACAGACTTTTTTCCTTTTTCCCTCCTCAAAGAGAACTTGCTCCACTGAAAGTATGACTTTTAGTATTGGAGTGCAGAAGAATGTGTGCTCTAGACAACAGAGCTAATGGACAAGGGATAATGAAATGTTTATACTTGGAACTACTCGCATGCTTCCAGTTAAGTGTATGCTTAAGTGCTTTGTTGGGTGTAGGCCTCAAAGCATATCCAAAAGTACATGTTGTAGGACTCATCTTTTCATCAATGGATAATCAGATTTATGGTGGTTTTGGGGCTGCAAATTTGCAGAATTTGATGTTGAAAAGGGACATTCATTCTGGCTAATAAATTACAGTGAGAGAACATTTTCTATAAACAGTGCATTAGGAAGAGCAGCAAAGAATCCTGTGGCACCTTATAGACTAACAGACGTTTTGGAGCATGAGCTTTCGTGGGTGAATACCCACTTCCTCAGATGCATGTAATGGAAATATCCAGGGGCAGGTATATATATGTGTGCTAGCAAGCAAGCTAGAGATAACGAGGTCAGTTCAATCAGCACACATATATATACCTGCCCCTGGATATTTCCATTACATGCATCTGAGGAAGTGGGTATTCACCCACGAAAGCTCATGCTCCAAAACGTCTGTTAGTCTATAAGGTGCCACAGGATTCTTTGCTGCTTTTACAGATCCAGACTAACACAGCTACCCTCTGATGCATTAGGAAGATATTTTATCAGTGAATTCACATTTTTAATATTGTATCTGATTAGATTCTCTCAGTGAAGTAAATCCTGTCCCCTCCTGTGTGGTTGTGGAAATCCGTCCTGGCTGGGGAATTGATGTACTTCTGTTCAGCAAATGGGGTCTGGTTGGTTATATGTGCGTATCTGTTGAGGGTCAGGAGAACAATGTGCTGGGGGAACAGGGTACCCTTTGGAGCATTTACACTGCACTGTACAGGAGAAGTGAGGAAACAGGAGGCATTTGCTCCTCACTAGTGTGTGTGTGTGAGTGGTGTGTGTGTTTGTTTTTATAAATATAAAATGAACAACTTTGCTACTTTAAGGATGCTAATGTGTATGCATACCAACAAACATTACAGTCTAAAAACAATAACAGTAAACTATAAAAGCTGAGTTGAGGCTACAAAGCCAGAGTTAAGGTTATTTTTGGAATATGCAATGCAGTATTTTATATGACTATATATAAGAACTCTTGGTATTTTTGAATATTTATCTCCCTCATCTTCATGGTTCACTTCCATACTTTTGCAATGGTTGCTTAGATATAGCTTTAACTTACATTTTTTAAATATGTTCTTAATGTTTTAAAATCTTCCAAAAAGGCCTAAGTATAAAAGATTGCAGTACTGGGGTTGAGGAGGTTTTTCTAGAGTTGTTTGTTCTTTTAATACCTTTGATAGGTTTACAATTATTTTGTTTTCTGCTTTTAAATTTTGTGCTAGAGATTCATAAGTGCATGCAGACATATCAGAATGACATACTTTATTTCTCTAGGTGCAGTTAGTGGGGCTATGCTAAAATTCCCCACTATTATAATACAAACACACAGTATGCAGGAAAGTCCCAAACAAAGAATAATCCTTGTAGGATTGATTTCACAATCTCCTTAATAACAATGGAGAACCATATTTATTTTCCATGATGTATTACTGAGTCAAACTCAAGGGACTGATAGTGCTATTGACAATGTTCTGTGATTAATGTTTCACTAAAAAGCAAAAAAGTTGGAAATGTGTTCTTTTTACTGTTAAGTAATTTGGATCAGTATTTTTAATGTCTCAACTTTCCCAAAAGCATTTTACTTTTGTATAGCATCCCAGGCAAGCAGCGTATGACATTACCATTTACACAGCTAGCTTAATTGTGCTCTTAAAGAAACAGATTTTCCATAGAGACCTAGACCAATAAGTTGAGTGAAGTATATTACAAATTGTTGTTGTGACCTGAATAGCTCTGTGTAAACTCAAAAGCTTGTCATGCCGCCAGAAGTTGAGTCAGTAAAAGATATTACCTCACCCACCTTGTCTCTCTAAATCTCACCTTGTCATTCTCACTCATTTTTATCTGTTGTACAGTGCTCTTAAATCATAAGGAGATATCGCTGCTGAGCATGGTAGACAGTAAGTTAAAGCTTCCTCAGATGGAAACTAAGGCTCTGATCCTGTGAACACTTGAAGCCAATGAGATGTAAAGCTAAGCAATTGTGTTAAGTGTACCTATAATCTCTTATATTCTACCAAGATGTTGATTTTCACTTCCAATCTGCCAGTGATTCCAGTCTTTATTTATCTGTCAATCTTCCTAGCGTGCACCTTTACACTGTCTCCTATGCCACACTGTCACAAAGCCAAAACATTAAAACATCTCTCCCTAAGTGAAGGGTGCTACGTAAACTTACTGCTGATTCTCAACCAGAGACTTACATGCAATAGGGATTTGGGCCACAATCCTTTAGCTTACACAGGCACACCTGTGTCTAGAGTCCATTGCCTGCAAAAACAGAATGAGCCCAATTCACCTGAGTGTAGTTCTAACATGACACACTTGATCAGAAAATCTGATAAATTACCTTTTAATATATGGATCTCATGTACCAACAAGCTGACTTTTGTTAGTGCTTCTGGCTTCTACTGGAAGGAGATATTACCAAGGTTAACTGTGACAGCCTGAAAACAATATCTTATAGCACAGCACTATATTAATATTACAGTAATGTAAGCGTGTGAACTAGAATTAATTCATTGGTTAGCAGAACCAAACTTAAATGTTATATGAAATATACAAATAAAATATTGCTATGTAGAAGAATGGTGTGTGCACTGTCATAAATTGAGCAAACATTTCAAACTATATGTAGAAAACTTGGAACTCTTTTCATATACTATATTTTGGAAGATGACTAGTAATTCATATGTGCAGGCCCACTCCGAACTAAGGATTTCAAGAAAAAAAATCTAAATTAATTAGAGCTGTTAATTAATCATAGTTAATTCAAGTGATTAATGCAGAACAAATTGACTAAATTAAAAAAAGTCATGATAAATCACAGTTTTAATTGCACTGCTAATAATGGAATACCAATTTAAATTGATAGTAAATATTTTTGGATGTTTTTCCACGTGTTCAAATATATTGATTTCAATTACAACACAATACAAAGTGTACAGTGCTCACTTTATATAACTATTTTTTATTACAAATATTTGCACTGTATAAAAGATAGACAAATAATTTCTCAATTCACCTCATACATGTACTGTAGTGCAATCTCTTTATCGTGAAAGTGCAATTTACAAATGTAGAATTTTTTTATGTAACTGCACTCAAAAACAAAAGAATCTAAAACTTTAGAGCCTACAAGTCCACTCAGTCCTACTTCTTACTCAGTCAATCGCTAGGACAAACAAGTTTGTTTACATTTATAGGAAATAATGCTGCCCACTTCTTATTTAAATGTCTCCTGAAAGTGAGAACAGACGTTTGCCATGGCACTGTTGAGGTAGCGTTGCAAAGTATTTATGTGCCAGATGTGCTAAACATTCGTATGCCCCTCCATCCTTTGACTTGTAGATTGCACTTTGAAAAAAAAATCTTTTTACAGTGCAAATATTTGTAATAAAATATAATATAAAGTGAGCACTGTACTTTGTATTCTGTGTTGTAATTAAAATAAATATATTGAAAATGTAGAAAAAGATCAAAAAATATTTATAATAAATTTGAATTGGTATTCTATCATTGTTTAACAGTGCAATTAAAACTGCAATTAATCACGACTATTTTTTATCTCGTGATTAATTGCAATATTTTTTAATCATTTGACCACCTAGTATTAATAAGAGCTTCAGTTGCAACTGTGATGTTTTCACAAAGTAAAGACTCAGGTTTTTACAGATCGATCTTTGTACTCAACAGGGAGTGAGATAGGGCTCTGTGAAGGCACACAGGTCTGCCCATGCTGATCCAATTGTAAAAGTAGGAACAATTATAGATTTGGTAGTAAAACTGGACTGATTTTTTTTTTAAAGCTCATTCTTTTTGAGAGAGTGATGGGTTTTTTTTTTTGTTTTTTTTAAAAAACAAACAACATTGTGTTTGGCAACATTGAGGGTCCCACACAATGACTTTAATTCTGTCATTAATGTTCTATGTGCTCACCTATTTTCCTCCACCTTCCCTTTTAGCAGAGACAACGCCAAATTTAAAGGAATACTTCACACCTAAAATCACAGGCCTCTGAGAAGGAAGGCAGCTGAAAAGTTTGAAATTCAGAATCTCTTCCACTTCTCCTGTAAATGTGTAAAGGCTTATACAGAAGTTCCCCAACTTACACAAGTGTTCTGTTCTGAAACACCTTGCAAAAGTTGAATTTTGCATAAGTCGGGAATGTATCTCCGACAATTATGCACAAAAAAAAGCTTACGGAACTTTTTCCGTGAGTCCGGATTTCCGTAAATTGGGTTTGCATAACTCAGGAACTGTCTGTACAGTCTCATTGAAAAATGCACATGTACCTCCAAATAATATTGGTGTATGTTAATGCACTGACATATGCAGAAGGGGGAGAGCATTCTCCCTCAACCTGCAATTCATTTAAAAAATGGAGATGTAGGAGATGGCATAGTGAGATAACTAAACTCTAGTTAATGGGGAGAAAAATCGTAGGGAAAAACTCTGGTGCATTCTAAACTTCTAGGTAATAGAAGCCAAGTCAAGCCATTGTTTTGTTGTACTGCCCTGTCTGTCTCTATCCATCTACTGACTGTTGTCCTATACTTAGGCCAGGTTTACACGTACAATGCTGCAACAGCACAGCTGCAGCACAGCTGGTGAAGATGGTCTATCATCTGTGAGCAGTAAAAGCTATGTCAGCGTGAGGAGTTCTCCCATCAACATAGCGCTGTGCGCACAAGCGCTTATGTCGACATAACTTATATTGCTCAGCAAGGTGGTTTATTCACACTGCTGAGCAACATAAATTATGCTGACAAGCTGTAGAGTAGACAGCCTTAGATTGTAAGTTTTTGGGGGCAGGGATTGTTTTTTGTTCTGAGTTTGTACAGCACCTAGCACAATGGAGTCCTGGTCCATGACTAGGGTTCCAAGGTGCTACCGTGATGCAAATAATTTTCCTTCTTAGACTATATAGTGTTTAACCTTTCCCTTCCCAGAGCCAGATTGTAATACACATGCTCACACAAAGTGGTATCTTACTCCAGATGGAGACCCATTGAAGTCAGAGACTATTTACAAAATAAGATATCCTTATTTATATTTTTTAGTAGCCCAGTCTAACTTTCACTCTGCTCAGTGTGTTGTAGCCCCTTTTCCTTTTTACAGATTCCAGGTTTTCATTCCATGAGATAAGGCTAATTATTCTCAATTTATTTGTGCAATCCTGCATTTGCTATCTATTATTCCAAGAATATAACATAATTTAAATGCTTTTATACCTGGCAGCACTACCTAATTATTCCTCATTTGCTTTTATTCTTTTCCAGCTTAGTATCATCTGCAAAGTTGGAAATCATGTTTAATATCATAATTAGACTTCTAACAACCTAAGGAAACTGCTTGGTGAATAAGCATTTGTATTTCCCCCAACATGCTCGTTTGAATGGAGATTTAAACTTAGTCAATAAACCTAAAGCGGTGCAAAGTAATATGAATTAAAAGAAACAGTCTGCTTGAGAGAGACATCATGCCACAGCAACCGGCATTAATGTGAAGAACAGGCTATATCAAGGGGCGTGGTTAGAAATGACATGTGAGAATATGGTGGCATATCAGCTCAGCTGTTAACTTCCAAGCAAATACACTATGGCAGATGTACATTTATTTGGACAATATTTCTGCTGCACTGGTGTCAGTAATGTAAAAATATTCTTCCCATTCTGCCCCTCCTACTTTTAGACAGTAATGAGAGGAAGAATCGTCCAATGATTAGAACACTAGTCTGGGTACTGAGAGACCCGTGTTCAAGTCTGTTCTGTTACAGACTTCCTGTGTGACTGTGGAGAAGTTTAGTCTCTGTGCATCAGTTCCCGATCTGTAAAATTGGGGGAATAGTATTCCTCCACCTCACAGGGGTGTTGTGGTGATAAATACATTAAAGATTGTGAAGTGCTAAGGTAATGGAGGCTTCCTTGTATTAACAATACAGTGCCTGCACTGGGTGTATAGCTGCTTCGGCTAAAATTTTTATTTTTGTAATATCAATGAGGCAGGGTAACTAAGGAGCCCATACTTCATTCACTCATGGGGCTCCACAGGACAGGAATGACTTTTACTTTCCTTTGGCTCAAAGTGTTTAAAATATTTCTTAACATTATACAGTGTTGTAAATAAACCAAAAATCACAAAGTAAATAAACCAAGGACTGCCTTTAAAAGTATCTGCTTCAGCCCTGATCTTCCTCAGTGGCTTTAAAGCTTCACTCTGCAGCATGCCCAGAAGGTTAACAAATCTGGGATCTGGTGAACCAGCATGTTAGCGAGTGAATTCCCAAAGTGAAGATTCCTCACAGGGAATGTCCTGTCAGCAGCTCCTTTTCACTAGATAGGAAGACTCAGTGGCCTTTTTGTGGTTCTACAGAAGCACATAATTATCTCTAGTAAAATTTGCAGCAGCCTGTATATTTCCATTAAAGAATCTTAGGGCATTCCATGTGAGTGTCATACTGGTGTGGACTTTGCAAATCTCTGCCAGTACACTTATTCCAATCATTATTCTTAAGAAAATCCTCCTCTTTGCCTGCAATGGAATCTTCAAAATAGGGCACCTATCTTAAATTGCTACCTCATGTTGGGTTTACAGCATTGGCTCCCCACTGTCAGTGATCATAAAAACAGAGGACAGACCGTGGGAGGTTAGCTGTGCTTTGATGTTGGCTGCTTTGTTGCCTTTGTGAACAAGTCATAAAAAGTGAAGCTTGTTTTCAAAAGTCACTGCCAGTGGCCGAGAGTGAGACAGCTACTTTTTGGAATAAGACCCAGTGAGCTGTAATACTTATGGAATTAATCAAATATTTGAACATATATCAGACTTTGGACCTGATTCTAATTTCATTTACACTGATGTAAGTGTGGAGCTTCTCCTCTGAGGTCAATGAAGTTATACTTGTATAAAACCTGCATATGGCAAGAGAGATCAGAATCAGGCCTGGTTTTGCATGAAGGAACAGATTTTTTTAAATTGCAACCTCTACTTTTGTGCCCACATTTTGCAGATTCAAAGTTATTTAGATGTTTACTTGACATAACCTGATTTAAGTGTTATAACCTATGTTGTGCCTGAAAAAAATATGCTCACAACTATTTACAGCTGTATCCTTAACTCTACTCTGTAGGGACACCAGGAGGGAGGGAAAAAGGGAGGGAAAAAAAGAGGGACGGTGATTTTTAAAAAGAATTTAATCTGATCCTACTAAAATATCTTAAGTGTAATTATATGGTTATTTCATTGCATCACTATGGGGCAGAGTTAAGGTTGTTTGACTACCTTAACTGTGTTTTTGTTTACCTTAACATGTTTTGGTTGCTTTTAAGAATAGCTGTAACTGAATTTCCAAGGTTTGTAATGCTTTATCTTGGATTTCTACAGCATCCCTATAATGCTTTTAACTGTTAAATTACAGGTGTATACTCTCAACCTTAATTCCATTTTAATGGAGGTTTGTTTGTTTTTGTCTCAAAATTTATAAATGTTTGACTGAATCACAAACATTTGAAGTCTACTATTTCTTTCTGAACCGATCACACTGAATATTTGTTAATTGTTCTCTGTGTGGCATGTCTGGCCATGCTGTATTGTTTCTGCTCCCAAATGGGACAAATGAAAGTTTTATTAAGCAGGAAAATAACTAATGACAATCTGTATTCAGACAGGTGAGCAATGTACTAAAATCTAAAACTTGTGGAATTCAAGAACACTTTCACGCATACCCAGCATTTGTCCAAATATTCTGCACAATGAATACTAAATCTCCATGAATCATAGCAAATTGAACTTGGTGTTTTTACTGAAAATTATTTATTAATTATCTTGCAAATATTCAGGCATCAGAATTCTTAAAGAAGTCCAAAAGAAAACAAAATTTTTGGAAAAAAATCTGAAAAACCTACTCATATCTCCCTCCGCCCTAGGTAAAGGGGCAAGAGAGATTGGACTTTTCACAAACTTAGCCAGTGTGAGTGCTTGAAGAGAGATATGCATAGGTACTCTGTTCTCATTCACTTTGTAACATTATTTCTCAGCCTAGTTTTTCAAACTTAGCACAGCCTGCATCATCCCGCATTCATGGCTGTGTGCAAGGCGAGTATGAAATGTAGATTATATATTAGTTATCCAAGCACACAAATCACCAACCACCATTTTAAAAACAAAAACATGCCACAATTTTTTCTAAGCCCTCTAAACTTAGAAGAGGATGAGAGATGCTTTGAACTTTCTGTGCACCAAAAAAAAATTCACCTTTGGGATGAGAGCACAGAAAGAAATCTTACTTCGGACAGTGACTTAAATTATATAATCACTTGAAAATAAGAGGATGGAATAGTGTCACCTTAACCATAACTGCAGTATATCCTGGCTACTGTGGTACTACAATATTGGTTTGGTCTGACTCACTCCTAAATGGTTAAATCTGTTACCTTCCTCTCTGCACAATGCTGAAGTAAAAGGACTTTGTGTGAGGAACTGGGGTGATGAAATCCAGCCCTCCAACTCCCCATACAACTACTACAGGCAATATTTCAGCCTGTGGACTGGCCTGGAATAATGGCCTCAACCATTTCCTGCCAGCTATGGAACTGGTTTAGGCAAAGCATGAGCATGGAGCCCATGTTTCTCTCCTCCAGACCATCTCTGGCCAAATTCAAACATTTTCCTGCATAATAGCCAATGAAAGGCTAGCATGGAGATGTTCTCTATGGCAGGCAGAGAGGTCCGGAAGCCCAACCTTACTGGCCACTCTTCTTGCTTTATCCCACCACATACAGCAAATTGCAGAGAGCCTTGTGTCAGTCCTCTGTGCTTGGCTGAGTTTCAGTCAAAGATAACATACAACATAGTCAGCTAAAGGTGTAGAAACCACATGTTACAGTTGCCAGAGTTTGTGGGATTCTTCCTACCCTGGGACTGATCACCCCTAAATGCCCCTTAAATACTTCAATGCAGTATGGTATTACTACAATGCTTGTTTGCTTTAACTATGTTTTATTTTAAATAAAGCTTTTAATGTTATCATTCCTTGTATCATTCTGACTCCTCCACTAAACTAAATGTTCCGTAACTGCCCTGGAGGCTCAAACCTTAAAGAATTTAGTTTGGTTTTATTCTGTATTTTTAAACTACTAATTGGGAACATACATATCAAAGATTATAGTGTTAAGCCATGGAACTGGTCCTCATTTGAAATTAAAAGTGAAGTGCTTTTAACTTTTCTGTTCTGTGTGTACAGTCGCACAGTAGTTCATCTGAGACAGGATTCAGATTATTTATACTGCAGTTGCAGTAAATTTGAGTTGTACCAAATTTATCTCTCTAAATGTCAGCTCCTTGATGTTCTCAAGACCTAGTTTTCAATCTGCTACAGATATTACCTTTTCTCAAATACTAAAATTCTTCAAAAAGGAACATTATTTGGGGAGCAGCAAAAGCATCTGACAGTGACATGGACTATGGCAGGCCCTCTGTTTTTTTTTTTCTTGTAAAGCAAACAAAATGGCCTACAATATATTTTAGGTACTGTCGCAGGGTGGACCACTGCTCTGACCCTGAAAGGGTTAAAACAGCCCTGGATAAGGGCTGGGGCTGGAGAAAGCAGCCTTTTAGGCTGGGCTGATTGGGGGAAGTGGCAGCAGCTGGGGTCATGCCCCAAACTGAGCAACAGGCCCTTATATAAGGCAGAGAAGCCAAGAGCACAAACAGTCTCCCTCTGCCTGTAGAGGGAGAAGGGCCTGGCTGCAGGGAGCTAGTACTGGGGCTTGCAAGATGCAGATCAGGGGTAGGCCAAGGCAGCAGGTCCAAACCCTCCTTGTCAGTGATGAGTTGGCTGATACTGCAGTCTGCCCCAGGGCTCAGGGGATAGACAATGACTGGCAGTAGCCATACACTGAGGCAAGGTGGGGATAGAGGGTGGGGGCTCCCTAGGGAGGGGAGACCCTGAGAACAAGGGGTCACTGCCAGGGGGCAGCACCCTATATAAAATGGCACTGGGTCCAGGGAGGGACATGGGGCCAGTAGCTGGAAAGGCAGATTACCAGCCTGCGAAGGGCGCTCTGGACACTGGACTGAGCTAATTCCCGAGGATGACCAGTAGGAGGCGCTGTGGGGATGAGTCTGCCGGGTTACCGGTACATAGGATATGTGCCTCTTCTTAGTATTAATGGAAATGACCTGTGCATATCCATTGTATAGTACAGGATCATGTTAGTATCTTTCCTTGGACTGAATTAATATCAATAATTTCAGAAGATGATCAAGTTGCAGATTAGCAAAGAACAAATCTCAAAAGACTTGGAGGTTCAGTTCGTGTAAGCACCTAAATGAAAACTCCTAACTTTTAGAATCTGAAAGTTATGCTGTGAAAGAAATAAAAAATGCTTTCTTGTAAGGTGCCAAGTACTTTGTGCTTTAGAGTGTGTGTGTGGGGAAATATCATAAATTCTTTGTTTACAATATTTCAGCCCTTCCATTCTTGGCTAGAAATCAGATGGTCCATATGGAAACATTTTAAAAAAGGTGCTAGAGGGGAAAGTTCTCTGTAGAATCTTGGAAAATGTTGAGCTGGTTCATTTTGAGTGTTGTGTAGATCAGATCTGTTTGTATTCAAACAAATAAAGGCTTAATTACATTGTCAGATAAAAGGACCATAGTATTATTATATTTTGCTTTCTGTATTTTAGTAGGATGGATGAAAAATCCTATTATGCAATGGAGTACAATATTATGAGAATTTTTACACAGAGGTAGACTAGCCAAATTTTGTGACAATGAGGTCCTCAGAAGGCAGCTTTTGAGTTGGTAACTAACTCTTAAGTAAGCACTCTGTCTCTGAGCAACTGTGACAGAATTATGGCAGATAAGAATTTTTGCCAGATAAACAAAAATCCAAGTCCTTAACCATAGGGATTTGTAACACAGTGCCTTCTGACCCATACCAACAGCTGTGCTACTGCGATTGGTCCTGCTTTCAGCAGGGGGTTGGACTAGATGACCTCCTGAGGTCCCTTCCAACTCTGATATTCTATGACTTGGGAGCAGTGGTGAGACAGATCGTACTCCTATGCAGAAATATTGCATGGCTTATCTCATGGTGTTCCCTTTAGAGTCTTCAGTTGTGGAGTGGAGAAGAACCTGGGAAGCCCCAGGAATCTCCTGGCACACCCAGTAGTCTCACAAGTCTCTGGACCCCTGTGGCTCTACCCTGCTGCACTGAAGTTATGTTGCCAACCAAGGAATGCTCATTGATTGCCCTGTTTAAGAGGGTTCCCCAGAATAGAGACATTGTGACAGGAAGGTTAATATGGCCTCTGGATGTGTAAATTTGTTTCAGGTTGTCTTCTGGATACATAGGGTGGCGATAAAATTCGCTGCTCATCTCTCCCTACACACAGATCCCTGGACCCACGGTGAGCCCCCTGTAGGGTCCAGAGAATGGTGTGGATGCTGCCTGGAAGTGCTGCCCTCCCCCAAATGGGGCGGGGAAGAGCCCCACTCATGTAGTGTCCTCTGGGTCATGCACTACACATCCATGTGTGACTTTGCAGTACAGTGTTTTTGATCATTCTAAAATGTTAGTTTCATAGGGTGAAATCCTGGCCTTATTGGAGTTGACAACAAAGCTCCCGCTGACTTTAATGGTGTCAGAATTTCCCTCCATAGTTTCTAAAAGCTAAACCCTGACCTGTGTTACACTGGTGTAAATCTGGAGTGACTGCATTGTGGTCAATGAAGCTACATTGTTACTAGTGTAACCTAGAGCAGAATTTGGCCTTTGATAAGGTACAACCAGACACAGCTAGCTAAAAATATAATTTAAAAGGTACCAATTCCCCTTTCTTCTGAATTAGGTGCAGATGAACAAATGTAAATGTGTGGCTTTGATGGGGCCTGGAGCAGTGGAGAAACAGAGTTGGGGCCAAGGGGATGGAAGATCTCATCTCCAAACAGCTGGGGCAGTGCTCCATTTGATCCCTCTACTACCCCCTTGCTTTCAGCATGTATCTGGGGGCTGCTTCTAGCTCTTTCTGCTTCTCCCCCTCCTCCCTTCCCCCTCCCTCGCTGCTGCAGGGCATTGAGGCTTGTGGGGTTGCATCACAAACTGCATCTGGGCTGGGGCTCTGGCATCCTGCCCACCACGGCTACCATTGGGCAGTGGAGGTTGTGCAGGGGCCAAGTGATTATCTCCCATCTGGAGGTGCTAGAAGAGGGGGTTTGTTGTTGTTGGCTGGGTAGCCAGGGTTAGCTCCTTGTCTCATTCCTACCCTTAATCTACTTGCTGGTAATGCTGGGGCCTCAGTTGATCACCAGGTTTGGGCTCTGGCCAAATGGCAAAATTGGCAAAGTGCTGCATAGGGTTTTTCACATTACATCTGGCATCCCGGTGGACTGAGTTTTGGTATTTAGAGTACAATTGTATGTTTCAGTGCAGCAGCTGGTCACAGCACTGCATAGTGAGGGAGGTTTCTCATAGCTTGTGGCTCCCTGTATCTCCGGTGTAGAGGAGGGGAGAAGCTTGGGACTCTGGCTTCCAGTCAGGGTTCCTGGGCAAACCTGAGGCTGTAGATGAGGCGTGGCCTTCACCCCCCCTCATATTTATAGTAACCCAGACCACTGGTGCCAGCTGAAGTCTGCGCTGGAACAATCGAGCTGGATAGTTTGGGGAGGTTACCCCATTAGGGTAATAGTTTTAAATACAGCTGTGGCCTCCATATTTAGCGACAATGTGGCATCCGTCATTGTTTCCAGCTCCACATCAAATAACATCTGTGAATAAGAACAAGCATCTCACATAACTACTCCTTAAAAAAATAATTACAGCGGGAAACATGGTGTTCCTTATGTGTGCAGGAAATAGAAGTCTGATTTTTACAGCATACTTTGTGATTTCAGTTGAGACATATAGACTCTGCAATGCAGGCCTAATTTACCTGTATAGTCCTTAAATATTACTGTGTGGGTGCCATAGAAAACCCTGAAGTAGGCAGGATGGATGGATGAGAATAATTAATTCAGCTAAGGCTCCCAGAGCCAAAATAATAGAAAAGAATATGAAAGAATAAGCTTAGCTGTTCTGAACACTTGTATAGTCTAAGTGGATGTCTTCAGAATTAGAATCACTTGAGTGCAAGAAAATTGAGCACTGGTCTGTACATTTGTGCCATAAATCATTATATTCTTTTTGTTACTAGCGTGGCATTTTGCTTTCAGTAAAGGATGTTTCCATTTCAGCTGTAGCTCTGCAATTCTGAGAAAAAGAGAAGTTCCATTGCTGTGGAAACAGTTTAATTTCTTCATCTGCAGTGTGTGTCTGTCTGGTAAAGTAGATTTCCCAAGCATATTTCCTAGATTTGGTTATTCTGTTAGGGTTCAGATATTAAATGCTTTTTATTTATAACATCATATAATGTCAGAAATAATCAAAAGTCAGAGATGGCAGTGGAAAAAATCCTGCTTGTGACACATTTCTGGGTCACACTTTTGAAAATTTCACTGTGGAACCTATTCTGGAAGCAAAAAATTACCATATTAACTTCTGTTTGTGCATTTGATTTGTTGTTAACAAACAAGGAAGCATTATCATAAAATAGCTTTGTTAGGACAGGATTAAGGTGTTTAGCCTTGTGGCTCCACCTAGGGAGCTTGTATATTGGATTCTAAGCCTAAGAAAGACTGACTCCCTTGATCTTGGGTCCGGCTTCTAAAGGCCCCAGTCACTCCTGTTTTCTCCCTTCAGTCTTGACTGAACATGTGAGTATATCCCTGAGGAGCCTGATCATGGAAGTGACATGGTATCTCCTGAGTTCTAATCTTGCCTCTGCTATTGTCACTGTGTAGACTTTTTAGTGCGGTGGTGCCCAAACGTTTCCTGTCGTGCCCCCGCTTACCAGTAATGGAATCTGTCCGTACACCCCGCCTCCTCCATTACAGCACAGTTGGCTCAGCAGAGGAGCAGGGGCTGAATGTGGAGCTGGGGGCAGAACTGGGGATGGGGGAGAAACTGAAGCTAAAGGTGGGGTCTGGCCTGGGGGCAGAGAGGGAATGAGGAGTGGAGCTATGACTGGGGGCGGAGCAGGGGGCAGAGTGCAGCCGCCACTGGGGCAGAAGCTGTGCTGCGAGTGGAGTAGAGCTGCAGCTGGGGGCAGAGTAGGGCTGGGTGTTCCTCCCTTCCCAGGGGGCTGGCCTGTGCCCTGCTGCACACCATCCTGAACATTCCTGCAGGGGATGCTCCTTATATTGGACTACTGCTTTAGCGTGTCACATAGACTTTACATGTCTGTTTCCCCATTTGTAGAAGGGGCGGTAGGGCAATTCATTCCTACCTCAATGTGTGCTAGGTTTAATTTAAGATTGTAAAAGTGCTAATGTATGTATTTGCTAAGAGTTATAAATAACTAAATTATTCTGTTTGTTGATTGGCTGAAAATAGTCATGTGGTGTGTTAATTTCTCTTGTTGGGAACCTGAAGCATAAGTTGAATTTTGTCTGAGTTATGAGAGATTTCCTTCAGCATAGGCTTGACTACCTCTAACAAGCCATTTTGATATTTACCTCAAGAGAAGTCATGTTTAATCATAGAATATGAGGGTTGGAAGGGACCTCAGTCCAACCCCTGGCTCAAAGCAAGATCCACTCCCTTGACCTATTTTTGCCATAGATCCCTAAATGACCCCCTCAAGAATTGAACTCACAACCCTGGGTTTAGCAGGCTAATGCTCAAACCACTGAGTAATCCCTCCCCCCATGAATAACAAATTGTTTGTTATTATCAAACAATATGCTGTAAGGAAAGAGTGCTCATTATGCTTTTAGCTCTGTACAGTTTTAATATTTAAATATTATATAACTGACTGGTATTGAGGTAAACTATGAACCAGATCTTTAACACTTTCTAACTTTAAAAAAATAAAAACCAATCAATTTCCTAAAGTATTAGAATATTAAAGAATCCTATAAATAAAATTCCCCAGCTGATTGTTTTAGAATCTACCACACAACCCAAAGACTTTTTGAGAAGACGGATGTTATCTTTTGTACAGTTTAATTGCCCATTTTCAGTTTTTTTGGATAATGAATTCTTTGGGACATAGACTGTGCCACCTTATACATTTTGGAGGCACCTACCACAACACAAATGACGAATGTTGCTGTTCACTAGTAAGTCTTATATCATTATGTAACTCAGTGGTTAGTTATAGCATATTATTGATACAGGCTGAAAGCTGAGTGGCCTTTCAGAAGAAAAAAATAGAATTAATGAAAATCATGTTTTAAGCATAAAATATTGAGATTTTTATATTAACTATTTTGATCAATATGTGTCTAACCCAAAGCCAGTGCGCGAAAATGATAGCAGCTTTACCCTTCTGAAAGTAATCGTTGTTTTAACTGCACAGTTTTAAAAAAGAGACTTTGTTCCCCAAACAGCAAAAATAAGAACATAAGAATGGCCATACTTGGTCAGATCAATGGCTCATCTAGCCCAGTATCCTGTCCTCCAACAGCAGCATTTGGCAGACACTTCAAAAGGAGTGAACAGAACAGGGCAAGTTAATGAGTCATCTATCCTCTGTTGTCCAATCCCATCTTCTAGCAGACACAGTTTTTAGGTGCACCTGGGCATAGACTTGCATCATTGAACATTTTGTTTAATAGCCACTGATGGACCTATTCTCCATGAATTTATCTAATTCTTTTTTTAAACCATTTATAATTTTGGCCTTCACAACGTACGCTAGCAATGAGTTCCACAGGTTGACTGTTCACTGTATGAAGAAGTATTTCTTTTAAACCATTGCCTATTAATTTCATTGTGTAAAAGCTGATTCTTGTGTTATGTAAAGGAGTAGATAAGGCTTCCTTATTCACTTTCTCAACACCTTGCAAGATTCTATAGACCTCTGTTATAAGCCCCTTCGTCATTGCTTTTCCAAGGTGAACAGTCCCAGTCTTTTTAATCTCTCCTCATATAGAAGCTTTTCCATACATCTAATCATTTTTGTTGCCCTTTTCAGTACCTTTTCCAATTATAGTAATTTCTTTTGAGATTGGGTGACCAGAATGCCATGCAATATTCAAGGTATGAACATATCATGGATTTATACAGTGGCATTGTAATATTTCCTGTTTTATTATCTATCCCTTTCCTAATGGTTCCTAACATTGTTAGCTTTTTTGACTGCTGCTGCACATTCAGCAGATATTTTCAGAAAACTATTCATGACTCTAAGATTTCTTTCTTGAGTAGTAACAGCTAATTGATAGCCCATCATTTTGTATGTATAGTTGGGAATATGTTTTCCAATTTTAATTACTTTGGATTTATCAGCATTGATTTCATCTGTCATTTTCTTGCCCAGTCACCCAGTTTTGTGAGATCCCTTTGTAACTCTTCAATCTGCTTTGGATTTAACTATCTTGAGTAATTGTGTATCATCTGCAAACTTTGCCACCTGACTGTTTACCCCGTTTTCCAGATCATTTATGAATATGCTGAACAGCACTAGTCCCAGTACAGAACTTTGGGGGATCCTGCTATTCCTACCTTATGTTCCCTATCTTTTAACCAGTTATTGATCCATGAGAGGACCTTCTCTCTTACCCCATGACTGTGTACCTTGCTTAAGAGCCTTTGGTAAGGGACCTTGTTAAGATTTCTGAAAATCCAAGTACACTATATCCAGTGGACCCCCCCCAGTCCACAGGTTTGTTAATCCCCTTCAGACAATTCTAATAGATTGGTGAGGCATGATTTCCCTTTACAAAAGTCATGTTGACTCTTCCCCAACATATTGTGCTCTTTACTATAGGTTCGACCAATATGCCTGGTATTGAAGTTAGGCATATCTGCTTGTAATTGCCAGGATTGCTTCTAGATCCTTTTTAAAAAAAAATTGGCATCACATTAGCTATCTACAAGTCATTTGGTACAGGGGCCAATTTAAGTGATCATTTACATACTACAGCTAGTAGTTCTGCAATTTCATAGAATCATAGATTATTAGGGTTGGAAGGGACCTCAGGAGATCATCTAGTCCAACCCCCTGCTCAAAGCAGGGCCAATCCCCAAATGGCCCTCTGAAGGATTGAACTCACAACCCTGGGTTTAGCAGGCCAATGCTCAAGGAGTTTCTTCCCATCTCTTGGGTGAATACCATCTGGTCCTGGTGATTTATTACTGTTTTAATTAATCGTTTTGTTCCAAATTTCCTCTGTTACCTCAATCTGGAACAGTTCTTCAGATTTGTCATCTAAAAAGAATGGCTCAGGCCTTGGCTACACAGGCACTTTACAGCGCTGCAACTTTCTCGCTCAGAGGTGTGAAAAAACATCCCCCTGAGAGCAGCAAGTTACAGCACTGTAAAGCACCAGTGTAAACACTGCCCCAGTGCTGGGAGCATGGCTCCCAGTGCTGCAAGCTAATCCCCATGAGGAGGTGGAGTACCTGCAGCACTGGGAGAGCTCTCTCCCAGCAGCGCTTTGGAGTTTCAAGTGTAGCCAAGCCCTAAGAGGTGGGAATCTCCCTCATCTACTGCAGTGAAGACCAATGCAAAGTAATCATTTAGTTTCTCTTCAATGACCTTGTCTTTCTTGAATGCTCCTTTAGCACCTTGATTGTTCACTGGCCACACTGTTTGGTAGGCTTCCTGCGTACAATGAACTTAAAAGAAATTGCTGTTAGTTTTTGTGTCTTGTTAGTTGATCTTCAAATTCTTTTTTGGACTACTTATACGTTTCACTTGCCAGAGATTATGCTTCTTCCTATTTTCCTCAGTGGGATTAGACTTCCAATTTTTAAAGGATGTTTTGTTTCTAACTGCCTCTCTTACTCTGCTGGTTAGCCATGGTGGCATTTCTTGGTGCTCTTACTGGGTTTTTTGTTCTTGTTTTATTTGGAGTATAGATGTGGTTTGAGCTTCTATGATTTGTTGGTTGTTTTTTTTTAAAGTTTCTATGCATCTTACAGACATTTCACTCTTGTGACTGTTCCTTTTAATTTTTTTCATCTTGCTGCCTCATGTGTAGTTTGTGTAGTTCCCCTTTTGGAAGTCAAATGCTACTTTGGTGGGTTTCTTTGGTATTAGTTCCCTACAAGGATGTTAAATTTGATTACATTATGGGGCCTATTGCTGAGTGGCAAAACAATATTCACCTCTTGGACTAGATCCTGTACTCCACTTAAGACTAAATCCAGAATTACCTCTCCCCTTGTGGGTTCCAGGACCAGCTGCTTCAAGAAGTAGTCATTAATATTGTCTAGAAGTTTTGATCTCTGCATCCCATCCTGAGGTGACATGCTCCCAGTCAATATGGGGTAGATGAAATCCTCCATTATTATTTTTTGTTTTTGTACCCTGAAAACCTCTGTATACCCGTAGGGGAACATACACCCTTGGTTGAGAACTGTGGGTCAGAACTACATGCAAACTTTTTTCCCCGTATTCAAAAGTCTGTGAGAAAAATGGCTGAATTCACTAAATGAAAAATGGACTGGTCAGAAAAATATGGCTCTGTGAAGATAAAATAATTATTGTAATTCTTTATTTGTATTAGGAGCCTGGATAGCTCACGTAATTTAATTTAGTGAAGCAATGCAACTAAAACCCCTAAAAAAGCACAGCATTGAATGTCAGTCATTATGGAGACTGGGATATGAATGTAGCTAGAACACTAAATCTAGTTTTATAATATTTAGCAATATTAATAGCATATACTATGCCATTTTAGTTTGTATATATGGTGTGTGTGTATATATATGTAGTATGGTTTATATTCTTACTACTGTTAACAGCAAGGAGATGGATAAGTAGCATTCATAATATGCTGTGATAAAGATTTTATTATAAATTTGGGATATCAGTTTATATCTACCTATCTTAAGGGTTTATACTGCTGCCCATCAACATAGTATGAGTGCCTTCCATGTAAACTCAATAGCAATACTGAAGTCCCAAAGTGGACTTTGTGACAGCACTGGCACTTCTCCATTTTCAGGTTTAATTGAAACTCTGCTTTCAATAGTTATGTTTTTTTAATTACTTTTTATTGCAGTTTTGAAGGTTTTGTTTCAGGGTTGGAATTTTTTTTATTTTGCTTTTAGTTGATTTGTTTTAGGGTTTGGGGTTGAGGGGCGCATCCTTGTTGCATGTTGGATATTGTGACAAAGTTCCTCCTATTCCTTGGTGGGTCCTGTGCTTATTGGTGGATTTGCTCACCTCACAGATTCACCCTTCGGGGAAAATAGCCCAGAGACCTTACCCTCTGGTAGAAGCCACAGTCCAGGTCAATTCCTCCTGTGTCTGATCAGGAGTTGGGAGGTTTGAGGGGAATCTGGGCCTGCCCTCTACTCCAGGTTCCAGCCCAGAGCCCTGTGGACTGCAGCTGTCTAGAGTGCGTCCTGGTACAGTTGTGTGACAGCTACAACTCCCAGGGCTACTTCTCCATGGCCTCCTCCCAACACCTTCTTTGTCCTCACCACCAGACCTTCCTCTTGATGTCTGATAACGCTTGTACTTCTCAGTCCTCCAGCAGTATGCCTACTCACTCTCAGCTTCTTGCACACCTCTTGCTCCCATTTCCTCGCATGCACTTCCTCTCCTCTGGCCTGACTGGAGTGAGCCCTTTTATAGCATCAGAGGGGCCTTAATTAGAGTCAGGTTCTTAACAGCCTCACCTGACTCTTAGCAGGTTAATTGGAGTCAGGTGTGTCCGTTACAGCTATTCCCCTATTCCATTTTGTTTCCCCAGACTCCATTTTGTTTTCTGTTCTCCTGTGGCCGCCCTTCCCTGGCTGTTAAGTTGTTTACCAGGGCCATTGTCCTTCTCAAAGGGATGGCCACTTGTGCTGCATGCTAAGTGGGACCACTGCCCTTTTCAAAGGGTTAGTCCTGTTATCACCTCGTTGAGCCTGGGTTTGGTGTAGGGTAGGCAATGTCCAGAGCTGCAAGGCCTATTGTGGTTTTAAGATCCTGGGCATGAGTCATAGTCTCATGTGCTCTTGAGTCACCTATTGCACAGGAAGGTAAGCCCAGGCATGTCTCTGGGCTTACCTTCAGTTTTTCCCCTGTGCCCCCTCCCCTGTGACAGAGGGAGCCTATCAGGATTACTGGTGGGAAACTGCCCAAGTTTGCCTTTAAAACCAGACATTTTTGGAACACACCTCAGAAAGGTTCCTGCATTGCTGCCTGGTCTGATCAGCCAGGGGTTCTGGGGGGTCCTTTCTCCGCTCTCGTTTTATTTTTGAGCATACCCCCGTTTTTGAAAACCCCCCCACGAAGAACGAATTGCTACCTGAGAGATCTCCTGATTGAGACTGTACCGAACCCTCCTTGCCTCTTCTGATGTTGCTGCTGCTTCTGCCTTTGCTGCTGCCTTGGGGACTGGTAAGAATCCCTCTGTAAAACTTTCTATACTTTTATTTTATTATTTTAGCTGCTGGCTCTGTTTCCCCAGCACACAGACTCAAGCTAAACCTTGGTCTGTGTCTTAAAACCTCTCAAACTACAGGGCTCTTTGCCACTGCTAAGCTCTGCTCCTGTGGGCTTTGCCTTGGGGCTCTCTGCTTTCAGCTGTATCCACCGCTGTAGCCACCATCCCTTGGCTTCCTTGGGAGCTGGGTCCTGGATACATACCACTCTGCCCTCTGTAACCTCCCCATAGCATAAGGTGCACCATAGGTCTTGGGTTTTTTTTTTAATAAGTCATAGTTTGTTAAGATTGTAGAGCTTGTAAGTTTCTGTGATATTTGTTGTGTTGCCTAATTGTTGGTTAAGATAAGTTTTTAGAAAATCATTGGCTGGTTGTATTCTGTAGCTGCTTGTCATTTTATATAAGTTTGCTTAAGTTAGGGGATAGATAAGGTTTTTACTATTTGAATTTGTCTTCCCACTGCCCCAATCCCCCCCCCCCCGAGCTCCCCAGTCACTTATTGCAGTCTCTCTGCTGTTTAAACTTGCAGCCTGTCTGCTCTCTGTGTCTCCCTGAGTTTAAATCTCCCTCTGTAGCGCCTCTATCTTTGGTTTCTGCTCCACCACGTGCTCCTCTTCCCCCATCCCCTAACCTCATTCCTCTACCACTGCCTTTCTCTCTCTCTCTTTTAATCCCTTCCCCCACGTGTTTACCCCGCTCCTACTGCTGCCAAACCTCAATTGTATTACTGAAGTCTAGCATAAAACCCCGTTGGTTACCCTTTTTCTCTCTCACACCTCACATTTTATATTTACACCACTGTGACACATTTTTACCTAAAGTTGTTGGTTATTTAACACATTTTACCCATAACTGTTAGTTGGTTATATGCTGCTGTGACACACCCTTTACCTAGAAATTGTTAGCTACCTGTTACATTTATACTTCAGTGTTAGTTGGTTACCAACTGTATTGTACCCAACTGTATTGTACCCCACTGTATTGTACCCCACTATTGAAACCCCCTATACTATACTAAAAGAACTCCCTCCCCAATTGCCTACCTTAACAAACCCCATACCCCTCACTATTAAATTTTCCCTGTTTTTGCATTTGCTTAATAAAGTTTATTTTGCACCCCACCTGTGTGGTAATTGCTCCCCAAGATCCCATATACCTGCAGGCAGAGACAAGGTGTTCTCATTAGCCTGGAGCAGCCATTGCTCTGGTCAGTCACGGAACAGAAAACTGCTTATCTAGTGGTCAGTGTATCTCCCTTCTATTATTCTGCTGTTCCCAACTGGCCTTGGTCTATCACAATATATGCATAACTCATAAATGATGAACCCATGAATGAGTTATGCAGGTTATCCCAATTAAATGCCAATAAAAACTTTAGATTAGATGCTATCCTCATGTGTATCTCATGTACGTTACAGATAAGCTAAATCATAAATGTATTAGTTTTTAAAAAAATGTTTTTAAAAAAGTAAAATCTTTGTGCTTGCAAAACTATGTGCCTGAGCACTACAAGTTCTACTCTGCAGGGCTCTGAGATAGCCACAAAACCCACTAAAAGTTTACTCAAAGGGACCTTTTCTCTCTTAAAAATATCGCCCAGCCCTGCAAGGTTAGCAGTAGATGCTGAATCCGACTGTGAAGGTGGGAACCTCTTCTTTCCAATGCTGCTGTATGAAGCTACTCTTTCTAGCCCTGCAAAGGCACTGCATATTGAACTTTAAAATTGCAACACTTTTATGTACAGAAAAGCTGTTAGTGGTGCAGGCTGAATAGTTTCTCTCATGGACCTGGGGCAGAGTTAATTTTTGGGGAAAGAAAGAAACATTTCTTGTGGCTTTTTTTCTCCCTCCCCAGAAAAGAATGTTTGAAGCTGCTCATTGGTTTGAAATGTAAGTCTTGGAGATGTATGAGTGGGCAGGGGACAGGTGAGACAACTGCAGGAGCACGATAGATCCATTTTTAACAAGGTTTCACAGTTTTTATGAGATTAATAATATACATGGGCACACTCTCTCCACCATATACGTGGTGTTGATATCTGGGTGTCTAATTTCTCTCTGATGGACCTTTTACATGTCTCAAACCTCAGATCAGTTTCAAATAATCTTATAAAATAACCTAACACACAAATGTTACTTCCTTTCCTTTGGTTGTGAAGATTTCCTTTCAAAACTATGTCTGCCCAGAGCCTAGGATAGGCAATATTTAGTCCTGGATCAGTGAAGATATTAAAGTTTGATATCTCATCACTCCAAATGGCTACATGGGAAGGTCATCTCATGGTATAAACATCTATATAAGTGGTTTTTGTTGTTTGGGGTTTTTTTGCGTGGATTTAAATGCATTTCTTGCTCAAACCTGTAAATTAGGAAGCAGTCAGAAGTGAACAGGGTCTGTTTTTGTTATATTTCTCATAGAAATAGACATAGTGGGGCAGATTCTGCATTTTCCTGTGCCTTGCATAGCCACTTACACTAGGGCAAAATGGATGTAGCATTGAGCAATGATAATGATTTACACCTCTTTGCAGGGCTATAAATAACTACAAAAGGTACTGGGGAGCCAAGAATCAGGTCCATGGTTTTATGCTATTAGTCATCCTATTTTGCCTAAGACTTTTTGTCCTATGTTTGGAAGACTCCTGTGTCGCAGAGGAGCGATCTCTCCTTCTGACTCAAGCAACAGGACAGAAAATATGGAAAACCTGACTGATAACTGCAGAGCTGGAACAGGACACTGTAGACCACTATTTTTACTAGTGGATGAGGTACATAATAGAAAAGTTGGTTTCACGCTTACTTACAGTCTAAATTGCAGTGTATTTCTGAGCACTCTGCACAAACACTGAAAATTCCCAAGCTGCTCATAAAATGCTAGAAACGGAAAGGGATCATTTCCTCCTAGATAGCACAGCTCTTTCGGGTTAACTCCATGATAGCACACTCTCAAAGTACTTGATTTATGATAGAATATTAAAACAACATACAGGTCAGAAACATAGAACAAAACTGATATAAAACGAGAGAGAGAGAGGACGATTTTAGTAAAGATTATATGGGGGAAAGACTTTAAAACTGCTAAGGCCATTTAAAAAAAAAATCCTAACTCTTTTATATGCCATGCAATTGTTACAAATAAAAGAAAAGCTATTTATTTCTCTTGTAACAGCTGAGAATTGGAAATAGAAGTAAAGATTATCTTTTTCTGGCAGATGGATTGGTGCCATAACGTCAGAGGAAAATGACTCTCTCTCTGGGATTTCTTGCCATTGTCATATGGCTTGTAGATTGTCTTGACTAGTGCCAGATTTGGAGTTTATTTGGATTCAGAAAACTTGTGCCCAGTAGGATTATCTGGAGGACTTTCTCTCTGAGGCCTGAGTGTTTCCACCAACCCCACTCACATTCGTGTCAACTGATTAGTGGATTTTTTCTGGCTACTGGCTCAGAATGCTGGCACAACTTTGCATCCAAAGGGTTCTGTTGGCTTCAAGGAACCTTTTGCCCATAGTAATGAAAGTATATCCCTTAGAACAGGTGTGTGCATTCTCTCTTTTCTTTCTTTCTCTCCTCCCTTAGTGGCACAAGCAACTTGCTTTCTTATTTTTTATTTAATTACAGAGTTGCTTAGGGGCCCCAGCAGGACTGGGGTCCCATTGTGCTACCTGGAGTGTAAATAGCAAGAGACAGAGTTGACAAGCTAAACAGATAGGACAGACAAAGGGTGGGTGGGGAAACAGGCTCAGTTTGGGGAAGTGATTTGTACAAAGTCCCCCAACAGGTTGGTGACAAAGTCAGGAATAAAATACAGGTTTCTTAACCCCCAGTTCACTATCCTGTCAATTCCACCATTACTGACAGCTGCTTTGGAATACACTAGTCAGTCCATAGTTTTTAAAGTTTTATTACCTCACTTTCCAGCCAAATGATACACATTTGCTCCAGTATTGAAAGTGGGTTAATATCTGTGAATGTATCAAATTCTCATTGTTAATCTCCACACAACTTGACACTGGCTGTGGACAATTCATCTGAATCTTCCTTTTCAGTTCCTTCTGCAATTTAAGATTGAGCCAAACAGTCTAAAGTGTTTTCCACTCTTATTTTAGAGACTACCTTTTTTTTATCACTTAAAGAACTGAGCTCCCGCCTTTTTAGATTGCAAGGGAACATTTATTTAAGGGAGGTTGGCCCTTCCCCATGGGGGCTTCATTTTGTACACAGGAAATCTATGAAATATTTATCCTGAATCAAACTGTTTGCTTCTTCTGCATCTGCGATGGCAGAAAGGGATGTTTCTGGTCTATGAATTCTGAACAAAAATTTCTAAACATTCAGAAACTTAAAAAGTCTCTCTGATAATGTTTCCCATTGAAGAGGATCCCTGGATCTCTAATTAGAGGAAATGGGTTACTAAGTTTGATTTATTATTTCAGAAATTACACTCTTGGCAGAATGCACTAATGTATTTTAAAAATTGTGTTACTCAGGATGTAGTTCATATCATAATGTTTCTTCCCCCTAGCTTTTGCCAGTGTTTATGTGAGACCGAAAGGCACCTTTTATTGAAAAATAGATGTTGTTTTTTTCTGCCTGCAACACCCTGTTAAGTAAAGCCCTTTAGCAAGGACAAAAAGCCTCTGAAGACCATCCCTTGACGTGGAATGTTTACAGACTGAAATGTGAAACCCGTTGCTTTGCTTAAATTCTTTTTAGCAAAAAGACTTCATTGCTAATCTGTCAATCCCTATAGAGGTTTTTTTTTCATGACTTCAAGTGCTGAAATGCCCTGTTTGTTTGTTTTCTGTTTCCCAAGAAAGCTTATTTTTCCACTTGTTTACACTGGCTTTGCAGATAGATTTCAAACATTTGCTTTTGTGTCAAACGTGCATTCTTCAGAGGTATATAAACTACAGGAATGTTAATTGGGAAAATGTCCTTCCTGGTGCTGGATAAGCAAGGCTCCGAGAGTAGCAGAACCACTGAATTTCAGGTAAACGGGAGTAGGATAGTCGAGCCATTACTTTCGTTGACCCTTTTTTTGACCCAAGTGTGTAGCCAAAGTTTGGGACAGTGGGGATGTTCCAGATGGGATTAGACACTGGTGGGTCAGGTATTGCTTTGAAGCAGTACTGTTTATTTACAGAGGACGTACAAAGTTCTGTATCTCAGAATGCAGATGGAATCAGAGAGCAGAAAAGTTTCCTTTGCTCACCGCACAAAGAACACTCCTTTCAGTCTGAACCCAACCCCCAAAGCCCCCACACAGTAGAATCCCCCTGCCCACGTAGTGCTAGTTTCAGGGGAAACTCTATGGGTATGTCTACTCCACAATAACACACCCGTAGCTGGCTTAGGTCAGCTGACCCAACTCATGGAGCTAGTGCTGAAGGGTTATTAAATTGTAGTGTAGATGTTTGGGCTTGTGCTGAAGCCTGAGCTCTGGGACCCTTCCCCCTCCACAGGATCCCAGAGCCCAAATTCCAGCCCAAGGCCAAATGCCTACACTGCAGTTTTATAGCCCTGAAGCCTGAGCCCAAGTTAGCTGATACAGGCCAATGGTGGATATTTCATTGCAGTTTTAGACATACCCTATTAGGCCCTGTTTATCTATAGGGGCTCTGTAAGTGTTTATTACAACTGTATTAAGTGAAGGGTACATTCACATGCAATCTCAGAGGTTTGCGTTTCATGCACTCAGCAGTGGCTCTCAGCATAGCACTGTGCTGCAGCTGTCTGTGGCAGGGGGTTAGGATCAGGGAGAAAGGTGTATGCGGCCACTATGTATCGAGAGTATTGTGATATGCTAGATAAATCACCTCCAAAGGGTGGTAGTTTTTGGCCAGGCTGCAGAGTGGCTGTATGGCCACTCTCTATTCGGGTTTGACGTTTGTGTATTTGGATTAGCGAAGGGCAGCTGAGGCACTCAAAGAACCATGGTATGTTCAACGTATCACATGGCTACACAGTTGTACGATACAGAAGTGTGTGTGTGTGTGTGTGTGTGTGCGCACGCATATATATTACACAAAACCACAGATGGAGTTGACATCAATGGGATAAATATCTTCATAATGGACCTAGTCTACATTCTAGACCTAAGATCTGCTTCAAACACTGTTTTTATCCCCAACCTCCCCCCAAAAACCTCCTCCTTCCCTTTCTGCTCCAATTGCATTTACCCTTTCCCTCTGTAAGTATGCCATGCAAAGGTTCTCACTGGGAATGGGAATTAATTCTGAAAAATACACAAATATTACTCAGAGTTAAACTTTTCATTACAGAGTAACTAATTTACTTGGCTAGTAACATGGAAAATAATGTGAATATGTATTAATATGCAATACTACCTATTTCTTTGTGGTTATTTATTCTGATTCCAGTGAGATGAATGAGAGTTTGCCCCTGGCTTCAGTAGGAGCAGTCCCTTACTAAGTACAAGGTAACAGTCATTCAGTTTCCACTCAGGTTTAGAAAATAGAAACAGCCTTGTACTTATTTCAGCATTCAGCAGACATTATACTTACAGTAACTAAACTTGAGTTCCCATTTCAGTTATCCCCTTGTGTTGTATAACTGGGTGCAGAATCTGATATTAATTAGGAAGTTAAATATAAAAGCCTGTGTTTAGTATATTGTTAATCAGCAGCTGGACACAGGAGACAGCTATGTTCAGCTCCCTGATTCACTATTGAGCAGAAGGATGCATCCTGCATTTCAAAGGACTTTCGTAGGCACAGCTATATCCCCTCTCACGATCAAGCAGGGAGGAATGGTCACTTGGCTCCAAGATGGAGTGGGAAGTTACTCCTTACCAAAGACTCATTCACGGTATGGCTACGCTTACAGTTGTACAGCGCTGGGAGTTACAGCTGTCTTCGTACAGCTGTGTAGGGAAAGCGCTGCAGTGTGGCCACACTGACAGCTACCAGCGCTGCAGTGTGGCCACATTTGCAGCGCTGTTGGGAGTGGTGCATTGTGGGCAGCTATCCCAGCGTTCAAGTGGCTGCAACATGCTTTTCAAAAGAGGAGGGTGAGGGGGAATGTGGGGGAGAGAGTGGATTTTTGGATCTGTCAGCTCCCTGCCTTGCAAGTTCTAAGGACTGGAACATACACATCACCAACCTGCAATCAATTCAAAAGTTTCGAGCCCTTCCCCCACCCCTCTCTTATTCACTAAATGCAAATTATGCACTCCTAAATAGCCTTCAGACCACATAAGCAGCTGCTCAACACACTCCCCCCTCCCCCTCTGCCGTGTGACTTCTTTCTTCAAGCAAACAGCTGTGAACCTTCCAAAGCAATTCCCCTGCCTGCCTCCACTCACTCCAGCAAACAGGAGCTGTTTGTTTTTTAGATAAGCAGCTCAGGGGAGCTCGGAATTCAGCCATTCTTCCGGTTTGTTGTGAGCAGGCATTCTGGGATACCTCCTAATACCCTGGAGGCCAATAACAGTACTTTTGGTGGCCACACTTGATGAGCAGTGCTGCAACACCAGCGCTGCAATCGTTACACCCCAAGGAGACCAGGTGTACAGCCAGCGCTGCAGCCAGGGAGTTGCAGCGCTGGATGTGCCTTGCAGGTGTGGACAGTTACTAAGTTGCAGCTCTGTAAACGCACCACCAGTGCTGCAACTCTCCAGTGTAGCCAAGCCCTAAGGTGTGACAGAAGGGAAAGGAAAGTGGCTGGCTGTGGGGAGGGAGTTGTAGAAAACTTGATGCCAACTTCACCTAAGTTTGCAAATCTTTCATGACCATGAGCTGAGATTTGCAGATGATTAACTTCAAACGCAGCTTGACTTTGAGCATGGTCCTTGTTCGCAGCAAATATTTCACCCAGCCTTGGTTTTTATGCTATTTTTAAAAGCTACCCCACAGTGTGACCTGACACGAGATGAATGGTTATTCTGCCCCCAAAGCCAGGTAAATCTGCTTTGCAATTCTAATGAAGCCATTATGTGATACTGGTGTCCTTTAAAGCAAGACAATCAATGTAAGCAAGTAACTGAGAAAATATCCTAGTGTGATAGATATGGCAATTTCCTGCAATATCCTTGGAAGACCTTATTGTATTAAGTTTATGTATCATTGTGGGCCGGGATAGTGTGCAACCTTGCGGGGGGGGAGGAATATGACAGATGTGAGACCTGGGAGATCAAAAGACTGTATTGAAAATGTGCCAGACAAGACTTTTGGAACCATGTGTTAATGGATTTCCTGGGGAATCCCTAGGGAACAGTCAGTGCAAATTCCCCAATTCCACTTATATAAAAATCCAGCCTTTTAATACTATACCCTGAGGAGAGCATGACTGTCTACTGATTACCTGTCACAAAACACCAAAATAAAATGCCCAAGCTGTATAAACAAATGACTTCTCTGACCAGCTTTGGTTGTGGTTCTCTATCTAAGCCAGATGAACTTGTAACTATAGGGAAAACCCAGTTGAGGGTTTTGAAGCCTTGAAACCCACCAGAGCCGTAGTTTAAGGATGTAGGTGATCTCTTGTAAGCTTTTTAGCAAGCATGTGTTAATTTTGTGTTTAATTTTTTTTCTGTGATGTTTTTACCTTAAGAATAAATGTGCTTGCTTAGGAGATGTGCAGTAACTTGTAACTGCAGGCAATACATTGGTCATAACCCTCAGATAGAAAGCAGTGACCTTTTTATGCAATCTAAGTGGCTGGGGATATTAGTGTAAATCAGAGAGCTGTGTAGCCATAAAATCTCCAGTCATGAATGAGTGACATGTGGGTCTCCATCCAACAGAGGTAATGGCTGAGGAGCAGAAGCCTAAAGTGGGTGGCCTTGGTGGACCATGGAAGGAGAATACAGATGCAGTCTCCTGAAACCATGACACCTAGTACAGAACAATAAACTGAGGCATCAGGTGTTCATGTTCTGCCCTGGCTGTACACTTTCAAGGCTAACTGACATTTGCATTAGCTTCAAAGTCATCAGAAACAATAGACCAAATCCAAACCTGGAGTAAGCAGGCACATCTATTGTCTTAATTGTCTTTCTTTAATCTCATTGTTTATTTGTTTAAAAATACCTTCTTGTCCTAGCTTCTGTGTAGTAAGTGTGACAGACCCAGACCAGTGGGATACAGGAGACTGATTCTATTGGCATCCAGGAGGTGGGCAGGCGAAGCCCACCCACTTCTAAAGGACCTCCCCCCAGCCTAAGCGGAAGATCCACAGGTCTGTGACACCAAATGATTCCATGGGACAACTAATGAAAAAACAAGATCGGGAGTAAGGTCGTAGGGCTAAACGAAGGGAACCTAATGGCGACACTGAGCAGAGAACTCTGGACAACGCCCACTGCTCCTCGAAGGCATCAAGGGAGCCAGTGGATGCCGCCCAGAGAAACTCCTCCCAGATGCATGAACGGACGGAGGAGCAGAAATAGGCCCCACAGTCGCAGGAAATCTCGTCGGCCAACCTCCTCTCCATGGTTTTATAGATGGCTCGCTTGGCCAGGGCCAAGAGGAGGTTGATAAGGGGATCCCGCAACTTTGTGGGCTCACAGATCGGGAGTGCATAGATAAACAGGTTAGGGGAAAAGTGCAACCAAAAACTCAAGAGAGTCAAGAGGAGCCAAAACAGGCTGCAACCTGGTGCACTCAAAATAAATGTGTGCCAGGATCTCCTTCATGCCACAAAAAGGGCAGGTGTTGGGGACAGGGGTGAACTGCACCAAGTACATGCCTGTGCTCACGGCCCCGTGAAGGAGCTGCCAACTGACATCACCGGCAGGCCTCGGGACCAGGGCAGAGTATAAGCTGGCCCACTGGGGCTTCTCACCCTCGAGAGGTGGCAGGAGGTCCCGCCATTTGGTATCGGGGCAGGATGCAAGTGTGAGGTAATGGAGACTGGAGCATGAGTGTGTACAGATGTTTCCGTGGCGCGGCCTGGAACAGAACTGGCTGAAGATCGTGCAGCCAGCTTGCAGTGAAAGGGTGAGGGGGCCGATTGGGTCCATGGGGCCTGGGGTGGAGGGTGGGTCGGGCATGCCCTCTCGCAGGACCCGGTTGAGGTAGGCCTGACCCACGGGCTGTAAAGCGGCTTTCACCTCCTGAAGTACGTGCCGGGAAGTACGAGGTCTGGAGAGCCCCATGCGCTGCGCAAGCATCAGGGGATCCAGCCAGTCTCCCTGGTTGTAGTCCAGGAGGTCTCCGACCCTGGTGACTCCCGCCAAGACCAGCCTCTGGTGCACTGCGGGGGACTCCACCACCTGCACACGAAGCTGGGGATTGTGTAACGGGCTCCGTGAGGAGATCGGCCCCCACAGTGGCTGCCATGGACCTGGTCATTGAAAAGAGCTTCCAGGTCCGGAGGAGGTCTTGGTAGAAGACCGGCAGCCTGGAGAAGTTTCGCAGAACACCTCTTGGATGGAGGTAAAAGAGCTGCCAGTCGTATTGGAGCCCTCAGAAGTGGCGGAGGAAGGCGTGCGCCAACACACTCCACGCCGGACTACCTGCACCATACAGGAGCCTCTGCAGGGCCTGGAGAGGGAAGACATAGACCTGAGTGCGTAGGCACTTCAGGCCCTGCCCTCCCCCCCGGCCCCCAGGGGCAGATGGAGACCCCTGCAGAGACCCAGTGCATTCCTGGCCAAAAGAACTCCAGAATCGCCGTCCGGAGGTTGGCCAAGAAATCCGGGGCCGGGACTAGGGTGTTGAGCCGGGACCAGAGCATGGACAGGACCAGTTGACTAAGCACCAGTGCTCTCCCTCGAAGGGAGAGGCAGCGGAGTAGTCCTGTCCATTTCCGGAGCCGCTCCATCACCCTGCCCTCCAAGCCGTGCCAGTTCTCCGGCGGAGACAGATGCATGGCAGAAAGGTAAACGCTGAGATAGAGCAGCGGACCAGCGCTCCACTGGATGGCCTGACGCATGGGTGGGAGGGAGCTTGCCTGCCACCCGTCCCCGACCACCAGGCCAGAGCTCTTGACCCAGTTGACCCAGGCGGAGGAGGCCGCCGAGTTCACAGCCTGGCAAGCCTCCATCTGCGCCAAGTCGCCCGGGTCCTGGACCATGAGGAGCACATAGTCAGCGTACACTGACAGGACCAGCCACAGCTCCAGCTCCCGAAGCACCAATCCTGTCAACCTCTTGCGGAGGAGACAGAGGAAGGGCTCGATCACCAGAGCATACAGCTGGCCCTAGAGGGGGCACCCCTGCTGCACTCCCCGCCCGAAGCTGGCCGGCTCAGTCAGGGTCCAGTTGAGCCTGACCAGACACTCCACAGAAGCGTACAGCACCTGGAGAAAACCCACAAACAGGGGTCCGAAGCCGAACGCTCGCAGAGTGCCCAGGAGATACCCGTGATCCATCCTGTTGAACGCCGCCTCCTGATCCAGGGACAAGACTATCCCTACACCCTAATTCCGGAAGGTCCTGGACCAGATACAAGTTATCCAAGATCGTGCGGATCAGGACGGTGTAGGTCTGGTCTGGATGGACCACGTCTGCCAGCATGGACTCTAGCCGCAGCGAGAGAGCCTTTGCAACAATTTTGTAGTCCGTGCTGAGGAGCGAGATGGGACGCCAATTCCGTAAGTCGCGGAGGTCCCCCCTCTTCGGCAATAAGGCCAGCACGGCTCGCCTGCACGAGAGAGAGAGGACCCCGCTCTGCAAAGACTCGGTCCAGACAGTGACCAGGTCTGGGCCGAGGATGTCCCAGAACATACGGTAGAACTCCATGGTCAGCCCGTCCATGCCCGGAGATTCATTGGTGGGCATGCAAAGGAGGGCTTCCGAGAACTCGGCCAGAGTGAGAGGCAGCTCTAGCCGGTGCTGACTGTCGGGAGTCCGTCCTAACGCTTGCAGAGTGCTCTGGGATTGATTGGATCTGGGGAGAAAAGAGTCGCGTAGAAGGCCCTGGCCCTCTCGCACATCTCTGTCGGATCTGTGAGGGGGTGCCGTCCTCCACCAGGAGGCAAGTGACATTCTTCTTGGCCCCCCTCCTTTTCTCCAGGGCGTAGAAGAAGCAGGAGCCATGATCCATCTCCCGAAGGAGATGGATGCGGGATCGAACAAAAGCACCCCAGGCCCGATGATTCTCAAGGGCCTGGAGCTCCTCCCGCTTCTCCCAGCATGCTCCGCAGAGGGATGGATCCTCGGGGCTGGTGGCCAGACGCCTCTCCAGCTCCAAGACCTCCCACTCCAACTGCCCTATCGCCGCATCCCTCCGTCGACTGGCGCCCCGGGTGTAGTCATGGCAGAAGAGCCGGGCGCGCACTTCCCCAGATCCCAGCACCACCGCACCGAGGAAAAGGTGCACCTCTGCCCTCTCTAGGCCAGCCAGAACTCCCAGAAGGACACCACGAAGCCCGCATCCTCCAGCAAGCTATTATTAAAGTGCCAATAGGCCAGCTCCGGCCTCTCCACGCAGAGAGAGGCCGTCACGGTGGCAAGGTGGTGATCCGAAAAGGGGGCCGGCCGAACGCTGGAGGAGTGGGCCCGTGAAAGGTAGAAATGCGACAAGTAAATACAGTCCAGCCAGGAGTGGCGCGACCGATGGGCCTCCACCCGGATGAAGGTGAACGTAGAGATGACATCCGGGTGATGGTCACGCCAGACGTCCACCAGGGAGTGGCGTTCGACGATCTCCCGGAGGACGTCCGCGGTGGCGGGCACTGCTCGGTCCCCGAGCAGTCCTGTTCCTCGAGGGTGGTGTTAAAGTCCCCTCCCAGGACCAGGCACTCACGAGGATCCAGGGAGCCGAGGAAGGCAGAAGCCTGCTGATAAAAACGCAACCTCTCCGGGCCCGATGTTGGGGCGTAAATGTTGACGAGATTAACCACAGGACCCTCCATGCGGACCTGGAGGTGCAGCAGGCGACCCGGCACAGCCTTGGCGACCCCCAGCACCTCGGGCCATAGGTCGGAGGAGAACAGGGTCGCCACTCCAGCCACGGAGACCGAGAAGTGGCTAAAGTAGGTCCCGTCCCCCCACTCCAGCCGCCAGCTAGCTTCAACGGCTGGATCCGTATGGTTCTCCTGCAGGGAAACAGAGTACCTCCCCTCCCGGAGGAAGGAGAGCACCTGGCTCCTGCGGAGACCCATCCTACAGCCCCGGGTGTTTTAAAAGGGCAAGGATGATCGGCGCCATGAGGAGGGCTGGGGGGATCCTCACCGGTAGACGCACCCACGGCCTCTGGCAGGCCGCGCAGCAATCCATGACCTACCCCGTAGGTGAGTAAAGAGTCACGGAAGACACGGACCCGCCAGTAGGCCACGGCAGCCTGCTTCCTGGTCCTCTTACCCTCCCCATGAGGGCCCTCGTGGCCCGGAGGACCTGATGGAAATCCCTCCACCACTGGAGCGCAAGATGGACTTTGTTCCGGGAGCCACGGACATCCTCAAGGAACTCCCACAGCTCCTCCCTCAGCGCACGGGGGGGGTGGGATCACTGATCGATGACTGTCTCCCAGTGGGGCCCCTGTCACAGCCCCGTGGCCCACTGAGTTGGGCAGGCAGGGGGCAGACCCCCGCCGTGGCAGCAGATGGGCCGACGCCACACGACCTGCCCCGCTCCCAGATTCAAGAAGGGGCGGTGGAAGGAGAACAGCAGCCCCTGGGGGGTCAGGACAGGAAAAAACTAGTGAAGCCGCTCCCTGGGGAGTATTCCCAGGGGCAGCACTGGCATCACAGGAGGTGGGGGGGACAAGAACAGGGCTAACGGGAGTAGGGTGGGGATCAGGGAGAGAAATCAGGAAGGAGGTAGAGGCAGGATCCGGAGCCTCTATATTTGAGGAGGGTGGCTCCTCCTGGCCAGGCTGGGAAGGGGACCCCTAATGATGCCGGGCTCAGCCACTATGGCACATGCAGCAGCCTCGGCATCCAGAGAGAGATGGTGGTCAATGGGGTCCCCGCTGAGGAAGGAGGGTGGGTCCTCCACACCCAAGAGGGACACCCCTTGGGAATTGGGTCTCGGCAGCGGGGCACTGGCCGTTGCCCCAAGGGGCTCGGCGGCCGTCAAGAGTGCCACCCACAGCCAGGTCGATAGAAGATTCCAGGGGACCCTCAGAGGTGGGAGCAGAAACAGCGGGTAGGGGTAGGGGAAGGGAACCCGGGGACAGGGGGAATTTAGTGAGGTCGCCCAGATAGAGGCCCGCCGGCAGAGGGTCGTCCTCCCCCTGCGTGACTGGGGTCAAACCCAGGGCCTCGGTCTCCGCGTAGATGGGAGGGAGATCACCGTCCACCACCCCAGGGCCCTCCCCGCCAGCACCAGAGGTGATACCCACTGCGGCGCTCACAGAGGCGCCAAGTGGGAAGGGGGCGAGAGAGGCTCCCTCAGGGGCATCCACGGGAAGGGACCCCGGAGGGGGGCGGTGGCACCTTCTGGTGCTGCCACAGCGTCCCCAGCCGGCACCACAATCTGGGAGGCATCAGGGGACAAGGCGGAAGACTCGACATTGGCGCCCCCCTTCCTGCTTTTCCGGGGGGCCTCCGAATCCGAAGGATGTAAAGAAACTCGAGCCTTCCGCTTGCCCCGCTTCCCCTGCACTAAGGACCAGCCCTCCATGGCATCATCCGGGGGCTGGCTAACGGGTCAGCTCGGGGGGCAAGGGCAATGGCTCAGGGACTCGGGCAGTGGTGGGACAGCAGAAACCAGGGAGGATTCCCCCTGGGACAAGCCCTTTCCCACAGCCGGCGGTAGCCCCGCCGCACCCTCCTCCACAGAGGTGGACCGAGAAGGAGGAGGAGGGGCAGCTTCTGGTGCCGGGCAGGTACGGGGACCGGCGATGACAGGGCTGGCGCCTTGCCGGGGCTCGGGGGTCCCGGATGCTCCTCCGTGCTGGGCCAAGGGACAGTCCCACCGGACGTGCCCCATCGCCCAGCAGAGGTAGCACCGGGCCTCCCCCGTTGAGTAATGCACCCGGTAGTGGGCTCCCTGGTAGGGGACCAGAAAGGACCCCTCGAGCACCTCTCCGGCACGCGCTGCTGGCGGCAGTTGAAGCTGCACTTGCCGGCGGACTGAGAGAATATGACGGAGGGCGGGGTCCTTGCAGCCCAAGGGGAGAGGGCTGATGACAGAGACGGGGCGTCCCAGGGCAGAAAGGGCGGGCAGCAGGGCGGCATTGGGCAGGAGGGGAGGGACGGAGGTCAAGATTAAGCGGACCCCCAGGTCTTCCAACGGCTCCAGGGGGACGAACACGCCCCCCACTGCTAGGCCCGTCTCTACCGCCTCCTGGGCGGTGGCCTCCGATGCCAGGAAGAAGACCACCTTCCCGTACATTTTGGAGGCCGCCACGATGGCCGTGGGCCCCACCACCCTCACCAACGCCCGCACGTAGGTCTCCACGTGGGGCGAGGTGGGCACCAGGAGGCAACGGTCACCGTGCTTCCTGGTCAAAGGGGAAAAGGGGCCCCGGCCACTGTAGATGTTGGAGGAAGCGGTAGTCAGAGGAGCAGCGGCAGGTGGGGGGGCCGCCGCCACCTGGGCGTACGCCCTGGGGGCTGGGGGAGGGACACCTGCAGAGCCGGTGGAGGGAATAGCGGGGAGGGATGCTGCAGTCGGTAGCTGGGCTGCGGCAGCAGGGGCAGTCTCCGCCATGGAGAGCCTGGCCTTTCTAGCGGGGCCCTTCCCCTTCTTCCCACCCTGACCCTTCCCACGGGCTGGGAGGGCTCCTCCCGCATCAGAAGGGGCAAGAGACATGGCAGCAACGGAGGTCTCCCTGGTACTTGCCGCCGCCGGTGCCCCAGCAGGGGTGGTGGTAGGTGGATCAGCAGCAGCGAACAAGGTAGGGGCTTGGGCAGGGAACACGGGGGCAGTTGGAGGAGGGGCGGTGGGAGCATCGCGAGGGATCTCCCCCGCTGCATCCCCCTCCATAATGAGAGCGGGAAGGGGGACAAACAGGGAGGGGAAGGAGAGGAGGCAACCACCCCTCCCCGCTAGGCTGCATGCAGGGGAGGAGGGCACCAGAAAGGGAAGGCTAAAGGGGCGTGGGGAGCAACCAAGGACCTAAGGGTGGGAGGGTTTCAGGGCACTGACGCAGAGGGGAGTTCCGGCTCCTCTAGTTGCACTAGGGGATCGGGGGGGACAACAGCAGGGGGGGGGTGCAGTGAACAAGGGGAAACCAAATGGGGAAGGGCACAAGCGCATAGGAAGGGGCATGGGTGCATGAGGGAGGGGACCAATCAGGGCTGGGGGAGCACAGGGTGGGGGGGAAGGACGAGCTGGGATTAGGGTAGAGGGATCACAAGGACAGCTGCAGGCTGGGGCAGAACTATCAGGCGGCAGAGGGAAATAGGTGGGATGGACAAATGTGGCAAGTAGAAGGGGTCAAGGGAGCCAGTGGACGCCGCCCAGAGGAACTCTGCCCGGATGCGTGAGCAGACGGAGGAACGGAAATAGGCCCTACAGTCGCAGGAAATCCCGTCGACCAACCTCCTCTCCCTGGTGTTGTAGATGGTCAGTTTGGCCAGGGCCAAGAGGAGGTTGAGAAGGAGATCCCGCGACTTCGTGGGGCCATGGATGGGGAGCGTGTAGATAAAAAGGTGAGGGGAAAAGTGCAACCAAAAACGCAGGAAAATATTCAGGAGGAGCCGGAACAGGGGCTGCAACCTGGCACACTCCAAATAAACGTGCGCCAAGGTCTCCTTCTCACCACAGAAAGGGCAGGTGCTAGGAACAGATGTGAACCGCGCCAAGTACACGCCTGTGCTCACGGCTCCGTGAAGGAGCCGCCAACTGATATCCCTGGCGGGCCTCGGGACCAGGGCAGAGTACAAGCTGGCCCACCGGGGCTCCTCACCCTCGAGAGGCGGCAGGAGGTCCCGCCATTTGGTATCGGGGCGGGATGCGAGGGTGAGGTAGTGAAGGAAATGGAGCACGAGCGAGTACAGATGTTTCCGTGGCGCGGTCTGGAACAAAACCGGCTGCAGATCATGCAGCCGGCTGGCAGTGAAAGGGTGAGAGGGCCGATAAAAATGTCCACGGGGCCTGGGGTGGAGGGTGGGCGGGGCGTGCCCTCTCGCAGGACCCTGTGGAGGTAAGCCCGAGCAGCGGGCAGTAAAGCGGCCTTCGCCTCCTGAAGTACGCGCTGGGGAGTACGAGGTCTGAAGAGCCCTATGCGCTGAGCGAGCGTCAGGGGATCCAGCCAGTCTCCCGGTCATAGTCCAGGAGGTCTCCGACCCTGGTGACTCCCGCTGAGACCAACCTCTGGCACACCGTGGGGGACTCCGCCATCTACACAAGAAGCTGGGGATTGTGTAGCAGGGGCTCCGCAAGGAGGTCAACCCCCACGGTGGCCGCCACGGACCTGGTCATTGAAAAGAGCTTCCAGGTCCGGAGGAGGTCTTGGTAGAAGACCGGCAGCCCGGAGAGGTCTCGCGGAAGACCTCTCGGATGGAGGTAAAAGAGCTGCCGGTCGTATCGGAGCCCTCGGAAGCGGCGGAGGAAGGCGTGCGCCAATACGCTCCATGCTGGACTACCCGCACCAAACAGGAGCCTCTGCAGGGCCTGGAGGTGGAAGACATGGACCTGAGCGCGTAAGCACTTCAGGCCCTGCCCCCCCTCCTCCAGGGGCAGGTGGAAGACCCCTGCAGAGACCCAGTGCGTCCCTGGCCAAAAGAACTCCAGAATCACCGTCCGGAGGTTGGCCAGGAAACCCGGGGCCGGGACCAGGGTGTTGAGTCGGTACCAGAGCATGGACAGGACCAGTTGATTAAGCACCAGTGCCCTCCCCCGAAGGGAGAGGCACCGGAGTAGTCCTGTCCATTTCCAGAGCTGCTCCGTCACCCTGCCCTGCAAATCTTGCCAGTTCTCCGGCGGAAAGGGATGCATGGCAGAAAGGTAAACGCCGAGATAGAGCAGCGGACCCACGCTCCACTGGATGGCCTGAAGCGCAGGTGGGAGGGAGCTCGCCTGCCACCCGTCCCCGACCACCAGGCCAGAGCTCTTGACCCAGTTGACCCGGGCGGAGGAGGCCGCCGAGTACACAGCCTGGCAAGCCTCCACCCGCGCCAAGTCGCCCGGGTCCTGGACCACGAGGAGCACATCGTCAGCGTACGCCGACAGGACCAGCCGCAGCCCCAGCTCCCGAAGCACCAACCCCGTCAACCTCTTGCGGAGGAGACAGAGGAAGGGCTCGATCGCCTGAGTGTACAGCTGGCCTGAGAGGGGGCACCCCTGCCGCACTCCCCGCCCGAAGCTGACCGGCTCGGTCAGGGTCCAGTTGAGCCTGACCAGACACTCCGCAGAAGCGTACAGCCCCTGGAGAAAACCCACAAACAGGGGTCCGAAGCCGAACGCTCGCAGAGTGCCCAGGAGATACCCGTGATCCATCCGGTTGAACGCCTTCTCCTGATCCAGGGACAAGAGGGCGAATGACAGACCATCCCTACACCCCAATTCCAGAAGGTCCCGGACCAGATACAAGTTATCAAAGATGGTGCGGCCTGGGACGGTGTAGGTCTGGTCTGGATGGACCACGTCCGCCAGCATGGACCCTAGCCGCATCGAGATGGCCTTCGCAACAATTTTGTAGTCCGTGCCGAGGAGCGAGACGGGACGCCAATTCCGTAAGTCGCGGAGGTCCCCCCTCTTCGGCAATAAGGCCAGCACGGCTCGCCTGCACGAGAGAGGGAGGACCCCGCTCTGCAAAGCCTCGGCCCAGACGGTGACCAAGTCTGGGCCGAGGACGTCCCAGAACACGCGGTAGAACTCCACGGTCAGCCCGTCCAAGCCCGGAGATTTATTGGTGGGCATGTGACGGAGGGCCTCCGAGAACTCGGCCAGAGTGAGAGGCAGCTCTAGCCGGTCCCGGTCGCCCGTGCTGACCGTCGGGAGCCCGTCCCAGAGCACTCTGCAACCGTTAGGATCGGTCAGATCCGGGGAGAAAAGAGTGGCGTAGAAGGCCCTGGCCCTCTGGCACATCTCCGCCGGATCCGTGAGGGGGGTGCCGTCCTCCGCCAGGAGGCAGGTGACGTGCTTCTTGGCCCCCCTCCTTTTCTCCAGGGCGTAGAAGAAGCGGGAGCCGCGATCCATCTCCCGAAGGAGGTGGATGCGGGATCGAACAAAAGCACCCCGGGCCCGATGGTCTTCGAGGGCCCGGAGCTCCTCCCGCTTCTCCCGGCACGCTCCGCAGACGGATGGATCCTCGGGGTTGACAGCCAGACGCCTCTCCAGCTCCAAGACCTCCCGCTCCAACTGCCCTATCGCCGCATCCCTCCGTCGGCTGGCACCCCGAGTGTAGTCACGGCAGAAGAGCCGGGCGCGCACCTTCCCCAGATCCCACCAGCGCCGCGCCGAGGAAAAGGCGCGCCTCTGCCTTCGCCAGGCCAGCCAGAACTCCCGGAAGGACGCCACAAAGCCCGCATCCTCTAGCAAACTATTATTAAAGTGCCAATAGGCCGGCCCCGGCCTCTCCGCGCAGAGAGAGGCCGTCACGGTGGCAAGGTGGTGATCCGAAAAGGGGGCCGGCCGAACGCTGGAGGAGTGGGCCCGTGAAAGGTGGAAACGTGACAGGTAAATACGGTCCAGCCGGGAGTGGCACGACCGATGGGCCTCCACCCGGACGAAGGTGAACGTCGAGACGTCGTCCGGCTGGTGGTCGCGCCAGACGTCCACCAGGGAGTGGCGGTCGATGATCTCCCGGAGGACGTCCGCAGCTGCCGGGCACTGCTCGGTCCCCGAGCGGTCCCGTTCCTCAAGGGTGGTGTTAAAATCCCCTCCCAGGACCAGGCACTCACGAGGATCCAGGGAGCCAAGGAAGGCGGACGCCTGCTGATAAAAATGTAGCCTCTCCGGGGCCGATGTCGGGGCGTAAACGTTGACGAGATTAACCACAAGCCCCTCCACATGGACCCGGAGGTGCAGCAGGCGACCCGGCACAGCCTCGGCGACCCCTAGCACCTCGGGCCGTAGGTCGGGGGAGAACAGGGTCGCCACTCCAGCCGCGCAGACAGAGAAGTGGCTAAAGTAGGCCCCGTCCCCCCACTCCAGCCGCCAGCTAGCTTCAGCGGCAGGATCCGTATGGGTCTCCTGCAGGAAAACCACAGAGTACCCCCCCTCCCGGAGGAAGGAGAGCACCTGGCTCCTGCGGAGACCCATCCTACAGCCTCGGGTGTTTAAGGGGGCAAGGATGATCGGCGCCATGAGGAGGGCTGGGGGTGATCCTCGCTGGCAGACACGCCCACGGCCTCCGGCAGGCCGCGCAGCAATCCGTGACCAACCCCGAAGGTGAGTAAGGAGTCACGGAAGACACGGACCCGCCGGTAGGCCGCGGCGGTCTCCTTCCCGGTCCTCTTACCCTCCCCCATGAGGGCCCTCGCGGCCCGGAGGACCTGATGGAAATCCCCCCACCGCTGGAGCGCAAGATGGACTTTGTTCCGGGAGCCACGGACGTCCTCGAGGAACTCCCGCAGCTCCTCCCTCAGCGCATGGGGGGGTGGGGTCACTGATCGATGACTGGTCCCCAGTGGGGCCCCCGTCACAGCCCCGTGGCCCACCGAGGCGGGTAGGCAGGGGGCAGATCCCCAACGTGGCAGCAGATGGACCGACGCCACACGACCCGCCCCGCTCCCAGAATCAAGAAGGGGCGGTGGAAGGGGAACAGCAGCCCCTGGGGGGTCGGGACAGGAAAGAACTAGTGAACCCGCTCCCTGGGAAGGATTGCCAGGGGCGACACTGGCATCACAGGAAGTGGGGGGGACAAGGACAGAGCCAACAGGAGTAGGGCGGGGATCAGGGAGAGAATCCGGGAAGGAGGTAGAGGCAGGATCCGGAGCCCCCATAGGTGAGACGCCGGAAGGTGGCTCCTCCTGGCCAGGCTCAAGGATCTGGGAAGTGGGCAGGGGACCCCTAACGATGCCGGGCTCAGCCACTGTGGCACGTGCGGCAGCCTCGGCATCCAGAGAGAGATGGTGGTCAATGGGGTCCCCGCTGGGGAAGGAGGGCGGGTCTTCCACACCCAAGAGGGACACCCCCTGGGAAGCGGGGCTCGGCAGCGAGGCACCGGCCATCGCTCCAAGGGGCTCGGCGGCCGTCAACAGAGTGCCACCCGCAGCCAGGTCGATAGAACATTCCAGGGGACCCTCAGAGGTGGGAGCAGAAACAGCGGGTAGGGGAAGGGAAGCCAGGGACAGGGGGGATGTAGGGAGGTCACCCAGATCGAGGCCCGCCGGCAGAGGGTCGTCCTCCCCCTGCGTGACTGGGGTCAAACCCAGGGCCTCGATCTCCGCGTAGATGGGAGGGAGATCACCGTCCACCACCCCAGGGCCCTCCCCGCCAGCACCCGAGGCGATACCCACCGCGGCACTCTCAGAGGCGTCAAGTGGGAAGGGGGCGAGAGAGGCTCCCTCGGGGGCTTCCACGGGAAGGGACCCTGGAGGAGGGGCGGTGTCACCTTCCGGTGCTGCCACAGCATCCCCAGCCAGCTCCACACAACAGGAGTCATCATGGGGCAAGGCAGAAGACTCGTCATCGGTGCCCCACTTCCTGCTCTTCCGGGGGGCCTCCGAATCCGAAGGATGTAAGGAAACTCGAGCCTTCCGCTTGCCCCGCTTCCCCTGCACTAAGGACCAGCCCTCCATGGCATCATCCGGGGGCTGGCTAACAGGGGTCGGCTCGGGGAGCAAGGGCAATGGCTCAGGGACTCGAGGAGGCAGTGGTGGGACAGAAGAAACCGGGGACGATTCCCCCTGGGACGAGCCCTCTCCCACGGCTGGCGGTAGCCCCGCCACACCCTCCTCCACAGAGGTAGACCGAGAAGGAGGAGGAGGGGCAGCTTCGGGTGCCGGGCAGCTAGGGGGACCGGCGATGACAGGGCCGGCGCCTTGCCGGGGCTCGGGGGTCCCGGAAGCTCCTCCGTGCTGGGCCAAGGGACAGTCCCTCCGGACGTGCCCCATCGCCCGGCAGAGGTAGCACCGGGCCTCCCCCGTTGAATAATGCACCCGGTAGTGGGCTCCCTGGTAAGGGACCAGAAAGGACCCCTCGAGCGCCTCTCCGACACGCGCCGCCGGCGGCAGTTGAAGCTGCACTTGCCGGCGGAACGAGAGAACATGACGGAGGGCGGGGTCCTTGCAGCCCAAGGGGAGAGGGCTGATGACAGAGACGGGGCATCCCAGGGCAGAAAGGGCGGGCAGCAGGGCGGCATTGGGCAGGAAGGGAGGGACGGAGGTCAAGATCAAGCGGACCTCCAGGTCTTCTAACGGCTCCAGGGGGACGAACACACCCCCCACCGCCAGGCCCGTCTCTACCGCCTCCTGGGCGGCAGCCTCCGATGCCAGGAAGAAGACCACCTTCCCGTACATTTTGGAGGCCGCCACGATGGCCGTGGGCCCCACTACCCTGGCCAACGCCCGCACGTAGGTCTCCACGTGGGGCGAGGCGGGCACCAGGAGGCAACGGACACCGTGCTTCCTGGTCAAAGTGGGAAAGGGGCCCCGGCCGCTGTAGATGTTGGCGGAAGCAGCGGTCGGAGGAGCAGCAGCAGGTGGGGGGGGGCCGCCGCCACCTGGGCGTACGCCCTGGGGGTCGGGGGAGGGACACCTGCAGAGCTGGTGGAGGGAATAGCGGGGAGGGATGCCGCAGCCGGTAGCGGGGCTGCGGCAGCGGGGGCAGTCTCCGCCATGGAGGGCCTGGCCTTCCTAGCGGGGCCCTTACCCTTCTTCCCACCCCGACCCTTCCCACCGGCTGGGGTGGCTCCCCCCGAATCAGAAGGGGCGAGAGAAGTGGCAGCAACGGAGGTCTCCCCAGTACTCGCCGCCGCCGGTGCCCCAGCAGGGGCGGTGGTAGGTGGATCGGCAGCGGCGGTCGAGGTAGAGGCTTGGGCAGTGGACACGGGGGCAGGTGGAGGAGGGGTAGTGGGAGCATCGCGAGGTGTCTCCCCCGCCGCATCCCCTGCCATAACGAGAGCGGGGAGGGGGACAAACAGCGAGGGGAGGTGAAGGAGAGGAGGCGGCCACCCTTCCCCGCTAGGCTGCAGGCAGGGGAGGAGGGCGCCAGAAGGGGAAGGCTAAAGGGGCGTAGGGAGCAACCAAGGACTAAGGGTGGGATTGTTGCAGGGCACCAACGCAGAGGGAGGTTCCGGATCCTCCAGTTGCACTACGGGAGCGGGGGGGCAACGGCAGAGGGGGGAGTGCAGTGAAAAAGGGGAAACCAAATGGGGAAGGGCACAAGCGCCTGAGAGGGGGCGTGGGCGCATGGGGGGGAACCGATCAGGGCTGGGGGAGCACAGGGTGGGGGGAAAGGGCGAGCTGAGATTGGGGTAGAGGGACCACGGGGACAGCTACAGGGCCGGGGCAGAACTATCAGGCAGCAGAGGGAAATAGGTGGGGTGGACAAATGTGGCAAAGGGGAGGGGGTCAGTCCAGTATGAGGGGGGAGGTGGTGCACCCACAGGCACTTGTGCCAAAAAGTCAATGATTGGCTGCTGCTGCTGCAGGCCCAAATGGTGGAAGTGGGCGTGGTGAGCCAGGCGAGCAGCTCAGTCCCAGAGGCAGGAGTCCAAAGCAGAAGGAAAACAGCCAGCGGGGGTGGTGGAGGGGGCAACGATGGTGGTGGGGGCGAAGGGGGACACGGATGGACTGGGGACAGGCTCCACGCCACACCCCCGGTGCCCCAGCATACACAGTCCAAACTCCCACCACAAGAGCACAGTTTGAAAAAGACTCAGTCCAGAAAAGCCCCCTCCACAGTGGTCTTCATACTGTCTGCAGCAGCGGGTGGTCCTCTTCTCCTTCCTCTCCTCCTCCGGGCACCAACAGCTCCCCAGCAACAGCCACAGTAGGCCCAGCAGCTCCAGGTGGTGGTGGTCTGGCGTCCAGGCAGGAGGGACCCCGCTCAGAGGGTGGTGGTCTCAGCAACAAGAGCTGGGGTCCCTTACTCCCCTCTTCTCTGGGAAGCAGGCCAGCAGCCCCCCCCCAAGTGGCTGTAGGTGGAATAACAGCAGTAACTGAGGTGGGGGGGGGAACCACCAGCCAGCCAGCAAACAGACAGCAGAGAGAGAGGGGTCCTATTGGCATCCAGCGGGGGTGGGCGGGCGAAGCCCGCCCACTTCTAAGGGGCCTCCCCCCAGCCTAAGGGGAGGACCCACAGGTCTGGGACACCAAATAATTACGGGGGACAACTAATGAAAAAAACAGGGTCGGGAGTGACGTCATAGGGCTAAACGAAGGGAACCCGATGGGGACACCGAGCAGAGAACCCCGGACAATGCCCACTGCTCCTCAAAGACGTCAAAGGAGCCAGTGGACGCCGCCCAGAGGAACTCTGCCCGGATGCGTGAGCAGACGGAGGAACGGAAATAGGCCCTACAGTCGCAGGAAATCCCGTCGGCCAACCTCCTCTCCCTGGTGTTGTAGATGGTCAGTTTGGCCAGGGCCAAGAGGAGGTTGAGAAGGAGATCCCGCGACTTCGTGGGGCCACGGATGGGGAGCGTGTAGATAAAAAGGTGAGGGGAAAAGTGCAACCAAAAACGCAGGAAAATATTCAGGAGGAGCCGGAACAGGGGCTGCAACCTGGCACACTCCAAATAAACGTGCGCCAAGGTCTCCTTCTCACCACAGAAAGGGCAGGTGCTAGGGACAGATGTGAACCGCGCCAAGTACACGCCCATGCTCACGGCCCCGTGAAGGAGCCTCCAACTGATATCCCCGGCGGGCCTCGGGACCAGGGCAGAGTACAAGCTGGCCCACCGGGGCTCCTCACCCTCGAGAGGCGGCAGGAGGTCCCGCCATTTGGTATCGGGACGGGATGCGAGGGTGAGGTAGTGAAGGGTATGGAGCACGAGCGAGTACAGATGTTTCCGTGGCGCGGTCTGGAACAAAACCGGCTGCAGATCATGCAGCCGGCTGGCAGTGAAAGGGTGAGGGGGCCGATTGGGTCCACGGGGCAGGGGCCCGATAAAAATGTCCACGGGGCCTGGGGTGGAGGGTGGGCGGGGCGTGCCCTCTCGCAGGACCCGGTCGAGGTAAGCCCGAGCAGCGGGCAGTAAAGCGGCCTTCACCTCCTGAAGTACGCGCTGGGGAGTACGAGGTCTGGAGAGCCCCATGCGCTGAGCGAGCATCAGGGGATCCAGCCAGTCTCCCCGGTTATAGTCCAGGAGGTCTCCGACCCTGGTGACTCCCGCCGAGACCAACCTCTGGCACACCGTGGGGGACTCCGCCACCTGCACACGAAGCTGGGGATTGCGTAGCAGGGGCTCCGCGAGGAGGTCAACCCCCACGGTGGCCGCCACGTACCTGGTCGTTGAAAAGAGCTTCCAGGTCCGGAGGAGGTCTTGGTAGAAGACTGGCAGCCCGGAGAGGTCTCGCGGAAGACCTCTCGGAAGGAGGTAAAAGAGCTGCCGGTCGTATCGGAGCCCTCGAAAGCGGCGGAGGAAGGCGTGCGCCAATACGCTCCACGCCGGACTACCCGCACCAAACAGGAGCCTCTGCAGGGCCTGGAGGCGGAAGACATGGACCTGAGCGCGTAAGCACTTCAGGCCGTGCCCTCCCCTCCTCCAGGGGCAGGTGGAGGACCCCTGCAGAGACCGAGTGCGTCCCTGGCCAAAAGAACTCCAGAATCACAGTCCGGAGGTTGGCCAGGAAACCCGGGGCCGGGACCAGGGTGTTGAGTCGGTACCAGAGCATGGACAGGACCAATTGATTAAGCACCAGTGCCCTCCCCCGAAGGGAGAGGCACCGGAGTAGTCCTGTCCATTTCCGGAGCCGCTCCGTCACCCTGCCCTGCAAATCCTGCCAGTTCTCCGGCGGAGACGGATGCGTGGCAGAAAGGTAAACGCCGAGATAGAGCAGCGGACCCGCGCTCCACCTGATGGCCTGAAGCGCAGGTGGGAGGGAGCTCGCCTGCCACCCGTCCCCGACCACCAGGCCAGAGCTCTTGACCCAGTTGACCCAGGCGGAGGAGGCCGCCGAGTACACAGCCTGGCAAGCCTCCACCCGCGCCAAGTCGCCCGGGTCCTGGACCACGAGGAGCACATCGTCAGCGTATGCCGACAGGACCAGCCGCAGCCCCAGCTCCCGAAGCACCAACCCCGTCAACCTCTTGCGGAGGAGACAGAGGAAGGGCTCAATCGCCAGAGTGTACAGCTGGCCCGAGAGGGGGCACCCCTGCCGCACTCCCCGCCCGAAGCTGACCGGCTCGGTCAGGGTCCAGTTGAGCCTGACCAGACACTCCGCAGAAGCGTACAGCACCTGGAGAAAACCCACAAACAGGGGTCCGAAGCCGAACGCTCGCAGAGTGCCCAGGAGATACCCGTGATCCATCCGGTCGAACGCCTTCTCCTGATCCAGGGACAAGAGGGCGAACGACAGGCCATCCCTACACCCCAATTCCAGAAGGTCCCGGACCAGATACAAGTTATCAAAGATGGTGCGGCCCGGGACGGTGTAGGTCTGGTCTGGATGGACCACGTCCGCCAGCACGGACCCTAGCCGCATCGAGATGGCCTTCGCAACAATTTTGTAGTCCGTGCTGAGGAGCGAGACGGGACGCCAATTCCGTAAGTCACGGAGGTCCCCCCTCTTCGGCAATAAGGCCAGCACGGCTCGCCTGCACGAGAGAGGGAGGACCCCGCTCTGCAAAGCCTCGGCCCAGACGGTGACCAAGTCTGGGCCGAGGACGTCCCAGAACACGCGGTAGAACTCCACGGTCAGCCCGTCCAAGCCCGGAGATTTATTGGTGGGCATGTGACGGAGGGCCTCCGAGAACTCGGCCAGAGTGAGAGGCAGCTCTAGCCGGTCCCGGTCGCCCGTGCTGACCGTCGGGAGCCCGTCCCAGAGCACTCTGCAAGCGTTAGGATCGGTCGGATCCGGGGAGAAAAGAGTGGCGTAGAAGGCCCTGGCCCTCTGGCACATCTCCGCCGGATCCGTGAGGGGGGTGCCGTCCTCCGCCAGGAGACAGGTGACGTGCTTCTTGGCCCCCCTCCTTTTCTCCAGGGCGTAGAAGAAGCGGGAGCCGCGATCCATCTCCCGAAGGAGGTGGATGCGGGATCGAACAAAAGCACCCCGGGCCCGATGGTCTTCGAGGGCCCGGAGCTCCTCCCGCTTCTCCCGGCACGCTCCGCAGACGGATGGATCCTCGGGGTTGACGGCCAGATGCCTCTCCAGCTCCAAGACCTCCCGCTCCAACTGCCCTATCGCCGCATCCCTCCGTCGGCTGGCACCCCGAGTATAGTCACGGCAGAAGAGCCGGGCGCGCACCTTCCCCAGATCCCACCAGCGCCGCGCCGAGGAAAAGGCGCGCCTCTGCCTTCGCCAGGCCAGCCAGAACTCCCGGAAGGACGCCACAAAGCCCGCATCCTCTAGCAAACTATTATTAAAGTGCCAATAGGCCGGCCCCGGCCTCTCCGCGCAGAGAGAGGCCGTCACGGTGGCAAGGTGGTGATCCGAAAAGGGGGCCGGCCGAACGCTGGAGGAGTGGGCCCGTGAAAGGTGGAAACGTGACAGGTAAATACGGTCCAGCCGGGAGTGGCACGACCGATGGGCCTCCACCCGGACGAAGGTGAACGTCGAGACGTCGTCCGGGTGGTGGTCACGCCAGACGTCCACTAGGGAGTGGCGGTCGACGATCTCCCGGAGGACGTCCGCAGCTGCCGGGCACTGCTCGGTCCCCGAGCGGTCCCGTTCCTCAAGGGTGGTGTTAAAATCCCCTCCCAGGACCAGGCACTCACGAGGATCCAGGGAGCCAAGGAAGGCGGACGCCTGCTGATAAAAATGTAGCCTCTCCGGGGCCGATGTCGGGGCGTAAACGTTGACGAGATTAACCACAAGCCCCTCCACATGGACCCGGAGGTGCAGCCGGCGACCCGGCACAGCCTCGGCGACCCCTAGCACCTCGGGCCGTAGGTCAGGGGAGAACAGGGTCGCCACTCCAGCCGCGCAGACAGAGAAGTGGCTAAAGTAGGCCCCGTCCCCCCACTCCAGCCGCCAGCTAGCTTCAGCGGCAGGATCCGTATGGGTCTCCTGCAGGAAAACCACAGAGTACCCCCCCTCCCGGAGGAAGGAGAGCACCTGGCTCCTGCGGAGACCCATCCTACAGCCTCGGGTGTTTAAGGGGGCAAGGATGATCGGCGCCATGAGGAGGGCTGGGGGTGATCCTCGCTGGCAGACACGCCCACGGCCTCCGGCAGGCCGCGCAGCAATCCGTGACCAACCCCGAAGGTGAGTAAGGAGTCACGGAAGACACGGACCCGCCGGTAGGCCGCGGCGGTCTCCTTCCCGGTCCTCTTACCCTCCCCCATGAGGGCCCTCGCGGCCCGGAGGACCTGATGGAAATCCCCCCACCGCTGGAGCGCAAGATGGACTTTGTTCCGGGAGCCACGGACGTCCTCGAGGAACTCCCGCAGCTCCTCCCTCAGCGCATGGGGGGGTGGGGTCACTGATCGATGACTGGTCCCCAGTGGGGCCCCCGTCACAGCCCCGTGGCCCACCGAGGCGGGTAGGCAGGGGGCAGATCCCCAACGTGGCAGCAGATGGACCGACGCCACACGACCCGCCCCGCTCCCAGAATCAAGAAGGGGCGGTGGAAGGGGAACAGCAGCCCCTGGGGGGTCGGGACAGGAAAGAACTAGTGAACCCGCTCCCTGGGAAGGATTGCCAGGGGCGACACTGGCATCACAGGAAGTGGGGGGGACAAGGACAGAGCCAACAGGAGTAGGGCGGGGATCAGGGAGAGAATCCGGGAAGGAGGTAGAGGCAGGATCCGGAGCCCCCATAGGTGAGACGCCGGAAGGTGGCTCCTCCTGGCCAGGCTCAAGGATCTGGGAAGTGGGCAGGGGACCCCTAACGATGCCGGGCTCAGCCACTGTGGCACGTGCGGCAGCCTCGGCATCCAGAGAGAGATGGTGGTCAATGGGGTCCCCGCTGGGGAAGGAGGGCGGGTCTTCCACACCCAAGAGGGACACCCCCTGGGAAGCGGGGCTCGGCAGCGAGGCACCGGCCATCGCTCCAAGGGGCTCGGCGGCCGTCAACAGAGTGCCACCCGCAGCCAGGTCGATAGAACATTCCAGGGGACCCTTAGAGGTGGGAGCAGAAACAGCGGGTAGGGGAAGGGAACCCAGGGACAGGGGGGATGTAGGGAGGTCACCCAGATCGAGGCCCGCCGGCAGAGGGTCGTCCTCCCCCTGCGTGACCGGGGTCAAGCCCAGGGCCTCGATCTCCGCGTAGATAGGAGGGAGATCACCGTCCACCACCCCAGGGCCCTCCCCGCCAGCACCCGAGGCGATACCCACCGCGGCACTCTCAGAGGCGTCAAGTGGGAAGGGGGCGAGAGAGGCTCCCTCGGGGGCTTCCACGGGAAGGGACCCCGGAGGAGGGGCGGTGTTACCTTCCGGTGCTGCCACAGCATCCCCAGCCAGCTCCACACAACGGGAGTCATCAGGGGGCAAGGCAGAAGACTCGTCATCGGTGCCCCCCTTCCTGCTCTTCCGGGGGGCCTCCGAATCCGAAGGATGTAAGGAAACTCGAGCCTTCCGCTTGCCCCGCTTCCCCTGCACTAAGGACCAGCCCTCCATGGCATCATCCGGGGGCTGGCTAACAGGGGTCGGCTCGGGGAGCAAGGGCAATGGCTCAGGGACTCGAGGAGGCAGTGGTGGGACAGAAGAAACCGGGGACGATTCCCCCTGGGACGAGCCCTCTCCCACGGCTGGCGGTAGCCCCGCCACACCCTCCTCCACAGAGGTAGACCGAGAAGGAGGAGGAGGGGCAGCTTCGGGTGCCGGGCAGCTAGGGGGACCGGCGATGACAGGGCCGGCGCCTTGCCGGGGCTCGGGGGTCCCGGAAGCTCCTCCGTGCTGGGCCAAGGGACAGTCCCTCCGGACGTGCCCCATCGCCCGGCAGAGGTAGCACCGGGCCTCCCCCGTTGAATAATGCACCCGGTAGTGGGCTCCCTGGTAAGGGACCAGAAAGGACCCCTCGAGCGCCTCTCCGACACGCGCCGCCGGCGGCAGTTGAAGCTGCACTTGCCGGCGGAACGAGAGAACATGACGGAGGGCGGGGTCCTTGCAGCCCAAGGGGAGAGGGCTGATGACAGAGACGGGGCGTCCCAGGGCAGAAAGGGCGGGCAGCAGGGCGGCATTGGGCAGGAAGGGAGGGACGGAGGTCAAGATCAAGCGGACCCCCAGGTCTTCTAACGGCTCCAGGGGGACGAACACACCCCCCACCGCCAGGCCCGTCTCTACCGCCTCCTGGGCGGCAGCCTCCGATGCCAGGAAGAAGACCACCTTCCCGTACATTTTGGAGGCCGCCACGATGGCCGTGGGCCCCACTACCCTGGCCAACGCCCGCACGTAGGTCTCCACGTGGGGCGAGGCGGGCACCAGGAGGCAACGGACACCGTGCTTCCTGGTCAAAGTGGGAAAGGGGCCCCGGCCGCTGTAGATGTTGGCGGAAGCAGCGGTCGGAGGAGCAGCAGCAGGCGGGGGGGCCGCCGCCACCTGGGCGTACGCCCTGGGGGTCGGGGGAGGGACACCTGCAGAGCTGGTGGAGGGAATAGCGGGGAGGGATGCCGCAGCCGGTAGCGGGGCTGCGGCAGCGGGGGCAGTCTCCGCCATGGAGGGCCTGGCCTTCCTAGCGGGGCCCTTACCCTTCTTCCCACCCCGACCCTTCCCACCGGCTGGGGTGGCTCCCCCCGAATCAGAAGGGGCGAGAGAAGTGGCAGCAACGGAGGTCTCCCCAGTACTCGCCGCCGCCGGTGCCCCAGCAGGGGCGGTGGTAGGTGGATCGGCAGCGGCGGTCGAGGTAGAGGCTTGGGCAGTGGACACGGGGGCAGGTGGAGGAGGGGTAGTGGGAGCATCGCGAGGTGTCTCCCCCGCCGCATCCCCCGCCATAACGAGAGCGGGGAGGGGGACAAACAGCGAGGGGAGGGGAAGGAGAGGAGGCGGCCACCCTTCCCCGCTAGGCTGCAGGCAGGGGAGGAGGGCGCCAGAAGGGGAAGGCTAAAGGGGCGTAGGGAGCAACCAAGGACTAAGGGTGGGATTGTTGCAGGGCACCAACGCAGAGGGAGGTTCCGGCTCCTCCAGTTGCACTACGGGAGTGGGGGGGCAACGGCAGAGGGGGGAGTGCAGTGAACAAGGGGAAACCAAATGGGGAAGGGCACAAGCGCCTGAGAGGGGGCGTGGGCGCATGGGGGGGAACCGATCAGGGCTGGGGGAGCACAGGGTGGGGGGAAAGGGCGAGCTGAGATTGGGGTAGAGGGACCACGGGGACAGCTACAGGGCCGGGGCAGAACTATCAGGCAGCAGAGGGAAATAGGTGGGGTGGACAAATGTGGCAAAGGGGAGGGGGTCAGTCCAGTATGAGGGGGGAGGTGGTGCACCCACAGGCACTTGTGCCAAAAAGTCAATGATTGGCTGCTGCTGCTGCAGGCCCAAATGGTGGAAGTGGGCGTGGTGAGCCAGGCGAGCAGCTCAGTCCCAGAGGCAGGAGTCCAAAGCAGAAGGAAAACAGCCAGCGGGGGTGGTGGAGGGGGCAACGATGGTGGTGGGGGCGAAGGGGGACACGGATGGACTGGGGACAGGCTCCACGCCACACCCCCGGTGCCCCAGCGGACACAGTCCAAACCCCCACCACAAGAGCACAGTTTGAAAAAGACTCAGTCCAGAAAAGCCCCCTCCACAGTGGTCTTCATACTGTCTCCAGCAGCAGGTGGTCCTCTTCTCCTTCCTCTCCTCCTCCGGGCACCAACGGCTCCCCAGCAACAGCCACAGTAGGCCCAGCAGCTCCAGGTGGTGGCGGTCTGGCGTCCAGGCAGGAGGGACCCCGCTCAGAGGGTGGTGGTCTCAGCAACAAGAGCTGGGGTCCCTTACTCCCCTCTTCTCTGGGAAGCAGGCCAGCAGCCCCCCCAAGGGGCTGTGGGTGGAATAACAGCAGTAACTGAGGTGGGGGGGAACCACCAGCCAGCCAGCAAACAGACAGCGGAGAGAGGGGTAGGTTGTGGTGTCTAGCCCAGCCAGGGAAGCAGCAGGAGCAGGAACAGCAGCAGAAACAGCAGCAGCGAGGGCCCAGCGCCCAGCAGCAGCAGCAGCAGCCCTCTCCCTCCTTCCTCTACAGCAAAGCGGTAGAAGGAAGAATCAGTACTGGCCCCAGGAGAAGCAGGCTTCTGCTCCCTGAGTGACCAGAGCAGGGGCTGCACTAGAGTAATCAGGAACCTGCTTGAACCAATTAAGGCAGACAGGCTGATTAGAACACCTGCAGCCAATCAAAGAAGGCTAATCAGGGCACCTGGATTTCAAAAGGAGCTCACTTCGGTTTGTGGTGTGCATATGAGGAGCTGGAAGCAAGAGGCACAAGAAGCTAAAAGTGAGAGGATGTGCTACTGGAGGACTAAGGAGTGCAAGCGTTATCAGACACCAGGAGGAAGGTCCTGTGGTGAGGATAAAGAAGGAGCTCAGGGAGTTGTAGCTGTCATGCAGCTGTTATAGGAGGCACTATAGATAGCTGCAATCCACAGGGCCCTGGGTGGGAACCCAGAGTAGAGAGTGGGCCTGAGTTTCCCCCAAAACCTCCCCACGCCTGATCAGACACAGGAGGAGTTGACCTAGACTGTGGGTTCCACCAGAGGCGAAGATCACTGAGGTGAGCAAATCTACCAATAAGCGCAGGACCCACCAAGGTAGAGGAGGAACTTTGTCATATCAGATTATCTGGTCATGTTTTAGAGGGAATATAGATTATATGACAGGGTAACTTTAGAGTCTCTTAAAATAAAGGAAGAGCTTGGAGTAACCAAAGAAATCAGCCAGACTCCAGCCTGCTCTACTGTGGAAGGAGTGAAGGTGTGTTTGGCACAGGAATGGACCAAAGAATGTAGACTTCCAGCCTCTGGGGGAATATGAGTCCTTCTGATGGACAGTCCATAAGAGACCTGGTAAGAATGGAGGTTTATGATCTTCCTGTTTACAAATATATGCCTTCAGATAGGCATGGGATAATCTAATGCACTAGTTTAAACTGTTTTTATGTAAAATGATTGTTTTAGCTAAGAATTTGTCCTATATGCAAAGCATCACACTTGTTGTATGTGCTATGCAATGCTTTATTTTTGGGAGTATCTTTAAATATTGATTTTTGTAAAGAGATCGCCTATTTGATGCATGTTATCCAAATTAAAGCCTGGCTGTAATTTCTCTCTTCTGGGAGATATTGGGAATAAAATCCTGGTCCACTATGGTCTTTATGGCTTAGCCCTGCTTCTGCATTGATCAAGTATGTGAGTTAAGCATGCAACAATGTTGCTGGTTATACACAGATTGTGGATCTCGGAAAGACTGTGATCCTGGCTTTGTAAAAAGCAGGGGGTGATGGGAGTTCTATCTGCAGCAAAAGGAAAGCTGGAAAATATCATCCCACCTGTCACAGGAAGTTTCACTGTGTACTTCGAGTGACCTTGGAACAGCAGAAAGGAATGTGAACAAGCTGATAGGTACAAAATAGAGAGATAAATGTTGCACATACGTATATGTTCACAGATGTACTGAAATCTTAATCACTTTGTTTAAAGTCCATCATCAACCTGAGATCATATGATCACTACAAATATTGGTGGCCTAAGTATGCAAGCATCTGCAATCCCATACCATGCTTCTGAGCCTCTTGTTTAAATCAAATTGACCTAAACTAAGATTAAAACCTAGATCTTCTGAATGAAAAATTAATGTTAGGAGATGGGCATGAACCAGAGCATCAAATCCAATCCTCCTGCTTCCTCTAATTTTAGAGAATCCCAGGAATGTTTGAATGTTCCTCTCCATTTTTTTGCTTGTGGGTCAGATCCAATACCAGAAAGGGCTGTACGTTCCAGCTGCATGTTGGATATGTCCAAACATGGCAGAAATCTCTAAAGAAAAGCTAACTGAGCTAGCAAAATCTCTATCATTTTGGTTCATAAAATTTGGAAATAGAAAAGCCCTATTAGGTCATTCAGTCTGTCTCCCTGCAACAGTCAGGGAACAGCTTATGCAATTTCAGCACTATCTGACAAGTACCATAGCTCTGGTTCAGTTTGAGCTCAACCTCTAAATCTGATTTGGACCAAGCATTGTCTCCTTGACCCATCACACTTTATTACATTCATGTGTTCACTAATCACACTTGACGAACAACTAATAATAAAACCCACTCTTGTTAGAGGTATGCTATAAATGTCATCTTAGAGCAATGTGGTAAACTGTATCACAGGAGGCAAAACAAGTTGCCATGAATTTGTGGTACAATGTAAATGGTGGGAAAAGCACTCCACTAAAAGGGATCACAGTATGACACAAAAACAATGATGTAAAATAAAGGAAATTATAAGATCAGGCACAGGAAAAAGAAGGTCCATAAGTGATTGGTTGGAATAGGTTAGTCTTGTCTAATCAAATATCGATTTTACTTGCGTACCATTCTCGGAACATAAACCATGGCTGGCAGGACATGGAAGGGAAGCAGGAACCACAGCAGTCCCATTTCCCCACCCTACACAGCCGTGGACCCAATCGGCCCCCTCACCCTTTCACCGCCAGCCGGCTGCATGATCTGCAGCCGGTTTTGTTCCAGACCGCGCCACGGAAACATCTGTACTCGCTCATGCTCCATACCCTTCACTACCTCACCCTCTCATCCCGCCCCGATACCAAATGGCGGGACCTCCTGCCGCCTCTCGAGGGTGAGGAGCCCCGGTGGGCCAGCTTGTACTCTGCCCTGGTCCCGAGGCCCGCCGGGGATATCAGTTGGAGGCTCCTTCACGGAGCCGTGAGCACGGGCGTGTACTTGGCACGGTTCACATCTGTCCCTAGCACCTGCCCTTTCTGTGGTGAGAAGGAGACCTTGGCGCACGTTTATTTGGAGTGCGCCAGGTTGCAGCCCCTGTTCCGGCTCCTCCTGAATATTTTCCTGCGTTTTTGGTTGCACTTTTCCCCTCACCTTTTTATCTACACGCTCCCCATCCGTGGCCCCACGAAGTCGCGGGATCTCCTTCTCAACCTCCTCTTGGCCCTGGCCAAACTGACCATCTACAACACCAGGGAGAGGAGGTTGGCCGACGGGATTTCCTGCGACTGTAGGGCCTATTTCCGTTCCTCCGTCTGCTCACGCATCCGGGCAGAGTTCCTCTGGGCGGTGTCCACTGGCTCCCTTGATGCCTTCGAGGAGCAGTGGGCGTTGTCCGGGGTTCTCTGCTCGGTGTCCCCATCGGGTTCCCTTCGTTTAGCCCTATGACCTCACTCCCAATCCTGTTTTTTTCATTAGTTGTCCCCCGTACTTATTTGGTGTTCCAGACCTGTGGGTCCTCCCCTTAGGCTAGGGGGAGGCCCTTTAGAAGTGGGCGGGCTTTGCCCGCCCACCCCCACTGGATGCCAATAGGACCCTACACAGGGGGATGGCAGAGGCTGTGGAGTGGGCGGAGCTCTGCTGCTACCTCTGCAGCAAGGCAATTGACATTGCTAACCTGCCACATGGGGAAGCATATGCAATGCTAATTATAGATCAGCACAGTTCACGCCCTCAAGAGCAGTGGAAAGATCATTCATGAGTCCTTGCATTACAATTTTCTTGCCAGGCTGCTCCAGAGGGAGTGCAACACCACACTACCTCTTACCCTGGTCCAATCGTAATGTCCCAATCTAATCATCAGTAATTAAGTTATGGTTGTAAATGGTGGGGTGTGTGTCTGTTGATAATTTAGACTGTCTCTATTAGACTAAAAAAGATTTACTATTGAATTAAAATTTTTGGTGGGAATCTGCCTTTCAGAATATGTAAGATCCGGTGTTGCAGTTATATGGTTGTGTAACACATATACAATGGTACACCGTTTTTAACCAATGTCAACAAAAAAGACGCCTGCCCCCCACCAAAAGTAAATAAATGCAAACAACTGGAGAAAAAACTCAGATTGGGGATGGAATTTGCATTGTAGCCCTTTTTGCAACATCTCCTCTATTCCTACGTAGGCAGAAATCTGGACATGATTCAATTCATTCAAATTTCCCTGCTTATTAGCTACATGCACAAGACTGTATGGCAAGATTGCTTAGCTACATTCAGATACCCACTTTGGCTCACTAATCTGGATTTGGTTATGTTCTAGAGTGGCTTGATGTATGTCTGAGATGCCACCAGCAAATGATCTAGGCTGTCCCTGATTTACAATGCGGTCCATAGTTTGCAACTGGTGTTAGTATCTGGGGGAAACACATGCTTCATGTGGTGCTCCTTTGACATGTTATTGACTAGCTGAGTGAATGTTGTCAGTACACTACCAGACATCAATTTGTCAGTTCCCTGGTCTGATTAGCAACATGAAATTCTGGTGCTAAAACACTTAGATACTTTTGGATATTCATACTGAAAATCTGTTGTAAGCTTTTCAGATCTCTTTTAAAAGTAACTCTCTGCTAAAGTGGGGAATTAACTTTGTCACATATAAATGGCAATCTCTAGACTAGTAGAGGCAACTGCTTTTAGTTTTAGCCGGTTTTTTTGTGCCACAATTTTTTCCCCTCGGAAGGAAAATGGGTAATGCTTTCGCAAATACATTTTGGACTTTTCTTGTGTTCTCTTTCCAACTGAAATTGTGAATGGTACATGAGGTGAGCAATCATTAATTAGAGTGAGCAACTTGCCCACCGTACAGGTTTCAGAGTAGCAGCTGTTAGTCTGTATCAGCAAGAAGAACAGGAGTACTTGTGGCACCTTAGAGACTAACAAATTTATTTGGGCATAAGCTTTTGTGGGCTAAAACCCACTTCATCGGATGCATGCAGTGGAAAATACAGTAGGAAGATATATAGATAGGTAGATATAATATACACACAGAGAGAGAATATAGTTAGTATGGCAACACCCATTTTTTCATGTTTTCTGTGTGCATATATATCTTCCTACTGTATTGTCCACTGCATGCATCCAATGAAGTGGGTTTTAGCCCACAAAAGCTTACGCCCAAATAAATTTGTTAGTCTCTAAGGTGTCACAAGTACTCCTGTTCTTTTTGCCCACTATAGTTTCTGATTTATACTAGACTGGACCCTCAGTTTGCATGGGAAAAGTTGGTCAATTTAAACCAGTATATCACCTCGTCTCCATATTGATTGCAAGGTCAGCATATTATTTTCATTCAGCATGGCTCTAAAATATGCATTTTTCATTATTTGCTTATTACTTGATGATGATATCAGATTGTCACATTACACAAAGTCATAGAGTGCTGCGTACATTTTTAAAAAGAATTAGGGCTAGATAGCTTCATGGCCCTACAGGGCTATAGAGGGGAGAGAGTGAATGTAAGGTGCCGCTCCACATAGAACCTGGTGTGGGCTACCTAGATCACTATTCAGGGCAACGGACAGGCCAGCCCCACAGGATTGCTACTTCCACTTGCTCATGGAGGAAACTAGAGAGTTGGGGGGGAAAAGAGGGGTAGAGAGTGAATAGAGCATTGGCTCCACCCACCGACAAGTGGGCCAGCCAAGGAAGCTAGTCCAGCATGAAGTAAATTACAGTCTGCACTAGGACCATGTTGCAAGCAGGGAAGGAACCATAGCTATCTGATCTATAAGGTGCCCAGTCACAGTACCAGGTCACATTCATCATGTATATTGTTGACTGCCTAAGACGCACAGACTGATCATAAATCCCCAGCCAGCTCTGTAGAAGTAGTGATTTTAAAAAATCACTTTGAATAAATATGAATTTGAAATGAATTCTAATTAAAATATTAATCTATTCTTCCAATTCCTTTTCTAAAATGATGCTCTGAATATTTTATTTTTACTTTTTCAGACCATTACTGAAAATTAATAGACCATCTGACACTGCAGCATCATAAAGTCTGTATCTACTTTTTATATACCTGCAGGTTCAACTCAGCAGCATTCCATCTGTTTGCAGATTGTTTTTTAAACTGATGTGATACCTCAGGTGCAGAGGAGAGAGACAATAATTAACAATGTATCCCACAGCATGTTAGGGAGCAATTAATCTCTGTGTGTGCATGCACACATGAACACTTGTATACATACACGCATATATTTAAATTTCTGCTGTGCAGATTATTTTTCAATATTTGGGTTTTCATTCACTTGCAATGGCTGCCTCTCACAGAAAGTACTTGAAACAGACATCACCATCTGCACTGAGGAGATGTCAAAGAAATATTTTTCACTTTTCACATTCCTATCTTCCTCCACCATGTCCCTGGGAAAATACCAGCTTTTATCCTGTCGAAGCACAGGTTTAAAATTGGTCTCTGGAAACCTGCGAGATAGAATCATGACTGTTGCGTATACTCTTTAAGGACGAAGGTTGAATGGAAAAAAAAACCATACTGTTGGGGGAAAAAAAAGAACAGAAAAATATACATGCATACACCGATACGTGAACATGGAAAGCAAGCATGGAATGTGATTTTTATTTATTTATGTGTGTGTATGTATATACAATGTTATAGTTATTGTATTTTATATATATAAAAGACAGTGTTCATACGTAATATTGGTAGTTTTGGACAGCTCCTGAGGCTAAAATAAAAGCCGCATGCTTTACTGGACCTTTTTATTTTTTTTCAAACGTGAGAGTCTAAATTTAGGTACCTAAATCTATTTATAGGCACTAAAATAAAACTGGCCTTATTTTCAGAGGTGCTGAGCATCCACGATTTCCACTGACTTCTGTTCTTATGATTAGGTCTTTTTGCTTCTGAAAAGCAGCTGTTGGGGAGGCAGTGACTTGGCTAGCTAGCAAAAAAACTGAAACTCCCATGTGCCAGACAAGTACAGCTGTATATATGTGGATATGCTGTTGATGTTTCTGATTTGCTATGCAAGTTCTCTGAGTATGTGGAGGAGGGGAACCCAGTGGTGACAGTGTGAGTGGTACCCCATAGCACATTTATAAAGCATTTTTCTGTTTGTTCCTCACTTTTTGTCGTGTTCTCCTTTTAGGGTTGGTTTGTTTTTTTCTCCTTCATGCAAATGCTGATGAAATGACACACAATCTAAAACAAAGCAGTTGTTTTGAGAGTGTAGACGTTATACCTCTAACTATACACTTGTTCAAGGATTTTGGCTGTGCATAGGCAAGGTGGAAATTTCAATAGTGGTTCATCTCATATTTCTAGTGTTTGATTTGACAGCAGGTTGTGTGAGTGACACATACTTTACTAAACACTAGTGCTGGCAAGGAGGAATAATGCCATAATCCTGAGCCAAGAGAATCTCTGTGTTGCTAAACCTTGGTCTTTGCTCTGAAATTTCTCTCACGCACACAAGCCAATAATGCATTCATCCATTAGGAGAAAAAAACTTGCTTGGCTTTTCCTTTTTATGTCTGTTTATTCCAACAATTAAACAGGCAAACAAAAAATGTTCTACTCTGAGTCTCACGCAAACATTTTCATGCAATACACTAGACGAGGAAACAACAATCTAATGCAAGGGTAGGCAACCTATGGCAGCAAGCTGACTTTTAATGGCACTCACGCTGCCCAGGTCTTAGCCACTGGTCTGGGGGGCTCTACATTTTAATTTAGTTTTAAATAAAGCTTCTTAAACATTAAAAACCTTATTTACTTTATATTCAACAATAGTTTAGTTATATATTATAGACTTATAAAAAGACACCTTCTAAAAATGTTAAAATTTATTACTGGCACACGAAACCTTAAATTAGAGTGAATAAATGAAGACTTGGCACACCACTTCTGAAAGACTGCTAACCCTTGATCTAATGCAAAACTGATTTAGACATGCTTACATGTCATTAAGAAACTAAAAGGTTTATTCATGCATATGTTGATGCAAAAATGAATATTAACTCCATAAACAACTGCATGTAGAGGCTACTGTTTTCCAGCTGCTCTGTACACAATCAAAGTACCCAGATGTTTAAATTTTCCCCTCCAGTAGTCAAGTGCCAAGACAGCAGGGAAGTCCAGAAACCACCTTTTAGAATATGAAAACTATCATCTGTGTAGCAGAGAGCAGCATGCCATGAACTGTGAACTTCAAGAGAGGTAGTTAGAAGTAATTATATATAAGTAAAGAGTAAGCTAATAGAGATTGTAGGACTCTTCATAAAGCAGTAAGGAGAAAAAGTTAATGTCCACATATCAGTTCTTCCCTGTCACTGTTGCTTGTGCTATGATGACTTTGTTGGAGCTTTTTTGAATGGTCATCTGCAAATAACATTTTTAGTTATAGCCAAGCTAAAAGTTTCAAAGTTTCATTGTTTACCAGTAAGTTAGCAGCCAAAAGGCAAGACTTTATCTATGAGAGCTAGTCAGAAACTGGAATTTCCATCCTGCAGGAAATTCTGACATCAAAATTTTATTTTCATGCCAAACTGGAACAAAGCCAAAAAATGGCATTTCTCTCAGAACAGAAATTTCAAAAAATTTCAATTCAGAAACAATGAGCACTCTTGTTTCAATAATGTTGAAATATTAATGTAATACAAAATAAAATGAAGGTGAAGTGTTTACCTTATCAAAATGAAATATGAGTGTAAACAATTTGTTTCAACACTTTCCATAGCAATATTCTTTGAAACTAATATGGTCGCATGAAACAGTTTCATTTTGATGAAACAGCATTTTCTGATGGAACACTGTTTTTTCAAATTTTTCTACCAGCTCCATTACTCCTTAAGTTCTATTGGGTTTATTTGCTTTAAAATGTTAGTTTAGTGTTTCACGTCATAGATGAAATATTATGAGAAGAACAGACTGGGTTCTGTCCAGGTAGCTCTTGTTTCAACAGATCATCATCTGAAAAGCAACAGCTCAGCAAAAACCCATCTTTATTGACTGTAAGAGAGCATCCAGTAGTGTTTATGAGAAACCTTGTGGAATACTGCTAAAAGCTGTGGAATATTAGACAAGCTGATCAACATAATAAGGAGTTTATATGATAGAAGTAGATGCACAGTAAGATCCAGTACAAGTCTGGGTCAGTTTTATGATTGGAGTTAGACAAGGCTGCATGTGTTATCACCAATCCGCTTGACACTTGCAATAGACTGGACGATGAAGTGGGCAGCAAAAGGCATAGTGGATGGCATAAGAAAGGTTAGTGGACACAAGACCTTGACTTTACTGATGACATTGCTTTACTAAGAGTGAGGAGGAACAGAATGATTACCCTGACATCACGGGTCAAACAGGAAGCAGCAAAAATTGGATTGAAAGTAAATGCAGAGGAAACAGATTAGGAAATTGGAGAACACATGCAAAAGTGTATGTGGATAAAAAAGAAATAAAAAACTGGGAGAGTGATATCTGAAGGTGACTGCAATAAAGCTATTCATATGCAATTAGGAAAACCAAACATCACTTTTGGAAGGATGAACCACAGGGTTAAACAGAGATCTCTACACCAAACCAAAGGTCAGACTATATCATGCAATTGTACTGAGCTCGCTACTGTATGGAGCAGTGACTTAGCCAATGAGCTGCTCCCCAAAAAAAGATTGGAGGCTGTCCATCACAGGTGGCTGAAGAAGGTGCTACACATTTCATGGAAAGACAGAATAACACATGCAAGAGAAATAACAGGACATGTTAGAAAAATATCAACAAAGAGAGAGCCTCAGGTGGTTGGGACATGTATACCGCATGGAAGATAGTGCATACTCAGCATGTCCCCTGAACTGGATACCAGTGGGAGAAAAGAGCAGAGTGAGGAAGGCCAGGGAAGAACTGACAGACAATGACAGAGGACATTGGCATCACTTGGGAAGAAGACCCACAACAATAGTGACAGTATCAGTGGAGAAACTGGGCACTGCCCGATATGCCAATGGCACAGGAGGACGTAGGGTAAGGTAATTTCACATCATAGCTTTTGTGTGTTGTCACATGACTTGTATTGCGATCTGCTGTAATTCAGCACGTGTTGTTTGAGGCATTTAAAACCAGACTGGACAAAAAGGAATGTAATGTGCAGTAGGTAGCAATTGGCAGGGGCATGGACTGAATGACCTACAATAACTAGCTTTTTTTCTAGCTGTAACTTACTATAATTCTGTGATGTGAGTTGAGAAGGGCAGTATCTCAATGTGCTTTGGATAAATCTTTGCTAGTCAAGTATTGTGGTCACAACTGTTACTACATTGTCTGAAGACCTAGATTGTGAGCAGGAGACCTTTTGTTTACATCCCATTGTTTTCATTCTCTGTCTCTTTCCAGTCACGACCAAGTGGTCATTGAAAAGAAAAGATGGGTCAGCTGTTTGCTCATGCTTTATATTCCTTGTTAACAAGATAACTCTCACCATTTTCTTCCTACAGAGAACTGCAATCTTACAAGATCTTCTTTGGGGGGAGGGAAAAACCACTCCTGTTCTGATTGTTCACCTGTATGATTAAAAGTAGCCTAGCTATTGACAGTGTCCTGCCCCCTTCCCCCACCCCATTGCTAAAGAGAAATCAGAAGGATTAACATCAATTACAGATGAGTAACAGGTGAGGGAAAAGGTCTAAATTAAATAGATCCTTCAAAGAATTACTAGAAATAAGTGTTTATGTTGGAAAAAAGCTTACTAAACATCATTAGCAACAAATGAAGAATCTAACAGAGTGAAAACAGCATGAAGGCAACCGTGAAAAATCAGTATTTGAGTACAGGGCTGAATGAAAATGTATAAAAGAGCCTGAAAATGTTGCAGAGAGCACAGCTGGAATCTCCTTTCCTGATTGTTGCTAATCTAGGAAAGCAGTGAAAGGATGCTGGGGCTGTGCGTGTATCAGTGAGAGGCAAGGCTTCTTGTTTCTGTTGTCAGCCTAGTCTGCACACCACCTGAGAGCACATTAAAGAAATCAGAAAAACAGAATCACTGTTTCAAAAATGATAACTCTTGTTTTGGTCAAAGGAAGCTGAGTCCCAGGCAGGCTGATCATTTGGCACTACAGTGAGGGGGAGTGCAAGAAGTGGAAATCCAATGTAATAGCTAAACACTTTTTATATGTTACTTAAAATACACACTCATCCAAATGTGTTTGGTTTTGGACCAGAGAAGGGAATTCAGTGCCTACCCCACTGTAATGATGATCCTGGTCTGTGGCTTTAAGACAGACTACTAACTAAAAGTAGGCAATCAGTTGTATTATAAACCTGTGAATTCAAAGCGGATTGGTAAGAAGAGAGCTTTTTGTCAATACTTGCACGTTTAGTGTTGCTGGCACTCCACAATGACATAGAATAATAAAATATTAATAATTCTCCCTCCTTGTTTACATCCTTCTAATACTTGAAGGCAGGTTTTGTATCCCCTACCTCCTGACCTATAGCTGCTGCTTAGCTAAGCTATGCATATTTGGCTCATTTAATCTTTCATTTGAAATCATTCCCTCCTGCCCTTAATCATTTGTCTTGCTTTCTCTGAACTCCTTCCAGTTTGTCTACATCTTCCTTGTACTGAGGGTGCCCAGAACTGAATAATTCGTGTGTGCTTGCACCAGAGCTGTATAGAGAGAGACCATCCAACTCCCTCCACCATGGCATGATGCTCTGTAAGCATCCTCTACTTTTTACAGACCTGAGCTAGTTCACAGCGCATGGTACATAATAAAGCAATCCAAAATTGATCTGGCCTTTCATGCCTCTTCTAACATTGCAGATTCATCTGAGATTTGCTGGCTGGGAGTATCCCTAGGTCTCTTCTAGCATTATTGCATTCCAAATTTCTCCCTCCCACTCACTGTGTATACCCCATCTTATAGGTCGTTGGATGTATTATTCTGTATTTTTCCAAGATAAAGCTCTTTGAATATTTTCTAACCTTTTGAATATCTTTAGATCCTTTTAAATTCTCTCTCTCTCTAAGGATTTATATGTCCTTCATTTACTGAGCACTAATGAATCAATCTTTGCTACACCCATATGAAGTCAATTAGTATTATCCCTGTTTTACAAATGGGGACCTGGGGCACAAGAAATCTGAGGCAGAGCTGGAAACTGAACCAGAATCTCCTGAGTCTCAGTCCAGTGCCTTAACCAAATGAAAAGCTTTCTTCTCCCAGTGCCAATAGTGTTTATAGCACTTCCAAATCAGAATCATCTACAAAATGCATAAATTTGCTCTTAGCCACCTTTTAAGATGCTTAGTGAAGGCTCTGGATAAGATTAGACCTGACACCTATCATTACGGAACAACTTGACTGCCATTTTCCTTTTGTTGGAGTCCATCAGCCAGTTTTCAGTCCATGTGACACAGAGCCATACTTTTCTAAACTCATATTTTTGGCGTGAGGCTCAGACTTCCAGGGGATTTCTCAACTCCTCAGAACTGTTTCCAGAATTCCAGGACTTTCAGTGATGCTGTAATAACAGGTTCCACAGGTGTGAAAATGGCACTGAAAATAATAAGAGATGGGGTCCTGTCTAGTCAAGTTGCAAGATGAAGTTTGAGGCCCTGCTGCGACTCAGATCAAATGAAGGAGATAAACTATTTTTCTCATTTGTGAAACAAATGCATTGCCAGTTTATTTTTCCAAATGGCAATGAGCGTGCCCAGGGAAAGGTTAGCTGATCAAAATATCTCTGGCTCTTCAATCAGGTATTGTAGACAGGCAAAATATGGAACCCTGCTCATACCAAAGTGAGTTAATATAATGAGTAAGATTTTGGAAAAATCTATCATCTGCTTTATTAAAATTCATACAATGCATTTACTCTAATCTCTTTAACCATGAATTTTGTAATTCTGTCATAAAGACAATCACGATATCTGGCATGATTGTTCTTTACAATCTCCTGATATTCACAGTTTGGTTTGCTAGATGCCTACCCCCCTTTTTTTTTAAAATAGTAGTTTTAGTAATATACGGTGGATAGATGTTCGTCATGTATAGGAATTTCCCTTTTTTGCAGACTGTTGCAATGTTTACTGATTTCCAATGTGCTGGGATCTCCTCCTTTCACTATAATTCCTTAAAAGAGAATTAATTGGTGCATAATATTTACTAGCTAGTTTTCTTAATACCCTGCTATACGTGTTATCTGAACCTACTGATTTTCTGAAAAAAGAATGTGGGATTGTTCTCAGGGTGTCCATGACTGAGAGCCTTGTTACCACCCTGCTTCTTGTGAGAGGGAGGCTTGCTTGTGCTGAACTGGGTGTCAGATTCCTGATACCACCAGCCAGTCAGCCACCCAAGCGCTCTCCTCTGAGGCTATACCAGTCCTTATTTTGTCTTGTGGGTTAACAATAGGTGCATCCCACTCTCTGAGCCACTTTGAAGAATTCCCCTGTAGTGTCCGGCCCCTTATCCACTGGGCACTCACAGAAATACTAGGTCTGCTGTCCCCATGGAAACAGTGTACAGACCTACTTGAATGACTCAACTCAGGATTAACACCTTGTATAACACCAAATTACTGAGATATATTTATAGCAAAAACAACGATAAATTTATTATCAAAGATTCAAGATAGCAAGTTAAGATAATGGAAAGAAAAGGCTTACACATAACAAAATCATAACATGATTTCTAGAGAATTAATCTTAATGTACCAGGCTAACCTTCTATCTAAAGAAGTTTCTCACTCCAAATGTCCTTTGCAGCATTTCAACCAAGCTTGGTTGAGAGCCTATTTTCATTAATGTAATGGTGCTGCCTGACTAGGTGCAGGATCCAAGGGCTGTCATTTTGCTGCTTTCATATACCCCCAAAGTTGATTTATCTGTACTCAGTCAGTAAACCCCACGTCCATGGCTGTTTTTTCTTGAGTCATTGTCCTTCTTTGTTGATTTCATATCCCTCTGTTACTTCAGATGTAGACGTGCAGCCTTCATGTTGGCTTACAATGCTTAATTTACACACTGAGACAGGTGACTAAACATCTTTTGTCTGACAGAAAACTTGTTTGTCAACTCTGCCTTGATACAGACTTTAGGAACATATTTTCATCATACATACATTACTCTGACATATCTGTACCTACAATTTACAATAATATTAATGACCAGCGTGACCCTGGCTTTCATTTAAGACCTCACAGGACATGCCTTGGTGAACCAGAACTCACATACTGCAATAAAGATATTCTTGTAACCGCCTTGTCAGTTGGTGTTGAAGGGCTCTTTGGGTCAACAGAGTGGGCACTGAGAATAAAAACCATGCTGAGTGACATCATCTATGCTGGTCAGAAGGATGAGATTAGAGCTGAGAGTAGAGGCCTATGAGCTAAAGAGCCATGGAGGGTTTGAGGGTGAGAGAAATGATCTAGGTGACAGAGATGATTTGGAAAAAAAAAAAGATGGGGTCCTGACTGAAGTAAAAATGAATATGTGACAAAGCAAGAAAGGAACCTTATAGACTTTAAAGCCAGAAGGGGCTATCATGATCATCTAATCTGACCATCATAGGCCACCCACCCACTCCTGTAATAGACCATAATCTCTGACTGAGTTACAGAAGTCCTCAAATCAAATTTGAAAGACTTCAAGATAATCCTTTTGAAGCAGGCAACAGGTTCAAGAGTATAAAGAGAACATTTTTGTAAATTTAAGAGTAGAAAAGAAGACTTTAGAAGAAGCAAGAGACAGGGAAAGGTCCTTGAATCACAAAGAAATGGATGCTAGGGATAAAATTCATCCTTCTTTTGCATGAATGAAGTTTACAACAGGATTGAATTAGTTCTGAAAAGAAAATGATAGTAATCCAGAATCACAAAAAAGGTAAACAGGCTCATGAAACTACCCTGAGGCTCTCTGAAGAAAAATGAAAATCAAAGAGCATTCCTGCAGGATCTAGCCTGGGGACATAATGCATCTTCAGGAAGAATTTCATCACATGGAAACCACTCGAGTTTGAAAATTGACCATTTGGGAGCATGTTTTTAAAAACAACAGTTTTTCTGTCATGCCACAGTGTCCTTTTGATTCATAGGAATTATCATATCTGATATCTGGTCTCTGACAGCAGTCCAGATCAGGTACTTCAGAGGAAATGCAAGAAATTCCATAGTGAAAATTCTCATATAGCCTGCTCATGCAGGAATCTTCTTTCCATGCCCCCTTAGTTATAGCGTGGCTTATATCATGGAGCATGAGCATATCCCTTCTAATTTTTGTAATATTATGTAATTATCTTCTGTGTAAGAGGAAAGAGCCTCGATTCAACTATCTGCTCTGCCATAGATACTCCTGTTTGACCTTGAGTATGTTACTTTGTCTGACTGTGCTGCAGTTACCTGTCTGTCAAATGAGGATAATTGCACTTCCCTATCTTACAGGGTTGATGTGAGGATAAATACATCAGTGCATATTAGATGCTGAGAGATAGTGGTGATGGGAAGGCAGGTAAGTCCCTAAAATAGATAAATTAACAAGATAATCTCTATAGCACTAGTAAACAGGCAGAATTGTTTTAACACCTTTCCTAAACTTCTGCATGTTTCAAGTACTTGGTGCGTCTGTCTTAATAAAAGAAGTTCTGGAATGCACTTTTGGTAAGTGATAATATCGAAATGCCATTACAGGTCCCCAAAAAAGGGCCAGAATGGCATTTCAGAATATGCTGGCATGACTGAAATGATGCAGATACCAGAGCAATTCTGTTTCTTGGAAAAGTATAAGCTACTGGACAGAGTCGCTAAAAGTAATATAGAGATTACCATTGGTTTAAGGATCTTATACATCATAGTACTATGAAAGAATCAATTTATAAAACACCTTCTAACTTGAAGAAAAAAATTAAAAAAACATAAGGTAATTTCTTTGACTTTATAAAATCTGACTAAGGACCTCATTATATGAAGCTGAAACTTGGTGATGGTTTATGAACAACTTACCTTCCAGAACATTGTTTTCTGCTTTAGTGTGTGGGGAAACATGACATACTCATGTAGATAAGAGATTTCCTGATAATTATAAGGTTTGATGTGTTTAGTCTTTTAGTTGCTTTTTAAAATCATAATTGTTTAGCTTCCTAAAGTGTGAAAGGCAAAATGTGTGACCATAGAAAATCAATTTAAATAACTATTTTTTAATGAATTTTACTTAGGACAAATTTTGAGTTTAAATTTAATAATATATTGATGTGAAGCATATGACAATCAGTAAAAATGAGAGTTCAAAAAATAAGGTAATGCAAACATTGGGGCAAGAGATGGGTTCCCAGTTTGTCAAAACTTGACTTACACATTCTCTCTGAGCAAATTTCCAAATGTAGAAATGAACGCAAGTGATCATCACTAGCTGGAGGGAAAAAGAAATCCAGATTTAGACTGAATCTATCATATTGTGTACATTTATCTTTTGACCCCTGTATTTGTAATTAAGCCCCACCCCTCCACACACAGACTTTGAACAGAGTGGGGTAACCTGGCTATGTGGTTATATTAACACTCATTATGCATTTGGCATCATTTGCAATGCTGTGTTCCCTGCAGGGGCACAACCAGAATTTTCCTCAGGAAGAGGCCTTAGTGCTCCCTCCCTTTGCCTGTATCAAGTCAGACAGCTTACTTCTTGGTTCCTAATACCATGTGTGAAGGATCATTTTAGCAAGTCATGGCAGAAAATTAGATAAATTCTAACATTCATTCATTACTTTCTGCTGGTGGTGTGTCACTTTGTGAAAAATAGAGATTATTTAAAAAAAAACAAACCCACATCAATGCAACTGATTGATACAGCATCTAGTCAGACACTGGCTTATTTCTGTAGGGTTGCCAGTTGTTTGGAAATCCTCTCCATTTCCTCCTCATACATACCCAGCTGGCCCACAAAACCCTAACCTAATTGCCTTCCTAACACACTGTGAGACACCCCTTCCCCCCATCCCCAATCTTTCAATCCTCCACAGGCCTGACCTCCTACATCTACTTGGGGAGCATCATAGCTCCAGTCCCTTAGGCAAGTTTTGCCATAAAAATCTTGCATCCAAGAGCAAGACGAGATTTTAAAGTACAAATTTCCTAGTGCCATCAAAGACTGGAGAACTGCTGGCCCTGTAATTTAGAAAAGAAATCAAAACGGTTGTGAAAAGGGAAGATAAATTTAAATGGCTTCATGGAGACTTTGATATACAGAAACACCTGTTCCTCTCTAGCTGCTGAAGGTAAAATTCACTCTTATGCAGAGGGACATCACAAGGTGTACGTGCCACTTAAACTCCACTTAAACCATATCTTGGGAAGTTAAGTGGGGCATCACTTTGTGCTGACCCTCTGTATACAGGGAAATTTCACTCGGGGAGAGACTGTGTGTATGCGCCTAGCACTATATAAATCATGCCAGAAATAGTAACCAGTCTGCTCCTAGGCTGGTGCAGCTTCTCCAACCCTCGCTCATGGCAGCTTTTATCATTAAAATCTATTCCTGTATGGATGTTCCAGATGTGCAGGGATGACTTAGCCTCACCAAATCTTCATTTTTTGAGAAGAGTGGGGGGACAGAGAGGGGTGATACAAAGCTCCCTTAACAGTTACCCTTGTGCACATTTATATATCCAGTCAAAATAAACACTATTATTTATTTAACATGTTGCAGTGGCACCTAAAAGCCACAACCAAGTTGGGTCCCATTGTGCTAGGCACTGTACAAATGTGTAACAAATGTCAGTTCCTGCCCCATGGAGCTTCCAATCTATGTGAGTCTAGTGCTACATGGTATAGCTGAGTTTTCCTTTGCACAAGTATGTCCCATTTAAGTGCACACATTTTTGACAACTTTGTTCTTGATCACTTTTAGAGCTCATCATGAAAGGGTGCTGAGGAGGCTCTTGTGGAACATTTTAACTGTCGAAAAAAGGAAATTCCTCAGCAGAAAAGGTTAGTAAAAGGAAATTAAAGAGCAGCCTGACTCTTAAGCACTCCTTGAGGCAACTGTGTAGCTGCTTTATTCCAAGATCCTTTGCTGCTTCTTTTCAGTGTGGCCTCAGGCACAGATGCCACTGCTGGAAAGATAGATTTCGATTCCCAGCTTTGCAACTGACAATTTAATGGCTAGACTTCCCTATGTGTATCCTCTCTTGACTCCACTAGAAAGAAGAAAATAAATGGGAACATTAGTAATATCAGTAAGGGAGTAGACACATTGGTAGAAGCAAGGCAGTACTGTAAAATGTTATGTATGAGCCAATGATTTTATAATGGGCACATCTGTCTGCTTCACCAAATCACTATAATAATTGGCAAGATTTGCAGAATATGCTCAGGAGAGGTTCGGGTCTGGAATAGCAAAAGGTCTTGTGAGTCAGGATTGAGGTTCATCGGCCAAGCTATTTGGGAAAGCTGCCCCAGTACTTCCCTATCTTAAAGATAGCTGTAACTGGTGCTATTAGTTCAGTACTCTCGAGCAGAAAGTTGACCCAAGAAGTAGGCACATATGTAAAGAAACCTTCAGAACTGCATGTTTCTGCATGTGAATTTAGTTGCTATGATTTTATATTGGAAAGGTTTTAAGTAGAGATTTACCTGCATAGTCGCTTAGAATAAAAATAAAATATTCATTAATGCCTAGACTAGTTTTGGAAAATTCAGTTTAAAGAAGGAGAGGGACAGCAGAAATAACGGCTCAATCCTATTAGTTACAATGAGTGAGTATAAGGGATATTTTTTGACAGAAGCCTGGATTAAATAATTAACACTAAAAAAGGGATAGCTGATTATTTACCTAGATGTACCTTTGTGTTATAGGCTTTCAACATGTCTCAATGGGTGTCCCAGGATGTAATGCACCTTAAAGATGATTGATATACTAGAAAGGCAATGAGTAGCAAACCACATATAGCAAACATCTACTTCCAATGCTTTTGGAAGTCTCAAACTGAGTCTCTTTGAAATTAGCAAGACCTCTGCAACTGAACTATTTCTAGCTAATTTGTGCTGAGTGCAAAGTGTTTGTGACCGTGTTTGAAATTTCATGTCCATTTGCTTTCTTGGAAATAGTCTAATTGCCAAGAAGGCTCCAAGCTGAGAAGTGAGGTGAATCTCTGTCTTGCTCTGGCACTGATGCTGTTAGATAATTTCATCCATGTGTCACTATTCTGAGGAACTTTTCCTTGTTGATTTATTGAGAAATGGAAAGGACCAGAGCCCATCACCCTTAGTTATGTTATGTATTACCATACTCCCATTGACTTCACTAGGACTGCTTATGGAGTAAAGGTCTACTCGATACGCATAAGGGGAGAGTCATCGTCTTCCCTTTCTGAGTAGGACTCTACTCCAGCAAGTCCCACCAAAGTCAACAGGACTCTGTACAGATGTAAAGGTCAGCCTGTATGGGTCTGATTGCAGGGCCAGAACCTACAATGTATAGGTAAATGCATGCAGTTCATTCCTGTGTTTTTGGTTTAGAATGAGAAAAATATTCTTTTAAAAACTCTGTTTCTTTGACATTTATTTAAGTGTACACCACTATATAATATTGTATTGACAGTTTGAATGCAACTGGCACAAACCATCTCAGTGACGCTGCATAACTTCTTGAAAATAACATGGAAGTCCAGTTTTCAAACATGGCCACCTTGAAGAACTGTGCCTTTAACTCTCACTGGCCTCAATGAGGCAATTGTTCTTATTTATTTAATTTATTAATATTTATCGTATGGTAGCATCCAAAAGTTCCAATCAGGATTGGAATGCCATTGTTCTAGGTTCTTTGCAAACACAGATAATGAGACAAACCCCAAAACTGTGAGTTCACAGTCTGATGAATATTAAGATTGAGGATATAATACCGAGTCAAATGATGTATTTTAGTGATGTATTTTGTTCTGGTTGGGAATTGTATTATTATTTCAAGATGGAGAAATTAATCCCCACTTAGTGGTATGTTTTCATCAAGGCTCATGTTAGCCCTCTTAGTTTGTGGCTCAAAACTTACCAGTTAGATATTTTGCTACCTGATTTGCCCAATATGCAATGAAGTGTAGAGATACGTAACCACTCAGATTGGTGCCCACAAGTCACTGTTGTCATCAAATGCAACCTTTTTTGCTGATGAAAACTACAATGGTGAGACTGAGCCACTGAAAATGTTGCACCTATTGTGGGTGCCCACATGTAAATGAGGGCACACATTTGTTTTGCATACTTAAGTATGAGCTTTGGGCAGTTGGCACACACACTTGCAAATTAAGACCCCAATGTTCTAACTAGTCGCATAACCACAATTAATAAGTTGTATTAATAAGAACAATTAATAAGTTGTATTTATGCTTTGCTGAATAATAAACAACACAGTCACCTTTAGGCCCTGGGATATAGTACAAAGTTTGGTTGACCTAAGTTGATTTGTGTTGACCTCGTTGTGCATTTGTCTATGCCTAAATTTGTCTCTGACTGATTTCAGCACCCCATTATACTGATGCACACCTACCAGCTCATGTTTATGAGCATATGACCATGCTGAGTCCATACACACAGAAAGTTCTTGTCTGGAGCAGGAAAGAAATCATGGATGTGTTTAGCATACAGGATGAAAAGATGCAGACTAGGGAGGATCTGTTCTGTAAGATTGGCCAGTCCTCTACAGCAGGGGTCCCCAATGCGGTGCACGCGGGCGCCATGGCGCCCTTGGGGGCATCTAATGCGCCCACGTCCTGGTCCCCAAGAGAGCACCTGCCGAAATGCAGCCGAATTTCAGCGGCATTTTGGCAGGGATGCCTCTCGATGGCGCCACTTGCCGTCGACAAGTGACATCATTGAGAGGCGTCACCCCCCAATTTTGTCATGGACTCCTCTCGGTGACACCGCTTGCCGTTGACAAGTGACGTCATAGAGAGGCGTCATTCCCGAATTTTGGCAGCGACTCCTCTCGATGATGCCGCTTGTCGACGGCAAGTGGCATCACCGAGAGGCGTCACCGCCGAAATTCGGCGGCATTTTGGTGGGTGCTCCACTGCCGCAGTGGTCCTTCGTCTGGCGCCTGTCAGATGAAAAGGTTGGGGACCACTGCTCTACAGCCTCTGATCATGAAGCCAGAGCTTGGAGGGGCCATGTCACTGTTACCGAAATGTCGGGTCCGCCTAGCTGAGAGCCAATGACAGCCAGACAGGAATAGGGAAAGGTTGCTTTATTCTGCAGAAGAAAGGAGAGTTCTGTACCTAGGTACAAAAAAACCTCTACTCCATACAAAAACCAAGAATCTTGTATACACACTCACACACAGGCTTCAGTCATGTTAGCATTTGATTGGTGGTTAGCAAACCCTGCACTTCTGCAATCTGCTCAGCAAAAATCAGCCTAGGACCAGCTTTAACTGCCTCAAAACTGATAAGGAAAGACAGTTCAAAAATTCAGGCTACTGTGTCCGTGAAGTGTCCAATTTCTCCTAATGGTTGCCAGCTATTATAACTAGCTGTTAGGGGGGCTGCTAACTGTCACATCACTGAGAATAGAGGGAGCGGTTGCAGCAGAAGAGGGAAAAAGACAGAGGGGAGAATTGGGAAATGCACCAGGACATCATGGGTTTGCTCAGGCAACAAACTCATTCAGACCATGATGGACCTACATGCAGAGCTGGCTCTGGCTTTTTTGCTGCCCTAAGCAAAAAAAACACCGGTGGGCCTGCCGGAGCAGCAGGGGGCGAGAAACAAACAAGCCTGCCGCAGGCCGGAGCAGCAGAGGGTGTGGGGGTGAAACAAACAAACTTGCAGCCAGCTGGAGCAGCGTGAGGGGTGGGGGAACAAAAACAAAACCTGTGGGGCAGACAGAGGGGGGACTCCCAGGAGAGAGAGAAGGAGGGCGGCCAGGGCTTCCTTCAGTGGGGCACTCATCGCGCTGCCTGCCAGGAGGGCTCTGCACCGCTGCTGTCAGCGGGCAGGGAAGGACGTAGACTGCCCTGCTGGGCTTGCTACAAACCTGGCATCACTCCCAGCAGGGCATTTCCCTCCTCTGAGCTGAGCTGCTGCCCCCTACAGGGGTGCTGGAGCAGCGAACCAAAAAGAAAAAAACCTGCAGGGGTGGCCCGAAGCGATCAAGCAAAAAAAAGGATCGGAGGGAAGCCGCCCCTTGGAATCTGCTGCCCCAAGCACCAGCTTGCTCAGCTGGTACCTAGAGCCGGCCCTGCCTACATGTCCCAGAGAACCTGAACTCAGCAGCTTTTCCAATCCATAGTAAGCTCCTTGGTCGCTATTTCCTATCACCTCCCTTCCCCCAGCATAACTGGTAGCAGCATGGCATGAACCCTTACCCCTACCACTCCACGCTGAAAGAAAACAAGAACCATAACTAAATATACCCCAACTTGTGACAACCACAGGATCAGCCTCAGTGCACTATAAGTAGAGCTTCTGGCTTGGAGGGGGGTTATTAATTCCATTCTGAGGAGATTATTTTTTACAAATTTTTAGGTATATAGATGTCTAAAAAATTGTGGTCTTCAGGGGCTTTTTCTGTGTCTGTTCTGTAATGAGTAATCTCTTTGTAATGTGCTTTAACGTAATGCTGTTTGAAACAGGGACACTAGGGAACTGTTAGTGCATACCAGCGGGGTCTACATGGACCAATTAATGTACGACGTTAGTGCACTTTAGAAATGGCTTCCAGGTAGTCCACATTACTGCTCTGTGTAGGCAACAGCTTAGATACAAGCAATCATTTCTGGTGTTTTCTTGGGTTTATTGGATAATTGTTTTTGTCTGTTTTGTATTGGGATGTTTCATCAGTGTTTATTGGTTAAAACTGAAATCAGAGGTCCTAACTACATATTTTGTGACATGATTGAAACATTGTAATACGTTTTTAATACATTAACATAAATGTTCATTGTTTACTCAGGTTTTTACTTGGATTTTTACAATGTGAGTCATACAGTGTTTTTACCCTGTGCATTTGCACTTTATGTGAAAAGAAACAGTAAAAGAAGTTTGAGTTTCTGAAACTAGAACTTTGAGTTTATTTATTATTTTATACCAAGCATAATTGCTGCGTTACAGAATTTGTAATGGGAGTCAATAATTTAAGCTCTGTATACACGCAGGCTCTCTATAAAAGTGTCACACACTACTGTGGCTGACTGTTAAAATGGTCTTTTAAGGCCTTTCTGATCTTTACAGCTCCATGGTTGGTTCTTCTAATACCCCTTGGGTGTGGCTGTTTAAATTCAGCAGGCAGGCAGTCCACCTCGCTGGTAGTCTTTGCCTCACAGATATTATGTGGTACACAACATGGAGCTGTAACAATGGGGATGTTTGCCTTGCTTGGATACAGTCTAGTCAGTAAACTGAGCTAGCAACCCTTCAATCTGTCAAAAGCACATTCCACAGTCATCCTGCACCTGCTGAGCTGGTAGTTGAAACTGTCTTTGGTGTTGCCACAGTGGCCAGAATATGGCTTTATGAGTCAGGGGAACAATGGCTATGCTGGGTCCCCCAGAATTACTGTTGGCATTTCAACATCACCAGTGGGAATGTTTTGATTGGAGAAGAGTTCCAGGATTGCAACTTTTGGAAAAATCTGGTGTTCCTAAAGATCCAAGCTTCATGCTCCTTCACTGACTAACCCAGTGATCCAATGAGACTTGCATTACCATGGAAAAGTATCACTTTCAGTTTATGTAAGCACTGACAAAGTAGGCTGGTCCCAGAATCAGGATATCCATGATGTCTAACATCCCACTGCGGTTTGGGAACTCCATTGCTGCAAATCCATCCGCTCTTTTTGGTATGTTGCCAAGAGTCACAGTTCTGTGCAGCAGGATATGATTAATGGCCTTACAGAGTAGCATGACAGTGGCACCCACTGTGGATTTCCCAGCTCCAAATTGATTGGTCACTGATCAATAGCAATGCAGCACTACAAGCCTTCAGAGCACGATCACCACTTGCTTCTCCACTGTCAATGCAGCTCTCATTTTGGTGCAGGGCACGCTGGGATACCTACCTGTGGTATACTGAATTTTCTCACTTGTGGTGAGTTCATGCCGTGCCTGAGTGATATATAAAAGTTGGCAGCTGTACACTAATGTAACTTTGTAGTATAGACATGGTCTAAATTTGATCAGTGAAGCAAAACTCCTCCTCCAGAACAAACAACAAAAAGAAACCTCTGCCAATTTCAGGCCAAGTAGTTTTGTAATTGTAACTACATTTTCTGCTGGGGAGTGCATGTGTCAGGCTTCATGGTAAATGTCTGCTGAGGTTTTGCAGCATATTGTATATTTGCTGAACCACTGATCAACAGCTTTAAAGAAAACTGGTAAGTATCTTATTACTGAAAAAAAACTAATTTATTTTGTATCAGAGGGGTAGCCGTGTTAGTCTGGATCTGTAAAAGCGGCAAAAAGACCTGTGGCACCTTATAGACTAACAAATGTATTGGAGCATGAACTTTCATGGGTGAATACCCACTTGCATCCGACGAAGTGGGTATTCACCCATGAAAGCTCATGCTCTAATACGTCTGTTAGTCTATAAAGTGCCACAGGACACTTTACTGCTAATTTATTTTGCTGATTTTTGTTGCTTAAGGAAGCCTACCACAATCTACTCTTTGATGGTGCAGTCATTTTAACATATCTTTTGCCTTATAATTGATTTGGTTGGGTTTTTTTTAAAACCAGTTTAAAGAATTTCTAAAACGTTTCTTCCAGTTTGCATGAATCAGTGTAAGGGCACGGCTATAAAAACTATCATCAGTTTGGAAATTACCTCTACTGAAAGCAGAGGAATAATGCTCAGTTAGATGTACTGAAAGTAGAGCAGTCAAATGTAGCTCCAATTAAAAATTATAAATTAGAGCTATGAGAGTTTGGGACTACCTGCCTGGTGAGCAATCTTGCTTTTCTGTATATATAAAAAGGTCACCACATTACTGAGCATATGGAGATTAAAGCAAATAGACTCTCTGTCTTTCATACTCTCAAGAGAAAAATGAGCACTTAAAAGTACTCTCTTTGGGTCTTAATACACACTTGTCTGTCTTCCATCTCTTCTCCTCTGAGAGCTATTGTTGCAGGCTCTCTCTAGACTCAGGCAGACATTGCCACCCACGCAGGTTCACAACAAAAAGGTACCTTATTAAGGGAATAACAATTTTGCAGACATTTGCCAGGCCACTTTGGTGCCTTATACACTGAATAAACCATTAAGGTCACAAGATTTTTGTAATACAGAAGATATGGCCCTGGACTGCATCATCTTTGTGCACATGCTTTCTAATATATTATTTCTTTCTATAATATAACCTGTAATCCCAGGCAATATCAAGAAGCTGGTTGTGAGAGTACTAGAAAGTAGGAAGAAGTTAGGCAGGGGTTAGCTATATCTAGAAAATGACTGAGACTATAGCCAAGATTGGCAGGGGTATATTATTATAATGAGTGTCTTGAGAGGTGAGGCATAAGGATAGGTGATGTCTGGCCTGTATATCGAAGGTTAGGCGGGAGGGCAAGTTACCCAGATACCATGGTGGGGTGTCTCACTGTCTCTGAGGTAACTGCACCTTTGACCCGCTTTGTGACCACATGGAGGGCACTCCACTTAGGTCTCAGGCTCCAGCTATCACCTTACTCATGGAGGAGTCTTGTTAGTCTGTCACTCTGGACCATGGATTTAGGCAGCAATTCCTCCTGCAGCTCACTGTGATTATCTCAGCAGATCTGACTTTAGTTTACCTACAGTCCTGCTCTCTCGGAGGCAATGACAGGGTTAATCAGCAGTTGGTCCATCTTCATAGTACAAAGTGTTATTTATTCAGAACAAAAGCATTACAGAGAACAGATCTTAAAAACAATTAACAGCTTACATGCCAGTCTTAGCTTACCATGCAGTCACCCTGTCATTCCTGTATGGAGACCCTGAGAGGAACACAGAACTTCAAACCCTTCCCACAGGGTCTGGGTCCCTTTGGATCACTGGTCATCTCGGTTCTTGGATCAAATGAGAGTGGCTTCCATCTTCTATGTCAGGCTGGTCACATAATGCACTTCTCAGTTCGTTTGGCAGCTTTCTTCAACCAGTTCAAGCGAGTCTATGTAGTTTCTCCCAGGGGCTGAGGTTTCTGCAGCCTTATTTAATTTCCTAGGGATTTGCATTAAACCAGGGCCACCCAGAGGATTCAGGGGGGCTGGGACAAGCAATTTCAGGGGTCCCTTCCATTAAAAAAAAGTTGTAGTACTATAGAATACTATTTTCTTGTGGGGGCCCTTGCGACCCCACTTCGCTGTCCCCTCCCCCCCCCCCCCCCCCCCCCGCTGGGCAGCCCTGGGAAAAATAAACATTTGAAAACCTTCCACATCTCGGGACAAACCCAGTTTTGAGAGAACTTCTTTTCAAGTCACCTTTGCAAGGTATCACTGGTTCTCAGCATCAGCTAGTGCTAAAAGGCACTAAAGCTCATTAAAAGGGTTGGACAAATATTTTCCGTCAAAACTTGTTTGGGATCGAAAACAAGGGGTTTTTAAAAAGCAGAAAAAAAATCACAGGCAATGTCTGCTTTCCTTCAAAATTTATTGTTTTTAATTGAAAAGCTGAAATTAGTTTGTCAAAACCTGAACATGGTTTGAGGTTTCAGAAGTGCGTGGCCAGATATTTGCTGCTTGCTGTGTTTTGTTTAAAGAAACAATAAAAAGAATTCTGCTTTAAAAAAATCCAAAACTTTTGAACCACCTCAGCTTGTGACCAAACGGCTGAGCCCATCCAGTCAGAGATTTTTCCAGGTTTCTGATACTCTGCTGGCTTCCTTGACTCATATCTGTCTCCATAACTTTGGGTTCATTTAGCTTAGAACATAAGAATAGGCCTACTGGGTCAAACCAAAGGTCCATCCAGCCCAATAGTCTGTCTATTGACAGTGGCCAATGCCAAGTGCCCCAGAGGGAGTGAACCTAACAGGTAATGATCAAGTGTCTCTCTCCTGCCATCCATCTCCACCCTCTGACAAACAGAGGCTAGGGACACCATTCCTTACCCATACTGGCTAATAGCCATTATGGAACTTAACCTCCATGAATGTATCTGTTTCCTAGAGACTGGCTCCATGGGGTCCCTCACAAACTGGAGACGGTTACTGTGGTATAGTATAGACTATGTACCTACTCCACGAACTGAGCATTTGAGCTTATTCCAGAATCTGGGATGAGCCTATGTTATGAAAATGGAAATGCTTAAAATAGCACATGCATGTGAATGGACACAGAGTGCTAAAATTAAATTAACCCAGGGGTTCTCAAACTGGGGGTCGGGACCCCTCAGGGGGTCACGAGGTTATTACTGGGGGTTGTGAGCTGTCAGCCTTCACTTCAAACCATGTTTTGCCTCCAGCATTTATAATAATGTTAAATATATTTTAAAAAAGTGTTTTTAATGTATAAGGTGGGGGTGTCACTCAGAGGTTTGCTATGTGAAAGAGGTCACCAGTACAAAAGTTTGAGAACCATTGAATTAACCCCTCTGGAGCCTCGAGGAATGCAAGGGGCGGGGTCTCCTTTGGTAGGGTTGAGAAGGAGGTAGGTGGTGTAGGATATTGCTCTTCTTGTGATCCCTCCTCCACGGAAAAGATAACAGCTTGACTCTGTGTTAAATAGCTGTCTGCAAGCCTCAAACTGCTGAATGAGCTTTAGGGTAGGGAACGCTGTGCCACCCCAAACAGCCTGGCCCTGCCCCCTATCTGATCCTCATCCACTTCCTGCCCTTCTCTGAATCCCCTACCCATCCTGCTCCTTGTTCCCTCACTGCCTCCCCGAGACTCCCTCCCCAATTACCACCCCAGGACTCCACTCCCCACCAACCTCCCTGTCCCCTGACTGCCCCGACCCCATCTACCCCCACCCCCTCCGAGTCCTGACAAATGCCTGGAATGCCCATGATCCAACCCCCCCCCTTCCCTGACCCCTGACATCCCCCCTAGAACCTCTGCCCCCTCCCTGTCCCCTGACTGTCCCTGGGACACCCTGCCCCTTATCCAACCGCTCCAGCCCCCTGCCATGCTGGTTATCCCCGCCTCCCCACTCTCCCAGAGTCTCAGCGTGCCACGTCCAGGAATGACCCTGGACAGTGCTGCAGCAGTGTGACTCCAGCGGGGCCAAAGTTTCCGCCCGTCAGCCCAGAGCTCGCAGCCCTGCCCCATTACCACGCAGCTCTGAGCAGGGAGGAGCTCAGGCCCCGCCCAAGCCATGCCGCTTTAGCTCCGTCCAGGACCGCTCCTGGGTTACCCCTGCCTCTCCCCTCTCTCAGAGCCTCAGTGTGCCACATCCAGGAGTTGCCCTTGCCCCTCGACTGTGCTACAGTGGCATGGCTCCAGCAGGATCGGAGCTCATAGCCCCATCCCCGTACTATGCGGATCTGAGCGGGGAGGAGCTCAGTCCCCACCAGAGCTACACCGCTTTAGCACTCTTCAGGGCTGCTCAAGGACATGGTGCACTGGGGGATGAGGGAAGGCGGGGGTGGGGCCGGGGCCGGAGAATTCTTATGGGGCCCCCTGCGGAGCCCAGGGCAAATTGCCTCACTTTCATCCCCTCTCCTTCCCGGGCAGCCCTACATTTAATTGTCCCTCAGTGATTTTAGTTCCTGCATAATCTCCTGTAATTCCTGTAACTTCATGAGGGAGCTAAAATACAAATCCTAGCCCAGACATATACATCTATTTATGAAGCTGATACAGTAGACTCACAGCTATCCCATGTGTCTATAATTTCTGTCACAGGGTGCACAAAGGAAATAGCTTAATAGACAGATGGGGGATAAAGTCAAGGTTGGTGATGGACCCTTAATTTACAACTTCCTGATTTATTATAATTACATTCTCAACCCTAACTGTGTTAACATTTTTTGTTCTTGTTTTACTGGGTGTTCTCTTTAGTTCTCTTAAAGTTCTTACGCCCATGTTTCTTTTCTGAAACCAGTTATCTGATATGTTGACTGCTGACTAAGGTGCAAGAATAGTCTAAGATGTTCCCTTTCAGGGAAACAAGTATGGTGGATCTACAACACTGACAGTACCACGATGTACCCCACTGAGGAGTACAAAAATAATGGAGGGTTCTGGACTGTGGAACTTGGATCGTTGACTAAATTTTGTCAGCTTTTAAATGAGTACAACGCCTATTGCTTCAGCCAAGAATTTGTCAAATATGTCTTGACTTTTCCTATTTTCATACTTCCTTGATTTCTGAATGATAAACTTGGGTTTTCATCTGTGACATGGCCTGGTTCTGGTAGCTTTATTCATGTTGAATAGTACCCTGCTCAGGGTGCTGGTTTCAGTGTAACTACTTGCAGAGGCAGGGGCAGCTCCAGGCACCAGCGCAGCAAGCACCGGTCACTGTGAAGGCATGCCTGCAGGAGGTCTGCCGGTCCCGCGGCTTCGGCAGTAATTCGGTGGCGGGCAGGCTGAAGGCGCGGGACTGGTGGACCTCCTGCAGAAAAGACACTATTCAGGCATGAAACTTTCCTGGATTCCACAAGATGACTCCAAGAGGTGACCTACGTTTAGGTGTAGAATCCATGGCACAGTATCATTATTAAAATCGAATGTTCTGGTGCCACGCTTTGTTAATGCCAACCCTATGGATGTCAGTAATCTCCAGCTAAGTAGTAGTAAAATGGCAATGGAGCTTAAATCGTGAAAGTTAGTGGTTTGCTACTAACCTGATATTGCCTCTAGGTCATTAAAAATATGACTGGAGGTGGAGGCACTTCTATGTGAACATTGCTTTATGCCTTCATATTAAATGCTTAACTGGTTCAAGATGAGGATTTATGATTTTAACATCATACTGCGCTATGTCGGGTGACAGTGATCTCATTTTAGGGTCACAGGCTTACATAAGCATGGAGCTTAAAACATCTGAAGCAGGAATTCTAAAACAAAGATCAAATTGCAGTTATTGAGCTATGTAATTTGCATTCCCTTATCTTTTTTATTTTTCTTTAAGGACAGAGAAGCAGAAAACAATTTTATGTTTAACCTTATAATTATTCTGAAGTGATGACCTGAGTTAATTTCCTAAATTGCACCATGATACTGTCAAAACAGCATATGATATACTGTATGTCACACAGTAACTCAGTGACATACAAGGGAATATCTGCTATTGTGACTCTACCATTTAACTTCCATGTTATCTTTCATCATCCCCACTGTAAATAAAAAGCTAAATCCCATTTTGTCGCCTCTGGGTAAATCTAGAATAACTCCTGTGACTTAAATGGATTTACTCAAAATTTACACTAGTAAGTTGAGATCAGAATCTGTGCATTGATCAGTATAAGAAAGCGTTCCATTAATTAATTGTGGTGTTGGCCATAAAACTAAGACATAAAAATGTTGCCATGACTGCAAAATAATTTCTAGATGCCTAACAATACAAAAAGTTCCTTTTTATCTAGATTAAAGTACTTCAAGTGACCTGTAAGTATTATTTATTTGTATTATAGTGTTCAGAGGCCCTAGTGAGAACTGGGACCCTATTGTGCTGGGCACTAAACAAATATTCCTGTCTCAGAGAATATGCAGTCTAAGTAGGAATGAGGCATTACTGAAGAGTACAGAAAATGAGAGAGAGAGAGAGAGAGAGAGGAAAGAAAGAAAATAATAGGAATATAACATTGCATATAATGAGCTCAGCTACCATTTAGGCACCAAAAGAAATGGCTAGATTGTGATGAGATTTTTTTGAAAATCTGGATCTTACTTAGGTACCTACAGGGGAGGGGGGGAAAGTTTTTTGAAAAACTGACCTTAGTTGTCCATGCTGAGTACTTTAAAAACTGGCTTTTGTGAAAATTTGGAGGCTTTACAAGTTGTTAATGAGTCACTAATGGATCACTGCATCCTTTGTAAATACCAGAAACATCAACAGATGAATACAGTGGATACTATTAAAGTCAATATTGATGAATTTGGATGGTTACTGCAGTATTTCTGGAACTTCCAGCCCTCTGTATAGGGAATACTCCAAACACACTTTAATAAACTTAACATTTATGCACTACAGAATTCAAAAGTCCTTTAAAGATTCTTCTGTGATGATTCATTTGGGAAGCTTCCTGAGCGTGTAGAAAATATCCCATGGCTGTGCTCCCCACCTCCAAGTCATTTCAATCACTGATATAAATCTAACTATCAGGATTTTAACCATCTTAATGTATGGATTTTTTTAGTTTTGACATTACACATGTTATCAGACTGTGTTTTGCTCAATCAAAACTTACACTGTCCAAAATCATAATTGTGACAGCACCACATATATCATGCTCTGGGGCAACTCATGCAGAAGACATTTAGGTATGCCTAGTATGACCACAGTGATGTAAGTTTGTAAAACCCAACCAATGAGCTATCTGTTACTCTACTGGCTAGTCAGCTATCTCAGCCTGAAGTTTTCCATGCTATCACTAATTGTATTAAATCATAATGCTATTATCCTAATAGGTTCCTTGAAAGTTTATCTTTCCTAAGAATTGAAAGATCTATGGAACTCATTACAGAATTATAAAACTCATTTTAGGTTAGTCTACAGACTGATACAGTGATTGATTGATTGTTATTACTTCTAAATTGTCTGATTATTTCTGATTCCTTTCATATACGTTCATGTGTAACTGAGGCTGTGACTAATGGTCTGCAAGTCTAACCTTACAGGCCAGTAATTTCCCACAGTTTTGCTTTATTTCCCACTAGGTCTATTATTTGGTTATATAAATAAAGGGCACTGCCTTTACAGATAAATATTAATACACTGTTTAAACAATATTAGCACTGTGATCAAAAAAATCCACAAAGTTCAAATCAGAGCTGACACTCTGTCCTTTAATCACTTGGCGGTGCCTTTTGTCATATAGTTGATAGGCATTTTAAGATTAGTTATATTAGGACTTAGAATTTCATGGCTTTCAGCGCTTTATCTGTAGCAAAAATGGTGAAATCTTCCATAAATACTGATCTCAGGGATGATACTGTATTGTGATAACACTGAAGACTGCACCAAATAAATGTCCAAGGCCATAAATGTAGTGTATATATAACTCTAGCATAGGTAGAGTGCTCAGCTATTCCCAGATTCTACATTCTTCAGGCCAGGAATTCTCTTTGCTGTATTTCTACAGCACTTTGCACAACAGGATAGTGATCTTGACTCCAATCCAGGATATAGAATGAACCCTCTGGGGTTCTACTGCAATATATATAGTGGTAATACCAACAAAATAAATACATTCAAAATACTGAAGTGGTTAGTTGTCTACACTAACTAGTCTGTCTTTTGCGTTAGTGACATGAGCTGTATTTTTGTGCTTCGGTTCTTCCAGAAACAGAGTAGTGTGACAAAGTTCCTCCTCTACCTTGGTGGGTCCTGTGCTTATTGGCAGATTTGCTCACCTCAGTGATCTCCCCCACAGTCTGGATCAACTCCTCCTGTGTCTGATCAGGAGTTGGGAGGTTTGGGGGGAACCCGGGCCCACCCTCTACTCCAAGTTCCAGCCCAGGGCCCTATGGATTTGCAGCTGTCTATAGTGCCTCTTGTAACAGCTGCATGACAGCTACACCTCCCTGGGCTACTTCCCCATGGCCTCCTCCAAACACCTTCTTTATCCTCACCACAGGACCTTCCTCCTGGTGTCTGATAATGCTTGTACTCCTCAATCCTCCAGCAGCACAACCTCTCACTCTCAACTCCTTATGTCTCTTGCTCCCAGTTCCTCACACGCACTTCCTTTCCTCTAACTCCTCCCCATCTGACTGAAGAGAACTCCTTTCAAAACCCAGGTGCCCTGATTAGCCTGCCTTGATTGGCTGCAGGTGTTCTAATCAGCCTGTCTGCCTTAATTGGTTCTAGCAAATTCCTGACTACTCTAGTGTAGACCCTGCTCTGGTCACTCAGGAACAGAAAACTACTCACCCAGTGACCAGTATATTTGTCCTTTACCAGACTCCTGCACTCTACTGGCCTGGGTCTGTCACAATAGACATCCGAAAAGGTTGGTATTTGGCTTCTCTGACCATACTGAACAGAGGCAATCACAAGGAGGACTTCTCTTCCTCTATCAAAGGTGGAGACCAGAGCACTACTCCAACTTGCTGAACTACTGTCCTATTGTTGAGATTATTGTTTGTATAGCAGCCATATGCTTAAGGCAAAGAGGCAGAGTTTTTGGTCTGAAGAAGTTGCTTATTTTGTTAGTACTCTGCAGAGAGGTTTAGGTTTTGTCTCTCTCTTTGGAGACATTAGATATTAAAGGGGGACTTGAAAGAGGGAAGTGGGGAGCAGAAGAGGTGGCTTAGATCAGTTTAGGAAGCAGTGGCCGCAGAGAAGAAAGTACATAGGTTGGAATGGTAGAAGGACCCAAGGGAATGCTAGTCTGTCCCCATTCTTAAAATATAATCTTCCCTACCCTTCTCTCCAATTGCTGCCCTTTCTTACCGCTTCCTTGCATCTTAAAACCCTGAGTTGGATCATTCACTCTTTTTCTCTTATTTTTTTAATTATATTTTATTATAATATTCAGATGAGGTAACATAAATAGGTGGTACCTATTTTTTATAGTTTTCATAGTTGTGACTGCCTTCTGCTACTTTCATATTTGGCGTGATAGCTGGGTAAACAGCACTGCTTCTGTTATTAGGGCAACCCTAACACACACCATATTTCCTGCCCAGACAAGATTGCATCCCTTCACATGGGGCTGTATTCTTATCAAGGTAATGGATAAACCCCACATCTGCTGCCAGCTACAATCAGTGGGTGGTGAGAGGGGAAGCTTCAAATAATTTTTTAAATAAAAGTTAAAATGCAAGTTGAAGAAACTTGAATTAGTAGGTTTAAAGGGCATTCATGGTACTCTTAATGCTCACACATTAGAGACACATTAAATTACTTTATTTGTTTCAGGAGTTAAGGCAGTCTCTCTCTGTCTCTCTCACACACACACACACACACACACACACACACACACACACACACACACACACACACACACACACACACACACACACAACCTGCAAATTGACAAAAAAATTAAAGTATGCCTGAGAATGGGAATGACGGCCAGAAATCTCTTTGTGTCCCAGGAATGACAGTGACTTCTCCTGTTGCTTTAGTTTCCCCTCCTCTAAAATGGGGTTTATAATATTTAATAATTAAAAAAACACTTTGATGGAAATGTTTTGACTTGCCCTAGTTCTGAGGAACACATAGTTTTTGTTTGAAAATGGAAAGTACTAAGTACCATTCAGATTCTCAGCTTTTTCCAGTCAGTTGCAAGAACAATTACATTGCAAACTCTTTGAGGGACTGTCATTTACCATATGTTTGTAGATTACCTAGCACAAGGTGGGGCCTGATCTGGTTCGGGGACTCTAAGTGCTGTAGGAGTATAAATAATTTATTTAATTTAATAATAGAAACTGGTGCCATAAAGCTAAACTTCAATCTATGTTTTGTTATCCTGAGCCATCCATATAAATGCCCTTCTCTCTTTTCCCCCTGACCCCAGTCATCCAGAAAGATGTGAAAATCTGATATCAAAATAAATTAACCTAAGAGTTCTAAGCAGCAGCCATCCTGGTATTATATGATCAGGGACAGGAAGTCGGGGAGTTGAAATCTCAGCATGCTTAGCAGTGGTTAAGCTTTGGAATGGAAAACATTTCTGTAGAAGAGCTCTGTGAAACACAATCCAAAATGCTGAATTTGGTGAATTTTAGTCCAAGAGTGCATGAGTTCAGTTCAGACTAATCTATTGACGTCTGATGCATCAAACCAGCTACACAGTCTGTTATGTTGACTTTGGTATGCCCAGATCACTTTTTCAAATATCTTCCTCCCTAAACATCTTATCCCAAATGTTGACCTCCATCCTTCAATGAGCTCTGCACATGCATGACCCCACACTCAGGTGGAAACTGATGGTCCTCAGTGGGTTCCTGTATGGGCACAAGGATCTGCCCACATAGCAGTCGTTGCAGAATTGGGACCTTTGTTGTAACTCAAGAGTCTGATATTTCTTAATCCAACTATACATTTACAAGTATTTGAAACAAGCTCCTGAACCTGCATAGTTCTGTGTCAGCATATCTCTATTTATTGACTTTTTCTTCTCTTAAAAATAGAACTTTAATCCTTGGATGAGACTGCTGCTGATGTATCTGGCAGTTATACTATACTTCAAAGAACTTGACTGGGATGTTATCACAGGGATTTTCGCCAAGTATAGAAAATCATATTTTTAGCCTAGAGCTGCGAAAGATTCGCTTGACATAGAATAAGATTAGGATCACTGTACTATAAGCCCTGGAGTCTGTTAAATTTATGATGACTCTAGAAAAAAAATATAGAATACTTAACAAAGTCAAAGGTACTACACAAGAAAAGCATGATGCCCTCCCTTCCCCACCCCACAAAATGCTGGATGAGCTCTTGTTATAAGTAACATTGATTATGTTTTCCACTCCATGATGCAGTGGTCCTTCTATTTCCTCTCACAGTTCTATCCAAACATTTTTACAGAATTCCAATTGCAGTCAAGATTCACTACAAAACTTTTGTTTTAAGTCATTAAATAACACCAATATACTCAGATCAAAGCACGGGTTTTCTTTCTTCCTTATCTGAAGTCATTTCTAGAGAACAACAACTGTTTATTTAAATATACCTGTTTGATGACTGCTGTATGTCTCCTCTGTGACTATCATCTGGGCATGTGGCCAGCTATGATTATTTATAAATAAAAAGACAAAAAAGTACACGTCTTAAAAGCTACAATAAAGTAGAAGCACAGTTAATTAACAAGAAGTTTTCCCTTCAATGTGTCTCTTCCCCTTCTTACTTCTTTCTACTCTTATTCTCCTGTTTACTCACCCTCTCCTGTCATACCCCATGGTCCTCATCTGCCCACTAATTAACTAACTAAAGAAAAAGAAAAAAGAAAAAACAAGACATAGACGTGTCATCACCTGAATCCCTGTGCTTGAACTGCATGTTGTACCCTTTTCTCCCTGCCACTTTTCTGTTTTGGGTTGTCATTTTTTACAGCCCTTTCTAAACTAGGAAAATGAGTGTGTTGAGTACACGTTAGCTAACACACGTGCATAGGGCTCTAGACTGTAAACTCTTTGTTGTCTTTTTCAGACCCAGAGAGGAGTTCATGGTCCTGTTATAACTCAAATTAACTGATTGCCAATTAACTCAAGTTACCCAACACAATTGTAAATGCTAGTCTAGACACTCCACAAACATTTTCGGATTACTCTAGGACTCATCCTAAAGTAAACCACAAACATTTGTGTCCTAGAACAAATGTTTGTGGAGTGTCTAGACTGTTATTTACAATCATTAACTGGAATTAATTGGCATTGAATTAACTTGAATGACAATAGGTCCGCAAACTATAGTCTACCCATACCTTCAGATTGTAAGACCATGTTTTTGAAAGATCTGTGTTTGTACATTGCCATCAACAAAGGGGCCCTGATCCCTGGTTAAGGCCTATGGGAGATTATTGTATTATAAATAAATAATAAATAACCGTGTAAGTCTTAAGTTATTAAACTATGCAAAAATAAAATAAATTAAGCCTATGAGAATCAAAACAATACATTAGATAATATCTCATATGCTGGCTTTTTCTAAATGGGCTTAATCAGCTTCTCAGAGCTTCTGTTTGCCAGCCTCCCTAAAGGAATATTGTAGATTTTCTGTTCTCTATGAGTTGTACCATGCATACCAGGCAATATTCATTCTTTCTGGTGTTTCTTTAGGACATTGTTATGTACACTGTATTTCTCGGAGGATCATAAATTAAATTCTGGCTTTACTTCCCTATTGTAAATGCAGAGCAACTTCAATGAAGTTGATTGTTATTCTGGATTTACTCTAGTGTAAATCAAAGTAGAAAATGGTCCTATAATTTCCAAGTTCTTGGAAAAGTAGTGAAACAAACCCCAGTAGACTTCAATTCTCACATTTTTTCAAGTTAAAAAGTTTTCATGCTGATTTCAAAGAGGAGGAACTTCTTGCAACAAAATATAAACTAGGGCAGTCCATTAATCATAGATAACTCATGCAATTAACTCAAAATTAATCAGGATTAAAAAAATTAATCACGATTAATTGCAGTTTTAATTGCACTGTTAAACAATAGAATACCATTTTAAATTTATTAAATATTTTTGGATGTTTTTCTACATTTTCAAATATATTGATTTCACTTACAACACAGAATACAAAGTGTACAGTGCTCACTTTACATTATTTTATTACAAATATTTGCACAGTAAAAATGATAAAAGAAATAGTATTTTTCAGTTTACCTCATAAAATACTATAATGCAATCTCTTTATTGTGAAAGTGCAACTTACAAATGTAGATTTTTTTTTGTTATGTAACTGCTCTTAAAAACAAAACAATGTAAAACTTTAGAGCCTACAAGTCCACTAAGTCCTACTTCTTGTTCAGTCAATCACACAGACAAACAAGTTTATTTGCATTTACGGAAGATAATATTGCCCTCTTCTTATTTACAGTATCACCTGAAAGTGAGAACAGGCATTCACATGGCACTTTTGTAGCCAGCATTGCAAGGTATTTACATGCTGGATATGCTAAACATTCATATGCCCCTTCATCCTTCGGCTGCCATTCCAGAGGACATGCTTCCATGCTGATGATGGTTATTAAAAAAATAATGTGTTAATTAAATTTGTGACTGAATTCCTTGGGGGAGAACAGTATGTCTCCTGCTATGTTTTACCCACATTCTGCCATATACTTCATGTTATAGCAATCTCGGATGATGACGCAATACATGTTGTTCATTTTAAGAACACTTTGACTGCAGATTTGACAAAACGCAAAGAAGGTACCAATGTGAGATTTCTAAAGATAGCCACAGCACTCAGCCCAAGGTTTAAGAATCTGAAGTGTCTTCCTAAATCTGAGAGGGACGAGGTGTGGAGCATGTTTCAGAAGTCTTAAAAGAGCAACACTCTGATGTGGAAACTACAGAACCCGAACCACCAAAAGAGAATCAACCTTCTGCTGGTGGCATCTAACTCAGATGATGAAAGTGAATATGCATCAGTCTGCACTGGTTTGAATCATTATAGAGCAGAACCCCTCATTAGCATGGACTTATGTCCTGGCTGAAGCATGAAGGGACATGCTTCAACGCATGCTTTAACGCATCTGGCACAGAAATGTCTTGTAATGCCGGCAACAACAGTGCCATGAGAATACCTGTCAGGTGACATTGTAAACAAGAAGTGGGAAGTATTATCTCATGCAAATGTAAACAAACTTGTTTGTCTGAGCAATTGGCTGAACAAGAAGTAGGACTGAGTGGACTTGTAGGCTCTTAAGTTTTACATTGTTTTATTTTTGAATGCAGTTATTTTTTGTACATAATTCTACATTTGTAAGTTCAACTTTCATAATAAAGAGATTGTATTACTGTACTTGTAAGAAGTGAATGGAAAAATCCTATTTCTCTTGTTTTTATAGCACAAATATTTGTAATTAAAAATAAATATAAAGTGAGGATTGTAAACTTTGTGTTCTGTGTTGTAATTTAAATCAATATATATGAAAATGTAGCAAACATAAAAATATTTAAATAAATGGTATTTTATTATTGGTTAACAGTTCGATTAATCAAGATTAATTTTTTTGATCACTTGACAGTCCGAATGCAAACTGTTCATCCAACCCATCTTTAGCTGCAGAAAGCTGGCAAATCAAGCAAGTTTGGCTTTTCATCTGTGTTACAAAAATGTAGTAAAGAAAATCATGTTTTGTTATTGAAAGTTATCCCATTTGTGCCAGGGAAAGTCCTTTTTTTACTTTTCAAAAATGAATATAATGTATCAGAGGAATGGAGACGATGGGCAAAAGAAAAATTCTGCTTGTTGTGGTTCACTTTTGCAAGCAAAGCTCAGCCATGTTATTGGCAATGGTCTCCCTGCAAATGGATAGTATGAGCTCTCACATATGTAAAGGAACATGTTAGAGAAAATACAAAGTTCATATTGTAGAATCAAATCTGAAGAATACTGGTTTGAAAATTACTACTGCTGAGGCCCACAAGGCTATATGTCCTGAGATGCTGTGCTTGTGGTTAGTACGGATATGCTATTGTTATTCCAAAAGAGATTAGATTTTTTTTTTAAGTTGCATTTTCATGGCTCTGGTGAATCAGGACTTGTGTCCTACAGATAACAGCGTGATGAAAACTACAGAGAGATAACGATGCAGCACTTTGGTTTTCTGAGGCAGACCTCCCAAGTAACTGACTACAGAATAGCATGTGAAAAGAAAAAGTGTGTGAAGGATATAGGTACATGGCTTTTTGCCCAGAAAGGAGTTTGTTTAAATTTTGGCTGAATGCTGTCCTTCTGGAACATCTCTCTCTCTCTCTCTCTCTCTCTCTCTCTCTCTCTCTCTCTCCCTTTATTAGTTTTTAGGTTGACACTTTTTGCTGAGATTCAACAAAAGTTCTTGCTAATTGGGCCAGATCCTCAGCTGACCAGCTCTATGAGGTCAGTGGAACTATGTCAGTTAACACCAGCTGGTCCAATCACATTTATGTACTCTGGGCTTTTCCATGTTTATGAATAAAACATTTCTTAAATAAAACAGCAAAATAATGGACCATTTCACAGTGGAGAAAAGCACTGATTTGGGTTTATATATGCTTGTGATAGTTACTATAAAGGCTTCATTGAATATTAATAGATTGAGTGCAGAAATTAATTAAGGCTTAGGGAAGGCTTTGATTAAATCCAGAGTAGTTACTGTACTTTCCACCTCAGTAAAGTGAGAAGAGCCAGTGCACATTGTATTCCCTAGACTAAAGAATTTTCAAGTTCCATGTGGACAACACATTAATTAACTTCATTTTCTTCTGCTCTGCAGCTGAGAAAGGCACCAGTTTTTGATATTCGCTTGTAATTTTAAAGCCATAAACACAGTACTTCGTACTTCCTCACTTATACAGAAGAGCAGGAGTTACATTGTGTGACTGATAAATTGTTTTCCATGAGGATGAAAGCCTGCAGACTCATACCTGACTCTCATTATTTACCCTATCAACTTCTGAGTGTCCTATGTTTGTCTCTGATAGATAACTAAAATCTAGGTTGGTTCATTCTCCAACCACTTTCACATCCATGAGTGGAGAAGATCCAGGAGGTGCAGTTCAAAGGTCTATAGTGGGGAATTGATTGGGTGGGCTGGGAGATGGTTACAGGGTTTGGGATGAAATTCAGACCAGTGAGGGGTTGTATCACCTCTTACCCTGTAACTCTGATTGCCTCACAATGCTTTCCTGGGATGCTCACTGTCAGCCTACTAGCATGCAGGTCAAACCTTGAGTGTCTGTGTGCTATGCAGCTAGCCCTGGTTCAGCAACTCTTGACCCCAACAGCCTGTCTACAGCCCCACTCTGGCTTCCACGAGCCTTGGTTATAACCAGCAAAGTGACCCCAACACACTCCCAGTTCTAAATTGTGCCAAAACTATATGGTCTGTAATATCCAGCCCTCTCCTGGAGAGTTCTGAGAAATAATAGGGTTAATTTATTCCCCCAAAATAACAAAACCACATCACTGCTTACTAATTTAACTGGGATAAATACCTCCTTCCCTTAAAATACAGTCCTGGGTTGTTTTATAGTACATACAAAACAAATTTATTAACAATAGGACATAGGTTAAGTGATGCCAAGTAAAAAAGAAAGTTAAAAGGGTTACAAGCCATTAAAAGTGAAAACATGCATCTAAAAATTTAGCAAGATACAGGCTTTGTTCAAGCTGGTTTCTCTCACCTATCTTCCTTCTTCCCAGCCATGGCTGACTTTTCCTAAGCCAAGACCTTCAACAGAAGTACAAGGTGCTGGCTTCCTTTGTCTTCCTGGGTGAAAGATCTTTGCCTAAACAGGTTTCTCACCTATATTCAGTTTCCAGAGACTTCAGTAACCCCTTGATTGAAGGACCCATCTTTCTCAGCTTGCAAGAGCTCTGTTATCTTGTGTCTGTCTAGTGATGGATACCAAAGATGGCTTCTGTCTTGGCTTATATCTTGAACAGTTCAATTGCTTTGTTTCCAGAGGCAGGATGACCTCATGCTTCCCTTCCTGTGGGCTTCCCATCTACCTGTATGTAAATAAGGCTTCCATTGTTTTGATGCCACCATCCTTAATTTACATGGGAGACAGAGCTGCCTTCTCTCCTGTGAGACTTGTTTCTCCCTGTTTCACCAAAGACTAGAAAGTATAATATCATTAAGTATCCATATTTTCTCATAATACGTACATTTCATTATGATATTAATCATTGGTGTGTCATTAGCTTTGAGAAAAAACCTCACTCTGTACACGTTTATAGTACAGTAATACTGTATCCAATCAATTGAGTCAATTGCTTTCACTTCAGGATCATCCCCTGTTTCTATAAACCAGTAAACCTTTTAAATGGATTCTTTGAAAACTCAAACCAAGATTCTATTTCCTGTAGATTGTTGATGCCATGCTGGCATTTGCCCTACTTGTTTGCTTAATAGCTTTGTTGACTTGCTATGTGAAAATGGACCTTCATTGTCTCTGCCTGATGACCAGACTGGTCAGAGAAGAAAATACACCTTCCTTTGTCTAAGGCTGACCTATCTACCAACTCCCCCTGGCATGCCTGGTTTAAACACACTTGAGTAATGAGTCCAGCATACATCAATAACTCTTCATATCCACTGTGTAGATGCATCACACAAGAATATTAATGATCAGTGAGTTATTTGTTTTCAAATGATACCTCACAAGACATATTTTTGCAAAGATTGCTCAACAGCGTTTAGGGTGCGCATACAGAGAAGCTTAGGACCACACCACCCCTCTTACAAAGCTGTAGGAGGATTAGCCATTGGCTAACCCAGAGGCAGCAGGTCAGAAACCTCTTTTCTGCACAAGGCATCTGCCACCATATTTTCTTTCCCCTTTCTGTAGAAAAAAACCATTTTGTCACCTTTGTCCGATTACAGTCTCCAGGACGGAATAGCAGCAAGTATCCATCATTTCACTTACAGAGTTGTTACAAACATTTCACAGTGACACGAATGACCAGTGTGGTGGTAGATTTCAAATGAGGTATTACATGTCACTGTTTAAATAAATATTGTGATACTAGTGTGTGAGGTGTAGTGAGTAGGTAAGGCCTGACAAGAGCTGCTGATGGAGTGGTGAACCACAAATGGGCCTCTGTGTCACAGAGATGGATGGGGTTTGCCAAGGGTACATATATCTTCCTCCTTCCTATGCGCATAGGCAAAAATGATATTACAGTATGTGGACATGTTATCTTTTCTCCAGTTTTTGACCATCTCTAATTCACCACCACTCTGAAGCACCACATGCAGCAGCTGCCACAGGATGTCCTCCGGAATATATCTCCCTTCCAGCTGTGCAGCTAAGGAGCTGGGGCTGGGGACCAGAGCCAGTGTGAAGATCCTGTGGGCCATAGGGTTGGGGAGTGTGTCCCTCTGCCTATTCCAAGGGGTTTTGTGAGCAGTGCCTGGTTTTGGTACCTCTGCTGCTGTTGGTGGGTGTAGAGTGTGCCATTGTGGGATCTGTTCAGCATAACAATAACGCTTGCAGAACAGCACATTGTCTCTGGCTGATTGACATACTGACGGGTAATATTATTGAACAAGAGTCCAATGCCCCTTGCTTGTCATCCTCTCACATTGAACAAACTGTTGAAGTCTAAAGACAAAACCAAAGAATTTGCAGCTACCCCTGAGAGCCAGCACTGTATTCTTACCTTCTTACTCACTGTTAACTTAAGCAAAACTCCCTACCAGTGCTTTGCATGAGTGTGCACTGCAGGACTGGACTCAGACTCAATTCCATAGCCTCTCTCCCTATTAGACCAAGGTAAATGTGTCTTACACCCAGCAGTGGAGGGGCGTGGGGTGGGGATATGCATCTCAGGGTAAATATTGTATATCATTCTTTACATCAACATAAGGATAAGGTATTTTAAAAATGGTGTTTACATATGTAAAGTCATCACTTAGGCATGCATAGATGAAAAAAAATACTTGCACACACAGAAATAGAGGCCACATTTTAAAAATGTGACTTAAGCTGAAAACTGCAGAATTAAGGTAAAGATGATGTGTCAGTTGGCAGGCTAGTAACATTAAAGAAGGAGAGGTGCCTGGGAATGGAAACCGCAGAAGAGCCGTGACACAATATTGACATATGCAATATTAGAGAAAATGTTTCAATTATTAAATTTAACTTGCAAACTCAAGTCTGTATTTCTTTATCTAGATTTTGCTTTATCAGTTTCCTTTTGTTACTTCTACAATACAGTATGCTGGTTAGTTTGGGTCCCAATGGGTTGTGTTATTGCCTGTTGAGTCTACAAATACTCCAGTAAAGTCATGGTTTTGCCAATATTTTTTCTGTGTAATACTGCTGGCTTCCAGCTTAGAAATGTCTCGATCTTTTGTTATGAAGAAAACTTTGAGTAGCTTAGTGGCTCAGTTGCATAGTTCACTCTTTTTTTTTTTGTTGAGTAAGATTTTCAAATGAGTCATCTCTTCCCTGGACTTTTCTTCTACTCCTTATCCTTTGCCATGGCTTATTTAGAAACTTTCTTGCTCTTCAAACAAATCAAAACAAGAGAGAGCCTAAAACCATGCCTTTACACCTGGCTTCTCCTCCTTGCCCCCAATAAAAATGAACTAAAACACCTTCTAATTTTTTTTAAATGTAAAACTAGAAAAAAATCTAAGGCCAAGATTTTCACAAGTGACTAGTAATTTGGGGTTCTCCGTTTTTGGGTTCTAAACTGAAGATGTCTGACAGGGGGTCTTTTCAGAAAGCATTGATCTTCAGAAAGCACTAAGCACCCACCTTCTCAAAATTGGACCCTTTTAAAGTGTCTCAAATTGAACACACAAAAATAAATGGGAAAATATGAGTAACAGTATGAGCTTCTTTGGGCATTTCTCAGAGGTTTTGGCCTGACTATGTAGATGATTTCCTTCTTCAGTTGACCTGCTTGTAAAAATTGTGGGCAGGGATGATAATGTGGGTGTGATCAGTTTGAAAAAATTTTCACAACAAATGGAGATTCCATTTGACCATCCTCTTCCACTGTTGCTGTGATGTGCAACAGGTGTTACCAGTGATCCCAAAATGAGCAATGGCGTTTCACAAATGAAAAGTGGCTGGGTTAGTACCATTTCCAAAAAAAGAACAAGAAAAAATGTCTAGTTTTATTTAGAGCTACTGTGAACATTTGTTTTCTATGATTTCACAAACACCAAAAATTGCATGTATTTATTTGCAAAATTTAAGGGACTTAAAGTTATTTGCAATGTAGCATAGAAGTACTCAGAAGTCCATTTTAACTGAAAATGTATACTAGCCTAAGCAAAGCAAGATGGCAGTGATTTTTAATTAGACCTGGTTAAAAACTGTGGGCAGGGGGATGAATCCCTGAAAAAATGGAAAACTATTTTTTAAAAGAGAGTTCAAAAATGCCTTCTTTTTATTAATCCTTTGTCCGGTTTGTCCTTGTCCATCCCTCCACAAACGCAAGTCAACACCACACCATTCTATTTTGTTGTGAGCATGTTCTTTCCATTTCTGGCCAAAGAGTTTTGTCATGGGATCAGCCCAGCACATTTTCGGTCTGTCCAGTGGTCACTTGTGGTCTCTGGAATCCAGTCACTGAGGCGGGTTGTCCACCTATTGTCTTGCCTGTGGCAGGGCCAATGCAACCATTTAGGTGACCTAGGCAGTTGCCTAGGGCACTAGGATTTGGGGGGTGCCATTTTCTTCGGCAGCGACTACGGCGGCCGAATCTTCGGCCATCCCAGTCGCCGTCGGCATTTAGGTGGAGGGAGCTGGGGCAGGGCAGCACAGAGAGGGCCACCTGCAGCAAGTAAGGGGGGGGCAGCGGTGGCACACCGGGGAACTCCCAGCCCCAGCTCACCCCTGCCCCTAAGCTTATTGGCGCCACAAGCCTGGGAGGCGGGAGAAGTGAAGCAGCGACGGCATGCTCGGGGTGCTCGTGCTCGTGCGCGGAGCAGGGGTGAGCTGGGGCGAGGGGGGTGCCTCAGGTTGGAGGGTGGGGGATGGGGAACGCCTCGGGGCGTGGGGGAGGGGAGGCCGCAAGGTGGAAGTTTCACCTAGGACGCGAAACATCCTTGTACCGGCCCTGGCCTGCGGACTACATAACCCACCCATCTTTGCTTCATGACGTACATTGCCTGCACTACATTGGTCACCTCTGTACACCTTATGATCTCCTAATTCAGTATATGATCATGGAGCGATATCTCACACATTTGCCTTTCCATTGCTCTCTGGGTGATAGTGAATTTTTCTTCCTCTGCTTTCGTCATTGACCAGCCTTCTGCTCCGTATATCATTGCTGGCAGAACAGTGGAGTGAAACAGTTTTTTTCCTTTTCTTTGTGGGCAGTTCATCATCCATTAGAGATGTCTTTATTTTGTTGAAACTTGCCCACTCCACCTTTCGTCTCCCACTGTATTCCCCTTTGAATGAGTTGTCTCTTCTCAGCTGGTGACCCAGGTAAATATATTTGTCAACCTCCTCAATTTCTTTCCTGTTTACAGTGATGATTCCTTCTGCACAATGCTCATTCTGCATCCACTTAGTCTTCAAAGTGTTCACTTCCAACCTAGTATCAGTTCCAGTAATTTGTAATAATCTACAAATATTTAGTAGTTCAACATCATCTTGTCTTTCATATACAGAAAATAGGGATAGCGCTTGAGAGGTAGTATGACTTGCAGGATGTAATGGACAGGGGCTTAGGCAGACTGGCTTGGCAGTCACAGCTGGGCAGAAGTCTGCCCATCAGGGACAGTAGTCACCAGGCTGGAGCTGGGGGAATTGCAAGAGCCAGGTTCTATAAGCAAAAGTCAGGACAGCATTAGAGGCCAGAGGTAATACCAGGGATCAGGAGGCAAGAGTCAGAGTCATTGTCAGGCTGGAGTCGGAGGCAGTACCAGGTTAGAATAGAGAGGCAGGAATCAGGGCCAGTCAGGCTGGAGCTCAGGATATCAAGCAGTGTCTGGCATTGCAGCAGACCAAAGTCTGTGTGACTGCCCAGACAATTTCCTGGGCAACCCTTGGGGCTAAACAGGGGGGTTGGTCAATCAGAGGGCTGCAGGGTACTGTCACTCTTAGGGTTGCCAAGCCTCTAAGATTGTTCTGGAGTCTCCAAGAATTAAAGATGAATCTTTAATTAAAGACTATGTCATGTGATTAAACCTCCAGGAATACATCCAACCCAAATTGTGAACCCTAGTCACTCTGGGTCTCTTGGATGGCACTTCTCCGGCACCTACTCTCCATAGTGGTCCTTGGCTGTGCTTTTGCATGGCCTCTTGGTGGCACTGTGGGAATATCAGCTGTGCTGAGCTCTGCAGACCTGGCTTCTGGTCCCTTACAAGGAAAGGAGTGGTTTAATGATTTTGGACTAGGAATGGGAGTGATATATTGGCTGTATTGAAATCAATGGAAAAACTCCCATTGACTTTAGCTGGGTCAAGATTTCACCCCTGGGTTCTAATCCTGGCACTGCCACTGCCTTGATCCTTTGATATATACACTAGAAGCACTACAATGGCACTTACTACACAGATGGAAGGGGTTCTTCCACTGCTGTAGTAAACCCACCTCTCTGAGTGGAGGTAGCTGTGTCAGTAGAGTTCATCCTTCGACCTAGCAGTGTCTCCACCAGCGCTTAGGTTGACTTAACTACATTGCTCAAGATATAACATTTTTCACAGTCCTGAGTGATATAGTTAGGTCAGTCTAACTTGGTAGAGTAGACCAAGCCGAAGTCTCAGTTTGCCATCCATAAAAAGGGAAAGACAATATTTACCTTCTCAGTGCACATCTTAATACATATGAGCAAGAGTCTGCAGGATCAGGATCAGAGATTGTAATACTGGAAAATGTGGCTTTGTCTTAACTAGGAAATGTGGTTGAGTTTAACTTGGGCTTAACTGGTGTAGGTGGAGCTCAATGGAAAAGGTGGAGACAGAACATACAGCCCCCTGATTTGCAGACTTGTACTTAACCCCCTCCATCTTGGAGAGCTCCCTCTCCTCTATCTGACAATTTATTCAAAATTTTTTAAAAATTGGATTTTCACATAAAAATGGCGTTTAATTCAGATAGTGAAAAACATTTTGTGTGAAATAATATAAGATTTCAGTAAGTTCACAGAAGTTTCATGAATTCAAAACCAGGTAAAATTTTAATTGGAGGGGGAGGACATTTTCTTTTCCTTTATACATATTTTACCCAGATCTAGTTTTTATTTCTTTTACAACAGTTTTCACACAACTCTGTTCTCAAGGGTTCCCCGCCTCTTGTTCGGTACAATGGTTATGTTTTCCTAAGTTGTAACATAAATAAGGAAAATCTCTCACTGTGTTGTTTTTAAAATTCTAACTACCTTTGTAAATGATGATGTGATTGCATTGTGCAACCTAATGCTGATCTATATTCAAGGGTGCTCCCCCACAAATGACTGTGGTACCTGGGAACTAATTGTGATGTGACTTCATAACTGAAATGTTATCTCCGCTGAGGATAGTAATACTAATGGAAAATTTTTTGCAGCCCTGGTTAATCAGCTGTGACGCCACTCCAGGCAGTCTATGTTTTGCAGGTTGGTAAACATAATGAACTTGGGAACTGACCAGACTCTGCAAATAAGCTGTGTTGTCTGAGCAATCCCCACAGGTGGGGACATCTCTAATGTGAAGCCATGCTGTGAAACACTTTTAAGTATGTTTGGCAAAAAGGTTTACAAATATTCATTGCCTTGCAACCTTGAGCTATGAATGTGTAAGATTTTATAAGCTACGCTATGTTGAGTCTAATCATGGAAAAACTCCCAAGAAAAACACAGGTACTGCAGAAAGCAATATTGGTGATTCAGTAGATGGGAATTTTCCTGATGAGTTGGTATTGAATGCCCCAGTCTGGTTATGGGGGATATATGACCATATAGGGCATATGACTTAGCAGGGTTGGGGGGAGAGGAAGAGAAGAGTTAGTTAGAAAAAAATACTGTTCTTCCCCTAATTTAATCACTCATGGTAAAACCAGGTAACCAACTAGCTATGGGTTTAAATTACTAGGGAGGAAGTTTGTGATCTCTAGTTTTCTACTAATTTTATACTTCTCAAAAACATAATTTGAAAATTTTGTAAAACCTCTAACTCCACAAGGTTGTCATGAAAGAACTTACATAAGAGTGTTGATTGACCCTGCTATCTGGGTTATATTCAACCTTGAGTGCTTGTACTCTATGTAAATTCCTCTTGCAGTTCCATTCACTTCCAAGCCCTGCACATGTGGGATGAAGGGCAGTAGCTAAATATTCCTTCTCTTGCCCACTTATTTCTTTAGGTTTGGTAGAAGTGGTCATTGGTGCCTGTCTTCAGCCCCGCTCCACTGGGGTTGGTCTTGTACGAAGTCCCAGAAGTCTCAATCTTCCAGCTTTTCTCCTATAATGAGGTGTACTAGGGTAAAAGCTGTATTTAATACTGGACAAATTCAAGGTACTACATGTCCAAGGTCTTTACTACTTTAGAAACTGCCTCTTCACCTGTGATTTCCTAAGGAATCTGAACTCAGAGGAGAAACTTGGGTTCACAAAGTTAAGGGGGAACTGGCAGAAAAGAATTCTCAGGGTTTCAGCTGTGGACCATTATAGCAGAGGAAATGAGAATGATCCCAAATCCAATCATCTTCATGGCTAAATGCAACAAATATGCATACACTTCTTCCCCCTAAAAGTAGGACTGCTTCGATGTTAAGGAAGAATAAAGTAAGAGGAGGAATTTTTTTTTTTTAAATCTAAGCAACGGCAACTGTTAGAGTAGAACACATTATCATCCTGCATGATCTTTTGTTATGTGATTCTGTATTATTTAGTTTTCACTTAGATTTCACAATGATTGGTGCATTAGACATGCCTAGATAAACATAGATAGACATGCCTAGAGCACCAGAGTCTCTCCCCCTCTGTGATGGGGCACACGGCCTACACTGGCTGGTAAGAAGTTAATGAAGCACTAGGGAGGCTGTACAGAAAGCAGCCAGTGGGAGAGGGGCTGTGAGGAGCAGCCAGTCAGGGCCAGGCAGGCCCATATAAGAAGAACTGCAGGGAAGAGCATGTTCAGTTGCTCCCTGGAACTCAAGGAGGGAGGACTGGATGCCCTGCAGGAGAAGGAAAACTAGATTGTTGGACAGAGCAGAGCTGGGCAGGATCAGGGGAGTGAGAGCAAGCTCCTGGCTGACTGACAAGACTGGCATGCTGAGGCCCTGAGATGAGGGCAGGAAAGTTGCTGGAGCTGCAGGGAAGCAGCCCAGGGAAGTAGACTGAGAGGTTAGAGGAGACACAGAGCATGGTTGCCATCTACAGGGTCCCTGGGCTGGGATCTGGAATGGGTGGGACCCGGGTCCCCTCTTCACCTCCACTTGCCACTGAAGAAGTGGCTGGACTGCTGGACTGTGGTACATTCCTCTGGAAGGAGGGGGGAGCACAGAGGGTGGCACAGCCAGAGGGCTGTGTCCTGAAGAGGACGCTGAGGTCCTTAGAGCGACACAGGTCTAGGAGTAGAAGTGATGGCAGGCGAGACGCCACTGAGAGTCAGTGTACCAACTGTGGAGATGATATGCAAGATGACCAGCAGGAGGCGCTAGCATAGTGAGTTGCACCCTGTCACACCCACTTTCCCCCCTAGGCAGTGTTTTCAAGTGACTGATCTTTACCCCCCTTCTCTGTTCTCATGGGGGACTTCAATCTCCCTGATATCTGCTGGGAGAGCAATACAGCAGTGCACAGACAATCCAGGAAGTTTTTGGAGAGTGTTGGGGACAACTTCCTGGTGCAAGTGCTGGAGGAATCATAAACTCAGACTTGAAGGTCAGAGGGGACCATTATGATCATCTAGTCTGACCTCCTGCACAACGGAGGCCACAGAATCTCACCCATCCACTTCTGTAACAAACCCCTAACCTATGTCTGAGTTACTGAAGTCCTCAAATCGTGGTTTAAAGACCTCAAGGTGCAGAGAATCCTCCAGCAAGTGACCCATGCCGCATGCTGCAGAGGAAGGCGAAAAACCTCCAGGGCCCCTGCCAATCTGCCCTGGAGGAAAATTCCTTCCTGACTCTAAATATGGCGATCAGTTAAACCCTGAGCATGTGGGCAAGACTCACCAGCCAGCACCCAGGAAAGAATTCTCTGTAGTAACTCAGATACCACTCCATTTAACATACCATCACAGACCACTGGGCATATTTACCTGCTAATAATCAAAGATGAATTAATTGACAAAATTAGGCTATCCCATCATTCCATCCCCTCCATAAACTTATCAAGCTTAGTCTTGAAGCCAGATATGTCTTTTGGCCCACTACTCCCCTTGGAAGGCTGTTCCAGAACTTCACTCCTTTAATGGATAGAAACCTTCATTTAATTTCAAGTCTAAACTTCCTAGTGTCCAGTTTATATCCATTTGTTCTTGTGTCCACACTGGTGCTAAGCTTAAATAATTCCTCTCTCTCCCTGATATTTATCCCTCTGATATATTTATAAAGAGCAATCATATCTCCCTTCAGCCTTCTTTTAGTTAGGCTAAACAAGCCAAGCTCTTTGAGTCTCCTTTCATAGGATAGGTTTTCCATTCCTCAGATCATCCTAGTAGCCCTTCTCTGTACCTGTTCCAATTTGAATTCATCCTTCTTAAACATGGGAGACCAGAACTGCACACAGTATTCCAGATGAGGTCTCACCAGTGCCTTGTATAATGGCACTAACACCAGGGCCAGTGCAACCATTTAGGCAAGCTAGGCGGTTGCCTAGGGCGCTAGGATTTTGGGGGCGCCATTTTCTTCGGCAGTGACTGCGGTGGCTGGATCTTTGGCCTCCCCGGTTGCCGCCGACATCTAGGCGGAGGGAGCTGGGGCAGGGGAGCAGGGGGAGAGCCGCCTGCAGCAAGTAAAGGGGGGGCGGCGTGCAGGGGAACTCCCTGCCCCAGCTCACCCCTGCCCCGCCTCCTCCCCGAGCATGCCATGTCTGCTTCACTTCTCCCGCCTCCCAGGCTTGCGGCACCAATCAGTTTAGTGCATGGAGCAAGGCTGAGCTGGGGCGGGGAGGGGGTGCCTCAGGGCGGAGGGTGGGAGGTGGGGAGCTGCTGTGGGGTGGGGAGAGTGCAAGGTGGAAGTTTCACCTAGGGCGCGAAACATCCTTGCACAGGCCCTGACTAACACCTTATCTTTACTGGAAATACCTCACCTGATGCATCCCAAGACCGCATTAGCTTTTTTCATGGCCATACTACATTGGTGGCTCATAGTCATCCTGTGATCAACCAATACTCCAAGGTCCTTCTCCTCCTCTGTTACTTCCAACTGATGTGTTCCCAATTTATAACCAAAATTCTTGTTAATAATCCCTAAATGCATGACCTTGCACTTTTCACTATTAAATTTCATCCTATTATTATTACTCCAGTTTACAAGGTCATCCAGATTTTCCTGTATGGTATCCCAGTCCTTCTCTGTGTTAGCAATACCTCCCAGCTTTGTGTCATCTGCAAACTTTATTAGCACATTCCCACTTTTTCTGCCAAGGTCAGTAATAAAAAGATTAAATAAGATTGGTCCCCAAACCGATCCATGAGGAACTCCGCTAGTAACCTCTTTCCAGCAGGACAGTTCACCTTTCAGTATGACCCATTATAGTCTCCCCTTTAAACAGTTCCTTATCCACCTTTCAATTTTCATATTGATCCCCGTCTTTCCCAATTTAGCTAATAATTCCTCATGTGGAACCATATCAAATGCCTTACTGAAATCGAGGTAAATTAGATCCATTGCGTCTCCTTTTTCTAAAAAATCTGTTACCTTCTCAAAGAAGGAGATCAGGTTTGTTTGGCACAATCTACCTTTTGTAAAACCATGTTGTATTTTGTCCCAATTGCCCTTGACCTCAATGTCCTTAACTACTTTCTCCTTCAACAATTTTTCCAAGACCTTGCATACTGCAGATGTCAAACTAACAGGCCTATGTTACTCTGATCACCTTTTATCCCCTTTCTTAAAAATAGGAACTATGTTAGCAATTCTCCAGCCATAGGTACAACCCCTGAGTTTACTGATTCATTAAAAATTCTTGCTAATGGGCTTGCAATTTCATGGGCCTGTTCCTTTAATATTCTTGGATGAAGATTACCTGGGCCCCTTGATTTAGTCCCATTAAGCTGTTTGAGTTTGGCTTCTACCTTGGATTTGGTAATATCTACCTCCATATCTTCATTCCCATTTGTCATCCTACCATTATCCCTAAGCTCCTCATTAGTCTCATTAAAGATTGAGGCGAAGTGTTTTTTTTAGATATTGGGCAATGCCTAGATTATCCTTAACCTCCACTCCATCCTCAATGTTTAGCGGTCCGACTTCTTCTTTCTTTGTTTTCTTCTTATTTATATGGCTATAAAACCTTTTGCTTTTGGTTTTAATTCCCTTTGCAAGGTCCAACTCTACATGGCTTTTGGCCTTTCTCACTTTATCCCTACATGTTCTGACCTCAATAAGGTAGCTTTCCTTGCTAATTCCTCTCATTTTCCACTCCTTGTAGGCTTTCTGCTTTTTCTTAATCACATCTCTGAGATGCTTGGTCTACAACTCCCGCCTATGACTTTTTTCCCTTTTCTTAGGATGCAGGCTTCTGATAGTTTCTGCAACTTTGACATGAAGTAATTTCAGGTCTCCTCCGCCTAATTATCCACAAATTCTTCAGTCCAATCCACTTCCCTAACTAATTTCCTTAATTCTTTAAAGTTAGCCCTTTTGAAATCAAAAACCCTAGTCCCAGATCTATTTTTGTTCATCCTTCCATCTAGTTTGAACTGAATAAGCTCATGATCACTCGAACCAAGGTTGTCCACTACAACCATTTCTTCTATGAGGTCCTCACTACTCACTAAAACTAAATCTAAAATGGCATCCCCTTTGTTGATTCTTCAACTACTTGGTGAAGGAATCCATCAGCTATTGCATCCAGGAAAATCTGACCCTTATTATTATTACTAGCACTTGTCCTCCAGTCTATAGCTGGAAAGTTAAAGTCTCCATGATCACACAATTCCCATTAGTGTTTACTTCATTAAAAACATTAAAGAGGTCTCTATCCATATCCAAATCAGATCCCGGCGGTCTGTAGCACACCCCAAGCACTATCTCAGGGGAGGCTCTAGTAGCTCTCTTTCCCAATGTGATTTTTGCCCAGACAGACTCTGTCTTATCCATTCGATCACTTCTTATTTCTTTACAATCTACCTCATCATTGATATACAAAGCTACTTCACTACCTTTGCCTTTATTTCTGTCTGTCCTAAACAGCACATAGTCTTCAATACCTGTACTCCAGTCATGACTACTATTCCACCATGTTTCTGTTATCCCTATAATATCTGGTTTCACTTCCTGCACCAGTAGCTCTAGTTCCTTCATTTTGTTATTAGACTCCTTGCATTAGTGCACGAACATCTTAATTTTTGCCATTTGGCTTCACTGACATTCTTTACCCAATTAGGCACTGACACTCTGCCACCAGTATCACCTATTAGACTGGTATATACAGTACCCTTCCTCCTTATGTCCATTCTCATACCCACGGCTGTATCCTTTCTTACTTTGTTTTCTTCCCTCTCAATGTTAAATTCTGGCATGGGGACTACCTGGACATCTCCCAACCATCTCCCGCAAATTCCTAGTTTAAAGCTCTCTTAATCAGTTGTGCCAGCCTCTATCCTAGAAGTCTATTTCCCTCCCTACTAAGGTGAAGTCCATCCTGAGAGAACAATCCTCTGTCCATGAATGCTTCCCAGTGGCCATACATCCCAAAGCCCTCCTTATAGCACCACTTCCTGAGCCAGCTGTTTATCACCATAATCTTCTCTTACCTTTGTTGCCCTTCCCTAGGAACAGGCAGAATCCCACTGAAGATCACCTGAGCCTCGATTTCCTTAAGCGTCTTCCCCAGCCTAGCATAGTCTCCCTTGATAAGTTCCAGTGAGAATCTAGCCATATCATTTGTTCCCACATGAAGGACAATCAGCGGATTCTTCCCCGCTCCTGTTAGGATCCTTTTCAGCCTCAGGTCCACTTCCCGTATCTTAGCACCCAGCAGACAGCACACCTTTCTGTTCTCCAGATCAGCTCTAGTTACAGGCCTATCTATTCTTCTCAGTAAGTAGTCCCCAATCACGTAGACCTGCTTTTTCTTGGTGATGGTGCGATTCTCCGGCCTTTCCCCTATTCCCTCTGGTTGCAAGTCCTTTCGATTTCTATTGTCCCTTGCAATCCTCCGCAACCCATCCCGTATCCTCGTATTTGGTGGTGGTATCTACATTGACTCCTCCCCTCTTCCTATAGAACTTCACAAACAGGGAAGAATTGGTAGGAGAAGTAGAAGTGGGTAGCAACCTCGGCAACAGTGACCATGAGATGGTCGAATTCAGGATCCTGACAAAAGGAAGAAAGCAGAGCAGCAGAATACAGACCCTAGAGTTCAGAAAAGCAGACTTTGACTCCTTTTGGGAACTGATGGTCAGGATCCCTTGGGAGGTTAATATGAGGGGGAAAGGAGTCCCGGAGAGCTGGCTGTATTTTAAAGAAGCCTTAGTGAAGGTACAGGAACAAACCATCCCTATGTGCAGAAAGAATAGCAAATATGGCAGGCGACCAGCTTGGCTTAACAGAGAAATCTTTGGTGAGCTTAAACACAAAAAGAAAGCTTGCAAGAAGTGGAAACTTGGACAGATGACTAGGGAGGAGTATAAAATTATTGCTTGAGCATGCAGGGATGTAATCAGGAAGGCCAAGGCACAACTGGAGTCGCAGCTAGCAAGGGATGTGAAGGGTGACAAGTAGGGTTCCTACAGGTATGTTAGCAACAAGAAGAAAGTTAGGGAAAGTGTTGGACCCTTATTGAATTGGGGAGGCAACCTAGTGACAGATAATGTGGAAAAAGCTGAAATACTCAATGTTTTTTTTACCTCAGTTTTCACAGACAAGGTCAGCTCCCATGCTGCTGCATTGTGCAATACAGTATGGGGATGAGGTGAGCAGCCCTCAGTGGTGAAAGAACAGGTTAAGGAATATTTAGGAAAGCTGTACATGCACAAGTCCATGGGGCCGGATGCAATGAATCCGAGAGTGCTGAGGGAGCTGGATGATGTGACTGCAGAGCCATTGGCCATTATTTTTGAAAATTCATGGTGATTGGGGGAAGTCCCGGATGATTGCAAAAAGGCAAATATAGTGCCCATCTTTAAAAAAGGGAAGAAGGAAAATCCCGGGGAACTATAGACCAATCAGCCTCACCTCAGTCCCCAGAAAAATCATGGAGAGGTCCTCAAGGAATCCATTTTGAAGCACTTAGAGGAAAGAATGGTGATCAGGAACAGTCAGCATGGATTCACCAAGGGCAAGTCATGCCTGACCAAACTGATTGCCTTCTATGATGAAATAACTGGCTCTGTGGATATGGTGAAAAGAGTGGATGTGATATACCTTGGCTTTTAGCAAAGCTTTTGATATGATCTCCCACAGTATTCTTGCCAGCATGTGTCATAAACAGATAGTTAATGGTTAATGTCTCTTTTACCTGTAAAGGGTTAACAAACAGGGAACCAAAAAAAACATCTGACCAGAGGACCAATCAGGAAACAAGATGCTTTCAAATCTCGGTGGAGGGAAGCCTTTGTTTGTAGTTTTTGAGTTTTGCTTTGTTCTCTCTAGGCTCTGAGAGTGACCACACATACCTACAGGCTCTCTAATCTTCTGTTCCAATTTTGTAAGTACAAAAGTAGAAAGACAGTTTAGTCTTTTTAATTGTTTTTCTGTATTTGCAACTGTGTATCTGGCTGGTAGAGTTTTAATGTGTATTTGGGTGAAAGTATTTTAAATTGTATTTCTGCTGGAGAAAGCTTTCTTTCTATTGTCTATAAGCTGAAAGACCCTGTAACTTTTTACCATGTAAATTGCAGAGATAGACCTTTTATTTTTTCTTTCTTTTTATTAAAAGTTTTGCTTTTAAGACCTGTCTGATTTTTTTTCCCCTTGTTGAAGCTCAAGGGAATTGAGTCTGTACTTAACAGGGAAGAAGAAGGGCGGGGAAGGGTGGAATCCCTTTGTTTTAGATTCATGGAGCTTGAATCTAGATTGCCTCTGTGGGAAGGTGTCATTCCTCTCTGGTGATTCAAGGAATTGAATCACGGTGATCTCCTAGGGTACCCAGGGCGGGAAAGAGCTGGGAGGAAGAAAGGAGGGGGAAGGGAAATGGTTTATTCCCCTTTGTTGTGAGACTCAAGGAATTTTGGTCTTGGAGCCCCCAGGGAAGGTTTTGGGGGAGACCAGAGTCTATCGGGCACTCTACTCTAAGTCCTGATTGGTGGCAGCAGTACAGGATCTAAGCTGATAATTAAGCTTAGGGGAATTCATGCTAGTACCCATATTTTGGACGCTAAGGTCCAGATTTGGGAATTATACTATGACAGCATGTTAAAGAAGTATGGACTAAATGAATGGACTATAAGGTGGATAGAAAGCTGGCTCGATCGTCAGGCTCAATGGGTAGTGATTAACAGCTCAATATCTAGTTGGCAGCCGGTATCAAGCGGAGTGTCCCAGGGGTTGGTCCTGGAGCCAGTTTTGTTCAACATCTTCATTAATTATCTGGATGATGGAATGTATTGCACCCTCAGTGGATGACACTAAGCTGGGGGAGAGGTAGATACGCTGGAGGTTAGGGAAAGGGTCCAGAGGGATCTAGACAAATTGGACCAAAAGAAATCTGATGAGGTTCAACAAGGACAAGTGCAGAGTCCTGCACTTAGGATGGAAGAATCCCATTCACTGCTACAGACTGGGGACTGACTGGCTAAGCGGCAGTTCTGCAGAAAAGGACATGGACAAGAAGCTATATGTGAGTCAACAGCATGCCCTTGTTGCCAAGAAAGGCAATAGCATATTGGGCTGCATTAGTAGGAGCATTGCCAGCAGATGGAGGGAAGTGATTATTCCCCTCTATTCGGCACTGGTGAGGCCACATCTGGAGTATTAAGTCCAGTTTTGAGCCACCTATTACAGAAAGGATGTGGACAAATTGGAAAGAGTCCTGCAGAGGGCAACAGAAATGATTAGGGGGCTGGGGCACATGACTTATGAGGAGAGCCTGAGGGAACTGGGCTTGTTTAGTCTAAAGAAGAGAAGAATGTGGGGGGATTTGATAGCAGCCTTCAACTACCTGAAGAGGGGTTCAAAAGAGGATGGAGCTAGTTTGTTCACAGTGGTGGCAGATGACAGAACAAGGAGCAATGGTCTCAAGTTGCAGTGGGGGAGGTCTAGGTTGGATATTAGGAAAAACTATTTCTCAAGAAGGGTGGTGATGCACTGGAATGGGTTACGTAGGGAGGTGGTGGAATCTCCATCCTTAGAGGTTTTTTAAGGCCCGGCTTGACAAAGCCTTGACTGGGATGATTTAGTTGGGGTTGGTCCTGCTTTGAGTAGGGGGTTGAACTAGATGACCATCTGAGGTCTCTTCCAATCCTCATCCTCGATTATGATTGTTATTCTCCCAAACTGGAACTCTGTCATTCACCCTACTTTAAACTGGATCATCAGGGCATAAGATCCCCCATTCCCACTGTATGGCCATTGTTATAGGGTGATTGGAGCCTTACACACACTTGCAGTCCTTCATGAGTGAACCCCCTCAGAGGATAGATTTCATTGTCCTCGCCTCTCTCTGGGTGGAACCCCACAGTTCCACCACTCTTAGACTTGATCCTGGAGTGACATGGCTAGACACAGGAAGGATGTTAACATGACAGACCCAACTGAAATTGTTACCTGTAACATACTTCTCTCTGGAAGCCTGTGATCAGTGACAAATTAAAGTGATTCAAAATAGCTCCTTCCAAACAAACATATTGTCTATTCACCATATGGATAAGGCATAAGAAATGGGTGAATACCACAAAAGGTGTCCCTGCCTGGGTCTTGCCTAAAGCTCATCACCTCTTTCAAGGTTTAGGTGAGCCTACCTGCTTCAGACATACCCCACAGAGCTTCTGCCTCAGTACCACAGCCCTGTTGCATTGTCTTTAGGGAAGACTCAGGCCAGAAAACCTTGTGATTTGGTTGTTGAGTTGCTCATTGCTAAGCCTACCTGCAAGTTGCTAGCTAAATAAGAAACTTCTGGTTTACAGTTTTGTCCAGTTAATTCAGTTTGAAACAAAAAAACACATTCCGCCTCTTCCCTCCCTAAGAAACCATTGACAATGTTGTTACCATCTTTGGGGAAATATGCACCAAAATTGAACTTAACATTTAGCCACTCTTCTTTATTTGTTTCTCCTCAATAAGCATGTCTAGATTTTCTTGCTGGGTATCCAGCTTTGAACTTTAGGCCCAGATTTTTAAAGTTATTTAGATGTTTCTGAGCTCAGCACCCAAACCTAACGTCAATAAAGCAGTTACTTTATTCTAAAATGCTCAATGTATTTATTGCCAATTCCAAGGGGAATGATTGTAACAGTCTGTAGAAATTTGCCAAGTCTTTTTTTTCTTTTTCATAATTCCATTTGAAGTTGTAATTTGTATTGTTTCTATTTAATAATCCCCATGAGTGATATTTTTCCATATCTTGAATACCACAGTTATTTAAATATCTATCTATCTATCTATATATATATATGGATAGTCCTGGGTTTTGAATCTCTCCCAAAATATTTATTTGGCTGCCTTTGTATACTGTGGGCTGTTTTTTCTAACCAAATACTAATGAATGTTTGGCTACAGAAGGAGAGTTTCACACAGAGGGCCACGTTGTTGTAAAACATTAATTCATATATTGATTACCTCTCACTAATAAGCTGTTCCCTCCTTAAGCGGCTGAGTTTCAGTACTGAACACATACATATATTTATAACTCTTATGGAAGAGAAGGGTGTTTGTTGCTGACTGGTCTTTTTCATGTTACAAATAGTATTTCAAATCACTTTGCTGCTGAGTAGTAATTGAAATGACAGGAGTTTTATTCTGGTTTCTAATTTGACACCCCAGGATGCATCTGTTAAAACCTGTCACAACAGCAAAACGAAGATACAAAATGGCCAGCTCATCAAAATCATCTTTGCAACCCTGCGGATTGTTAAACTGATTGGAGGCATTTTATGAGTCTGCATGGGGAAAAATAATATTTTTTTAAGTGCAGCATTGTAGGTATAAATGAAAGTCTTTCCATTTCTAGAATTGCACTTCATGTTTAAGCCAGGGCCGCCCAGAGGATTCAGGGGGTCTGCAGTCTTCAGCGGAATGGGGTCCTTCCACCTCAGGACTGTCACCGAAGTGCCCTGAAGACCCGCAGCGCACTACCCCACCCCCCGCCGAATTACTGGCGAAGCGGGACCCGCTGCCAAAGTATGGGGTCTTCAGCGGTAATTTGGCAGCGAGGGGTCCTTCCGCCTTGGAGCGGAAGATCTCCCGCCACCGAATTGATGACGATGACCCGGAGCGGAAGAAGCTCCAGGGGTCCAGGCCCCGTGAGAGTTTTCCGGGGGCCCCGGAGCAAGTGAAGGATCCCCCTCCAGGGGCCCCGAAAAACTCTGCAGATTGCCCCACTTACCCCCCATCCTCCTCTGGGCGGCCCTGGTTTAAGCTGTGATTCCAAGTACACAAGTTTTGACTGTTTCATCTAAACATAAAGAAAGAGAGTTTTACTTAACTACTATGCTATGCCCTGGTGTTGTACTTGCAATTTTTCCTTAAGATCCCTTCAAGATTTTATAGTAGCATGGACGATATCTCTCTTTCCCAGGGGCACTATTGGCAAGGACTTACGCTGTGGCTATCTGCATGAAACCTGCCCTATGAATAGCATTTGTCATTTGTCATGTATTAGAAGAAATTGTCTGTTCCTGATGACAGCTGATCTTACGTACAGACAATATTTGTCAGTGCACAGACTGATTCTTTTTCATTACAATAGCATTTGCCACAGTCAACCCATAATACCTTTTATATTCTCAGAGGAAAGCAAGGTCTGTAGATAATTGGATATCCAACTGTTGGCTTTCTATTATCACTTTGTTCAAAAGGCACATGTTTACCTGGTACTTCATATAGGCTGCAATGAGTGGTTGATCTTCTGATTATCCTCTGTTGCTTATTTGATGTAGATTTGTTTGCCTTCCCTCCTCCCTCATCTGTGTTCCCCCCATCCCTAAACCAATTTGATTTAAAAAAGAAAGCTCAGAAATAAGAAAGATATTTCAGTGTGTTAATCTTGTTCTCTTCCTCTTGCTTGTGGCAGTTTAGTTATATCTCACACTATACTATGTAACATGCAAAGAAAGGAATAAAAACATTTTCAAATATCTGAAAGCTATTGTGGGATGTGTGGTTGGTTTTTTTGTTTTTGTAGAAGTGTGTAATGAACTGGTAGCCTTTTTTCTAGAACAAGCATCTGTGACACTTGCTGGCTTTAACAGCAGAATTTTCCCATAATATTTAATGACGGAAGCTCTGCATATATTTACATAATGTGTCTTTTTTGGCAAGAGAACAACTGAGGGTATATATGACAATACCTCACGGTTTTCTCTCTCTCCTGTCAATTATACTTGAGTCATCCCAGTCGTTTAATCTTTAGGTCAATAAAATGAATCTCAAAGCAAAAGCCTAGCATGTGTTGAGGAACTAACTCTGTAGGATGCCTTGGAAAAGTGAATATTTTCCCATTGTCTTTTTCTCCCCACATCAGTGTTTTTCCAATTTTCTCCTTCTATTAGGAGGTTCTTATGCACATTTAATGTGGCTTTATTATAAGAATCTTTGCAAGGCCATCAGTACCTATCAACATGCATTTTACTTCTCAGTGTATAATGATAAGAGTGTGGGAATCTCATTTTAACATGAGACAAAGAATAATGCAGTGAAGAGAGAGGACTTGATCCAAAGCTGATCAAATTCAGTAGGAGCCTTTCTATTACATTTAATGAGCTTTGGTTCAAGCCCAAAGATGGGTAAAGTTGCTTGCAGGTATTTGATAAGATGGGTACAGTGTCATCATGTAACATAATAGTAAGTGTCATTCACTGTACATTTTATGGTGGAACTTACTGAACAAAAGTACCTAATTCAAGTTCGCTCAGCTAATATGAGACATGAATAAAGTTGGATGATACTCGGGAATTTTGGTTTGCTGGGGATTTTGGCATTTATGGTTTTTTTAATTCCAATTTGGAACAAGCAAACTTACCAAAATTTCCCAGTAAACCAGAGATCCCGCAAACTTTTGTTTCAGATATACTGAAATATGGTGTTCCTGAAACAAAATCGCTGAGTAGCCATGAAACTGACATTCTTGTCAGTTTCACTTAGCTGCTCCATGGCAGGGATCCTACCAGCTAGGGCTCTTAGAGCTGCTACTTCCCTGCTGCAGCCAAGGCACTGGGGGCCGCTAGGCTCCTTGTAGTGGAGTACAGCCTTAGAGTCCTGGCTTCACCCAGAACTCCCAGGCCTGTTGCCACAGAGCAGGGAGCTTAGCAGACCCCAGAGCTAGGGTTCTGTAGACAAGTGGACTCACCCCTGCGGTGCCTACTACTGGTTGTCCTGGTGAATTAGCTTACTGCCAGCCCATAGCGCCCTCTGCACGCCAGTGATCCGCCTGTTCTCTGGCCCCATGTCCCTCCCTGGACCCTGGGGCCCTTTTAACTGGGACGCTGCCCCCTGGCAGTACCCCACCAATCTGGGTATCCCCTCCCTGGGGAACCCCCAACCCACTATCCCCACTGTGCCTCAGTTTTGGCTACTGCCCAGTCTCCATCTAGCCCCCGTTCACTGTGCAGATGGCAGTGTCAGCCACTCATCATAAGCAAAGGGGTTTGGACCTGCTGCCTTTGCCTACCCCTTGGGCTGCTCCCTGCAACTCCCAGTACCTCTTGGTCTTATGCTAGGCCACAGCCTGGGGCTTTCCAGGCAGGAGCTCCCCAACTCTTCTGCCTTTCTCCAGCCCTGCTTCACCCAGGTACCCTGTGTATAGCTCCCTGCAGCCAGGCCCTTCTCCCTCTACAGCCAGAGGGAGACTGTTTAGGCCTCTGGCTCACAGCCTTTTATAGGGGCCAGCTGAGCCTGATTGGGGCATGGCCACAGCCAGGCCAGGTGCAACCTACGGCACTAGGATTTGGGGGGCGCCATTTTCTTCGACAGCGACCGCTGCGGCCGGATCTTCAGCCGCCCTGGTTGCCACCGGCATTTAGGCAGAGGGAGCTGGGGCAGGAGAGCGCAAGGAGGGCCGCCTGCAGCAAGTAAGTGGGGGGATGGCACACAGGGGAACTCCCCTCCCCAGCTCACCCCTGCCCCGCTTCCTCCCCAACACGCCATGGCCTCTTCACTTCTCTCACCTCCCAGGCTTGCAGCACCTATTTCCTTTTTAAAAATTAAAATAATGAAAATAAAAATTAAATGTATTAACACTTGCTCCAGTCATCCAGCTCTTAACTGACTTACTGGAGCCCAAACTACAACTTAACTCGTAGGAGTACTTCCCTCTGTTCGATCCTTGTAATCCACTTTGTTTCCCTCACAGAATTCCAACTACCCCATTAAACAATTAATCAGCTGCTTATATTGACACAAGTGTCTTAATTGTTTAATTTTTTATTCACACTGGCCAAACTGAGAGCTCATTCTATTGAGGACTAATAAGATTACCATAGTTGCACCTACACTGTACTCCTCCACTAACACGCAGTTCTGTATGTACAATCTGCCTGCCACCCTTTTCATTTGCAGAATTTCTGACCTATGGAGTTTTTGGTTATATGCCTATGTGTGTACTTTTTACATGTTTAGTGACTGTATTTTTTTAAATCTAGTTTTCAGTAACAAGTTCAAATAGTATTTTTTACCATGGTACACTAAACCAATTAAAAACGTAATAGTTGTCCCCCAATTCAGCTGCAGCCTATCATACACGTTTATTTGCATATGCAGTCTTGTGAGCTGACACTGGTTTCCGTATTGCCCTTTGAGGAGGATAATACTAGACACAGACTCTTTACTCAGCTGCTTTAGCCAACCATCAACTAAAATCGCTAATTAGTTAGTCTATATCAACCAGCTGAGATGAGTATGAAGATTTTTAAACCAAGGTGAAACCAAGGTCAGGATTTGGCTCAAGCAAGTGACATAAATCTTGGTATTCACTAAAATAAGAAGCTGAAATATGTAGTCTTGCCTATGGGAATAAAAAAAAGGCCAAAATTCCAGCTAGTTACTATTTTTATAATTTCAAAGGAAAATTAAGTTCTGAAGTTACAGAAAATCACAAGTGTCTGATTAGGACTATGCTTAGCTAAAGCTACATTCTGATTGGGTGGCTGAGCCTTAGGGAGGAAGAATGGACCAAATGCAAGAGACACTGAAGGCCCTATTATGAAAGTTATTCAGTTTCAAGTTGGGAACCTCAGAATGGCACATCAGAATCCAGTGAACTTCCTAACAACTGTTGGAGGGCGCTGACAATGTTGAGGATGCTTATGAGTTTCACAAAATACACCAGACTGTTAGTTCAGCTAGAGCATCTCAATACACTCAACAATATACATTGCCACACACAGTAAAGTCTTAAAGAGTGAGGCTCTTGCAGACTGCCTAAGGCATTAGAGTCACTGAGATGAATCCTTCACAGGTGCTCTAAGTGTTGACGTACATACTTTCTGGGCACTTGGTGTACTGAAAAGTGAGCAGGTGCTCGAAATATTGACTTAATTGTACCTGTTTTATGTGCTGACCTTAGAAGTTTTACAGGAGCAGAGCTTCACCCTCTCAGACAAGCTGAATATGGCAAAAGTACATGACAAAAATAAGAATCAGCTCCTGGGAAAGCTTGTCAAAACTTCAAGGGATGGACATCTTCATTTAGAGTTCCATAGGAAGCTTCTTGATACCTCAAGTGTCTTGGACAGTTAGATATAAGAGTCCAGGTTATTGGGGATTTTTGGTAGATGGCCACCAAGTCTGGGATACTTGTGTGAAAAGTCCACTGATTCCTGTCGTTTTTGGCAGTTGATACTATTCTGAAAGTAGTGAGCAGGAATGTCAATGAATATAGATTTTCTCATAGCTTTGCATGACAATTATTAACTATTCAATATCATAAGTCTCAAGGGGGCAATTTTCAGAGTGTGAGCATTTGAAAATTGTTCCCTGACTTTGATTTTCAGGTCATTAAAGTAATGCTGTGAAACCAATCTCACCTATTCTTAATTTTTATTTTCCTTCTACCTATCTTAGCTAATTATATTCCCCTCCCCCACAATACTACTGGTTGAGCCTCTCTCACTCTGTTTATCCTCACAACATCCTGTGAGGTAGGGAAGTGCTAGTATCCCTCTTGGAGATGGGAACGGAAACACAGACTTGTCTAAGGTCACACAGGAAGTCTGTTGTAGAGTAAGGAATTAAACCCTGGTCTGTTGAATTACAAGTCAGTGACCTGACCACCCTTTCTCTCCCTGATGTTACGTTTAGTTTATAATTGTTTTCCTTTGTGGAGGATATATTCAAATCATATAAGTTAAATTAAATGAGTAGTAACAGTCAACTCTCATGTATAATGGCTATTTTGCATTCTCTATCAAGTGTTCACTATACTGCCTGTTACCTCCATGAAATGCACTGTGTTTGACATGCATAATTTCAAAGTGATAAAAAGACATATATATATTTATTTAGAAAACTCCTATTAGTGTGCATAGCATATTGGTATTTGTAAATGATACATTTCAGCAAAGCATCTTTTTATATACAGGAGCTGACAGGGCTAATTTGTCAGTGGCTGAATCATCACTCAGCTGAATCACCAATCTCTTTAAAAAATAGTATGGCTAAGGGAATGGTATTAATTTTTTGTCTTTACTTCTGAAACGTTAAGTTAAATTGTTACAGTATATTAAATGCAATGTGATGTGACAGTTAAGCCTCACAGTTACAGCTGTGTGTGCACCTTTCACTTACCCTGTCCTTTCTGGGGGCATCTGTCAGTATTTGATGTTGTTCAAGTATCATCTCTGAGAGACAGTAGAGTGCCGAGCGCTGATATGCTGACACTGTGAGGTAAGGTCATTTTCACGTGTGCCATCTTCTAAAGGAATAATACCATCTTCTTCTGGGAATAATACCGAAAGCACTGTGGTTCTGCTCTCATGAATAAATGAACCAGTTGAGAAGAGCCATCATCTTCTCATTTCGGTAATATCTCTATGTATAGAACCTCCCCTAGAAGAAAAACACAAGATAAAATACAAGCAGTGAATAAGTATCCAGATTTTCAAAACAGCTTGGCTCCTATTCAGGCATCTCAATGCAATGGGCAGAATTTTCAGAGTGCTCAGCACCCAGTTGTTCCTATTGAATAAAAATATATTTCACACCCCCATTCACAACCCTAAAAAATGTAAGTAGAATTGAGTCCCATGTTTTTAAAAGGGTCTCCAAACATGGTGGTGATCCAGAAGTAAATGGGTGCTGAAGTATTTTAGTTCTGTACTTATCCACAATGTCATCCTTACAAAATGCCTTACAAAAGCTAGTGACAGAGATGGGAAAACCAGTTTGAATAACTTTAAATTTTCACCCCAAATGCAAACTGCAACTTTTTTGAGAGCTATAGTTAAACAACTTTAAAAAGAGCTAATTCCCCCTATATCACTCTGTATTTCCAGGTTCTAGGCAGAAATGTGAATGGAAGTGCAAAAATAACGTAGGGTAGCTTTGTGATATGAAGAGCTTGATGCAAGGCAAGAATTGCAGGAATTCTCACAAGGAATCTCATGAAATTTCTAACTCATTTTTGTAAATTCAGGAAGTTCAGGTAGTTTCAATACGCGTCCAAACATCTGGGTTCTTATTCTTATATAATTAATTTCTAAGCTTTTTGAAGTTTGCCCACCATTAATTAAAATGTGCTGTATAAAGTCTATATATTAAAACAAATAATGTTGAGAACTTCACTCAGACTTACAAAACCCAGGAAAGCTGAAACTTCATGCTTACCCATTAGTAGTAGTATTTGTATTGTGACAATTGCAATAGCACCCAAAATGTGCCAAGCACTTTCCAAATCCTGAAGGGGAAAGTTCTTAGTTCTGGAAAGTGGGGACACTGGCCAACCCTGAGGTGTTTTCCACCTAAGTGAGGCTCCTAGATTGCGCAAAAGGTTTCTAAAGGGCCCCATGACAGAGAATAGGAGATTCTGTGGTCAAGGGAGGAGGGCTAGATTGGAAACTCTTGAATGGAGCCAACCCTACCTCAGTTCTCCCCAGCAGGAAACTTCTTCCTTTCTTTGAGCTTTTCCCTGAGTCCCCTAAAGATAGCTATCATCTTCAGCCTCATCCTAGGACCTAGCAGGGGCAGGTGGCTCAGAATGCTTGCAGTGGTTGGGAGCAAGGAAGAACTAACATAGAACCTCCAGAGGCTCACCCCTTTGAGCTATGTAGGGAGCTGTGCTGTCTAGAGAGATGGAAGAGAGCTCAGTCAGAAGCTAGGAGTGGGAAAGAGATGGAAGACAGAGTGAGTCATGGTCCCAGTGTGGTTGGGGAAGATGAGTTGAGAGATTTTCTGTGCTCCTGTCCCTCATTGTTGAATTGCAAAGATTTGTACTTAGGGTTCTACAGGGTTCTAACTCATCATACCATAATTATTCAGTTTTGAAAAGTCCTGTTGATATGCTATGAAATACTAGTTTTATTTGGACTCAGCCGTGTTGCCAAGTTTGGCATATTATTCATATTATGCTTTTGCAAGCCTTACTAATGGGCCCTTACTAACAGGCATGTAGTGTTTTTAACAATAGCAGATATTCTGTCCAAAATAAAGCTAGTCACATTAGTGATTATTTTTAATATATAATCATTGCATACACCATATAGCTAGCTGCTTTTGCACTACTAGGCTGCTTGGGGTAATAATAATGGAATCATTTGCACAGTATGATCCAAAATACTGAATGTAGAGTAAAAATTCACATGAAAAATAGAATGTGAAGGGCATGTTCATTGGGCATTTTTTAATCCTTAATACACTGACAGTAAAAGTGGTCAGACACCACAACGATGGGTGCCATACAAGAACCTAGACAGATAGTTAATTATTTATTCATTTTGCATAAGCAGTAAACAAACTGTAACTTAAGTTAGCATCAACATTAACAAAGAGTGAACTGGGAGTGCTTTCAGATTGCTGAAATTGAATGACAAAAACACATTATCCTGGCAGAATAACACTACTTTCTGCTCACATAATTCCAGCAGCCTGGGCTAATGGGCTATATGTGGCAGTAAGTGTTTGTCAACAAGGGAGAAATTTAATTGCAGAATTACTGAACTACCTCACTCAAAGCTCAGTGTCTAAATGTAGCATCACTGGAAACTCAAAAGTCAAGTTTAAAATGTTCTATGAAGGAATGGATAGGTTTTCAGATATCTTCTGAGAGTCTTGGGTGAAATGATGTGCTTCCTTTGAGACCCAGAAGGAGACCAAATAAAGTAACAGGCAATGAACATGATGCTGCCCCTCTTTTGAAATAAAGAAACCAAAATGGATTTAGCAAATCATGGAGAGATGCCAAGAACTGGCTGTCCTTAAGAGTGAGATTCAAGGCCGAAGAGTGAGACTTTCCAAATGGTGCGTCAGGTCATTGCATAAGACAGGGACTCTCACCTTGGTGACATCCAGTAGTCCAGGTTTTTGATCAAACCAGCACTTAACAGTTTGTTTAAAATGCACACTGCTTAATATTGCATATGAAACACTTAAATGTCCTAATTCATGCTAAAGTCTACAATTCTAATGCAATGCAAACTTGGTGGATTTTATTTTATTTTGGAATTATTTGCTGGTTGGAACAAAAACCTGGATGGTTGGAGATTCCTGAAGACCAGAATCATTAACCCCTGGTTTAGGTATACAGTGAACAGAACAAGAGAAATATAAACCTAACAAAAATGAAAACCATTTTATCAATACAACAGTGTTTATTTTGCACATCAACTTATCATAGTGATCATCCATTTGAAAAACACATTATAGTACAAATATTATTTGGTTTATATATTATTGTTCCTATTACATTTACAGCAAACTAAAATAACCAGATTCCAAAATAAATAAATGTATTAAAATTAAATAATTAAAATAAAACACAACCAAACAATACGTTGAATGAATGTAAAAATAAAAAAGTAATAAATTGAATTTAATTCATTTGATGCTAACAAACCATAGATAGAGGATTCAGATTCCACATTTCTTTTAATGTCTAGTTTGTTTTCACATTTGCTATTTTTATAACTTGAAACATGGCTCAGGATTTGCCAGCTTCACTGGCTAATCGAGGACAGTGTCCCATCTAGTCCAAGGTTTGGCCTTTCAAGCAAGAGTGAACACTCTCTCTTCTCCTGCATTTGAGTGGGGCAAAACTAAGACAAACCTGGCAAAGCTTGACAGTAATGGGAACTTGAGAAGAAACTGTTATCTCAGCACGTAAGTAAAAGTATTTTAAATCTTTATATATTTACTCAAAATGAGTGAGATAAGCTTAGGAATATGTGTGAGAGTGAGGTAGCGTGCTAATGAGTGAGTATCACACCCAATGAGTGAGATTTGACAAGTCTGAGGTTTCACCTCTTTTTTTTTGATCCCCAGAAACAAAAAAAAAATAGCAAAAGGAGCATCTGATCATATAAAGTCCTTTCTCTCTAGGAGGATAAAGTTAATGCCCACTCAGCTGCTACTGAATATAGTATATATAATCTCTCAGTAGTGATACTACATACCTGAAATTAGATATAGAACTAATTTACTAGAACAAACCATGGTTCATAGTACTACATTATTCTGATAAAATATAAGGAAGAGGTACCAAGAAGGAAATATTACAATCTCAGAAACTTTTCTAGCAGAGCTGCTTGCTACTACAAAAGGCACTCTGAAAGCTACAAAAGCTAAGAGTTTGACTACTTGATAGCATTATTTCTTACCAATGGACTGTGTTCAAGATTTAGACAAGTGGTATCTTGAGGAGTTTGTGAACTAACAGCTGATCTGCTTTGAAGAATCTCTTGATAGTCAGATACGGTTCTATAAATACTAACGAGGTGCTTTACAGATGGATATATTGGAGTTTGAAAAGGTTCAGAAAAGGGCAACAAAAATTATTAGGGGTATGAAATGGCTGCCATAAGAGGAGAGATTAATAAGATTGGAACTTTTCAGCTTGGAAAAAAGATATCTAGGGGAGTATACGATAGAGGTCTATAAAATCATGACTCGTGTGGAGAAAGTAAATAAGGAAGTATTATTTATGCCTTCTCATAACACAAGAACTAGGGGTCACCAAATGAAATTAATAGGAGCAGGTTTAAAACAAAATGAAGTATTTTTTCACACAACACAGTCAGCTTCTGGAACTCCTTGCCAGAGGATGTTGTGAAGGCCAAGACTATAACAGGGTTCAGAAAAGAACTAGATAAATTCATGGAGGATAGGTCCATCAATGGCTATGAGCCAGGATGGGCAGGGATGGTGTCCACAGCCTGTGTTTGCCAGAAGTTGGGAATGGGTGACAGGGGATGGATCACTTGACGATTACCTGTTCTGTTCATTCCCTCTGGGAAACCTGGCATTGGCCACTGTCAGTAGACAGGATGCTCGGTTAGATGAATCTTTGGTCTGACCCAGTATGGCTGTTCTTGTGTTCTTATATAACAATTCTTCATTCCAACCATGTTCTGCTCTGTACAGGAACAGAGCAAGGAATGCAAAAGTGACATTATGCCACCTTTGTACTCCCCTTCTTCCAGCGCTGACTAAGGACCAGCTTGGAATCCAGGGTAAGTTAGAGAAACCACAGGGTTGCTCTTACTTGCATCATGTTACCTCTGGCATCAAAAAGCCTTTCTGGCCGCTGTGAATAGCCACAGGGTAGCCATATTCCCAATGCTGGAGCCTCTGAAAGGGATGGTTTAGAGCATCATTACCACCTAGCGATTCTTTTTATCTTGAGGAAATTCCAAGGTGATCAGAGGTTTCAGCTTTATGACCCTTTTTGTGCCACAGCAGTGCAAAGGGGATAAAGTGTAAGTAAGAATCATGCCCTGGGTAAATGCCCCAAGGACACACACACAATCCAATACTGATGCATGCACGGTCTGAATGAGCTCTCCCCTGACATCTAGTGATGCATTGGGAAAAAAAAGACCTGAGGAGCAGACTATATTTGCATAGACATGCCTATTCTGCCTAGGTGCAGACAGGACTTCTTTGTCAGAGTGATCAGTTTTGCCTGGTTTGGGGTTACAATTCCCAAGCACACAAATATTTGGAATCTACAAATTGACTCTCCCTCATTTTAACATTTAGATTGTAGGTGTCTTTCCAGTTCATTGCTCTTTCAGTTAAAACATTTTTCAGAAATCAGGTTGGTTTGATTTAGTGAAAGCCGTTAGCATAAATGGGCCAAATAAGCTTGTTTCTCACACAGTGCATCACTGCCTCTTGATTTAGCCTGTCATTTAATCTCTTGTAATGGACATGTGAAGTGTTTTGCTTCTATTTTCTTCTATTTTTGTTTCTTCATTTTTTCTCTGTTGTCTGCTTTTCATGGAATGTGGCATTTTCTTTGTTACACACTGGTGGTTATTTGGGTTAGAGAATATTTTTCATCACTTTGCTGATGGGAGATCCATCTAATTTCAGAGTGTTCTCAGTTTCAAAGAAGTTAACTGGTCACGTATGTGGCATTGATATTGATCTGTTAAGCTTCTATAAATACCATAGGTCCAGCTCCTTCATCTGCTTCTTTCATTTTGCATTCTGTCAGCAACTATAGTTTTAGTGATTCTTGCACCTACCTGGATTATGTTTGCATTATTTTCTGTTTTTTGGCTGTGGTGTGATAGAACCCACTTTGCATGAAGAGCAAAGCCAGCACATTTTACAACTCTTTACCAATAAGCCTAAAATGCTAGTCCCATCTTCCCCTCTAGCCAATGAACACAAAGCATAGTCTGGGGTTGTGGGGAGAGGGCAGAGATGGCTTTAAACCACCTTTGCACACCCTAGCTGGGCTCAGAGTTAATCCCTCATTGTACATTAGAGTAGCATGACAGCTGCCTTTGCTAATGGCCCCAATGGATATTAAGACAGCCAACACTGGTCACAGGCACTGGGGAGCCCAGCTGTACCCATTTCCCAAACCATGCTTCCCACATGCCAGGGAGCATAGAAACTACTGGGCAGCTTTGTACCACTTGAGGATCTCCTTGCACAGAAAAGATCCTCATAGGGCCGGATATATTGAGTTTAGCGCTGCTTTGCATTGGTGGAAGAGTGTAAATTGGCTGGAGGACTACCTAGGTTTGAGGCCTTTATATTTAGTTCACAGTTGCACTAGCAATAATTAAAGCACTGTGCTTCATGCGTGTTAAAGCGAGAGAGTTCCCTGGTGGTGTTCTTCTGTCTGGGATGGTGTTGGAAGTACCTTATTGGTAATACAGGAATGGGTCAGCAATACTATAGGGATAAAAGAGGAAGAGAGCCTCAGGAAAAGCTACACAGCAGCAGAGAACAAGCAGCTAATGTTTTTTAACTTTCTTATATAGAACCCATATATTAATATTTATATACACACACACTCCAGTACAGAGCTGGCAAAAGTTCAGAATAGAGAGAGCAACAGCAAAACGACACAGTGAATGAGTGAGAAGGAAGATAGAACAGGCACAGAGAGAAAAAGTGAATATGGTTTACACCAAACTTCTCAGACCCTCCTCAAGTTAAAGGTAAAAACTTGGATTGTTCATAGTGACACTTTTTGTTTGTTAAAAGTGCATAGTAAAAAAGGAAAACTTGATTGAAGAATTTTTTTTAAAGAAATTTAGACAATGTTAAGAAAATGTTGTCCAGTAACGTTGAAAAGGTACAGTATCTGCAGTTACTTCAGTCCACAACAGTTATTCAGCCAGATGACCTCCAAACTAAATCTGTCAGTATCTAGTGTGTCACACTGCCTGGCCTGTTTCTTGATCTCTTAACCACAAACACACCAGGTTGTTACCCTTTCACCGGGTGTGTATTTATTCTTCACTTACATAGTACAACAGAACATGTTACAGGTTTACAGCAGAGGGAGACTTCTATGAAACCTTATTTCCTCATCCCAGGCTTACCCTCTGAGCTTCCTCTCAGCTTCCTGTTCCTATCACTTATATCCTCCAAATTGTTGGGCTGCTGAGGCAGTTGGCTCAGTAACTTCCACCCAGGCGTCAGTAATCCCCAACACAATGAAGCCTGCACTCTTCCCAGGGCTACTGCAACCTCAGTGACCAGGGTGCTACTAATAGTGCCCTGTCACAGATGTATTAACAGCAGTGTTATATGTACGACGTGGGAGGTAATTATCCTTCTTTACTCAGCACTGGTGAGGCCTCGACTAGAGTCCTGTGTGCAGTTCTGGGCACTGCGCTTTAGGAAAGATGTGGACAAATTAGAGAGAGTCCAGAGGAGAGCAACAAAAATGATGAAAGGTTTAGAAAACCTGATCTATGAGGAAAGGCTAAAAACCCAAAGCATGTTTAATCTTGAAACAAGAATATTGAGGGAGGAATCTGATAAGTCTTCAAATGTGTTAAAATAAAGAGGATAGGTTAGATATGAAGAAAAACTTTCTAACTATATGAATAGTTAAACTCTAGCATAGGATTCTGAGAATGTTGTGGAATCCCCATCATATGAGGTTTTTAAAAAGAGGTGAGACAAACGCCTGTCAGGAATAGTCTCAGTATACTTTATCTGCCTGAGCGTGAGAAACTGGATTAGATCTTTTATGGTCCTTTCCAACCCTACATGTCTATGATTCTATTATTCTAGATTTAGGGGAACAGCATCAAAGTTAACAGGTACTCTGACACCCCCCCCTCCTCTTTAAATGCCAAGTAATAGCTTTTTTAATCTTCAACACTAATAAAATGACAATTTTCTATGCTGGGTCACTTAGAGTGTATCTACACTGCAGTTAAAAACCCACAGCTGGCCTGTGCCAGCTGACTTGTACTCACAGGGCTCAGTCTAAGTGGCTGTTTAATTGCAGTGTAGACACTCAGCCTTGGGCTGCAGCTCGAGCTCTGGGGCCCTCCCACCTTGCTCAGACTTAGATGCTGGGCTCCAGCCTGAGACGAACATCTACACCGCAATTAAACAACCCCTCAGCCGAAGCCCTGTGAGCCCAAGTCAGCTGGCACGGGTTTTAACTGCAGAGTAGACATATCTTTAGAAACAATAAACCCAGGGTCTGAGTTTCTTTATGACTGTAGGGGCTCCTGCGTGCATTCACATAGTCCCTCCATCCTGCAGATCAGCCCCTTTCTCCTGGCCAGATAGTAGGGTGACCAGATGTCCCAATTTTACAGGGACAGTCCCTATTTTTGGGTCTTTTTCTTATATAGGCTCCTATTATCACCCCACCCCCGTCCTGATTTTTCACGTTTTCTGTCTGGTCACCCTACCAGGTAGACTGTTACAATTTAGAACAGTCATGCTCTGTTGCTCACCAGTAATTTGAAGGAGGTGTTAGTGTTTCACGTTCTAGTATTTATAGATGGTGAGTTTGAAGAAGATTGTTATATGTTTAAGGTTCTGCAAAAAGTCCTGTCCTGCAAGATTTGTCTGTGCAGGTTCAACTTAAATGTACCCATCCTAATCTTATTATAATCAGAGAATAAACAATTGTCTTAGATAATACCTGACCCAATACCTGAAGTCAGCGGAAAGACTCACATCGGGGAAGTTTTGCCAATAATTTTTGTTTTGGTAAAGACTGATCATGACGATACAATTTGTTGTAGATGTAAGCGGGGGTGGAATGAGCTCCCCTCTGACATCTAGTGATGATTTGGGGGAAAAGATTTCAATGAGCAGACTGTATTTGCATAAACACACTCTGCCTGGGTGCACAGCAGAGGGAACTGCTCTGCCAAAATGATCACTTTTGGCTGGTACTGGTTTACAAATCACTCTAGTACAGGGTTTCTCAAACAGGTGTCGCCACTTGTGTTGGGAATGCCCCTGGCGGGCTAGGCCGGTGTGTTTATCTGCCTCATCCACAGGTCTGGCCGATCGTGACTCCCACTGGCCATGGATCGCTGCTCCGGGCCAATGGGAGCTGCTGGAAGCGGCATGGGCCGAGGGACATACTGGCTGCTGCTTCCAGCAGCTCCCATTGGCCCAGAGCAGCGATCTGCAGCCAGTGGGAGCCTTGATTGGCCAGACCTGCAGATGGGGCAGGTAAACACACCGACCCGCCAAGGGCTTTCCCTGCACAAGTGGCAACCCTGTTGGAGAAACCCTGCTCTAGTATTTGAATGCAGGGGTAAAGGAAAGTGATTATCCTGATTGTACTTAGCCTGCCCTGATTGAAGGAATCGTCCTCAACTGAACCTAGCTGCTGAGCCCTAGATCTGGTGTGGGACAGTGTTGCAGGGAAAGAACTACCCAGCCTGCAGTGAGGTTCCCCACTCCCTGCTGAAATTTCCCTGAGAGCTGGGTTAAGTGGTGGAAACTTAGCATATGATGTCAGAGTGCATAGCAGTGGCCAGTGGCATCAGTATAAATGATGGCGGTAGCAGTAGCAGAGCAAATGGTGGCAACTATGAGTCAGTTGCACAGGTGGCAGCAAGAGCAGAAGCATTGCTCAATGCCTGCCCCCCATCCCCCAATTGGGAGATGAACTCATGTATCTGTGAACTCTGGGCTGTCGCTGACAAAGGATAACAACTGTGAGTGGAGGGGAGAGGACAATGACAGGTTAAAGGAACATTTGTGGGACTTTCACACTGCAAGGAGAGAAACTGGGCAAAAGACACTGCCCAACATACTCCAGGGTGGGTGTTTGCTTATGGTCACATGCTTTCGAATTGCGCTTGAGACTTTTTCTGAAATAAATGCTGGATTCCTTTCCCCTTTTCATTAAAAGTTTTCTTTTGTTACACAAAGGCTCAGTGAGTAGAGAAGTATTTCCTTTAAAAGTGACCACAGGTGGTGTGAAGTTTTCCCAGATTGTTGGGGAGAGGGGCTTGAGCCGGATCTGTTTTGTATCATTAAGAGGAACCCCTAGATTTTGAACCCAGCCCTGGTTGCTGCTGACTCCACCTGGCAAAAGGATTACATAAATATCTCCATTTCGCTCCACTCTAATACTTTCAGTCCCAATGTTTTTAGAGTGAATATCTCCTAAAATTGCCATCATATTTCTTCATTAAGTAAATATTTTATGTAATTATTTTTAAGCAAATATGTTTTAAGTTATTATTAAATAAGCCCTATTGGAAGTAGTCCAAACACATAGTTTAGTTCATATGCTGTATTAATCTAAATGGCTAAGTAAATGAATCTCCAAAGTGGTTTTGCAACAGCAGCAGCATTTGTTTCATTTTGTTTTAAATGACCTGTTCTATTTCTCTAATGAATTCAGTCTGTATTCCCTTTCACTAGTGACAACCTGTTGAATTCACTTGCACGTGCCAGAAGCTCTTGTGGTCTACTCTACAAAGGGGCCTGCTGCTACTGCTCATTTTATAATATGCAAGTAAAAAATCCATTGCTAAATCTGCATAAATCAAAGAGGCTGCAAAGTTAACTGGAACAAAATGTCATAATCTGGGCAGAAAGCAAAAATCTGAATTACTGAGCCAGATCCTCAGTGTGTGGAAGTCAGTTTAACTCCATTGAACTCAAAAGATCTGTACTAATTTATATCAGCTGAAAATCTCTCGCTCTTTCTTCTTCTTCCTCATTTTTTTCATTTTCTCCATCCCCTCTGCTGTGCCAGTGATGGCCAGCCTTGACAAACCACTTGTCTGCTTCTTCTCTGACCATCTCAATGCTTTCTTTCATTCAGATATTTGGGAAGCATTAGATAGATAGAATCTGACAAAGATTAGACAGAGCCACAAATCAGTAGTTAGATTCTTCAGCCATACCATGGTACTGGTCCTAATCTTTAAGTCCCTCATTAGGCTAGTAGCATGCTATCTCTGGATCAGCATCTTCTTCTGCACTGTGCCATAGAACTAGAGTCCAGTATCAGAAAAATTGGAAGCTGGACTGAGGTAGTGTTTTCTGAGTTAAGCATCCTATGCTGGGGAAGTCCAGACCAATGGAGAGCAGAATGAGCTTGAGTCTTGCCATGTATAGGTGCTGTTGCAAAACTATTTCTTCATTATGGGATTCTCCAAATCATAGAGTGAAAGAAGAGCTTTTAACAGCCTTCTGGAATGTAGTAATCCATAGCTCAAAAAAAAAAAAAAGGGAAGGGTGGAAGATCTGTGTTCTACTCACTGTGACTCTTAATCATCTAATAGCATCACAGAATATAGATTCTAAGGCCAGATGGGACCACTCTGATAATCTAGTCCAGGGATTGGCAACCTTTGGGATGCGGCTCACCCGGGTAAGCACCCTGGTGGGCCGGGCCAGTTTGTTTACTTGCCATGTCCACAGGTTCGGCTGATCGCAGCTCCCACTGGCCGTGGTTAGCCATCCCAGGCAAATGGGGATGGTGGGAAGCAGCACGGGCTGAGGGATGTGCTGGCTGCCGCTCCCTGCTGCCCCCATTGGCCTGGAGCAGTGAACCACAGCCAGTGGGAGCCACGATCAACCGAACCTGTGGACACGGCAGGTAAACAAACCGGCCCGGCCCACCAGGGTGCTTACCCTGGCGAGCCATGTGCCAAAGGTTGCTGATCCCTGCTCTAGTCTGACCTCCTGAATATCACATACCATAGAACTTCCCCAAAATAATTCCTAGAGGAGATCTTTTAGAAAAAACACCCAATCTTGATTTTAAAATTGTCGGTGATGGAGAGTCCACCACGACCCTTGGTAATTTGTTCCAATGGTTAATTACTCTGGCCATTAAAAATCTGTGCCTCATTTCCCATCTGAATTTGTCTAGCTTTAGCTTCCAGACGTTGGATTGTGTTATACCTTTCTCTCCTAGATTGAGGAGTCCATTATTAAATATTTGTTCCCCATGGAGGTACTTATGTACTGTAATCTAGTCACTCCTTAACCTTCTCTTTGTTAAGCTAAATAGATTGAACTTCTTGCATCTATCACTATAAGGCATGTTCTTTAATCATTCTTGTAGCTCTTCTCTGAACCCTCACCAATTTATCAACATCCTTCTTGAGTTCTAGGCACCAGAACTGGACACAGTATTCCAGCAGTGGTCACACCAGTGCCAAATATAGAGATAAAATAACTTCCGTACTCTTACTCAAGATTCCCTGTTTATGCATCCGAGGATTGCATTAGCTCTTTCAGCCACAGCATCACACTGCAAGCTCATGTTCAGCTGATTATCCACCATAACCCCCAAATCTTTCTCAGAGTCGCTGCTTTGCAACATAGAGTCCCCTATCCTGTAAGTATGGCCTACATTCCTCTCGTTTTTTAATTAAAATATCATGCGTTAACAAATCAAACATCTTGCAGAAGTCCAAGTACATTATCATATCAACACTATTACCTCTATCAACCAAACTTGTAATCTCATTAAAGAATGATATCACGTCAGTTTGACATGATCTATTTTCCATAAACTCAAGTTGATTTGCATTAATTATATTACCCTCCTTTAGTTCTTCATTAATCAAGTCCCGTGTCAGTTGCTCCTTTATCTTGCCCAGGATTGATGTCAGGCTGACAGGCCCAGGTCATTTGGTTTACCCTTTTTAAAAATTGGCACAACTTTTTCTTTCTTCCAGTCCTCTGGAACTTACCCAGTGTCCCAAGACTTATTGAAAATCAACATCAATGGTCCAATGAGTTCCTCAGCCAGATCTTTTAAAACTCTAGGATGCTAGCTATCTGGACCGGCTGATTTTAAAAAAGGCTATCTTTAGTAGTTTCTGTTTAATGTCCTTCAGTGAAATGGAAAGAGTGATGAGGCAAGGTTTTCTGTTTTTCCCCAAATACAGAACATAAATATTTATTAAACAGTTCTGTCTTTTTTGCATTGATCATTCTACCACTTCCATTTAATAATGGACCAGTACGATAGTCAGGATTCTTTTTGTTGCCAGTATATATTTAAACTCTCTATATTGTCCTTCACTCACTGGCCATAGATTTTTCCTCATGTCCCTTGGCTTTCTAGATCAATTTTGTACAATTCCTAGTTCTTGATTTATATTCATTACTATCAATTTTTCCTTCCTTACATTTGTTATATATTTTATATTTTTACAGCTGTCTTCACTTACTCTCTAAATCAGATCATTTTTTAAAATCAGCACAGCCTTCTTCCTTAATTGTGGGATTGTGGCTTTTTGCTCATCTAGTACAGTGTTCTTTAAATGATTCCCAATTATTCACATTTTTATGATTAAATTCTTTCTCCCTGCTGATTAGCCTCATAATTGTTTGCAGCTTTGTGAAATTAGTCTTATTAAAGCATCGGGTATATATATTACTGGTCTGGATGTTATTCTGCTTGCATATTATAAATATGATCAAGTTATTCTCACTTGTACCTAAGCTATCATTAGCTTTTAGTTCTGTGATCAGTTCTTCTTGATCTGTTAGGACAAGGTCTAATATAGAATTCCTCTATGGTGGCTGGAACACTTTTGAGTTAGGAAATTGTCATCTATTAAGTTTAGAAATTCCAAGGATGTTTATGTATTGGCAGCATGTGACCTCCAGCATATGTCACTCAAATTAAAGTCGCTATGATAACAAGGCTTTTTTCCCTACATATTTAAGAAAGATGCGTAAAGAAGCTGTCATCCTGTTCTCTAATGTGATATTGTGGTCTGTAGCAGATACCAATTAGTATCCCATTCAAGAACATTTTCTTCTGAGTTATCAGTGACTTGGAAACAGGCAATGCCATTTTTGACAGAGTGCCACTCCCCCTCCTCTTTTTCCCCCTCAGTCCTTCCTAAATAGTTTATAAACATTGATTTTAACATCCCAGTTGTGCAAACCATCCTATCCAGTTTCAGTAATACCAATTTATGATCACAAATGAGCAATTCCAGTTTCTCTTGTTGTTTACCCAGGCTCTTTGCTTTGGTGTTAGGCAATTAAAGAATTTCTTCTCTTTGTGTCCTTTGGTTCCTTGATTAATTTTGTACTCAAGATCTTAATTTTGTTCCGATTGTTCATAGCTTCCCTCTTTTAACCCTTCTCTTTGGCTATTAGTTCAGCCACCTTCTGACTACTCTAGCCAGCTTGTGTCTGAGAAGATTGGTTCCCCTTCTACTAAGGTTCTAAAGTAATTGGGCTGGATTCTCTCCCTTTGTTCCTGTCACCCTGTGCCACTCAGGTAGTGCAAAATGGCAGAATCTGGCCTTAGCCAGCCAGGTGGGAATTCCAGAAAATGGGCCCTCTGAACTGGCATAAAGCAAACTAACCAGCTTCTAAGCCAAGTGCTTCCTGACCTGGTGTAACGGTCATGTCTATTGCATGCACTCTGCTAATTTTCAGCTTGTATAGTGATCCTTTGCAGAACATACCCAGTTAGCATAATTTGGAGCAGCCTCTAGGCTGCTCCTTCTTATGCTGGGACTGAAATTAGGATAATTTGAGAATCAGGGCACTGTAACAAGTTCCATGAGTGCCTCATCTCCAGCACCAAATGAATCTTGGCACAAAAGAGAATCTTGGTCATGAATGACAATGAATCAGAGCAATTGGTGACACATGGAAAGCTCTTTGTTCTAAGCTATTTATGTATCCCAGCCATTTGATCATACTCATCACAAAAAGAAAAAAATAGGAATTAATACACAAAATAATTATCAGTTCAAATTTCAGTACATGCAAGGTTTAAGGTCATTTAAATGCTTAACAGAATGTCTTGGAATTTCACAGACTCTTCATTGTCAAGGGGCTAAACTAAAATGTGGTTCAGTTGTTCCTATAGCAGAGGTGGCCAACCTGTGGCTCCGAAGCCACATGCGGCTCTTCAGAAGTTAATATGCGGCTCCTTGCATAGGCACCAACTCCAAGCTGGAGCTACAGGTGCCAACTTTCCAATGTGCTGGGGGGGTGCTCACTGCTCAACCCCTGTCTCTGCCACAAGCCCTGCCCCCACTCCACCCCTTCCTGCCCCCTCCCCTGAGCCTGCCATGCCTTTGCTCCTCCCCACCTCTCCAGAGCCTTCTGCATGCCATGAAACAGCTGATTGGGAGGTGCTGGGAGCAGGGGGCCGGGGGAGGGGGCTGATGAGAGTCTGATGATGTATTACTGTGGCTCTTTGGCAATGTAAATTGGTAAATTCTGGCTCCTTCTCAAGCTCAGGTTGGCCAACCCTGTCCTATAGAGACAAAGAGAGCAATAATTATATTTTGCCAGTGTGACGGGGGTCAATATACCTGCAGTTTTAGACTTGAAGAGAGATTGCTTAACCAAAGACATGAATAGTTCTTTATATTATCTTCTTCTGATGAGCCTGTGCTTATTACAATTTCTATTCTACTGTACCAAAGAAATGTTGAACTCTTCAGGGTTTTTGGATGATCAATCCAATTGTCTCTTATCCAAGAATAGATGTAAGCTAGTCTCATGAAATGCAATAATCATCATGGACCAATCAATTGGTCCAAATAGGATTATTTCTTGTTCTTAGGGCTGTCATTTATATTTGATGAGGAGTGAGAGCCTTCAAGAAATAATACTATTAACAATTTAATGTGACAGTCATTCTTCTTTCACTATTTGTTCATCATATTCTCAGTTTGGGTAAAGTAGAAATACTCCCTTTACCTCATTGTCCTATTGGTCTTTTTCAAAATGATAAAATGACTTTCTACAAGTTAAAAAGATGCTATCAGTTGCATATATTAATACAGGCAATTTCCCTCAGGCTTTCATTTGACACACCATGGATTTAACAAAAAAAATCAGATTCTCTTCCAAGATAAGTGAGTTATAACAGATTCACATTCCTAGATCTCACAGAAGATGTGAACAATTATGAGCAGGCTAAAATAATTTAGAACCCAGGGGAGAGCCTTAGGTCACAAGACTCAAAGGGGTTAGATGGAATATCATTGTCTCCAAATTCTTCTTTTCATCACTGAGTGACAGGAGCCTGGGTGACTATTCACCTGCACCCTCTATTACATTCCCATATAGGTGGATCATGTATATGTTTTTCATAGCTTCTCAGAAGTTTTGAAGCATAATTTTTGTTTATTGTTCTTTTCTAGATTGTGTATGTTTTGTCCAGCAGTCACTGCCTACTAGAAGAACAAAGTGCCAATAGCTGAAATGCGTCCCATTGTAACTAGTAACTCAACTGTTCTGGGCTGACCTGCTGTATTTTTCAATGGAGCTCTGTTTTCTGCTCCTATATGATTATTCTCCTCCCAAGTCTGAATGGTCTTCCTCTTAACAATGGGTCAAAATGCATTTAAAAAATAAAGTTGATGAGAAATTCTCTTTGGAGCAACTGGAGGTTTGTAGTTTCATTGTTCACTGGTAAATCTCTGGCTGTCCCACTATGTCGTTGATCCTACAGATATGCCTGTGGGTAGTCCCACTGAATTCAATGGTTCAAGGATGCTCCAATTGACACTGGCTTGCAATGTCTCTATCAGAGCTGTTATATAGCAATGCCCTTACCCACTCCTTATATACACCATCTGCCATGTGAGCTGGGAGCAGTGGTGTATAGTGAGGCAGTAGGCATAGGGTCATGCCAGCTACATGACCCAAAGATTCCTTCACATTGGGGTGAACTCCAGCTGCTCTGCTAGGGCAGCTTCCTGGCCCATTTGTATCACAGAAGCAATTCAGAAGGGCCAAAAAGGGGCCAAGGACCTGGCCCTTTCTTTTTATTATGAAACTCATCATTTTTGCCAGTTTATCGCTTCAACTGTGGGTCTGTTTCCTGTAAATTAAGAAGAGATATTGCCTATCTTCTTCCTTTCAGTAGTACATACTTTTAACAGTCCCAGTGGAACTGGAATACTGATTTCAGTGAGTAAGTGATATAGTGAGGAGAAGTATGATTAAGTTTTGTAGCTAGGAGAAGACATTTGACTATAGTAATCAAATGTTCTTCCTTTTTAAATGTTTTTGTTTTTCTGTGACCTTCTGATTTCTGCAGATATTCTCCAGCTTGTGTAAGTTGGTTTTACAAGCTGAATAACTGATGAAGAACCCTCCCATTGCTATGCTGACTTCATTGGACAAAAAATGATGGCACTTTTATGATTAAAGAGATGCTCAGCACACTCTGAAATACATTTTTACTCAACCCTCTAATTTACAGCAAACTTAATTTTAAAGTTACCAACTATAATTCATGCTTATTAGATTTTATAGTGTGAGAGCTTTTTATGACAGAGTGTTTTACAATTCTCAGAAGGACTTTTCTGTCTTGTAAGTTTCAAATGTTGACATCCAAAGTGGATCATTCAGTTGGAATGGAAGGAGGCTTGAAATGCAAGCTACTACTGAAATGCCTTGATAGCACAATCAGACTTAAATTGAACCAGCACAATAGCCTATTCCAAGTATTTGCTGTCACCTTAATCCTCTGACCTCTATTCTCTCCCTTCCCACATACTTGTTGTATCATATCTAAAATAAGAGATGAAACTACTTGGATTAGGAGCAAAACGTCTTTCTATTGGTACTGTAAAGCACCCAGCACTCTTTTATATATGATATATATTATATATACTTTTAGCACAAGCTATGTTGCGCCTAAGGATGACCCTTTCTTCCTGCCTCACAGCACTTTTCCCAGATTACATAAAATCAAGCCTGCTAAAATGATTACAGCTGATATATAGGGGACTGCAACCTAAGCCTAGACTGAGAGTAAGAGAAATGCACGTTTCCATCCCAAGAAAGAGGAGATGGCCTGAGGCCTAGAGGTTGTACGCTGGAAAGGCCTGAGGATGTTAGAAGTGTAGTTAGCCCAGTAACTGTTGCAAGAAGAACACAGTAAAACAATGAAACCTGGTTGCAGTTATTTGTGCCTTCATCACTTCTCAGATGGTTTACAGCAATATGATGTGCCTGTGCTTATGAAACGAAAACTGATGCAGAACACTGCAGCCCGTTGCCTCGGCAAGACAGGATAGATACTGTAAACACATCAAACCTGTCCTTCACTCTCTACAACAGCTTCCAACATAATATCAAATCAAGTGCAAGGGTCTCAGAGGCTCCAGGAGTCTAAAAGATGATTAAAGCTCTGGGATGAAGACCATGGTTGACTTCCTACAATATGGGTAAACTCCTCTGTGCAGGAGACATTTTTCTCATGGCGTCATAAACATACAGCTATGGGTAGCATAAAATCCCTCTTAATTCCTCTTTTACTTGTAAAGGGTTAAGAAGCTCAGGTAACCTAGCTGACACCTGACCAAAAGGACCATAAGGGGAGAAGTTACTGTCAAATCTGGGGGCGGGGGAAGGCTTTGTCTGTCTGTTCTGTGTGCTTGCCGGAGACAGATCAAGAAAGCAAGCAATCCAACTCCATTAGTATTAGTAAGTACTAGTGAAGAAATGTGTTAGCTTACTTTTATTTTGGCTTGTGATTTCCTTTGTAGGAGGAGGGAGGTTTATCCCTGGTTTTGTACTTGAAGGTTTTGCCTAGAGGGGAGATCCTCTATGTTCTCGAGTCTTTTGTTATTCTGTAAAGTACTTACCATCCCGATTTTACAGAGGTGATTCTTTTACCTTGTCTTTAATTAAAATTCTACTTTTAAGAACCTGATTAATTTTTCATTGTTTTAAGATCCAAGGATTTGGGTCTGTGTTCACCTGTACCAATTTGTGAGGGGATTATTCTCAAGCCTGCCCAGGAAAAGGGGTGTAGGGGTTTGGGGGGATATTTGGGGAAGGTAGGGCTCCAAGTGGCCTTCCCTAAATGTTTGTTTAAATCATTTGGTGGTGGCAGCATTACTTAATCCAAAGTATAAGAGAGAATTTGTGCCTTGGGGAGTTTATCACTTAAACTGGTAGAAATAAGCTTAGGGGGTCTTTATGCAGGTCCCCACGTCTGTACCCTAAAATTCAGAGTGGGGAGAAACCCTGACACATGGGCTGGCCCAAGACTGTTGAATGAACTCTCCCAAGACCTAAGGACCACCACAAACCTCATTAGCTTCTGCTCTAAGTGCAAGGCACATTTCTTTGCCCTGGTCTTCTGTACCATAAACATATAGCAACATGCATGTGTGTGCGTGTGCTTGCGCTCTGGCATGTATGTAGTTTTAGTCATCTTTTACATATCTTGGCCCCAGGCCGCTGAGCACCTTGAAAATAAATATGGAGACCTTAAACTTGATTTGACAGTTTTTCAAATAATACCTATACTAATACTTATATACATATATGTATATACTAATACATATATAATTAATATAATTTAAAAAATCAAAAATAAAACATTTCACTGCACACTCCTTTTCTTCTACGGGGAGGATGAGCGAACAAACATAGGACAGATGTCAGTTATGTCACATAATGCATTACTGGAAGGGGCTGGTGATGAGTGAGGTATGAGAATCCACATATCCAGTTAAATCCACCTGCCAGTACATAGCCTAAAGGAATATTGAGCTCATAGAACTGTAGTATGTGTAGATACTAGTAGGTAGGCTAACACGGTTCACAGTCTAAGATATTAGTGCCTTTGAGAACTGGTAAGATTGGCTGTGACTGTAAGAGGTGTGCAAACTGTCCATCTTTGTTTGGTTAGTAATCTAATGTTCCTTTTGCCTTATTGATTATTTATTTTCCCTTGTTCCCTTTCCCCATTAAATTTCACCCCCTAGTGCTTCGCAATAGGAGTTCTTAAATATCTAGACTGTGTTGTTAGGTTACACAGCTCTGAAAGCCATCATGTAAAGTGTACTTACGGATAATGTGACACCATTGTGCCCAGGCCTCCTGGGATTTGAAGGCACCGTGCAAAGGACACCAGTAAATGATTATGTCAGATGCTGTTGCAGGCACACAGACAAAGATCAGAAACAAAGTGAAAAATAAGGTCAAAATACTTCCAACTGATCCACCCAATTTCTGCAGACACAACTAGTGCCACCCAGTGGAATAGGGTATGTATATGAGCATATGACTAGATATTATATCTGTTAGCAGTCCCTGGCAGCAAATTACAGCTGAGTTGTAACTAAGATTGAATTATATCACACCCATTCACCACCTTTTTTCATTTGCTCAAAATTTTGTCAGTCAGCTATTTTAGGGATCCTCCTATGTTCTTATTTGAAATTTCTGTGCTTACATAACCCAAAAATAGCTGACTTGAAACAGAGGGGTGGGAGGGAACAGGGGAACAAGAACAGAGGGGAAGAAGGGGTTGCAGAAGCCAGAGGAGAGGGATCTGGGGATATATAGGTGCAGAGTGTGAGAGCAGTCAGGAGACAGGGCATAGGAGGTGGAAAGGCATAGAGGAGAGGGAGGGCAGGAGACAAGGGTGACAGTGGCAGAGAGAGAGGAGGACAGGAGAGCAGGGATAGGCTGCAGGAAGAGAGGGGCCGTAGGGTTTATAACCACTAGAGAACACTTCCTTACAGATCTTGGAATTCAACTGAGGAGTCCTGGGTTTCTGTGTTCCTTTACTATCAGCTGTGAAGCCCATTGGCAAAGTACATGTCTTATCCTCTTCTAGTAGCTGGACCACATAGAGAAGCGGTCCCCAAACCTTTTGAGGGTTGCACCTGCCTTTACCCCTGTCTGCACCCCACCCTGCTCCTCGGAGCTAGGTGCAGGGCAGCAGCTTGGGATGGGGGGGCAGATGGGGTAAGGTGGCTGAGGCTGGGGCCACAGCTAGGGGTGGGTCTGGAGCTAGGAGCAGGGCTGCAGCCAGGCACTGAGGCTGGGGGCGGAAGCAGATCCACAGCTGGGCTCCGATGCCACCAGCAGCCAAGTGCGTCTCCACTACCGACCTTGTCCCCAGCTTCAGCCCTGGGCGAGAATAGAGCCATGGCCAGCAGCCAAGGTTGGGGGCTGGTGCAGGGATGGGGACAGGTTCCGGTGCATGGCCAAGGAGGGGAATGAGGATGGGGATAGAACTTGAGCAGAGCTGGGGGTGGGGAAGGACTGGGTGACACTCCCTTCCCATAGGGTTGCCAACTTTCTAATCTCACACAACCGAACACCCATGCCCCACCCTGCCCTGCCCCTTCCCTGAGGCCCCACCCATGCCACGCCCCTTCTCCAAGACCAGGTCCCCACTCACTCCATCCAGCACTCACCCTTTCCCACCCTCACTCACTTTCACGGGGATGGGGCAGAAGGTTGGGTGCAGGAGGGGTGAGGGCTCCAGCTGGGGATGTGGGCTCTGGGGTGGGGACAGGGATGAGGGGTTTGGGGTGCAGGAGGGGGCTGCAGGCCGGGGAAGGGGGTTGGGGTGTGATGGGGGTGTGATGGTTCAGGCTGGGGGTGTGGGCTCTGGGGTGGGGCTGGGGATGAGAGGTTTGGGGTGCAGGAGGTGGCTGGGGTGGAGTGTTGTGGGGGTGGACTCCAGGATTGAGTTTGGGTGCAAGAGGGGACTCTGGGCTGGGGCAGGATGTTGGGGTGCGGGAGAGGGTTCAGGGTGCGGGGTCACGGTGGCGCTTACCATGGCTTCTGGGAAGCAGCCTCCAGGAGCCGTGGTAGCCCCATGGTTCATAGGCTGCCAGGGATGCTCTGTGCACTGCCCTCACCTGCGGGCACCGCCCCCACAGCTCCCATGGTTCCTAGCCAATGGGAGTCACGGAGCCAGCCCTCAGGATCGAGGCAGTGCATGGAACATCCCTTCCCGCCCATGCGTCTAGGGACTACAGGGACCTGATGGCTGCTTCCAGGAGCCGCATGGAGCTAGGGCAGGTAAGGAGCCTGCCTTAGCCCTGGCTCCCAGCTGCACCATCAACTGGACTTTTAATGACCCAGTATGCCAGGGTCCCTTTTCGACCAGGAATTCCGGTTGAAAACTGGACTCCTGGGAGCCTTACCTCCCTGCCCCCATGGGGACTGGCCAGGGCCCCACCACATGCTCTGGGCATTCCTCCACACCCCCCTGGGGGTGTGCCCCACACTTTGGAGACCTCTGATATAGAGCATAATAGCCTACTAATATTGTCAGTTATTTAGCTAGATCAAGTGACAGAGGGGTGTTTTGTGAATATAAACATGATGGGGTTTTTGATTTTGAAAAACCTAGGAAATGCCACATTAACCATGTTCTTTTAATGTAGTTTGTTTAAGCTGCAAAGTCAAGCACTCAAAACTTAGGAAATGTCAGAATTAAGGTTGCGTGTGCAACTTTAATTTGATCATCTTGTGTATATTCATTGTGACCCATCTTTAATTACATGATCACATGCTGTTTTTTCCTTAGGAACCCTGCCTCATTTAGTGCACAGTCTGGGCCTGCTCTGGGGAGAAATCAGGATTGTGTAGTGGAGGAGACACTGTCATTAAGGCTCCACATTTGTTGCAGAAGTTGGAAGGTATGTAGTGAATGAGGTAGTGAATTTCCAGAAGAGAAGGGAAGGTTTCATGGGTAAGGCAGTTGAATGCTACCCTGGAGAACTGGATTCTGTCACTGCCTGTGCCACAAAGTTCTTATGTGGTGCTGGATGAATGACTTAAACTAACATTTTTGCAGATTGTTACTAATTGTGTTTTCCTCTTTTCTGTACACCCAACATGAAACATCTGGGGCTTGATATGCAGAATTCCTGAGTTCTCACAAATGTTACTGAAGAGAATGGGAGCTGTGCTTTGAAGTGTTATAAAATACTTAATAGTCTGGAAAATCAGATTCCAGTTTTTTTCAAGTGGTCCCCACTTTTGATAGTTTTACTCTTAATCTCTTTGTGCCTCAATTCCCCAACTGTAAAATGGGAATAATGATACCATCTAATCTGACAGGGATTTTATGAAGATAAATTAATAAATATTCATGAAGCACTCAGATACTGCAATTTGAGTACCATAGAAATGCCCAAGAGGAAATTCATAGTTTTGGATTCAGTGCAAGGTTTGAATGCTATGCATTAAATAAGGCCTGCGGCCACACACAGAATGATAAGGGAAGGAGATCTATTGAATGACTATCCATTCACGAATGAGATGAGGTCTCTAGGAAAAAATACATAATCATATAAGTAGAGACTGTATCATAATGCACATGCACAAGGGGGACAAATTAAGTTGCACAGGCAGCCTTATCTCTGGCATTTTCTAATTTTTGATGGCTTGACTTTGCGACCTTAACAATCTTTTAATGTAGTGGGGTATTTTTTTAATGTAATATAGTACATGGGGACTAAAAGGAATATATTATTCAAACCAGTTTGCCTATCCCCAGTGTAAACATGTTATAGCTTGCACAGGTCCCAAGGCAAAAGAAGTGATAATGCAATTTTTACCCCCTCTGTTAGATTCCTACTTCCCCTATCATCCCCACTCTACCCAGACCAAAATATATTTAATATTGTTCTAGGTTAGAAGAGATTACTTTTGCTGGCAAGGCTAATGGACGGTACGAATTCAAGTATAGATGTTTTGTCACACCTGCTGTTTAAATGTACCAGCTATTCACCGTTATAAATATCCGCTTTTTTCTTCACTGCAAACAAGTTATTAAACTGTGAAATGTAGGTTCAGAAGAGGAGGGAGTAGTAAGGAAATGAAATACTGCTTACATTTTTAAAGTATACTCTGAGGAATTCCAAGAACAGTCTTCTGAATGCTGTGGCAGGAAAGGATTTCTGACTAACAGTTTATAATTCCCATAGGAGGCATTCAACTTTAATTCATATGAATAGTCAACCTGATAAGTACAGGATGACCAGTGCTCAACTGACAACGCTGGGGGATATATTCATGAGTCAGAAATGTATTTCTCATCCATTTACAACTGTGGAGGCACTTGAATTCTGGTAAGACTTCTGTGGACCCTTCACACTGTTAAATGACTATTAATAATAATGCATGTAGCGTTGCTTTTGGGCTACAAGTGAAGAAAGCACTGACCTGCTGGCTGAATAACACCCAGATTTTATAGATGATATTATTATTATTATTATTATTTATTTATTTTATTATTTTATTTGTATTACCATAGCATCCTGTTGTGTTAGGCATTGAACAAGAAAAATATGGTCCTTGCCCCAAAGAGCTTTACGATCTAATTAGATATGAAATCTCAGCCTATGCACATATGTGTATGTATTCTTTTATTGCTGGCCTCAAGAAAGTGAGGGAGAACACTATAGCTCTACTTTTCTCCTTCACTTTCTAATGGATAGCAATATTTTCAAAGTCATCCAGAGGGCTTGGATGTCCAATTCATATTAATTCTAATGAGAATTGGGTGTCCAAATCTCTTAGACAGCATTGAAAATCTCAGACACAAACACCAGCCTCCTCATCACTCAGGCCTGTGTTCTTTGGTTTATTTCCTACTCCTTTGCCCTACCCATACAGGCCATATCCAGATCCTACTGTTGTTTCTTCTTCCTCAACATCTCCAGGTTCTGTCTTTTTTTTTCCATTCCCACATCCAAATCTCTTAATCAGACCCTCATTATATCCAGCTTTGACTACTACAGTGTCATCCTCTCTGGTCTCTCTTCAGTCCATACAAAATGTGACAGTTAAAATCGTATTTTTTGACTGTTGACTTGATAACATCAGTTCTCCTTCAATGATGTCAGGAAGAGTATAGGGATTTAGCATTGGAAAGCACTGGCATTATAGTAGATTCTTCCCCAGGCCGTTAAGCCTACCTGTTTCTATAAACAGTGAACACTTTGGTTAAGAGGGACAATCCTTGACTTTAAGTGACATTCTGTTTCATTGGTTTAACTTTGAGATATTGTTTCCTACAATAGCAGTTTTGCAAATTATGATCATTATTCTTGAATCTTCAGGATTTACCAGTAAGACTAAGTTTACCCATCTTTCTTTCTTTCTTTTTTTTTTTGGTTGTCATAAAGGTAAATACCTATTGCTGTAGAAGCAAAGAATGATCTCTGTGCACAAAGTAGCGTGTGGTTTCACAACCAGTGCTCTTTTAAAAATTGTACATTGTATGCTGTGTCCGTTTTATGAACAAGTTGAGAACAGTCTGGGTCCCGTGGTACCATATTTAACAGAACATAATCAGAAGAGGTGCAAGAGAAAAAAAGTCCCTACGGAAATTAAATCACATAAGAGACAATTGAGAAAACTCAAAATGTAAAGGTGCCCTTTGTAGAATAGGATTAAGTGCAATATAGATTTAAAAATATGTAAAGGAAAAGGGATAAAGAGATGATCCAGGATGATCTTGAGGATTTTGTTGTGTTGTCCATGATATTGTCATCACATCTAGCAACATAATATGCCACATCCTCAATTGGCACAAACTAGCATAGCTCCATTTACTCTATTGATGTGTATGTATTTAATTTTAATTTACAAGGAAGCATAATATGCATATGTTGCCTGATACTCAACTAGTGTCAATTGATGCAGCTTCATTAAAGGCAATAGAGCTGTGCTGATTTGAAAAAGCTGAGCGTCGGGGTCCAAAACTGTTGTTTTTTAAATGCCTGAGCTAATATTTGAAATCTTGCTTTTATCAATAGTGATGGGCCACTTTAGTTTATAGCTGAACTTCTATTCCATTGTTTTGAAAAATACACTTTTTTTAGTGTTGTCAGACGTAGTGACACATTTCACTTATTTAAATGGGCTGCAATAACAGTGAAAGAACAAAATTACAATCCAGCAGTGAAATCAGCATGCCGCCATCACAGAAAAATAATTTTGGATACACATTTTATGATCCTTGCTGCTGGCCAAATTATGCATATTTTGTTCACATGAACATCCCTGTTGATGTCAATAAAACTACTTGTGTGAACAAAGATTTGGCCCCAGCTCCTACAGTAATGTTATGGATAGCTGTAGAAAGAAGTGAGAACAGTGAATGGATTGCAGGTTGTTTTGCACTTAGTCAAATGCATAGACAATATGATTTAAAAAAATGGCAGGTAAATGGTCTTTTCCCCACTTCCACTCTGTGCTTGCTTAAATGCTGGCTCCTACTTCTGGAAAGTTCTTCCTGTTCTCATCCTCCAGGCAGCTTCTCTCCCACTGTTCCAATCTCTCCTTGAAACCCACCTCTCCACACAATTCCTTCTTACCATCAACAGTTCCTGAACCCTCTCTCTTTCAAATTCACCTTGTTTGTCTTGTCCAGTTCGTTCTGTATTTCAGACATAGAATTTTTCTCTTCCTGTGAATATGAAATACTGCAACAATGTACACCATCACATAAATGTTTTATAATGCCCTGATTACTGTGCATTCTTGTTATGGCCAGTGGAACACCTGCACTGTTGTGGATCACAAAACACAGGTCAGGGTTGTGATCCGTTGTCCACCTCGCAGACCAAAAAGATCCAGATTGCTTCAGATCATAAAGCAGGTGGAGGTCTTCAAAGGAGGCCCATTCTGTGATCTGCTCCCCGGCTGTGTCATTTGAGCAGTATCCCCAGTCTTTGTGATGGCTGTTAAAGTCACCTGTGTAGATGGCCAGATGAGAAATATAAAGTAAGATGGGATCAGGTCACATGATGTTAGGTGGCTTGTATATGTTTACTGTAATGGTATCCCTAGTTCTAACCATGTTGATCTCTCTTCCACTGGTCAATGATTCTTCCAGAACCTCCATATTCTCTAATCCATTTTGCATGTACAATGCTAGCCCATGTTTTGGATGGTTGACACCAGTGATTTTGGTATAGCCATCAATTTTATGTCTGGCAGCTTTATCTTCTTCTTTCATGTGTGATTCTCGGAAGGCCACTACGTCAATGTGATGGTCTTTGAGGGTCCTCAAGAGGTGATCCACTTTTTCCCTGGACATCCCTTCTACATTAAGTTGGTATATTTCAGACGACTGTCCCAACTGTTCTGTTTTGGTCCTAGAAAGGATGGTTTGAGGAAGTATAATCATTGCTATGTTCACTGGGAGGTTGGTACAACGATGTCCAGTGGCCAATTGATGACTGGTATGTTCGCACTTCTCAGAAAATTGGCCAGAACATCATGGGGCTCCAGTCCATGGACCTTATGAACCGCAACAATTTGCCTTGGTATATTTTGTGGCTGAATATTGTGCACCAGTGTGGTCTCATAGCAGTCACACTAAACTCCTTGACACTCAACTCAATAATGCTATGTGCATAGTGTCAGGGACACTCAAATGTACTCCAGGTGACTGGCTCCTGGTCCTATCATACATCCAGCCTCCACAGATTAGAAGAGTGCTCAGACATCTCGCATTCTTAATCATGTTAATGTAAATACAAGGATCCCACTGCACCATGACCTGCAGAACTTGCCAAAGACAAGATTAAAATCACACAACCCTCTATGGAGCCTTATATAGATCCTTATACCTAACTTTGATGCTGAGGCTCAGTGGAGAATCATGTGGAGCACTTTGACCACTCAAAACGAAATCTTGTTGTTGATCCTGTTGAGGAACCATTGAGTGTTGATTTATGTCGGAAAGGCTGGTGCAGATTGAATCACATCAGGACATCTCATGGGAGATGTGGACCCTCTTTAAATGGAAAATGAGGAAAACACCTGTATGTGACTGTGGTCACCAGGCTCAAATGATGGAGCACATCATATTTGAATGTCCCCTTCGTTCTTTTGCCGGGGGCCTGAAGGACATTCACCTGCTCACTGCTGCAGTTTGATAGCCAGCCAGATATAAATTTGTAGTTGTTGCTACCTACCCAAGTCATGTGAAAGAAGAAGACGACTGTGCATTAAATACTGTTTTAAATCTAATCCCATATGCACAGTGATCTGTAACTACTGTTGCCAACCCTCCAGGATTGGCCTGGAGTCTCCAGGAATTAAAGATTAATCTTTAACTAAAGATTGTCATGTGATGAAATCTCCAGGAATATATTGGACCAAAATTGGCAACCCTACCTATAAACATCCTGTGGTATTTGTGTAAGATGATGTATTGCACTGCGTAATGGGGTTCATGCTGCACCTCTGGGCCCCTGGGCCTCCCTTTTCAATGAGGCAAGGACACTTCAGTCTGGTTGCGACACCGATCCTCTTTATTCTCCAAAGGTTTCCCACCACCAGTTCCCAACTATATACAGGCTTCACAGCTACTTTGTCTACAACAGGGCCAGCCAGCAACAGACTCGGAAGCTCCCACTTCCTTCTGTGCCTGACCTTTCTCTTTCCCTCTCCCCACTTCTCTGACTTTCTCTCAGCCTTTATAGCTCCAGGCTAATAAGACTGGAAGGTGCGGCCAGTTACCTGGTAGGCAGAGGGCTATTCACCCTGCCCCAATTCATTCCCCTTGATCGGGGCTGGAGTGGCAGGAGCTAATTAAGGGCTTCTCAACCAGCACCCTGCCACACACTGACTTCCTTCAGGAAAAATGTAACTCTATACAGGAAAAAAAAATTCAATTAGTTTAATTTTAAGAATTTAAACATTTGTTCCATGGTGTGACATTGTAAAGGGCCCCATTCCTCCACCAAGCTTTATGTGGACAGACCCATGTAAGCATGTGGAAGTCCAGTGAGGCTCAAACCTGCCTGCATGGAGCTCTGTGCAAGATCCGGGCCTAGATTTCTATATGCAGCCTTTATTCCATAAAAGAATATTTCTCATTATACGTATGTTCATACAAACAGGCATCTGCTTCCTGAGCACCTCCCTTGTGGCTGGGTGTCCCTGTCTCATTTTCCTCTCTCTCATGAAACTCCTCAAGAACTCCATATCACAGTCCAATGGTAATTCCCCTCTCCTCACCCCCACACACACACTTTTTCCTTCTGAGGTCCAGTTTATTTAGTTCTTACATACTTTGGCCTCTGGCCCCCAACCCCAGTACAGTCTCTTCCCACTGGAGTCAAGAGCCCTCAGTCCTCCTTCCTGGAGCTGGGTTTGGTTCCTGTAGTCCCAAGTGCAGCTTCACAGGCGTCTATCCTATCTGACACCCCCAGCCCCACTTATCTGGAATGTTCCTTGCTCCTCAGTGAGCTCCTTTTAAGTCCCACACCCAAGGCAGGTGTAACAGGGCAGGGCTAACTGGGCAGGCTGCCCTGTTACAGTCCATAGTTTTTCAGCAGTTAAGTCTAATGGTGATTAGATGCTATCTGTACATGTATGCTTAGCAGATGTATCTCATAATATCCTGATGTTTGCTAAGTACAAACATAACATTCTATGCTTCACTGTGGTATCTGAACTAGTTTTACATTTTATATAGCTGCCATAGTTCTTGTGTCAGTGTCACAAAGCCAGCCTTTCATCATTAGTCAAAGAGATCAACTCATATTCATAACAGAAAAAAATAAAATCACTTCTGTGTAGCCAAAAATAGGAAGCTAAAGTGTTTTTCCTTTTTTTATAATACATTGCAAAGCAATTTGCATAAGCTGCCCACACAAATGTAATTGGCACTTTTACCAAATACATGGCAGCAAGCTTTGAATTCAGTCATATAATTAAGGGAGAACTCAATGCAATATTACGATAAAAAATGTCACTCTATGGTATTAGTTGAATAAAGGATTGGTTTAATCTGGTTTTGTCTTAATAAAAGTAGAAATTACACTGGCAGAAAAGTGGCATCACAGAGTGGAGACTCAGGCCTGTAATATTTACATGTAATGTTGATTATCTTTACCATGTTATCATTATAGTTTTATTGCTCTGTTGCATAGGAGCCTTCTAGTAGTTTTAGGATTATCTCCAACATCCACAAGATTAAATTTATAAAGCATTTTATAATGCTTCACAGTTCACTACTGTGTTACTTCAGTTTTATGGTGGTGTAACATCATTGAAGTCAATGGTTCAGTTAAGTTTGTAAAAAGGCTTAAGAGACGGATTCTGCTCTCAGTTACATGAGTATAATGTGGGATAACTCACAAAGCGTCAGTAGACTTATATCTGTTACTAAGAGCAGAATTTGACCCCAATGGCGAAAGATACCTTCTTCGTAAAAGAGCGTGGGTAAAATCACAACTCCATGGAAATCAATGGGAGGATTCAATGCAAGATTCAACTCATATATCCATATTTAACTAAAAAGAACATTTGCTGATTTTTCATTATCAATATCAGCACTATCCATAATTTTTTAGGAGCATTGTGCACTTTTGACTAATTAAGTCTAGTTAATGATGTCCCTATTATCCCTTTTGACCCTATGAAAAGAAGGGATGAAAACCCAGTAGGTCTGGGTGATAGTGTCAGTGCTCCTATCTCCACAGAAGCCCTTCAACAGGGAGCCATCTGAAGAATAGCTACTCGGGCCTGGTCTACACTACACTTTTAAACTGATTTTTAGCAGCGTTAAACCGATTTAACGCTGTACCTGTCCACACAATGAGGCCCTTTATATCAATATAAAGGGCTCTTTAAACCGGTTTCTGTACTCCTCCCCAACAAGAGGAATAGCGCTAACATCAGTATTACCATATCAGATTAGGGTTAGTGTGGCCGCAAATCGACAGTATTGGCCTCCGGATGGTATCCTACAGTGCACCATTGTGACCGCTCTGGACAGCAATCCGAACTCGGATACACTGGCCAGGTAAACAGGAAAAGCCCCGTGAACTTTTGAATTGCATTTCCTGTTTGCCCAGCATGGAGCTCTGATCAGCACGAGTGGCAATGCAGTCCCAAATCCAAAAAGAGCTCCAGCATTGACTGTACGGGAGATACAGGATCTGATCGCTGTACGGGGAGACGAATCTGTTCTATCAGAGCTCCGTTACAGAAGACGAAATGCCAAAGCGTTTAAAAAAAATTTCCAGGCTACACAGTGCTGTATGACAAGCGTAACGGAAAGCCAAAGAATCAAATGGATGCTCATGGAGGGAGGAAGGGGGTACTGAGGACTCCAGCTATCCCACAGTCCCCGCAGTCTCTGAAAAGTATTTGCATTCTTGGCTGAGCTCCCAATGCCTGTAGGTTCAAACACATTGTCCGGCTTAGTTCAGGGTATAGCTCGTCAATTTACTCTCTCCCCCACCCCACATGAAAGAAAAGGGAAAGAAATCGTTTCTTGACTTTTTTTAATGTCACCCTATGTGTACTGAATGCTGCTGGTAGACGCAATGCTGCAGCAGTAAAGAGCAGTATCGGCTCCTCTTCCCTCCCTGGTGGCAGACGGTACAATATGCTTGATAGCTGCTGAATACTCCTGGCTGGCCTCAGGTGAGACCGGCCAATGGGGGCACCTGGGTAAAAATAGGAATGATTCCTGGTCATTCCCAGTAGATGGTACAGAACGACTGGTAACCATCCTCATCATCGCAACTGGGGGCTGAGCTTCAATCAGCCCCCTCCCTTTCATGTGTAAAGAAAAGATTCTGTACTGCCTGGACTACCATAGCAGCTGGAGGTTGGGCTCCTCTCCCGCACACCGCTTAATGTCCTGCCTGGACTATCATAGCAGCTGGAGGCTGCCTCCCCCTCATTTTATCTCACTAACAAGTCACTGTTTCTTATTCCTGCATTCTTTATAACTTTATGACACAAATGGGGGGACACTGCCATGGTAGCCCAGGAAGGTTAGGGAGGAGGGAAGCAACGGACAGGGTTGTTGCAGGGGCACCCCCCTTGAATGGCATGCAGCTCATCATTTCTGCGGGATCTGACATGGAGCGGCTGTGCTCTCTGATTCTCTGATACACTGGTTCTCTAGTACACTTGCCCCATATTCTAGGCAGGACTGACTCTATTTTTAGATACCATAAAGGAGGAATTGACTCAGGGAGTCATTCTTATTTTTGCCTTTGCGCCCCCGACCGACCTTAGCCAGGGGCACCCATGATAGCAGCAGATGGTACAGAACAACAGATAACCATCATCTCATTACCAATTTACAATGGCAGCAGACGGTACAGAACGACTGATAACCGTCTCTGCTATCATGCAAAAGCAAATGAATGCTGCTGTGTAGCACTGCAGTATCGCCTCTGTCAGTGGCATCCAGTACACAGACGGTGACAGTAAAAAAAGGCTGAACGGGCTCCATGGTTGCCGTGCTATGGCGTCTGCCAGGGCAATCCAGGGAAACAGGGCGTGAAATGATTGTCTGCTGTTGCTTTCCTGGAGGAAGGAATGAGTGACGACATTTACCCAGAACCACCCGTGACAATGATTTTTGCCCCATCAGGCACTGGGATCTCAACCCAGAATTCCAAGGGGTGGGGGAGACTGCGGGAACTGTGGGATAGCTACGGAATAGCTACCCACAGTGCAACGCTCCAGAAATCGATGCTAGCCTCGGACCATGGATGCACACCATCGAATTAATGTGCTTAGCGTGGCCGCGTGCACTCGACTTTTTACAATCTGTTTTACAAAACCGGTTTATGTAAAATCAGAATAATCCTGTAGTGTAGACATACCCTCAGAGTGGCATTGTTGCTCTTAACCCATTGATATCCCTACCTAGTTTCCTGGTCCCACTTGCAGGTTAGGGAACGCTTTAAGGAAGCATGGAATCTGGTTCTGAGCAGACAGTGTGCCAGGATCCAGTCTAAAGCAAGGTGAGGAGAGTTATGTGTTTCTGCCTTAGGGAGCTGCCTGCTTTGATTCTCTCTCTCTCTCTCTCTCTCTCTCTGGTTCTTGTGTGTTTAAAGTTCTGAATTTTAAGAAGTAAAGCAGTGTTATGTGGCAACCTTCCAGAAAGTGTACCTTAGTTTTTATCCATTTTTTTTTATTGTTGTTTACCATGAAAATAACAGCATGGAAGTATTATTATCCCCACTTCACAGATAGGGAACTGGGGCACAGAAAGATAAAACTGACTTTCAGTGGGAATTTGGGGTTTGAAAATCCCACCGTGAGTGACTTGTCCAAGGTCACAGTGGAAATCTGTGGCAGAGATAGGAATTGAACTCTTCCTAAGACTCCAGTCCAGTGCCTTAATCACAAGATCATCCATAGCACAATTGTACAAGTACAGGAAAAAATTAAGAGCGTTTTTTTTAATTCATCAAGGTCAGTTCAAACATACAATGCCTACCCAAACATTTTGAGTTGATTTATCTTTCTTATTCACTGATTTCCAAATCACACACAAATTATCTATCCCTAAGTCATACAATGCTGCCAATATATGTCCCTCTAGGGTCAGAAGGGAAAAAAAATTAATTCTACTTATTAATTTTCAGTTAATCAGTGACAGCTCATCCACTGCTTCACTAATGGAGCAGCCCTGAATTTAAAAGCTCAAATTTCCCCCACAGAAAGTGTATTTTGTATTTTTCCTACATTTAGAATTCCTTCATGATAGCCATGGTAACGATTATTGTTTCAAGACCTTTATAGAACAAGACCTTTTAAATTAACTGATAGAAACTGAAAGGGAAATAAAATCCTAAAACAAGTAACTATTATTGCTCATGGTCTAGTATTTAACAGAATCTTTATTCTTCTCTGGTTTATATTTGACATATATTTTATTTCATTTAATTTTTATTTTTTGCTATTCTGACTGCTGATTATTTTCAGCTCGGGCGGGGGGGGAGGTAAAGTGACAAAAATTGATTTTGTAATCTATTTCCTTTAACTGAATAATTATAGATATGGGGGACCATTTTTAAATGCATCTAAGTGACTCTGAAGCCCTATTGCCATTCATTGAGATTTAGGCTTCAAATGGCCAGATTTACAAAGGTATTTAGCAAAAATGAGGAGTCCTTGTGGCACCTTAGAGACTAACACATTTATTTGGGCATAAGCTTTTGTGGGCTAGAACCCACTTCATCAGATGCCTGAAGTGAAAAATAAAGGAGCAGCTGTTAATACATGAAAGGATGAGGGTTGCTTTACCAAGTGTGAGCTCAGTCTAACAAGATAAATCAATTAACAGCAGGATACCAAGGAAGGAAAAATAACTTTTGAAGTGGTAAATAGTGGCCCATTACAGACAGTTGACAAGAAGGTATGAGTAACAGTAGGGAGAAATTAGTATTAGGGAAATTAAGTTTAGATTTTGTAATGACCCATCCATTCCCAGTCTTTATTCAGGCCTATTCCAATGGTATCCAGTTTGCAAATTAATCCCAGTTCTGCAGCTTCATGTTGGAGTCTGTTTTTGAAGTTTTTTTGTTGAAGAATTGCCACTTTAGGTCTGTTATTGAGTTACCAGAGAGATTGAAATGTTCTCCTACTGGTTTTTGAATGTTATGATTCCTGATGTCAGATTTGTGTCCATTTATTCTTTTGCGTAGAGACTGTCTGGTTTGGCCAAAGTACGTGGCAGAGGGGCATTGCTGACACATGATGGCATATATCACATTGGTAGATGTGCAGATGAATGAGCCCCTGATGGTGTGGCTGATGTGGTTAGGTCCTATGATGGTGTCCCTTGAATAGATATGTGGACAGAGCTGGCACTGGGGTTTGTAGCAGGGTCTGGCTCTTGGGCTGGTGTTTTTGTTGTGTGGTGTGTAGTTGCTGGTGAGTATTCGCTTCAGGTTGGGGGGTTGTCTGTAAGCAAGGACTGGCCTGTCTCCCAAGGTCTGTGAGAGTGAGGGATTGTCCTTCAGGATATGCTGTAGATCAGGCCTGCACAACACGCGGCCCGCAGGCAAGCGGCGGGGGGCGCTTCTGGGTTCACTCCCCCTGCGGGGAGGCCGAACTCACAGCACCACGCGCAGCACTCTGACTGCCCGGACGGTCAGAAGCGCGGCTGCCGGGTTTGCCCCCTGCCCGGGGGGGGTGGGGGGGGAGGGGGCGGCGACCTCACAGCCCTGCGCTTCTGACCCTCCGGGCAGTCGGAGCACAGTGCGCGCACATGCTGGGCTATGAGATCGGCCCTCCCTCTCTGCAGGAGACGAACCTGGCAGCCGCGCTTCTGACCAGGTTCATCCCCTGCTGGGGGGCCCCAACCTCACAGCCCCACGTGCCGCGTTCCAACAGCCCCAACACTCAGAAGTGCGGCACGCGTCTCTGTCTCCTGCTCCTCCATACTGTCAATTCCAGAGCTGATGAGGCAGAGCCGGTAAGTGAGAACGAGGGGAGAGGCACCCAGCCTGGGCTCGAGCCGCAGTGGGGGCTGGAATCAGGGGGTCCTTGGCTCAGAGGGGCTGGGCTCGGAACTAGGGGTCAGGGATGGGGGGGTTAGAAGGGTGTCTGGCTCAGAGGGGCTCAGGGCTGGGGGGGATGGGGTCAGGGGGGTGTCCAGCTCAGAGGGGCTCAAGGCTGGGGGTCAGGGATGGGGGGGATGAGGTCGGGGGTGTCCGGCTCAGAGGGGCTCAGGGCTGGGGGGGATGGGATCAGGCGGGTGTCCGGCTCAGAGGGGCTCAAGGCTGGGGGGGATGGGGTCAGGTGGGTGTTCGGCTCAGAGGGGCTGGGCTCAGAGCTGGGGGTCAGGGATGTGGGGGGGGCGTCCTGGGCTCAGAGCTGAGGTCAGGGCTTGGGGGATGGATGGGGTCAGGGGAGTGTCTGGCTCAGAGGGGCTCAGGGCTGGGGGAATGGGGTCAGGGGGTGTCCGGCTCGGACTGGGGGGATAGGGTCAGGGGGGTGTCTGGCTCAGAGGGGCTCAGGGCTGGGGGGGATGGGGTCAGAGGGGTGTCCGGCTCAGAGGGGCTCAGGGCTGGGGGAATGGGGTCAGGGGGTGTCCGGCTCGGGCTTGGGGGGATAGGGTCAGGGGGGTGTCTGGCTCAGAGGGGCTCAGGGCTGGGGGGGGTGGGGTCAGAGGGGTGTCCGGCTCAGAGGGGCTCAGGGCTGGGGGGGATGGGGTCAGAGGGGTGTCCGGCTCAGAGGGGCTCAGGGCTGGGGGAATGGGGTCAGGGGGTGTCCGGCTCGGGCTGGGGGGGATAGGGTCAGGGGGGTGTCTGGCTCAGAGGGGCTCAGGGCTGGGGGAATGGGGTCAGAGGGGTGTCTGGCTCAGAGGGGCTCAGGGCTGGGGTGATGGGGTCAGAGGGGTGTCTGGCTCAGAGGGGCTCAGGGCTGGGGGGATGGGGTCGGGGGGGTGTCCAGCTCAGAGGGGCTGGGCTCAAAGCTGGGGGTCAGGGATGGGGGGGGCGTCCTGGGCTCAGAGCTGGGGTCAAGGCTCAGGGGACGGATGGGGTCAGGGGGGTGTCTGGCTCAGAGGGGTTCAGGGCTGGGGGAGATGGGGTCAGGGTGGTGTCTGGCTCAGAAGGACTGGGCTCAGAGCTGGGATCAGTAATGGGGGGGATGGAGTCGGGGGGGTGTCCGGCTCAGAGGGGTGGGGGTTCAGGGCTGTGGGGGGGATGGGGTTGGGGGGTGTCCGGCTCAGAGGAGTTCAGGGTTGGGGGGGGGGATACCCGGCTCAGAGAGGCTTACCAGGCTACTTACCCAGCCTCCTCCCTCTCCCGGAGCCCCAGTGTGCTGCGTCCAGGAGTGGCCTTGCACAATGCTGCAGCGGCCTGGCTCCAGCGGGGCATGCGCTCCCGCCACTCGGCTGCAGCTTGCAGCTCCATCCCCTTACCACGCTGCTCTGAGCGGGAGGAGTTCAGGCCTCGCTGGAGCGACACTGCTGCAGCGCTTTCCAGGGCTGCTCCTGGACACAGCATGCTGAGGCGCCAGGGGATGGGGGTAGGGTGACCAGATGTCCCGATTTTATTGGGACTGTTCCAATTTTTACTTCATTGTCCTGTGTCCTGACCGACGTTCGGTCAGGACGCGAATTGTCCAGTTATTTTGCCTCCACAGGCACAGCCCGGAGGGGGCTCACGCCCCCCCCAGCTCCGCCTGCTCCTTCCCCCATTGGATCCCTCCCCAAATCCCCACTCCCTCACTGCCCCATTGGATCCTTCCCCAAATACCCACCCTGGGGAGAGGAGGCAGAGGTTTTGGCCTCAGCGCCAGGGATGGGGTAGGGGATGCCGGCTGCAGCTCCACTGCCTGTGCCCCAGCCGAGTGGTCCCGTGCCCCACCAGGTGCTTTGCAAAGGGCGGCAGAGTTAGGCTTTGTGGGCAGCTGGGTGCCAGATTGCCGGTCCCCTTGCCCAGCCCGTGTTTGTGAAGGCAGCTCTGCGAGAATCTCCCTTCCTGCTGTCCCGGGGGCGCTGTGCCATGCAGTTGTTTGGCTGCTGCGCAGCTTTGCTGCTTGGGCTGGCAGGGGAATGTAGTTGGCGCCGAGTGCCCGGTTACACGCAGGGAGGGAGAGGCGAAGGAGCGGCTGGAAGATGTTGGGGGAGCAGTGCTGGGGATAATTAGTATCTGTGAGTCTGTCTGTCTCTAGGGGGCAGGGCGGGGGGAGCAGTGTGTGCCTGGCTGGGTGTGCAACCCTAGGTGAGGAGATCCCATGGGGGCCATGGCAAGGTCCCGCTTTCTCCAGCAGGGTGTAGCCCAGTGGCGCAAAAGTCCCTATGGCTCCGTACTCCCGGACCTGTGGGGAGCTGGAGCCTGCCAGGGAAGGGGCTGCTCCCCACTGGCACGCCCACAGCCAGCCCAGGCCGGTCTCCACGCAGGAACCTAGCGGGGGCGCTCCCCCTGTCCGTGCCCATCTCCGCGGCATCGGGGTGTCAGCCCTCGGGCTCTGGATGGGGGTTGTTGAGTGCTGGGGCCGCCGTTTACATCTGTGTGGCTGGCGCCAGCCCAGGCGCTTCCCACTTGTTCATGCTTTTTTGCTTTTTTTTCTTCCGCCGCCAGCTTTTTTTTTGGCTCTGCCCCCGCGTCCCAATATTTCGCCTCTGTGATTTGGTCACCCTAGATGGGGGAAGGCGAAGGCAGAGGCGGGGTGGAGCCTCCGACATTCTCGTGGGGGCCCCTGTGGGGCCTGGGGCAAATTGCCCCACTTGGCCCCCCCCAGGTGGCCCTGTGTGTGTGCGTTGCACCTGCCCTGGCCTGACTGCTGTCCCCTTCCCTGGTCCAGGGACCTTACCCCTCCCTGGCCCCTATCACACTGCTTTCCCCCACCCCCGGGCTCCCTGCGGCCCTGTGTTTGTGTGTTGGACAGTCACATCCAATCCCTTCATACTGCCCCCCTTTCCTCTCCCTGGCTTAGTTCATAGCCCCAGAAAATCCCTTCAAACTGTCCCCCTTTTCCCCTCCCCTTATTTCGTAGGGGAATGATGAACTGAGAGGGTGGGCGGGCAGGTAGTGGCAGTGAGGCTTTATACTTGTGGGGGGATGAGGAGGCGAGTGGCGAGTTGGTGGCTAGAGGAAAGCATCCATTTTAAGTATTTTAATTTTTGGTACTGCTGTGTGCAGTAATATAGTGACCTCTGGGGGGTTTAAGAGGGGTGTAATGGTGGGGCCAAGCAGGGAGGAGCGGTTCTATTTTACTGCTGTGATCTGGTTACCCTATGCGCGCCATTTCTTTCCCCCTCTACAGGCTTCCACACACTGTCAGTGCCTTGCTAGTGTGCCACGCGCCATGAGATATCTCTTCTCTTTGTGTGTGACTGTGAGTGTTTCCCTTGTGTGTAAATTTATTCAACAAAATCTTGTGCTTCATAATGGCTACCTCGAGTGAAAAGAAAAAGAGAAAAATAGAATCAGAGCACAGAGTTTTCAACACTGAATGGACGAATAAATACTTATGTACTGTTTCCAAAGACAAAATACTGTGCCTCGTGTGTCGTGAAACATTAGCTGTTCTGAAAGAATACAACCTTCGGCAGCACTTTGAAACTAAACATCCCAATCTTGCCAAATTGAGCCCGAATGAAAAAATAATTAAAGCAGCCAGTTTAGTGAAAAACCTTAGTGGAGAACAGCAAATTTTCAAGAAAGTGAGCACTGAGAACGATACGGTTACTAAAGTAAGCTATCAAATTTCTAAGAAAATTGCTGCTGCTGGGAAATGTTTCACAGAAGGCGAGGTTTTAGAAAAGTGTATGTTGATTGCTATATCTGAGTTATATCCAGAAAAGAGGGGAATATTTGAGAATGTCAGTCTATCACGCATGACTATACAGAGAAGAATAGCAGACATTTCTACTAATCTAAGTGATCAGTTAAAGCAGAGAGTCACTGAATTCTGCTTTTACTCTCTAGCTATGGATGAAAGCACCGATTTAAAAGACACTGCCCAACTTCTTATTTTTATTAGAAGTATTGATAAAAACTTTGAAATTACTGAAGAACTTGTAGGCATGTGCTCCATGACAGGTCACACAACCGGAAAAGAAAACTCCAGTGAAGTGATCAAGTGCATGAAAGATAAAATGGGATTAGATTTCACAAACTTGGTGGCCATTTGTACTGATGGTGCTCCAGCTATGTGTGGAAAAAATGTTGGAGCCGTTAGTCCTCTTGAAGAATTTTTTGGGAGACAAATAACCAAACATCACTGCATTATACATCAGCAGGTTTTGTGTAGCAAAGTCTTAAAATTTGAGCATGTAATGTCAGTGGTAGTTTCCATTGTAAACTACATCCGTTCTAGAGGACTAAAACATAGGACATTTCGAGCCTTTCTTGAAGGGGAAGACGCCGAGGGCAGCAACTTAATGCACCGTACAGAAGTGAGGTGGTTGAGTTGAGGAAGAGTGCTCCAGCGTTTCGTTGCTTTGAAAGAGGAGCTAGCAAAATTCCTAGAAAATGGGCCAATAAAATTCCCAGAGCTTGAAAATGAGTCCTGGAATCAAGATCTCTTTTTCTTTTGTGATATTACAGCACACCTGAATGATCTCAACATTCAACTTCAGGGGAAAAAATCAACGTATATTTCAAATGTGTGCAGCAGTGAAAGCTTTCAAAATGAAATTGAAACTTTTCAGAACTCAGCTGTCAAAAGGTGAAATGTGTCACTTTCCCACTTGTGCACAGTGTATCCCTCAGCACAAACACGCTGTTAGGAGAAAAATACGCAAAGCACATCAATCTTTTGATTGCAGAATTTGACAGAAGACTTACTTTGTCTAAAGATGATGACATCCAGTTGAAACTGATTGAAGATCCCTTTTCTGTGGATCCAGAGGAAGTGCCAGGAGATTTGCAGTTGGAGGTTATTGAACTTCAGTGTTCGGCAATTTACCGAAATAAACACAGAGAAAGCAGCCTGTGGGACTTCTACAAAAGTCTGGATGATGAAAAATACAAGAATCTTATCGAAGTTGCACTGAAAACATTCAGCATTTTTGGAAGCACTTACGTATGTGAACATTTTCCATCATGAACATGAATAAAAACAAGCAACGTTCTTCTCTGGCTGACGACCATTTGGAAGACATTATGAAAATATCCACTTCAAATATGACCCCCGAATATGATAAGCTTGTTGCCGAAAAGCGATGTAATATCTCTCATTAAATTTTCAAGGTGATTATGAAAAATACAAATGTTTTCTTTCAATGGAATAGGTGTTTTTCATTTTTCCATGGTTCATAAAAAAAATAAAAATAATTTAAAAAATTGGTTTGCTTTAATTGAAAAATTCTTAATAAAGTATCACACCCCCCCAAAAAAAAACCCTTCCTTTTCGACCCACAGCTGTTTTGGTGGGGTGGCGCTAGGGAAGGAGGGTTTGTTTCCATGGTGTGGGCGTCACTGGGGTGGGGGATGTGCTTTGGGGGGTGTAGCAGGGTGATTATCCCGCTCCTGCCCTGAAGGGCTTAAAACAGCCCTGGGGAAGCGCTGTGGCAGGGGAAAAGCTGTGCTAACTGGGGAAGCGCTGTGGCAGGGGAAGCTGCCCCAGCTGGCCTGTATAAAAAGGCTGTGGGCCAGAGGCCCAGAGGAAGTCTCTCTCTGCTTGTAGAGAGAGAAGGGTCTGGTTGCTAGGGAGCTGAGCAGGGTACTGGGAGTGGAGCAGGGCTGGGAGAAGGCTAGAGGAGCTGGGCAAGCTCCAGCCTGGAAAACCCCCAAGCTGCGGACCTAGCTGAGGGCCTAAGACTAGTACCAGGGCTGCAGAGGGACAGCTCAGCTACAGAGGGAGGCAGCAGGTCCAAACCCAATCTTGCCTGTGATGAGTGGCTGATATAATGCAGTCTGCCCCAGGGTGCAGGGGCTAGTTGGTGACTGGCAGTAGCCTTATAGTGAAATGAGGTGGGGATTAGAGGATTGGGGGTTCCCCAGAGAGGGGAGACCTAGAGCCACAGTGTGGGGGCATTGTCAGGGGGCAGCACCCCAGATCAAAGGGCACCGGCGTCAAGGAGGGACACAGAGCCAGCGGCAGTGGGACACTGGCCTGCAGAGGGCGCTCCAACGACTGGATGAGCTAATTCCTGAGGAGACCACCAAGTGGCTCCGCCAGGGTTAGTCCTGCTTGTTTACACAGGCTGGGCAGCGCAGGGGGGTGGTGGTGTTTCAGTACGGCCGAAGGGGTTCGGCCCTCAGCTATTTTCTTTGGAGTAATGTGGCCCTTGCCGCTTTATGAGTTGTGCAGGCCTGCCGTAGATCCTTGATGATGCACTGGAGAGGTTTTAGTTGGGTGCTGTAGGTGACGGCTAGTGGCGTCCTGTTACTTTCTTTGTTGGGCCTGTCTTGTAGTAGGTGACTTCTCGTTACCCTTCTGGCTCTGTCAGTCTGTTTCTTCACTTCACCAGGTGGGTATTGCAGTTTTAAGAACGCTTGATAGAGATTCTGTAGGTGTTTGTCTCTGTCTGAGGGATCGGAGCAAATATGGTTGTATCTTAGAGCTTGGCTGTAGACAATGGAACGTGTGATGAGGTCTGGATGAAAGCTGGAGGCATGTAGGTAAGTACAGTGGTCAGTAGGTTTCCAGTATAGGGTGGTGTTTATGTGACCATCAGTTATTAGCACTGTAGAGTCTAGGAAGTGGACCTCTTGTGTGGACTAGTCCAGGTTGAGGTTGATGGTAGGGTGGAAATCATTGAAATCTTGGTGGAATTCCTCAAGGGCCTCCTTCCCATGGGTCCAGATGATGAAGATGTCATCAATGTAGCGCTAGTAGTAAGGGAGGAGAGCTGAGGAAGCATTGTTCTAAGTGTGACTTTGTCCTCACCCACAACTGTTTCAGATTTGGGCACAATTTATACCTTCAAGTCAGCAGGACTGCTATGGGTACCCACATGGCCCCTCAGTATGCCAACATTTTTATGGCTGACTTAGAATAATGCTTCCTCAACCACGTATAGTGGGATACACTTCTCTCTGCACTTTTCCTGACACTGTCTTACAGAAATGACCATGTCTATGGTGGAGCTTTTGAAGCAGAAGCCACACTGGCTCTCAGGATACATTCTCTCAGCTAAGGTTTGAAGTCTAGGTAAAAGAATATAGTTTAAAATTTCCCCCACTATGTTAAGAAGAGATATATCTCTGTGGTTATTACAGTCACTTCTGTCTCCTTTGTTCATATAGAGTTGGATGAAATGAGCATCCTTGAAATCTTGTGGAACAGTTTTTTCCTTCCAACAAAGTAACAATACCTCATGCAATCTTTGTAGCAAGGTTCAAGTTCATCTATTGTAGGTTTGGCATCCAGCAAAGTCATAACTTCAAACCCAGGCAATTTGTCTAACACACATTAGTCTACTACAGATTCCTTTGAGTATATCATTCCATAATGCTCAGTCTACCTCTCCAGTTGCTTCCCTTTATCAGTTATAATATTGCCATTCAGATCTTTCAGTGGAGCTGTCTTGTTCTTTATTGGCCCAATGGCCTTTCTAATGCCCTCATATAACAGTCTACTGTCACCTGTGAAAATTTCACCCATATCATATAATATATGCACTGCAAATAGCAAATAGAATTGTCTCAACAATGAAACTTGGGGAGTTATGTGACATTGTTTTGTTTCAGATGGAGATGTAAACCACTGTTCATCCAGGAGTGACCTCTTCAAAATCTATCACAGTAAATGTGGAATAGTTAGGGGTAGATTTTGACTGGCCAGCATACACTGTTCCAGGAAAGTAAGGAGAATAAAGTCTTTCTCAGCTCCTTCTGTGTCTGAGCTCCCTGGAAATGCAATTGGGGGCACAGAGGGGAGAATAAGGGTTTCGTGAGTGATAATCCCCAAGCAAGATATGGAGGAAGGAAGACAAAGGCAGGGGAGTGGTCAGACCTATGGTTTTATTAAAAGTTTTATCAGGGGAATATGGTCTTTAAACTGTTTATGGTTTTGTTTTTAATTAAATATTCCTTGTTTTAATAGAAGCTGGTCAGAAATTTTCTGGCAGAATGATTTTCTGATGGAAAATGCAGTTTCTGTAAAAATGTATATTTTCTTGAGATGATCTTGTGATTTAATGAGAATCTGGGCTTTCATTACTTTTTCTAAAATGAAGTTCTTAGCCTTCATGGTTGCTGAGAAAACCTTGTCAACATGAACTGTAAAGGCTCAGATGTAGAGGGCAATTAAAAAGGACCTAAAGTTTATTAGTTTTAGAATCTCATGATTTTTTTTGTGCTTGATTCATGATTTTTGAATATTTGTGGCTGTAATAGTGGAACAGCTGCATAGCTTATGAACTATGTATCTGATCAAAACTTAACTACATCGGGTAAATTTCAAATATGGGATATTTGCAACTTAATCCCTCATTTATAGAAATTATTTGAGTATTTCAATATGAATAAACTCAAGAAAATCCACTAAACTACTTTTATAATTTGCAAATAGAAAAAAAGGCTACATTCATTGAATACATTAACTATAAATTATTATTTTTAACTCTAAACCCATCCCTATCTCTTGCATTTGCCAGTGATTGTGAAAATGATCGTACTGGAGCTCTATAAACTAATTGCACCAGGAGTGAGATTACAGCCAAGATACGAAAGGGAAATCAAAGTTATTCTGTGTTTCATTCCTCCTTTATATCTGTGTCTCAGCAGCACAGTTACATTTCAGTAATGTTATTTAGCATGTTTTCTTATGTATGGCTCATTTGGGGCTTGCCAAATGATTATATGGGAAATATTTTGCAATTTCTGCAAGGAGCTTTTTGCAATTGCAAACAGCAGGAAAACATGGCTATTAAAAACAGAGAAAATGTCTCTGTTTTTACAGCAAAGTGAGTAGAAGCCTTTACTAGCACTGATTAGAATTCATTCTCTCAGCTACCTTACTTTCAGTTAGAGCCATACACAGAAAAAAGTTTGGCTTGGATTTTACTACTAGAAGAATAAAACACAGCATATATTGGATGAAATAGCATCCAATTTTGTGCAGCATTTATGGAGTACTACAGTAGGACCTAATAGCAAGTTCCTCTAGCTAAGGTTGCCTAATATTTACCATTTCTCCTATTTTCAGTTGCTTATAAATTTACAAAAATATTTGGGTGAAAATTTCCATGGTTGCTTTCTACCGAGGGCTGAATTTTTAGAATGTCATCAAAAATCTCCAACAATCATCATCATCATGGCAAATCTCAAAGGGATGTGGCCTCCTTGCAGATTATGCACCAGCCAGATTGATAGGATACCAGACTGGCTTTTTCGCAAAGTTTCATTGCTCATTTTTACTTCAGTGGCAGAAAAACTCTGGGACATTTCACCTACCAAGACAACTGACCAGGTGGTTGGCATCAGTATAAATGCCCTCGTGATATCAGCATTCTGACCCTGGAGGGCATTTCCAAGAACAAAGTTGGGAAGAAATTGGTAATTCGAAACATTTTTCCAACTTTTTTAAGTGCTCATGCTTCTCCAAGCTGCGGAGCAAGCTGTTGAAATTTGGCATGGGGATAATCCTGTGGTAAGGGGGAACTTGTACTGCTTTTGTGAAAATACCTGAAGCAGCTTCACTGCAAGGAGTTGCTTTGAGTGCTGCAGTACCCCAATCCCTTTGTGCATCACATGCTTGGATGCAAGTGCAGTAGGTGTTTCAAGCACTAGGCACTTCAGGCTCTAGCCTTTGGTGGATTCCCATAAACACTTGCAGACTCTAATGAAGACCAAAGGATTGCCTTGCTAGGGCTGCCACCAATAAACAGTGAAATTACCCTAGGCTCAATAGCTTACAGTTGCAAACAAAAAATAAACCCACAGTTCCTATCTCAGCCCTCAAGTGCTATCCAGTACAGGAGTATGAACATGGGGCTCCTCAAATCTAGTGCCCTGGATTCTCACTCCAGGCTCTCTCTTTCCCATAGGCACTCATCCATTGATCTGAAAATCCCTCAGCAAGTCTTGCCTTTTGTCACTCTTGTTCAAACTCATCCAAATACTCTCCACTTTGCAGGTTGCTCCCAATATCCATATTTTTGGCCACCACTGGAACCCTTGCCAGCAACAGGTTATTTCCCAGCCATGCTGCCACAGCTCCTAAACGACTTGTCCTTCCCTCCACAGCCAACTTCCAGGCTGCAGCCTCCTGACTGCTGCTCCTGCTCACAGGGTGCTTCCAGAACCAGGTCCCCTCTGATCTCTAGCAGTATTTCATTTTCATCTTCTGGAAGTATAATGAAGTCCTCTGCCCTCTTCTCTAGCTGAATATTTTGCCAGGGTCAACAGAGTACTCAGTGATGAGCCAGCAGATTTATTACAATACTTCCAGGTTCGGTCAAATTGTAAGCCTCTGAACATTTGCATATGTTCTGAAGAATTTTTAAGACCTGCGGCTACAATCTCTGAATATTCCATCCCACTGAGCATGCTCCAGGCCTACAAAGTTCCTGAATATCAATGTCATTTTCTCTACTCCCCCCTCACAGAGCACAGGCTGGAGCTACAGATAGACATAAGCACAGTAGCTATAGTCACCCATCTGTAGCCTAGGGAAAGCTGTGCTAGGCTATCCTCAAGTGACCTTCCAGTGGTTGGTATTAATAATTCTGTGCACATTCAGCCCTTATTACTGAGCAAGGCTCCACACTGCTACTGTAGGAGGCAGGTAAGTACCACTACTCCTATTTCACAGCTGGGATACCCAAGAGATTGCATATAGTTACTTCTGGCAGAGCTGGGAATATGGCTGACTCGACTCGTATCTTTTTAAGCATATTGCTTTTTAGAATGAATGTGCCAGATGCGTGTTTGGTTGTGCTGTTTGTAACCATTAGAATATCTCCTTTCCAGATACAGGAGTGGAACCCAGGAGTTCTAACATTCCTTAGCTGGCTGTCAGATAGTTGTGTAAACCACTGGCATAGCCTGTGCTGTCTCCTCTTCTAGTGGTTTGTCCTGACAGAGGATAACAAACTATTACTGTTAACAAGTGATCTTCTAGCTGTAACAGTCATGGTAGTTGCCCGTGTTGTGGCTCTATGGGTCCTGGGTTCACACCGTGCTATGCAGGGGTCAATATGGTTTCACATGATAGATTTTTTTTCAGCTTACTTATTTAAAAAAACAACCTGCATTAAAAGAACATTGATTGCTGTCAAATCACCCAGAATTTAAGAAATGCCAGAATTAAGGTTGCCCATAACACTATAATTCAGTAGAGTCCCTTGCATGGTGTTACAGTCTTTAATTACATGATCAGTACTATTTATTTTATTAAAAGTAAAAACGACAGTACAAGAACAATAATGTTGCAAAATCGAGCACTTAAAAATTAGGAAATGCCAGCACTGAGATTGCCTGAGTATTATGCATATTCATTATGATACAGTCTTTAATTACACAATCACATTTTTTCCACAGGAACCCTACTTCATTTTTCCCCATAAATTTTTGCTCTCATCTACAATATTTTATCCCAGACAGTGTAAACTTAGGTGTATACTGTTGTGTTACATTCTCTTGGAAACCACAACCAATTTCTATTTTCTAGGATTGAGGCACTTTGCTGATTGAAGTTCCTCTGCTGATGCATCTTGAGGCTTGTCTTTTTTTACTTCAATAAGAACTCTTTGTTCTTTTGCAGGAATAGACAAGTAATGACCTTCAGCCATTCTAGTGATGAATACACGGGAATCTTTAATCAATCTCTCCTTTGTGAATTTATCTAATTGCATTGAACAAGTGACTGATCATATTGTTCCTCTTCTGTGTTCAGGCCATTTATTTTCTGTGTATCTTCCCAGAAAACCTTAAAACCCAGTTTATTATGATTCTTATTTTAATGATTCTAACTTTCCTTTTTAAGTACTTTGAGACCGTTGAATGAAAAGATGATCCATATACTAAGTACTAGTATTATTGTTGGTTTCCTTTATCACTTTTGTTTCCTTGGGGCAAAGAAGTTATAGTAACCCAAGCATATGACTTCTCTCTTATTGCATGACAATGACAAGCATATAGATACATGGCCTTAAACTGGTGTAGCTTACATCTTGTGTCATTCCTCCCCCTAAACATGTACTTCACACCATTTTAGACTCCTTTAAACTCACTTACTTGACTTCACATAAGCTTGTCAACTCTAAATCTGAACCTAAGGCCTTGTCTACATGCACAGATGCACCAGTTTTGTTTAAGTTGGTTTAGTTACACAAGTACAAAAGCCTATGTGGTTTAAGAGGGGTATAGGAAGGCGCCCTGGCTCCCCGCCGCTCCTGAGAAGGACGGGCCAGAACTGATGCCGGAGTGGGCGGAGCCACCGCCACCTGTCCTCGCCCCCCGGAAGTCCAGGGGCGGGACAGGAAGTATAAAGGCCCGGCCCCAGCGCTCAGTTAGGCGCAGGCTGCCGGAGAGAACAGATGCTGGTGCTCGAGCTCCCGCTGGGCCCAGCCTGCCATGTGCTCGCTACCCTGAGGAGCACTGGCTGAGCCTGACCCGTGCCCGGTACCCAGAGGAGCGGCCTGAGCTTCCCTTCGCCCGGTATCCAGAGGAGCTGCCTGAGCTTCCCTATGACCGGTATCCTGAGGAGCCCATGGTCTGGGACCCACCAGACGACGCCGGCGAGAGACAGGTACCCAGAGAGGGGGAGGTCGGAAGTGGCCCGGTGTCTCCCGAAGAGCCTGAACCCATGTCAGTGTGTTGCGGCCAGGATCCCCACTGACAGCAGCTTGCCTTGGCCCCGGGCTGGAACGCAGTGGAGTGGGAGGGCCTGTGTTCCCCCTGCCACCCTTCCAAGGGTGGCAGACTCCCCCTCTTCCTGGCCTGAGGAGGCCTTCTTTATAGACTTACTGTGGGAACTGCTGCTCAGCCCTGCCTGAGGGTCTGAGCCCTGTGCCTGTTTATTGCCCCGCCCTGAACCAGGGCTTGGGGCTTGACAGACTTCCTCGTGGAACTGCCGCTCAGCCTCCTTGCTGAAGGAGCTCAGCCCTGAACTGCTTAGTGCCCCGCCCTGCCCCAGGGCCTGGGGTTATATACTGTGCTTGCTCAGCCCTGCTGAAAGGCCTGAGCCTGACCGCTTACTGCCCCGCCCTGCTTCAGGACCGGGCTTATACACTCCGCGTTTACCCGGCCCCTGCTGAAGGGCCAGGACTCTGCCTTGTTTAGACACCATTTGTTTGCTCAGCTCCTGCTGAGGGGTCTAGGCCGTGGACGGATTGCCTGTAGGGAGGCGCCTTGGCTCCCCGCTGCACCTGAGAAGGACGAGCCCCAGCACTGGACTCTTACAAGGGGCTTATTTAATTTCATTTTAAAACCTGTTCCTACTCAATTTAATTCAGCCCCAAATAAGCCTGGATTAAACCCAGATAAGAATTTCCACACATATTTTTTTGCACTGGTTTACCTAAATCATTTAACAAGTCACATCTTAAGTTAAACTGGTGCAACCTTTCATGTAGTTGAGTCATAAGTTGGTGTCACTCTTACATATCAAGGAGCCAGAAAAAAGGACCAGAAAGACAAGTAACTAATGGGAGCATGTAAGGTTTAAATTGCAATAGACTACTTTCTACTTTAAAATACACCTTCTTCTGTCCACTCCCACTCCCCACTCTACCCATGTAGAATTGGTAACTAGGATCTAAGTGATCTAACTTACAGCGCCTTTGACACCGCATCTTGATGTTCCCCATGCTTTGAGGAGAAAAAAAACTTTTATAGTTTTTATCTACTTCCCCATGTTAAGTATCCTCACACCTTCTTGTCAACTGTCTGGAATGGGCCATCTTGATTATCACGACATACATTTTTTTTCCTCCTGCTGATAATAGCTCATCTTAATTAATTAGCCTCTTAGAGCTGGTATGGCAACTTCCACCTTTTCATGTTCTCTGTATGCATATGTATCTTCTTACTATATGTTCCATTCTATGCAGCCAATGAAGTGGGCTGTAGCCCACAAAAGCTTATGCTCAAATAAATTAGTTAGTCTCTAAGGTAGCACAAGTACTCTTGTTCTTTTTGCAGATACAAACTAACACAGCTGCTACTCTGAAACATGGAAATACCAGATTTTCAAACTGAAAATATTTGGTAAAAATACATATGTCTGTTCCAGAAGGAGATTTTCTTTGGAAATTTTCTTCATAAGATGGGAGTACAACTGTGGAGGTTTTAAAGACTAAGCTCTTGCTATTTATAAAGTACTTTGAAATACTTCTAGATGAGCTTAGTCTATAAAACTTCCACAGTTGTGCCCTCATCCTATGAAGAAAATTTCCAAAAATCACCTTCTGAAATTAATATCTAGTTAGTTTTTAAGAAATAAAATATCAAAACTAACCGACGTAGAAAGGTCAGTGTATTGTAGCTCAGTTTACTATAGTATAACCATCCCAGCGTAGGATCCCAGTATCTCAAACTGCTAGTCAAGAGGGTCACAATCAGTTTCAAGTTAGGTGTGGGCATGCAGCAAAATCTCCAGAAGATGGTGGTTTGTAAAACCAGAGAAGCAAGCTGAGGGGAAAAGGGGGGAGAATCTCTAGTCCCTTGTCCTCTTATTGCCACCCCAACCTATCTCTGCTCTAGTTTGTCATTCCTCCATAACTCCTTCCTTGTCTTACCACTTCTGTTTTATATTCTAGCAAAGCAATCCTAAAGGCGGAACTGCCTGGACACTGTGGTCCTCAACATTAGAGCTGGGCAAAAAAAAAAGTCACAACTTTTTTCACCAAAAAATGCTGATCTGGGTCTACCGAGACATTCCACAGATTCCTGCTGATTCTCCAAATTGTTTCTAAAAACAAAATCAAACATTTCATTTCAACATATTTTAAACTAAAATATTTAGTTTTTTTAATTCAAAATGACTTTTATTTTTAAAACTCTATCAACTTCATTTAAAAAATTACACTTGAAAATTAAATTAAACTTTTCATTTGATCCAGATGAAATATTATTAACTTTTTGGTTCATCCAAAAATTTGAAATTTTTTTTGTTTTCGGTCAACCAGAAATTATTGCTTTGTTTTTGTTTGGCCAGCAAACCAAAACAGTTGGAGTTGCACAGCTCTACTCCTCAGTTTATGTGGTTCTTCCCTAGAGCAGAGTGCAGTGGAGAGCGCAGAGGAAGAACAAGTATCCTTAACCCAGCAATTGCCGTCACCATGCACCAACTCTAGCCAGCAAGCCGGCCCTGCACTACTCTAGCACCAACTACCCCAACCTGTGCTCCCTAGCACAGCAAAAATCAGAGTCCCCTTTCAGAGCAGAGGCCAACCTCATTCAACATCCCCCACCTAAACAAAGCCAGGTAATTTTTTTTTTGCCATTATCCCCAAGGATTAAGGTAAATGACCACAAATGATTGTGGTATTGAAATCATGGCAAGAAAGTCTGGCTGATTTGGGACTCCTAATTTAGAAAGTTTTAGAAACACTACATGCACAGATTTCCCTGTCCTACAACCACTTAATTTTCCTAGATATTTGGTGCTGTTGTCAGAAATAATCAGCATTTCACCAGTGACTTCTTGGGGAATCACAATAAAGATATGTGGGCTGGACATATCTTTATTTTTAGTTCATTCCAATATTTTAATTGCTTTGACTTGTGAATCTACAGTATTATGATGGTGTGTACCAACCTCTCCCTGGGCCTAAAGGGGTTAGAGAGAACCCTGTGGGTGCAATCAGCCTCAGGTGTAGGATGACCAGACAGCAAATGTGAAAAATCAGGACAGGGGGTGAGGGGTAATAGGAGCCTTTATAAGAAAAAGACTCCAAAATCGGGACTGTCCCTATAAAATTGGGACATCTGGTCACCCTACTCAGGTGTCAAGCCTGGAGGGAGGAGATAAGAGGAAAAGCCCAGTTCAGTGCTAGCTGACTGAGGGAAGGAGTAGATCTCTTGAGCTACCCCTCTGAAGGAAAGCCCAGGTGGGACCAGACTTAATTAAAACTGCCTGGAAGGCAGGATCAGCTGGGGCTAGAACCTAACTGAGGGCTCCCTGGAGCAGGTAAGCCCTGTGGTAAAACCTTTTGTTGTTTTGTGGTTCCTCGATTCATATGGATCCCCTTTGTTTGGGGACCCTTCAGAAGAGTCAGCCAAAGATGAGACTGTGAGATAGGCCTACAGGAGGCTACAGAAGCAAGCAGCCCAGTGACTATGAACTGTATGTGTTTCATACAGGATCCTGCCCAGAGTAGACGGAAAGCCTGAGTTTCCCTACCGGTACATGGACGGTGCAGGTATGAAAACCCTGAAACAAGGACTGGCAGGCCCCAAAGCCTGAAGTTTGGCCAAGCGTGACACTGCCCAAACCAGTGACATGTTGGACTTCGGATTTCCTGGATGGGCAGGACTAAAAGTGACCTACCTGAGGGCCAAGTCACAGGAAAAGGCAGACTATGACAAGGCAGAGTGACTGTCAGTAGAGGGCACCAAAGGAAGAGGTGAGCCACTCTGCCATGCCTCGGGTGACCAAATATGCCAATATTATGGTCTTTGACTTATACATGTGACTATTACCTCCGCCTTCCCATCCCCCCAAAAAAGTGTCCCAATTTTTTCTGATCATGTTAGCAATACCCAGCCAGCAACAGATGGATGCACTGGCCAGTGAGTCACATGCTTGCGCATTCCTGGAGACTTTCTTGAGATATGTATACTAAATGTGTGAAGTTTGAGTCTCATTATCAGCTTCTTAAAAGAGGTTTGATAGGAAGAAGAAAAATACCCACTATGTTTTATCTGGTTGTTGCTCCCTTTGAACCTGAAAGGTTAGCAAATATTGGGGCCATATTGGGTCCTTTCTGTGAGAAAGGAAATTGATGAGACAAGTCAGTTATTTCTTTGGTGGCAATTCTGTTTATTTAAAAAGAATGTACACAAAGTCCTGTTTGCCCTGAAATAGTAGAAATCAACAGGAGGCAGTTTCCTTGTTCAGAAATGCAAGTCTGCCACCTTAAAAGTACTCTGCCCAAAATAATCTCTCTTGGTTTATGCATTCTGGTTCATTCATGTTTATGGGCGCACACAGCTGCAATTAAATCAGTGCCCCATCTCCTGCATTTGCAATCAGTCTCCAGGGAAATGCCTTGAGCCACATGGCTTAGCTTTTACGCAGGCCTAGCCATGCTGGATCATGCCTTGGGCAGTGGCTTCTGTAGTTTTGGTATTGTTAAAGAAGTGGCATTTAGTTGCTCCATGATTTAACCTGAATGAAGAATGCTTAGAACATTCACTGACTTCTACCATGTTTGTGATTGATAATTGCCATTAACACCTTCCAGCATACCATAATGAATCAGGGCCGGCCGAGGGGGAGCGGGACTAGTAGGGCAATTTGCCCCAGGTCCGGGCCCCTCAGGATCCCCCCGAGAATATAGTATTCTATAGTATTGCAACTTTTTTTATAGAAAGGGCCCCCAAAATTGCTTTGCCCCCAGGCACCCTGAATTCTCTTGGTGGCCCTGGTAGTGAATTCAAAAAAAAGTCTCCCCTCTCATCGTTAACTGAGAATTTGGAAGTAACATGAGGTTTTATCTCTGAGGAGTTCTGGAATTGCTATCCTGATTAACTGTTTCTGATTACTCCATATAAACACTCTTATTCAGGACTCAGAGTGCCTTATTCTGAATTAGTTTAATCCAACTAGATTAAAGTATTCAGAATAGGACAATTTTTTTCCAGAATAAGAGAATCTGGTACAAGGCGTTAATCTGCTTTAAATTCACACCCAGCCTGATTCTGGATTAATTTTCATATGCAGACAAGCCCGAACTGAGGGTTGCCGTTCCTTCATATATAATCATCAGAGGGAACTGCTCTTGCAAGCTACAAAGGCAGAGGATTTTGAAAAAGAGGGCATAATTTCACAATGAATTTAATATTTTATTAGTAGTAATTTATAATGGTTATTATAGTGCCTAGAAGCCATCCATGACTGGTGCAACATTGTGCTAAGATCTGTACAAACACAAAGTTTAACTTGGCCCAGATTTACTGAAACCATGCACTGATGTTTGCAAATATATTTTAGGTTGTGGGTGTTATGGTTCAGAAGCACCTCATAATACAGTGATAGACAATATCTTCCAGATGGGGGAGTTCAGATCATCCATCCCAATTTGCACATGAGACAAAGTTTAGATGATAAATACATTGATAAGATAGTATTAAAATACAGTACACACTTAATAAATTGGCTGAAATCAATAAAAATTAAATTAATCAAAGAGAGATGGAAAGTGATTCACACTGGAAGGAATATAAATTCATAAAGACAAAATGAAAATATGGGCTAGTCTGCTGAATTTCAGAGAAAGAAATGAGCACGGCAGGGACTGCGAATGCTGAACTTGAATGAAGAAGGTAATACTAGAAGGAGCTGCTTTGCTGGATAGACCTGCTCAAAATGTTCATTGTGAAATTCAAACCCACTTGAAATAAGTCTCAATTTGAAGGTCTTTATTTTGCTAATCTGGGGAAAAGAAACTTCCTCCCTTTCAACTAACACCTATCCTGCTGATCCCTACCACCACTGAGATCAGCCCTACTTATTGTTGATATCTTCAGAGGGGACGTAGTGAGCTCACCCCACCTGCCTGCTTCCTCTTTAGTGCTTCCTTCCTTTGAAGGTAGGGAGACATTGACTGGTCCTCCCACAACCTTTGGATGACTGCCAAATAAATTTTAAGAGACTTCTGAGAAAAAAAAAACAAAACCTTTCTCTTGCTGCTGCTGGATCTTCACTAAGACTAGGGACAGGTAGTTCCCATTAAGGCTTGGACCCATGCACTAAGACTCATGGGGCTTCGCTTCATAGTATATGGTTGCTAAGGAATGATTAAAGGTTCCCTAGTTAGCATACTAAGACATTCTTTGGCTCACGCAAGGAGCCAGGATACAGCAGAAGGAAGGATGGAACATCAAGATCTCAAAAGCAATGGGGTCCTGAGCTTAAGGCAGAGATGGGAGCTCAATGCAAAAAAGGTAGGAAGTCCTTGGGGTGAGAGCATGGACTTAATCAAAAGAACCTCTAAAGGAAACATGAAGCGGTTGCTCCACAGCTGTCCCCTGATGATCTGTTCAGCTCAGTTCATAAGCACCACTGCAAACTGACCTCTGTAGAGAGTGCACAGTTCTGTTATTAACAGCTGAGGAAACAAAGTAGGAAGAAGTGAATTTAAGCTGCAGCAGTGGGAAACAAAAGTAGAATAACCATTTGAAAAAAAATGTACTACTAATGTAAGCCCTGTGGCCTGAAGTCCTAGAGCACAGGGAGCTCACTATTGACACCTGCTGGTGAATAGTGCAAAGAGCAGTCTAGAGCTGCTGGAAAACTCCAGTTGCACAGAGGCTCCCTAGCAGGGGAAAGTTCTTTGCTGGCATCTATTGATGAGCAAGGGGAAATGACTGAATGAATGTGGACTTATTTGCCTTTCAGTTATATGAAAGTTTAACTGCATTTTGACTAAAATGTCAACAGTTTTGATTTTGGGGGCAATGAAAGGACAAGAGAACTGCCCCAGCTGTTCGTAAGGTGAGAGGTTACCCTAACCAAACCACAGTCTGGCGCATAGCCTGGACAAACCCACAGGGTAAGAAACAATGGCATCATCATCATCATCATCATGCTCTCTGGTGATAAGGACTCTGTTCAGGGACCTATATGCTTCTGATGTTTCTCTGAAGCCTTTGCAATGAGTGGATACAGAGATTGAGAATGAGAGACAGAGTCAAACACAGCACAGAGGTAGCAGGCGGCAGGAGGACAGTAGCATAGCTGATGATACTGGAGAAATCAAAGATGGAATTGCTACAGCTGGTGGTAGAGCCCTTAGAGCAGACCAGGCAGCACTTCCCTTAGGGACTGTAAACAGACACACCCAGACCCTGGACTCCGCTGATGCCAGACAACGAACAGTGAGTGGAGGCAGCAGAGGAGGGAAGTGTTATTGCAGGAACACCCTACCTTGTTTGTTGCTCACAACTGTAAGCAGAGGACTGAGTTTAAGACTATTACTAAGAGACCGGGAGGAGGGGGGAGAGTAGGAGTCTTGCTTAACAGATACATCTATTGTTGATTTGTTATTGCTGACGCTCCCAAATTGTGTTGCCTTTTTTCCTTTTAATAAGGCCTCATTTTTAAAGCGCCAGACTAAGTGCCTGTGAGTGGGGAAGTAGTTCCGATTAAGGGCACCCAGGGAGATATTTAGATTTTCCATGTTACGAGGGCTCAACCCTGTATTGCTTAAGTTCATAAGGAACCATTGGATAATGGAACCTGGGTTATTGCTGCTGACAACACCTAGCAGAAGACTTGCATTAATATGATAAGGTAGGTGATGAATCCAGCTCCCAAAGAGGTTTTCAGGTCATAGTTCCTGGAGATACTCAAGGAGAGGCTGTCCACCCATCAGGGATAGGTAGAGGAAATGCAATTAATCAAAGCACAACTAAGGGGGTAGATTATGTAACCTATTCAAAGTCCTAAATTCAAACCCTAATGATTTTTATTTGTTACATAAAACAGGATTTGAATCCTCTTCAGCTGTGTTACATTACCTGGTCCTTAAGCTTTAGTACAGAGTTTCTCAAACGGGTCGCCACTTATGTAGGGAAAGCCCCCGGCGGGCCGGGCCGGTGTGTTTACCGGCCCCGTCCGCAGGTCCTGCCGATCTCGGCTCCCACTGGCCATGGATCACTGCTCCGCACCAATGGGAGCTGCTGGAAGCGTAAACACAGGTAAACACACCAGCCCGGCCCGCCAGGGGCTTTCCCTACACAAGCGGCGACCCCTGTTTGAGAAACCCTGATCTACTGCATATTGATTCACATGGGGAAAAACATTTTGGAAGATGGCAGACTTTCCTGGTTTCTGGCCAGAACTGCCTCTTGCTCTGTCAGTATGCATGAATATAAAAATTGCAGTTTCAAAAAGGATTAATTAAAAATACATTAGTATATTAAGTGAGTGCAATAGCATAAGGCTGAGCATTAGAAAACTAATGATTGTTTAATAGACAGCTGCATCCATTTTACCTTTTAAAATCAGTATGACTCCAAAAAGTAAGCAGTGATTCTTCATTATTTATCAAAATAGCTCTTGATAAGGATTCACATTCATCTATTAACATAGAGTGCTCTTTATATTTGTTTATTTTGTTTTTAACACTGCATGTGTGCTGCAATTTCATTTTTAGCTGAGATTTTTAAAAAAAATCTTTCAAAGTCATATTATCCCTAAAGTCAGATTATTTTACTGGATTGCTAGAAGGCACAGTGCCATTTATGAGCAGATCAAGATGTGGATGGCAAAATTAACTTTAAAAATAGGGTACTGCTTTCAGTGTCAGACAAGACTTGTGGGTATTATCTTGTGAATCTCAAGTATCCAAATGCAGAAGTTTAAGATACTGTATACCGGAGGAGGGGGTTTTATGCTTACACTTAGAGCCCATAGGCTGTTTGGCCCTTTTGTTGGCACTCATGCATCCACTAGGAGCCAAGAGGGAGACTACAGCCTTCTCTGTCCTTTGACTAACCATATCATGGTTTTCTCCGGCAAACTAACTCCCTCCAGGGTCTGAATTTCATTCACTTTGAGTGCATCAGCCAATTACTGCATATGTATAGGCAAAAATCACTGATTTTTAAATTCAATGTTATATTTACTGGTATATTATCAACTAAAGTGAAAATGGAACCAAAGGGTCATAAATTCGCTGGTGCGTCAATGTTAGAAATCTCTTTAGACTGACTCTAAATTGCGAGTTACTGAATAAAGGCCAAATATATCTGTCAGTTACACCTATGCAACTCATTAACTTCAGTGGGATTTAAAGGCTGAATCAAAGGCAGAACTTGGCCTAAATGTTTCTTTCTTACTGTTGTCACATGTGTAAGCAGAGTCAGGATAAGCTCTACCCTGACATCTGGTGGAAGGAATTTAGAGAGTGTATTTGCATAGGCACGCCTACCCATCCCGACTGCCGAGCTGTGGGACTGCTTGGTGACAAATGACTCACCCTCAGTTGGGTGGTACTTGCTAGACAAGGGACATGGGTTCCAAAACCCAGTGAATAGAGAGGCTGGGGACAGGTATCTGTGCCTGGTGGTGCAGTCTCCTTGTGGAGCCAGAAGCACCAGTTCCACCCCCCTCTCTCCACTGTGGAATGTCAGAGTTGGTTTTTTTCCCCTCAAGAATCTAGATACAGGTTACTGAGCTGAACTTTGGGCTAATGGTGCACTAGCACTGGGGCTCCCCTACTAAGAGCTGAGATCACTAAGAGTTGAAATCACTAAAGAGCTGAAATTACTGAGCTGAGAGCACTGAGTACTGTGCTAACTAGTAGGGGAGCCTGAAGCAATACTGTGGAACAGAGCAGCTGGCGGAGTGGAGCAGTTGTGGGGACGGCTGGAGCGGATCACGGGACAGCTGGTGGCAGCAGAGCGGCTGGCAGAGCGGAGTAGCTGTGTGGACGGTGGAGCGGCCCACAGAGCGAGCGGAGCCGAGCAGTTTGCAGAGAGAACTGGAGCAGCTCATGGAGCGAGCAGCTGGTGGAGTGGAGCAGTTTCTGAGGATGGCTGGAGGAGCAGAGTGGAGCGGCTGGTAAAGCAGAGCAGTTCGTGGAGAAGGCGGAAGCAGAACCCATGGAGAGGCAGGGCAGTTGGCCCCGGACCACGTAAGATGCCCCTTCTACCCAGCGTGGGGGGAGGGACCTCTACAGATAAACTCTCGACTCTGGGGTGGCATTGATCAGAGACTTTTGGGTTGTTGGACTTTGGGTGATTGGACTTAAAACCCTAAGGGGAAAAAGGACAGTGCCAAACGTACTTGGAGGTGGGTTTTTGTTTATGGTTTTGTTATAACCCTGTTTGTGGTGTTTCTCCAATGGGATGCCGCATTGATTCCTTCCTTTATTAAAATTTCGCTACACTCGGACTCCGTGCTTGCGAGAGGGGAAGTATTGCCTCCTAGAGGTGCCCAGGGGGGTGTGGTATGTGAGTGTCCCAGGTCACTGGGTGGGGGCTCGAGCCGGTTATGCATTGTGTTATTGAAATGGAACCCCTGGATACTGAACCCGGCCCTTGTTGCTGCCAACTCAGAGGGGCAGAAGGGTTACACATGCTTAAAAAAATAAGTCTCTTCCAATCCCCCACTGCAAGACTGTGTCTGAGAAGTGTCACTTATCTGGATAGAACAAATGTCTGGGTTCCTTGATAACCCTTCTAGTTGTTGATAGAGATGTTTAATGTGGAGGTGTTCTTAGGCTTTAAACCCTGTTACTCAGTTCAATGTATTGTATAATATGGATGATTCTTTCCTCTTTTTATTGAAAAGTACATTTACAGCTCTTGTCAGAAGTTTACCTTGACTACATTATCTTTTCTGGAGATGAGGGAGGCTATGTAAGTAGCTAGAAAACTTATTTACAAGTATACACACACACAACTAATTTCCTTCTCCTTTTAAAACATACTTGTTCTGAACAATGTCTCTTTGCTTCCTGATATTATATTCATTTGCATACTGACGTCAGATGACTCTTTTGATCATGTTGAAGGAGTTATTCCTCTGAGCTTGTTCAACTGGTTACACAAATGTCTTGCATAAAGAGCACTTAGCCCCATTTGCCTTTAACACCATTGTGGGAGCAAGCCCTGCATCATGTTAGTTATGAATTCATACTGGTGGTTGCTTTGTGTTCTAAAGGTACAGCATTCTTTGAATGCAGGAGTCCAGAGGTGGAAAACAAAATATGAATATAAATAAACCGCACTGACAAATACAGGAGGTAGAATCAAATTAGATAAGTGTATAACCTGTCACAGTGTTGTACTGAAATTCTTCAAACTGTAAGCTCAAGCTACTGTGGTAAATAGTTTTGACAGAGTTAATTGTTCATTAAATATATCTTTTCCATTATAGTCTAAGTTTTCTGTGCTAACTAACATTACCACGGGTGGCGCCCAAGATATCAAATAAAGAAATTCAGAATTCCTCTTGATGGTTGAAAAGAGATATCAGCCTCTTAACTGTCAGTTCCCAAGGGTTGTCACTCATGTTAGACCTTCTTTGAAAATTTTTTAAATTATATATTTTGTGACTTTAGCACTTGTGAAGGATGCTAGGTAGGACTGGAAATGTATTGTGCTTAACTTATAATAGGCATAAAGAATATTTATTCACCATTTAAATGATTGTAATTTGAACATTACATAGGTCTTACACAATAACCAGTGCATGGTGTTTAAAAGCTGATATAAGGAGCAGCCAGAGACTATATAGGTATGGAGAGAGCTCTCCTGTAACAGCATTGAACTGTCTACACTTCCCAGCAATCCAGCACCCACCTTCTAAAATGGAGGATGGCCTCTGCTGTCTGTATCTATATCTTTCCAGGACAATGACAGCTACTCCATGTGTCCCTTTTAGTCACAGCATAGGTATAACGTGGAAAATATACAATGCAAGCTTCGCCACATGTTCCCACTAATGTGACTCATCTCAGCTCTGAGGGAACCACATCTTTGAGTGAAAAGGTAGTTCAGTCTATATACTTAACCCTTAATCTCTGCTGGGAATGCCAGTGAAGTTGTAAATTAATGCCATACTTCACAACCTCTTTGTGTATTATATTAATTGTATATTAATTCTGTGGCAAGGGGTCATTCTGTGGCACTTTCCATGGCCACACAATACACAGCAGTTGCATTGATTACATAAATGCAATTAGTAAATAGCTCTATCTAAATGAATAATGTAAGTTTTTCTACAGTACTTAGATAAGTGCACTGTTTTGTATCTGTTTAAATTGGTATAATTGATACTTCTATCTCTAAGGCAATTGATATTGATTTTACAAATAATTTACAGAACAGAAAATCAACACATCACTGACATATACTATAAAGAATTCCATTTTTAATCACTTTCATTGACTATTTTAGTGCCTTGTAACTTCACAGTAAAATCAGTTTAAGTGTTTGAATTGTGATTTTTTTGCCTTTGAGCAGAAATCAGTTTAATAATGAAATAGACTTAAGTGAAGAAAAATGCAAAGCTTTTAAAAAACTGCCACTCCCCAAAAGACACTTATCTTGGTGATGCATAGCAGCGATGAGTTGTCAGCTAAGATTAGCAGGTTGATTGATTTTCATTTTTAATAGCAAACCGGAATCCCCAGCTTGGAGATGAATAATACTCCACTGAAGTCAATGGGAATTCTGCTATTGATCTCAATGGGAACAGTGCAAAATCTTATGTGAAAAGTACTTATGATTGAATGCACCCCTGTAGTCACCCTACATACTACAAAATATGCCTGGTAAGGTATCATTTGAAAACTAATAACTCATTGGTCAATAATATCATAGTTAAATGACTGTAGAAATATTATATGTAAAATTATGAACATAAGATGAAGTTGACTGAAAAATGTTTACCAGACAAGTCTAGGGAGGGGGTAAACTTGTTTCTCAAAGAAAAAGGACAAGCTGACACTTCAACTCAGGTGCCATCAAGGTTGATTAGCAATTACTGGTCAAGTAATTCTTTGGCAGTTAAAGGGGTAGGAACAGATCGATTTCCACTTTAAGAACACCATGGAACCTCGTTCACCACAAGAGTCCAGCCTTACAGTGGGAAGAAACTTTATCTAGGGCAGGGTTTCTCAAACAGGGGTCTCTGCTTGTGCAGGGAAAGCCCCTGGCGGGCCGGGCTGGTGTGTTTACCTGCCCCGTCAGCAGGTCCGGCCGATCGTGGCTCCCACTGGCTGCAGATTGCTGCTCCAGACCAATGGGAGCTGCTGGAAGCGGCATGGGCTGAGGGATTTATTGGCTGCCAGGGGCTTTCCCTGCACAAGTGGCAACCCCTGTTTGGGAAACCCTGATCTAGGGGTAACTCTCAGGACAATGCATTTCCAAGGGTGACTGTACTAGAAAAGGCAGGGGCAAAACTACCCCAGGTATTCATTCTCTCTCTTTCTTTCACCTGAGAAGACAAAGGAATCAGCCTTTGGACTGTGGGAGGGGTTCTGACCTGAGAATTTGGTCAGCCCTGTTGCTGGGAATATGTGGTAAAGATTTGACCTTGAACCAAGTTTAGTTTGTTAAGTTTTAGTTACTAGAAACACTTCATCTTTATTTTCTTGTAACCATCTCTGACTTCAATACCTTATCTTTGTACTCACTTAATACCTATCTCTTTGTAGCTAAATAAACTTATTTTATTCTTTAATCAAAGTAATCAGTGTTGTTCAAACTGAATTGTTTGGTAACTCCAGTTAAAGTAGCAAACTCTTGTACATTGACAGACTTCTAACATCTGGAGTCTCCAGGAGAGGCATGGACAGTGCACAACACATCTTTTTGGGAGGAAATTGGTACTGGGGCTGTACTGGGGTCACCCTGCAAGTGGTAACCAAGGCTGCTGGAAGACAGTGTGTGACTGGAGTGTGCTGGCAGGCTGAGCTACACACAAACCCTCAGGGTGTGACCTGCGTGCTGTTTGTGAAGGGTCAAGGTTGGGAGCCACAGCAGCAAAACATTGTGAGGCACCCGAGTGTAAGACAGGTAATGACACAGCCCCTCACAGGTCTAGATTGCACCTCAGGATGTCATAGTTTGTTTCTTTCATATTATTTATTATAACACAAGAGCTTATGTCAAAAATCGGTCTTGAGTACAAAGTCATAGTCATGTAGATTCTTTTTCCATCTACTTTGTTTTGCAAAGTACTAAGGCTGGATTCTCCACTGAAATCCACCCCTTTTGATGGCTCAAGTGGCTCAAAAGGATGGAATCCATCTACAAGTGGCCAGAGGAGAATTCCCCAGTCGCAGGGAAAATCTCTGTCTGTGTAGATGTGCTGAACCCAAGTCCTGTGTTAATTTGTGATGTAGAGAGTATGTCAGGGTGTAGAGGGCCAAAACAGAGTTCTGCTACATTAATTTTCTACTGCCATATTTAGAGATGCTCAGCACCTGCTGTTTGTATTACTGGGGTATATTTTCAGGAACACACCCGCCCTCCCACACTCCTCCCCAAAAAACAAGGGGTGTTTAGAACTTAGGAACCAATTGTGTAATAATGTCCATAAAGGAGTACTGCTGTGCCTGAATGGAGCTTGTTGCAGTCTTCCAAGTTTCATCCAATTTCTATTTTAATGTCCCCCAAAGGAAAGGGGGCAGTTCAGGGGCATTTATTTGGCCTTTAAAAAGGGAAGAATTTATTTATCTCAATAATCTTACAGAGCCAGTTAGCAAAGCAAAAAGCTTAAATTCTGCAGAGTTCTAAATTAGATCCTAAATGCTGAAAACTAAAGTAAAATAACAGAGTAGAATGTAAAGTACAAAACCACCCCCGAGCAGCTGTTTGGTATAAGAGAATGTGCAGTTTGTATAGAGAAATGTGCACAGTTGTTATAATAGATCTACCCCTCACTCCTGTTTTTTCTTCTGTGTATTGTTTAATAGCACACAAGTTGAATAGAAGAGTAACTGATTATGCCTTTGCTGATTGATTTTGCTGATAGTCCGGGTGCCTTGTTTGCACATGCATTTTTACAACAAAATATTGGCTCCTAGAGAAAAGCAAAGAGATCGATTTAATAAGCAGACCACTAAGGTGCCTCTTCCCATTAACCTTAATGAGCAAAAGACACACTGTTAGACTTTCTCTACAAAAGCTTGTTAATTACAATTATCAAAATGTATGGAGATAATGTTTATGTGCACCTTCTTCATATGGAAGCCTTTGATTATGTTAATCCTGTGAGGCGAGGAGGAGACAAGTGTCAGATCACATAGTTTCCAGGCTTAATTCAAAAGATGGTGACAGGCATCACACTGTATAAAGTATTGTCATGAAGTAAACCTCAAGAAGTTTAGATATTTGGATTATATGTGAGCCTGAAGCAAAGTAGGCATTGAGCAGTTCTGCCTGCTTATCATCTTCTGTTACCAGCTCACCTTCTCCACTGAGCAGCGGATCCACTCTGTCCTTGATCTTTCTTTTTCATCTGATGTATTTGAAGAACCCCTTCCTGTTGTCTCTAACATATCTTACAGCTGTACCTCATTCTTTGCCTTGGCTTTCCTGGTTTTGTCCCCTATACACTCGTGCTATTCCTCATATATATTTCCTTGGTGACATGCTCCTCCTTCCATTTCCTGTATGTATTCCTTTGGGTTTTGGATAGCTAAAAAGCGTCTTTGTCCAGCCACGTTGGCCCCCCTGTGGATCTTTTTATCTTTCTTCTGCATCGCAATAACTTGATGTTGAGCCTCTAGTATTATATATTTTAAGAACAGCCTGCCCCCTTTGATTCCTTTACTTCCTAACTGGTCATTCCATGGGACCTTGCCTACTATTCTCTGAGCAAGTTGAAATCTGTCTTTCTGAAGTCCGGTGTCCTTGTTTTCCTGTTCTTGTGTCCTCCTTTCCTTAGGATCTTGAATTACTTCCTCCCAAATTCCTGAACACTTTTGTGTTCTCAACTAATTCATCCCTGTTGGTCAAAACCAGATTGAAAATGGATAACTTCCTAGTTGTTTCCTCATCTTTCTGAATCGGAAAGCTGTCCCCTACACACATGAAGAATTTACAGGATGTATTATGTTTTGCTGCAATAGTCTTTCAACAGATATCAGGAAAGTAAAATCCTTCATTAATACTAGCTCACTTATATACACACACATACTGAGGTCAGCATGATTTTTTAAAGTAATTAACAACATCCTGGATCTGTAAAAGACAACAAGAACAATGCATCAGCATCATGGCAAATTCCAAAGGGATGTAGCCTCCTTGCAGATTGAAGGCCACCTGAATTGATCTCTAGCTAGCTTTTTAAGGCAGTCTGGCTGATTATTCAGTTTAAGTCCATCAGTGGTGATCTTATACCACTCTCCCAAAGCTTTTGGACGATCAGGTGATTGCTGACAGTGTAGTGGCATTTCGTGGTCAACATGTTCTGGAATTCATTGGTCTTCCATTCTAATATGTCCATATCAGGAAAGCTGCCAAAACTGAATCAGTGCCAATAGAAGTTGTTGCTTATCTAAATGAAAGACATGCTCAAATCTTCACACAACTTTGCCATGTGTTATTGTATCTAGCAATAAAACCCACACATTGTTGTCACTAGAACGTTGGAATTTCTTTCTATACAAATAATGTTGATGTTAGTTCTCATCTACAAAAGGAGCCCGTTGTTTAGCATAAAACTTGACTGCTGTATTTCACTATTAATTAAATAGCAGAAATATGAAACAGGTGGTAAATTAAAGCTGACAAAAAGATTGAAACAGATTTACAATAATCCTTCGCAACATCGCTGGAGTATTGCAAACTCTTAATGGACTGTTTCACTAGATGAAATGCCCATTATTTTCTAAAATATACTTCAAAAATTGTTTAGACAAATCTAATTAGATGCAATAGAGCTCATATATCGGTTGCAGAATGGCAAACTTATAAAGAATGAGTGAACTTTCCCCTGCCTTCTCTAGTTCTCTGCAAACATTCTCCCAGCTTCGCCGATTAATCTTTCCATGTCTTTGCTTCCACTCTCCGCTCCACCCAACACTCTTTTGATTCTGTTAAACTGAGAAATGTGTCTGGGGGAAGTGGAGACACACAAACCGATGGTACATCTGCACTGCAATTGGTTGTGTGCTTTCCAGCACGGGTAGACACATACATGGTAGCTCTGCTTGAGCTTGAACAAGAAGGCTAATAATAGCAGTATGCTAATCCACCCAGACTCCCTGGGTATGTGGGCAGCTAGCCCAAGCCACCACCCTTGCTACTCCTGACTGCACTGCTATTTTTAAATGCGCTAGCTTGAGCCGAGCTAGCATATGTCTGTCTACCCATGCTGAGAAGCACGCTCCCAGTTGCTATGCAGACATACCCTTAGTGGCATTGCTTGAGGGACATTACTAGTGGATCTTACAGACAGACAGCTAGGTGGTTTGTCAATGGCAACTAGGAGTTATATTGAGCAAATCTAAGGGATAAAGGCTGAGGACACACAAAGATCCTTTCAGAAATGCTTAGAAATCCAGAGTGGATAATACAGATTCCACACTCATAAGTATCCTAATATTCAATTTGTCATTGTAGATAATCAGTCATATAAATTTCACTGAAATCTTATAATATTAAATCTTAATTGAATCTTCTGTAGATTCAACCTGCATTTTAGTTTTCATTAATGAACTATTATGTTTGATCTCAGATCAAATATTTTCTTGAAAGGTTTTAATTAAAAAATAAAAGTACTGCACTTTTTCAGCACATTTGGCCACATTTTCAAAGGAAAATTTGCATCTAAAGGTTCAATTAAGCACCTAATGGGATTTCAAAACCATCTAAGCAGCATAAGTGACTACCTTTTGAAAATCTGGCCTTTTGTATCTCTGGATGAGCAGATTCATGATCTATCAAACTTCTGAAAATGGCAGATTTCTGGTTCTGATTCTGACTTGACTCCCACTAGGTCAAAGGACAAAATTCCTATTGACTTTGCTGGGAGTTGTCAGGCCATTAAAAAGCAAATGAATGCTTCCTAGGAAAAGGTGAAAGAGTTTGGTGACCAGTTCAGATAAATATATTAACTACGACAAATATTTATTCCATGTTCTTATTCTAGTAGTCTTGTAAGAGGGCTGATTAAGTTTTTATTTTCTTAAAAGGTTTATAGTGAAGATTTTTGTTTTGAAGATTACCTGACACTTTTGATTCCAGAACATGCTAAAACATTAGACGAGACTGAACAACAACCTTAATGGTGGGATTTTTTAATATTTTCACCATTGATCTAACTCTGCTCCAATTTGAAGTACATGGTAAAACTGTTGTGTACATCAGTGAGGGCAGCATTCAGCCAAAGTCCGTTATTTTTATAAAAAAGGGTCTTGTCCTTAGCTAGTACAAATTGGCTCCATCAACATCAGCGACTTATGCTAGCTAAGGAACTGGTACAATATGTAGTGGGGGAGACTAGGATGGTTGATAAAGCAAATTGGTTAACACTGGTAGTACTTCCTAGCTTTATCAGAGACTGGAAATGGAGGTAACTAAATACAGCTAGAAAGACAACAATTGCAGATATTTCTGGCCCAACCAGGATTAAGATATATTGACATCTCACAGTTAAGCATGATCTTGCAAGGCTTTCACTCTAACAACTAGTTCACAAAAGCATCTTACCAAATATTAGCCAGTTACCACATTGCAAGAAAATGATACTGTATTCTCTTTGTTCTTACTAGGGGAATATATATGAAAACAGGATCTTTGCAGCAACTTATTTCAACTATTCTTGCTGCTTATTCCTCACCTCCAAGTACAAACCTCTGTTTGCATCTTCATTTGTTAGTTACCATGAACATGTTTTAAAGTGTCACAAATAAAATTGTGGGTCTGAGTCCCCTCTCTCTTACAGCAATGATAATCGGGAGTAATCTGTGGAAAACTGGTGCATGTGGGAGAAGAATTATGGGAAATAAGCTGCAAGAGCAGATGAACATTAAACATCTAATGGGTAAATTTCAAAGCATTATGTCCCCACTTCAGCAAGTCACTTAAGCTTGCGTTTAACTTTAAGCATGTGTTTAAGTCCCATTGAAGTCAAGAAGACTTAAGCATGTACTTAAAGTTAAGCACAAGCTTAAATATTTTGCTGAATGAGTACTTATATGGGGTTTACCCACACAATTATTTCCACTAAAGTCAGTGGGGATCACATAACTTGAACTCCACCCAACATTTACCCTCACAGTTTATTCTACTGATTCTATTTCTTTTTATGTTTTGCATCATCAGAGTTTAGAGTTTAAGGCCAGAAGGGACCATTAGATCATTTAAGCTGACATCTTGTACATCATAGGACATTAAACTTCACTCAGTTACCCCAGTGTTAAGACCAAAAACTTGTTTGATTAAAGCATATCTTCCAGAAAGGTATCAAATCTTAATCTGAAGACATCAAGAGATGGAGAATCCACCACTTCCTATGGAAGTTTGTTCCAGTGGTTAATCACCTTCACTGTTAAAAAATTGTGCCTTGTTTCTAATTTGAGTTTGTCTGCAGTTTCTAGCCATTGGTTCTTGTTATGCCTTTCTCCTCTAGATTAAGAGCCTTTTAATACCTAGTATTTTCTCCCCATGAGGATATTCATGCACATAATCAAGTTATCTCTCAGTCTTCTCTTTGGTAAATTAAACAGCCTGAGCTCTTAAATCTCTCAATATAAGGCATTTTCTCCATCCATCCAATAATTGTTGTGGATCTTTTCTGCACTCTCCCCAATTTTTCCACATCCTTTTTAAAATATGGACACCAGAACTGCATGTAGTATTATAGTATTGGTCTGACCAGTTCCACAGAGGTCATACTCATTACGAGAGAGCCCTTCTTGCCACAACAGTACACCTAGGCATAATATTGAGTTGCTTGGCCACTATGATCCCTAAATCCTTTTCAAACTCACTGTTTGCTTGGATCCATTCTCCCATTCTGTAGGTATGGCCTGCATACATCTGGCTCTATTAAAATGCATTTTGTTTGAATGGGACCAGCTTACTAAGCAATTCAGAAGGCTCTGTATGACCACCTTGTCCTCATCATTATTTATCATTCTCCTAATCTTTGTCTCATCCTCAGATTTTTATCAGCAGGATTTTTAACTTTTGCTCCAGATCATTGGTGAAAATGGAAAATAATGTCAGGCCTACTACCAGTTCCAGTTTGGCCCAACTAGGAACACTCCCATGTGATGATTCCCCACTGATAAGAGATCTTTTGAGATCTGGGCCTTAGTTAGTTCTTAATCCATTGATATGGGCTTTGACAGAGTGTAGTGCTAATTTTTAAAACAGAATGTCATATAGCACTATATCAAATGCTTTACAAAAGTCTGTTGCCTCTATACAGTTACTTTTATCAGCCAAACTTGTAATTTCAAAGAATAAACTCAGGCTTGGGTTGTTTTGGGTTTTTTAGTTACATTGATTTAATGTGTTCATCACATGCTGTTCGAGTTGTACCACATTTGCTTTCTTAGAGCCCTCCCATAGCATTGTTGGCTTAATGCTATCCTGGCTGCTACAGCTGATAGTCATGTTTTTCAGACAAGGTAAAGGAGACAAAACTTGATTCTGAGTTGTGTCCTGTGGTTACAAAATTAGTTATTTGGACGCTACTGAAAATTTGGCCTCAGTAATTTTGATTGCTCAACCTAAGACACATAGGGCCCGGTTTTCAGAGTTGTTTAATACCCACAACTACAATTGAAATTAAGTCAATAAGACCTGTTTCTTCATTAGATACCCAAACACAGGCAACCAGAATTAGTAATTGCATTTTAAAATAACAGGACTTTTCCAGTAATGAGACAAACCATAGAGGTTTATCATCTGTGAAATTGCAAAGACAAACCAGAAAATGGCAGTTAGGGTTAAAAAATCCCATCTCTATTGATTTCCAACCTACTTTGTGCTGTGAGCATGTTTCCTTCCATGAACTGTGAAATTTATATATTTGCAACTTAAACATCTGCAACACTTAAAGATAAGAGAAACAAAACCAAAGTCAATGAAAAGTTAATTGAAAAAGCATTCAAATGGTAGAATATCAGCAGTGTAAATGCATTCCTTCACAACACAAAGATGAATCAAAGCTTTGTTCTTTAATCAACCTTCTTAGACTAAAATCTGGACATTCATTTTTCTGCTTCAAATAATGCAGATTTTCTCTGCATAGCTCTCAGTCTTAATTAGCTTTGTTTCTTGATAAAGTTTAAAAGCCTTCAATTTAAAATAATTGTCATCAGGGTTCACATTTAGTATCTGAAGTCTGTATACAGATAGTGCCTAGCAGTTCAATTTACATAACTGATTTGTGACTTGTTATTAAAACTGGTTACATAACAAAATTAAATGCAGCTGCATTTAGTGATGTCTGTTCACTTGCCTGTAATCAAACTGACAGCATTTCCTTTAAACAATCAATCAAGTCTCCAGTTCTTTCCTGCTCTGTTTGTTTGATTGAGCTGAGATATCATAAAATGGAACTGAATATTTCATAAGTTCTGACTGAAAGCATGATTATTTTATTAGGACTGCAGTTTCTTTCATTCACAGAAGGCTAAATTATTAGTAACTACTTTTAATTGCACAATTGGTAGTAATATTGCCAAAAACAATTTTGAATTCCAAATCTTATTCCCTGTCAAAACTACTGAAAAGCTTTACTTGCTAAAAGCTTTACTTATTAAGAAATTAATTGATTAAATAATAAACACTAATTTTCATAAACAAGATGCAATTTTTCCTTGATACATTCTCTGAATATAACTGTAGTTAAAGACACATGATGATTTTACTAGAAATTAGAAATTTAGGAACTGAAGGATAGGTTTGAGGCTGGAGTCATAGTTGGTTGTTTGGAGTTCTGAACATGACCTGAAAATTCTGATTATTTAGTAAAGAAGAACATATCTTAACATGTCAATTTGTAAAGCTTGGGAGACTGTAAAAGCATCAAACATATTTTAATTCTTTCATTTTACCCTTGCTCTTTCACATATTTTTCTTAGATACTTAATGGTCTTAACTGCTACAGGCAACATGCGATCCTGCATTCTGAATGCCTCAGTGAAAAAAATATTTCAGATACTTATGAAAGTCCTATGAATAAAAAAACATTTTCCCTTTAACCTAACACAGTTACAGAATAACGAGGTGAAGATATTAAGAAATGATTAGTGATTTGAGGGTTTTCCATTTTTTGTAGGCCCTGAAGGGCTGAATACCCACTCTCACCAAAGTAGGCCATTTTAAGATATCTAAGGTTGGGAACCAAAAATTGTGACACCCAAAATCAACAGTCACTTTTAAAAAACTTAGTTTTAATTCCTCAGAAAATGGCAGACAAGAAACTGCAAATTATATTAATGTCTAATCATACATACGAGTTATTTTTACTGGATTTGAGTCCTAATCCTCCTAAACAATCCATATGGGCAGACCCTTACACCCATGGACAGTCCCCACTGAGATCAGTTAGACAATCTGCATGAAAAACATTAGAGAATTGGGGGTTTGGATTGCAGCTTGATTCATAGATTCCAAGGCCAGAAGGTTGTACTGTGATCTAGTCTGACTTCCATAGAACTTCCCCCAAATAATTCCTAGAGCATATCTTTTAGAAACACCTTTTAAAAATTTTTAAAATTGCCAGTGATGGAGAATCCACCATAACCCTTGTTAAATTGTGCCAATGGTTAATTACCCTCACAGTTAAAAATGTACACTTTATTTCTAGTCTGAATATGACTAACTCCAACTTCCAGCCATTGGATTGTATTATATCATTGACTGCTAGATTGAAGAGCCAATTATCAAATATTTGTTCCCCCTGTAGGTACTTACACACACTTATCAAGTCACCCATTAACCTTCTCTTTAAGTCATACATTGCTTCTTTTAAGAAGCATTAAGGTAAGAATTCAAGATGGTGGCTGACGTTATAATAGCTTTGTCATAATTCATCAATCTCCTGAATATACATTCAGAATTGTACACAGTCGTCTTGCTGCAAGAGCTTTAGCATCTATTTGGACTGTGGCTGGTGCATGAGGAATTTAATCTGGGATTTACTGCATGGGGGATTGGTACCAGTACATGCAGCAAAAATAGGGGTGCCTGCTACTCAGCAAACCTCACCAAACTAATCCCACACAGGCCTGCTAAAGATCAGTGGCATAGTGGAAGAAGGTCTAATAAAGGTGGAGTAGAAGTGTGTATTGTACATTTGGGTCTCATAAATCAAGAGGTCTTCTATAGGTTTAAACGTAGTTTTAAAATAAATACAAAATTACTTCTGTGTGACAACCAGAACTGGAGAAGAAAAAGCATTTGTTGCCAGCATAGAAGATGGTTGTGTTGGTGTCAATAGACTGAATGGGATTAGTTAATGTGATAGTGAATGAGTTTATAACTATATTAGTATCACATGATGGCTCTATAAGAGTGATTACAATTTGGATGTATAATCACCTTCCTACAGTCCTGGAATACCAGTAGCAGATAGCCTGTCTGAATAATCATACTACTGTTCCTGAAGGTTGGCAGATTCTTACCTTCTTCCACATTTTTAAAGATACATAAACACTCTCCTGGGCATGCGCATGTCTGAAGCAGAAGTAAATTAATGCAAATCATAATATTGAGGGCCCCTAAAAAGTTGTCTTTGTTTACATAAATTGTGAGGACTCAAAACACATGCTCTACAAGGCCTCTAGATTTTTTGAAGACCTTAAAGAATTCCCCCAACACAACTAACTAAATATATACATAAAATTGGTAACCCATAGATGCTCGTGGTGTGTTTATAAATGCTTCAAACTCCATTCAGGTGGCAACCAAAACAATTCTACTTTTCTTTAGTAATAGAAAAAAGAAGTTACATGTTGCTTCAGTGAATGAAACACTGTTCAGCAGTTATGATCAGAAACTGAAAAAATAGCTCCGTGTTTAACTGCTAGAAACAAAACCCAAATAAAACCAATTTAGAGAACTGATATTTGTACAAATTAAAGATAATTGTTTAGACTATTCATTTAAATCTACCTTCTGTTTTCTATTGGAGTACATGAACTATTGACACCTAAATATATGCAGTCGTATTATACCAGCCATTAGAAGAGGAGTTGGAGTGTTTTATCTTCACAGTATAAATGTCTGCCTAAATCTAACTAGAAGTTTAAAAGATTTTCTAGTAGTAGTACACAGGATCCTGCACTTATGTGTCTTATGGACAACAGTGCAGTCCTTGCAGACACTGGAGATGACATTTTCAGGTCGCTTGAGTTTCATGGCCTTGTACTGACCGTAGGCATAGATGTTATCTCAAATGTCAAAAATGAAGCACTATTTCTGTATAAATCTAGACTTTGGAGTTGAAATATCTATATGTTTTCTTCCCTACAATATCTACCTTGTCCAAGCAGAGTTCAAAACAGTGCCAAGTGGGGGAGGGGAGGAAGAGAGGAAAGAAATGGTAGCATGTCAAATAAGTGAAGCTTAGAGAATGTGAGGCTGAGCTATAGATATTCTGGAGTGCTTCAGGCCTGGTCTACACTTGGGGGGGGGGTGTCAATCTAAGTTACACAACTTTAGCTACGTGAATAATGTAGCTGAAATTGACATACTTAAATCGACTTACCGTGGTGTCTTCATTGCGGTGAGTCGACTGCTGCCGCTCCCCCATCAGTGAAGTACAGGAGTCGATGGGAGAGTGCTCGGAGGTCAATTTATCGTGTCTAGACTAGACACGATAAATTGACCCCCACTGGATTGATCGCTGCCTGCCAATCCAACGGGTAGTGTAGATGTACCCTTAGAGCTTAAGGCGGAGAATGGTAATAGAAGGCAGAGGGACATACCAGCTGGCACTGAGTTTTGCTTTTAGGCATTCTACAATAGAGTGAAAACATTTGGTAATCCATGCTGACTGGTACCCAAGGTCAGTAGCTGTACCGTATCTTGTTGTTTTCACACTGATTTTTCTCCGAACATAAATAATTTTGAACTGTGGTCTTTAGAGCGCTGTAAAAGCATTTGATATTTCCTCTACTGTGCTCTTATGTTAACTGCAAGTAACTGACAGTAGCAGTTTTGTTTCTGGGCAAAGCAATACTAACTAGATGTGGAAGAGTTTATATTAGCCTTCCGTCTAAGGCATCACTATATTGATGTTTGTTGTTATGCTTGGGAAAACATAACATGCTTGGGAAAACTAACCCAGAGTTCTTTCTCATATAGAATACTGAGACATGCAAATTTCACTTCACTACAGAACTGAGCTATTTCTAAAGCTAGTCCAAGAATGTGTTCCTCTTTCACAATTCCAAAATCCCTTTGCTATCCAGATTCAAACAACGCTATAAGCTTGGCCAACAGCTATCTCCTTATAGACAATCTGTCTATTAGTGAAACGTTAAAGGTAGATTGTGTGGTTTCACCAATAAATACATTCAGATATAATGTCACCTTTGATATAAATTATAAAATATTCACAAAGTTGAGCTTTAGTATGCTCCCACTATGGAGATACACTGTCAAGGTTCCTTCCCCACTCTGAACTTTAGGGTACCTGCATGGACACTTCTAAGCTTAATTACAAGCTTAGATCTGGTATCGCAGCCACTATCCAGAATTTCAGTGTCTGGAGCACTCCCTGGCCCCCCAAAACTTCCCCTCCCTGGGTAGCCTTGAGAGACTCCTTCACCAATTCCCTGGTGAGTCCAGATACAATCCCTTGGATCTTAAAACAAGGAGAAATTAACCATCCCCCCTCCTTTCTCCCACCAATCCCTAGTAAGTCCCGATCCAATCCCCTTGGATCTAAAAACAAGGGAAAATCAATCAGGTGTTAAGAAAAAAGGCTTTTAATTAAAGAAAAGAAAGGTAAAAGAAAACCATCTGGGAGAGATTAGCATATCAGCTACTCTCACAGACAACAGATTCAAAACACAGAGGATGTTCCCCTGGGCACAAATTTAGTTACACATAAAAAAAGTACCCAAATACCCAATTTGATTCTACCTCAATTTGCATAAGACAGGTTACAAAGAAATAAACATAAACTTATTTATTGCTTTCTAAAACTTACTACTCTGATAAGAGGCTGGTTCCTTGATCTTTTCACTCCGGCTGAAACTGAAACTCTAAACAAAGGAAAAACTTCCCTCCTTCCTTTTGAAACATCTTGTTCCCCCATTGGTCCCTCTGGTCAGATGTTAGCTAGGCTAGGTAAACTTTTTAACCCTTTACAGGTAAAAGAGGCATTAAGCCTTAACCATCTGTTTATGACAGCTACAATCCCTTAGATAATATTTAATATCTAATTCTGGAGGCTTTTTGAAAAATCCCCAGCTTTCTAAAGCCCCCAACGTCTGTCAGATTATATTAGAGCAGTCATTCTCAACTTTTATATACCAAGACTCCATTTTAAAACGAATGACCCCATATTAGAATGAGTTTTGGGTCCCCCTCCTATCTAAAATAAGGGAGTGTGGTTGGAACAGCTCTGATCACAATCCCTCCCAAGCCCTGTCCAAAGTCCATGCTTTAGAGCCCTTGATGAACAATATATATTTATACCATCAACTCTAAGCTCATAGACACAATCCAAGGGGTCATTGTATTGCTTTGTGCACTAATTCAGGATGTATAGAATGGTTCATTATCCATAATAATCATCCGGTTAACAAATAGAAGCACTGATATAATATGCTTGAATAACTTTAATACATGAATGTTTTGGCTGTGACATTAATGATTCCATGGTGCTATTGCACAAATGGGACTGTTTTCCACGATGTACACGATAAACAATCTGCATAATTACTTTCTGCCTAGATAAAATAGCCCAATAATTTATACTGGAAAAGGTATTTTTCATATCCTCTTCTAAGCTGTTGTGGAGTATACTTCTGCACTGTTAAACAGTTGCCTGTTTTCCTTCAGATAGAGGTGGTTGCTTATCATCTGTGGGAGAAATGATTCCTATGTGTAGATAACTGTTGATGTATGAACAGTGCTATGTAACTGATGTCAGTACAATTTATACTCTATTGTTCTACGAATGGGCAAACTCTAGGCTTACTTATGCCTTAACAGTCCCATGTTAGAGTGAAACTGCATCATCCTACCCAAGGTGCAGTATGAGAGGTATCACCTCAAGGCTCCCTTCCATGCAGGAAAATCTTACTCCTGGTTATCCATGCCCCTATATGCCAGTTTATACCACATGCTGGTTAAAAGGAGGGCAGGGCCATGGATGAACATAAAGACTGTAATTGTGCCTGGCTCCTACATAAGCCATGCAAGGAGTTTGAGTGAAGGCTTCCTTGTCCGCTCTCCCATTGCAAGAATCAGATACATCTAGTCTTCTGGCAAAGTTGCCATTTTTATTCTTTTATTCATTTGATGGGAGCAACTCTGGGGCCCAGGGACTTTCATGTACACTGCCAAAAGGACAGTTTTTAGGGAACCCCATAATCTTTTGGCAGCTTGTCAACACATTTGTAACAGATTTTCTCACTCATGTTGAAACTACAGTAACAATAAAGGTGTTTGTCAGTGAGTGAATAATAGTAGCTTTAGATCTCTTGGCTATTTTCTTTCTCTTTTGTTAAGCCTCTAGAAAAATGCAGTTTGTCAACTAGCTCCCAGCCAGCTAGTTATAAACTAGCGCCCATATGCTAGATCTGTAGAGATGTTTGTTTGGTGCTGAACCAGTAGTGTTATCTTTGTCTCACTTTCTGGTTTTCACATTCTAAGAGAGAGCTGCTCCTAAACAGCAGAAGTGCTAGCACTTACACACCATATGCTATTAACGGGTTTAATGGACTCTCTGTGGAGTGCAAAGGTTCAGATGCACAACTCCCATTAATATAAGTGGAAGTCATGCAGCTAAATCACCAGGTGTATAACCCTAGACCACCAAAACGTGAGAACCTGCTGACCGCCCAGTATGCTCTCCAAACCCTTGCTGTTTGTGAGATCAAAGGGACTTTTGGAGTCTCTTTATATTACTTCAGTCTTTGGCAGTGAGAAATTTGAGGAAGCACTAGAGGGGAAAAAAATTACCACAGGCTCCCTTCCAGATGCTAATTTTGTGAAAGCAATAATATTTCCTGGAAAAAAAGCTTTGTGAGGAGGGAAAGCAGCACAGACTACAGTGATCTGTCATGCACATATTGGCAGGATTTTCTTTTTAACTTTTTACCATGGAGAATGAATCACACCAAAGAAGTGACAATCCCAGCTCTGTTTTAACAGAACCTAATTATGCCTCTGATGAAACCATTGATATTTGTGTTTATTTTCAACTACAATGATTTTTATGGTGGTATTCTAAATAATAAAATCCAGACCCCCACATATGTAAATATTGTTCACGTTGTTTTGACACACAGAGACACAAGTTTGAAATTATGGTGATGTTGAAACTATAAAAGCAGTAAATGGATGCATCAGTGAGCAAATAATAGTAGCTTTAGAACTCCTGGCTATTTTCTTTCACTTTTGTTAATCCTCTGGAAAAAATGCTGTTTACATGTAGTGTAGCTCACACAACCTACTATATTTCTGGACCATACTCTCCAAGGCCCTGACTCGGCAAAGCAGACAAGCATGTGCTTAATTTCAAATCATTGGAACTTAAGCACTTTGCTGAATGTGGGCTGATTTAAACACATGCTCCAGTACTTTGCTGTATCAAGGCCCAAATTCACAACACTTGGCAGAGCATTTCTACTGTGCAATATGTTAATTTGCTAGGAACAGACAACTTTTGTATTCAGGCTAGGAATTCTCTTACCAGAAGCAAGTGCTATTTGCATGTTGTTGTGTTTATTTTTTCCCATTTATATTGTGGTAGTGCTTAGAGACCTCAGCCAGATTGGGATCCTGATGTTGTATGTATTCTACAGTTATATAGTAAATGAAAAAACCCTGACAATTTAATCTCTGTGTTTGTATTTATTTTCACTGCTGTCTTGGAACTCCAGAAACAAGCAGAAATTAATCTCTCCAATAAAACCTTTTCAAGACTCAAACACAAAATAGACTAAATCTTTAAAAGAGCTCCCTGTTGCCTCTCCACATGTATTTTCCAGGCACTCTCAGCAAGAAGCATTTTATATATCTTATTTTAATATTGGTTTTATTACAGTGTATTCCAATACATTTTTCACTATTTCTTATGCACTGGTTAAGTTTGAGCACCCTAAATTAACCTATAAAGCCACTTGCCTGATGAAATTAGGTTGCCAATTTTCCATTAATTTTCTCTCACAAGTGTCACAATATAAACTATTAATCTTTTCACTAAGAAGTCTTACCATGAAGAACGTGGCTAGAATTCAAGATTTGTAACCCCAAAACATTTGAATTTATTGGATGTGAATCTCCTCCTCTAAGAGCAAATTTTTAAGAGATTCCATATCCCTTGAGTACAGGTTTAAAGAAATATTTTTGGCAGAATTGGAACAGTTGTAACAGTTTGGTCACTATAGGAGTGTGTCCTGAACCTCAGAGGTGTTTTTTTTTCATGAAAACCCTTATTTGGCAAGGTCTACTAGAGCAAAAATAGAGAAAAAGGACCTAGATAAGAGAGACCTGGAGGAGAGAGGAAGAAAATTATGAAAAGAGGGGAGGTGACACTGTGTGTCTTCTTGTGAGGAACAGAAGCCTGAGAGCAGAAGAGGACATCTGCAATTCTGAATATTGCCAGTCAACCCATTTATGTTTCATTATCTTGTTAATAAGTTTAGATGGGGCAGGAGGAGGGAATCTGGCTTTAGATAAGGTTCAGGATAGTTCTTCTAACGATGCCAAACCTGAACTGAATCTTTTCTCCCAGGACTTATAAGAGAAGAGCAAAAATATCACTACAAAGGATGTCTGGAAATAAATAACACCAGGCATTTATTTCTCTGAGCCCGTTTTCACTGTCAGCTTAGGACTCCAGAACCCTGTCTTGTTGAGCCAGACATGCTAGCCTGCTGCAACACAGGCCCAGGGTCTGAACCATGCCCCTGACTTAACTGAAAACAGCTCAGCAAGTACTCCTGTCTCCAGCACCCAGACACCCAGCTCCCAGTGGGATCCAAACCCAAGATGAATCCATTTTACTCTGGATAAAGCTTATACTGAGTAAACTCATAAATTGTCCACCCTCTATACTGATAGAGAAGTATGCACAGCTGTTTGCTTCCCCAGGTATTAATCACTTACTCTGGGTTAATTAATAAACAAAATGATTTTAGTAAGTATAAAAAGTAGGATTTAAGTGGTTCCAAGTAATAACTGACAGAACAAAGTAAGTTACCAAGCAAAATAAAACAAAACATGCAAGTTTAAGCCTAATGCATTTAAGAAACTGAATACAGGTAACTCTCACCCTCAGAGATGTTCCAATAAGCTTTTTTTACAGACTAGACTCCTTCTTAGTCTGGGCCCAATCCTTTCCCTGGCACAGTCCTTGTTAGTTCCAGCTCAGGTGGTAACTAGGGGATTTCTCATGACTGGAACCTTCTTTGTTCTGTTCCATCCCCTTTTATAGCTTTGGCACAATGCGGGAATCTTTTGTCTCTCTGGGTCCCCACTCCTCCTCTTAAATGGAAAAGCACCGGGTTTAAGATGGATTCCAATATCGTGTGACATGGTCACATGTCCTGTGAGACCCCAAGCCTTCATTCTTCCTGGCCTGACTCTCAGGAACACATGAAGGCTTGCAAGTAAACAGAATCATTTACAACCAATTGTTCTAGCCAATGGGAGCCATCAAGATTCTAATGGCCCACCATTCATGGCCCACACTTTGCATAATTACAATAGGACGTCAGAGTTATACTTCATATTTTTAGCTTTAGATACAAGATTGATACATTTATACCAGTAGGATGAACACACTCAGTTGATTATAAGCTTTGTAATGATATCTTACAAGAGACCTTTTGCATAAAGCATATTTCAGTTACATTATATTCACACTCATGATCATATTTCCATAAAACATATGGAGTGCAATGTCACACTTACTATGATGTTTTCCTTTCTGCCTTGAGTTAACAGGAAGGAAGCTGAAAGATGTGTGTGGTGTGAGTTGGAAGGGTCCAATATTTGTGTGGGGAGGTGGAGACCTTTAAGGAAGCACACCTTATGATAGTGTAACCCACTAATGAGTGTGTATGTTACAAGTCTCCCTCTACACCAATCTGCAGAGGATATGAGTTGTTACAGCCCCCAACTACAGAGCCTTGGCTCTTCAGCTAACACTACAGCAGCTCATACGGTTATCTCCAGAGGTCCCTAGTTCAATCTCTAATATGACAGCAATCGTATTAGCATAATATTTTAAACCAATACATCAAGTTATCTAATGAAAGAAAATCATGAGGGAGACAGAGCTACCTGTAAAATGAGATGAAAAACCTGCAGTAAAATTGCAATAGGAGCATCTCCCTCCTTCCCTCTTTAACAGCTTCTTCCTACATTGAACAGATGGCTCAGTTTCAAAGATTAAAAATGAAGAGAATTGCAAAAGTTGTGAAAACAAACAGTTCTTTACAAATATATAAAGAGCTGCAGGTCAGAAAGAAGGCACCATGAAGGTTAGTGGCGGTAGCCTGGGGACAAATGAGGTGGATAATGCTGGAAAACTAAACAAATGATTTGTCGCAGTGTTTCCAGGGTGTGTGAGGGAAACATGCCTGAAATGTTTCCCAGAGGCACAAAATGAAAAATTAATGAAACTAAGGGTGATACTAGAACATGTGGAGACACATTTCCAGGCTTTGATTGATTGTTAATCAGAAATATGGCTTCAGGACTAGATTGCCTTCATCTCCAAACTCTGTCAGAGATTGTGATGGTGGTATGTTTTTTTTAATAACTGTGCAATGAAAATGGGAGAAGTGTCCCGGTACATGTTTTCAAAGAAATGTAGGGATGAACCAGGTAACTATAGGTCCTCTGAATAAGAAGAGTTTGTCTTGGGAGGAAGGTTGCAGAGGATTTTGGAAACCATAGAACCATAGCATTAGAAGGAACTGCAAGGGTCATCTTGTCTAACTCCTTGCCAAGATGCAGGATTTGTTGGGTCTAAATCATCCAAGACAGAGAACTATCTAGCCTCCTTTAGAAATCCTCCCGTGAAGGAGCTTCTACAGCCTCTCTAGGCAGTCTCTTCCATTGTCTTACAGTTAGGAAGTTTTTCCTGAGATTTAATCTAAATCTGCTATGCTGTAGTTTGAACCCATTACCTCTTGTCCTGCCCTCAGTGGCAAGAGAGAACAACTTTTCTGCATCTTTTTATGGCAGCTGTTTAAGTATTTGAAAACTGCTATCACGTTCTCCCTTAATCTCCTTTTTTCCAAACTAAACGTGCCATGTTCCTTCAGCCTTTTCTCATATGGCTTGCATTTCATCCTTTTGATCATCTTTGTTGCTCACCTCTGGATCCTTTCCAGTTTCACTACATCCTTTCTGTACATTGGTGTCCAAAACTGGACACAGTACTCCATCTGAGGCCTAACCAGGGCCAAGTAGAGAAGCACTATCACCTTCATGACTTATATGCTATGCCTGTGTTCAACCTAAAATTTCATTTGTTTTTTTGCAACTGCATCACATTGCTGGCTCATGTTGAGGTTGTGAGCCACCACAACTCACAGATCCTTCTCAGCAGTGCTTCAGCCAAGCCAGTTTTCCCCCATTTTGTATTTGTACATTTGTTTTTTCTTCCCTAAGTGTAGCATCTTACATTTTTCTTTGTTGAATTTTATTTTTTGTCTATAGCCCAGTTCTCAAATTTATTAAGATCCCTTTGAATTTGAGCTCTATCCTCCAAAGTGTTTGCAACCCTCCTCCCAGCTTTGTGTCATCTGCAATTTTGATCAGTATGCTCTCTCTTCCTACATCTGGATCATTAATAAAGATGTTAAAGAACACCAGACTGAAAACAGATTCCTGTGAAACCCCACTTGAGACCTCCCTCCATTCTGACATCATTCCATAAATAGGTACTCTTTGTTTGTAGTTTTTTCACAATTATGCATCCACTTTATGGTAGTTCTGCCAAACCTGAATTTCTCCAGCTTACTTATGAAATAGGGGAAAGTGTTTTACTTTAAAAACAAAAAAAATAACCAAAACTTAATTTCAAAGAATAATCCCATAAACTGTGATGCTGTTTCCTAGTGGGACACATATAAGCAGATTTTATTTTTGTGTTTGCTTACATTAAATATTTTATAAGTATCAGTAATCAGAATCTGGAACACTAATAAACATGTAAAACAGACAGGGTAAGATCCATCTATTTGGCCTAACAATTGGTAGGATGTTAGTCAAGTGAATGCCTGATTAGAAAGATACATAGTAGTAATCTATGACCTTCAGAAAAGATACTGACAATAGCTGCTAAGCAAATATCTGCTAAAGACTTGTTTTTTAATATAAGATCAGTATCCAGATTACATTAAATGAATTTCAATGTGATACAGGTTCTCTCCTCTCCACCCCCTCGTCCCCACACACACACAAATGTAGGAACAAATAGAATCATAACATTTAAAGAGCTGAAGGAAAATTAGGGTCCTCTGTATGTTGCCCTGGATAACAATAATATCATTCCTTTGACTAAATACCTGGAAAGTTTAGTCACTTGGGCATATAGTCACAAAGATGTTTAAGCACCTAGCTCCCACTGAAGTCAATGGAGGTTAGACACCTAAGTACAGTAGTGAATCTAGGCCTTGTTCAAATACACGAGTGAAATGGTTATTTGACCAAATAACTGAAGGTTTTGGTCCTTGGCCCAGACAACTAATCTGGCCGCATTATTGTAACATGTCCTTTGAAAAGGAACACTCTTTTTCATTAGATTTAAGTGAGATTAGAAATTAAAAATAATTCTTCTATAGCATCAGCAGAGATGGATTGGCTATGTCTGAACCAGGGCCGACTCCAGCTTTTTTGTCGCCCCAAGCGGCGAAGCAGAAAAAAAAATAACCTGTGATCGGCGGCACTTCAGCGGTATCTCAATCTTGCTGCTCCATTCTCTGGCGGCAATTCAGCGGCAGGTCCGTCAATCCCTCTCTTTCTCTTCAGCAGCACTTCGCTGGCACCTCAAAGAGGAAAAGAGGGACTGAGCGACCTGCCGCCGAAGACCCAGATGTGCCACCACTTTCCATTGGCTGCCCCAAGCACCTACTTCCTGCGCTGGTGCCTGGAGCTGGCCCTAATCTGAACATTACTGAAGTTTAATTTAAGAGGACCCCTCCTAGCCCGGCATTTTCATTTTTAATGTGGGGCACTGTTATGACTTACATCTTTCATCTCAAAAGCAGCAGTTTTTATTTCTTAGAAACTGTAACTGGTGAATGTGTATTTAAATGGTGTCTTGCATACAGCTGAGGTGGGATACTCTGAGAACATGCAAATGCACCTGACTATAGATGAATGGAATATGACTAATACTTTCCATTTTTTCCTCCTGTAGCCCTTCATGCAAGGATGTATAATAAAGTATTTAAGGTAATGTTTGCTGGACATTCTGTCAGCACTGAGAAAGTGGAGATTATTGGAATATTTTGATGTATTTCTACCCTGACATCTTTTCACAGTCTGATATGTGAGGTGGGCGTTATGAAATACACAGGCAACACTGACTCTTTTTTTTTTTTCAAGGCAGTTATATTTAACACTGTAGGAAATCCAGCCTGGAGATATTTTTCTTCTAGTATCTTTCAGAATTTTTCCAATTTCCATGTAGATATGATAGCTGTCATTTTGCCCATCACCAGGAATTGAAGCAAGGACCTAAAGGGCAGAAAAAAAAGAGCTACAGCTAAGCTCTCTAGCTGGAATGTAACAGTCTTTCATCTTATTTGGGTCAGGCACAGAAAAGAGCACAATTGAGCTCATTGCTGATTATTTTCTAATTAAATTGAGTCATCCACTCCCTTCAAGCACTGTATGTGTATCGAAGTATGTCCTGCTGCTGAATAAAGGATCTGGGATAGAGCATTACCTTCCCTTAAGAAGAGAATACTTTATACATGTTAAGGCTTTGATTGTTTGTTTTTGTTGCAAGTGGTAGAGTTTCAGTCAGGAAAGCCAAGATCTTCACTATCACTGACCTCTTCCAGGATAGATTAGGTAGGGATCACAACTAGTCCCTTCCGTGGTCTGGTTTTCTGTCCTCAGGAAGTTATGAAAAGAGTACAGATGGGTTCGCTCTGGCATCTGGACACCTCTAGTTTTCATGTGCCTCTAGGCAGTCTTTCTCTCTAGACTCCAGGTTAAATCTCCATTGCCTCCTAGGATACAGCATACATAGAGAAGTTAGATAAAAACATAAAATACTCTTGCTGAAGGTTACCATGTAACGCTGCTTAGCTTCTTTGAATTCAGAATGATAATCAGGGCTGGTGCAAGAATGTTTCACAAAGTAGGCGAAACTTCCACCTTGCACCCCGCCCTCACCCTGAGGCGCCCTCCCCCCGTGGCAGCTCCACCCCTCCGCCCTGAGGCGCCCCCCCTTGCAGCAGCTCCCCACCCTCTACCCTGAGGCACTCTCCCGCCCCAGCTCATCCCTGCTCCGCGCATGAGCATGAGCACCCCGAGCATGCCGTTGCTGCTTCACTTCTCCCGCCACAAGCCTGGGAGACGGGAGAAGTGAAGCAGCTCCCCCCTGCCCTGCCTCCTCCCTGAGCACACCGTCACCACTTCACTTCAGTTCTCCTGCGTGCCGCTTCCCTCCTCCCCTTACGTGCTGCAGGTGGCCCTCCCCATGACCCCCTGCCCCAGCGCCCTCCACCTAAATGCTGGCGGTGACTGGGGCAGCCGAAGATCCAGCCGCCATGGTCACTGCTGAAGAAAATGGCACCCCCCCAAATCCCAGTGTCCTAGGCGACCGCCTAGGTCGCCTAAGTGGTTGCACCAGCCCTGATGATAATACACAGGAACCCAAAAACAGGGAGGTACAACTCACCCCACCTGATTTGAGGCTGCCTGGTGGCTGGCAGATGAAAGGAGATTCACCTCATCGTACACACCAGAGTTACCACACCATGGAAAAAAATTACAAGAATTTTTGTGTTTAATTTCTAACCAGACATAATACCGAGAGTTTAGCCACTGGGTGCCCATGAGTTTGGCATCACTGGACCGCTTAAAATGTAAATCTGAACAATGGTTAATATTTAATGGTTAATATTTAATAATTTTATGGTTAATATTTATATTCCTTTGCTCAAATAGAGAGACCAGGGTGGGTGAGGTAGCACCTTTTATTGGACCAACCTCTGTTGGTGAGAGACAAGCTTTTGAGTCACACAGAGCTCTTTTCCAGGTCCAATAAAAGCTATTACCTCACCTACCTTCTCTCTCTCATATCCTGGGACCAACATGGCTACAACTACACTTTGTTCAAATAATAAGGTGGTATTCTGGGAGAAAAGAGACCTGGAAGGAAGAGAAAAGTAACAATCCTACCAAGTTACCATTCTAGTAAAGTAGTGGGATGGCAGCTGTCACTGTCTCACCCTCAAACAATATTTCTTTTCATGATGGCCCATTGATAAGCACAAAACCTGAATAATTCAAAATCACAACGCCAGTGAAGCAGGAAACATAACTATTCCAGTTGCTGTTGGTGCACCTGATGAAATCTGTTTGTAAGTGGAGCATCTGGACTTTTTTGATACCCAACATGCTAAGCTCTTTTGAAACTCTGATCCCCAGTTATCGGTGCTGACCACTTTTGAAAATTCTGGCTATAGCACTTGTGTGAGTAGTTGCTCACCAAATGAATAAGGAGTTCACAGTTTGGCCCTGAAATAATTTTATTGACATCAGTGATGTGAATGCACTAGAGCTTTTTGGTGCTAATTGCTGATGGTATACAGTTGCTGGTGCTAGTTTTCTTTACTATATATGTGTAGTATTATTAATGGATTTTCTGTTTATACCCTTTCTCCTTACTCATGAATTCTGAGTTCTTCCCCCAACTCTTTTAAACATTCTCCATTGTTTGAGCAGAAGACACTCTGAAGAAATAAAACAATTAATTTATAGCTTTCCTCCTCTTTAATGCCTTTGTTCACCAAGCTTTTTAAGTATGTCTAACTTTCAGCAGATAAGTCAATAGGCCTCTCACATGCTTAACGTTAGACACTTGCTTACATACCTTGATTATATACAACAGATGTGTGACCTTGCTGAATCATGGCCAAGGAAAAGGTGGTATTTTAATTTGGGAGGTGGGGAGAAATACAATAGGAAACAAATCCAGAGAGTCAGCAGTCGGTTAGAGGAACCGGGTATGGTGTGGTTTCCTTAAAGGCTATGTCTACGTTTACGGTGGCAGGTGGAATAGACACTGCACACCCAGCTACAGTGGGTATAAAAACAGTGTAGATTGTAAGACACAGTTTAGGCAAGTATGGTAGACTGCCTACACACCTGAACCCTCAGGGCATATACCCAACACAGCTCTTTACACACTCAAGCAGTGCCTCCCATGTCTACACTCCTATTTTTAGCAGCGGAGTGTCCCACTGCTGGTGCATTTTTCTGCTGTAGGGAAGGCCCCAGCCGTGGGGAAAGGCTGTTAGCTCCCTGCTGCCTCACCACTGTCAGAGCCCTTCACTCTGCTGAGTAGCTACGCACCACAGTGACAAGTATGGACACAGTCTGCCTTTTGCTGTGGCATGTAACTACAAATGCAGTGCCTGTATTCTAAACGCCAAAGAAAAAAATCTGTAAAAAGCAAGCCTGGTGGAAAAGACAACAGGTGTGTGACTCAGACCACTGGCCTGGAACTGAGAGGGACTGTTTTGTCTAGACCTGTAATAATGGTGAGACACAAAAGTAACGGTAAGAACTTAATCTTTATATCCTGGTCCCAATCACCTGTCATGGGCCAGGGTTGCAACATTTTATATAGATTCATAGATTCATAGATTCTAGGGTCAGAAGGGACCAATGTGATCATCTAGTCCGACCCCCTGCACAAAGCAGGCCACAGAACCCTACCCATCCACTTCTATAACAAACCCCTAACAAATGCCTGAGTTATTGAAGTCTTCAAATTGTGGTTTGAAGACCTCAAGCTGCAGAGACTCCATCAGCAAGTGAACCATGCCCCACGCTGCAGGGGAAGGTGAAAAACCTCCAGGGCCTCTGCCAATCCGCCCTGGAGCAAAATTCCCTCCTGACCCCGAATATGGCGATCAGCTAAACCCTGAGCATGTAGGCAAGACTCACCAGCCAGCACTCAGAAAAGAATTGTCTGCAGTAACTCAGATCCCATCCCATCCAACATCCCATCACCAACCACTGGGCATACTTATCTGGCGATAATCAAAGATCAATTGCCAAAATTAAGCTATCCCATCATACCATCCCTTCCATAAACTTATCAAGCTTAATCTTAATGTATTTTGCCCCCACTACTCCCCTTGGAAGGCTGTTCCAGAACTTCACTCCTCTAATGGTTAGAAACCTTCGTCTAATTTCAAGTCTAAACTTCCTAGTGTCCAGTTTATACCCATTCGTTCTTGTATCTACATTGGTACTAAGCTTAAATAATTCCTCTCCCTCCCTAATATTAATCCCTCTGATATATTTATAAAGAGCAAGCATATCCCCCCTCAGCCTTCTTTTGGCTAGACTAAACAAACCAAGCTCTTTGAGTCTCCTTTCATATGACAGGTTTTCCATTCCTCGGATCATCCTAGTAGTCTGTCTCTGAACCTGTTCCAGTTTGAATTCATCCTTCTTAAACATGGGAGACCAGAACTGCACACAGTATTCCAGGTGGGGTCTCACCAGCGCCTTATATAACGATACTAACACCTCCTTATCTTTGCTGGAAATACCTCGCCTGATGCATCCTAAAACCGCATTAGCTTTTTTCACAGCCATATCACATTGGCGGCTCATAGTCATCCTGTGATCTACCAATACCCCAAGGTCCTTCTCCTCCTCTGTTGCTTCCAACTGATGCATCCCCAATCTATATCTAAAGTTCTTATTATTAATCCCTAAGTGCATGACCTTGCACTTTTCACTATTAAATTTCATCCTATTACTATTACTCCAGTTTACAAGGTCGTCCAGATCTTCCTGTATGATATCCCAGTCCTTCTCCGTGTTAGCAATACCTCCCAGCTTTGTGTCATCCGCGAACTTTATTAGCACATTCCCGCTTTTTGTGCCAAGGTCGGTAATAAAAAGGTTAAATAAGATTGGTCCCAGAACCGATCCTTGAGGAACTCCACTAGTTACCTCCTTCCAGCCTGACAGTTCACCCTTCAGTACGACCCGTTGTAGTCTCCCCTTTAACCAGTTCCTTATCCACCTTTCAATTCTCATATTGATCCCCATCTTTTCCAATTTGACTAATAATTCCACATGTGGAACCGTGTCAAATGCCTTACTGAAATCGAGGTAAATTAGGTCTATTGCATTTCCTTTGTCTAAATAGTCTGTCACCTTCTCAAAGAAGGAGATCAGGTTGGTTTGGCACAATCTACCTTTAGTAAAACCATGTTGTAATTTGTCCCAATTACCATTGACCTCAATGTCCTTAACTACTTTCTCCTTCAAAATTTTTTCAAAGACCTTACATACTACAGATGTCAAACTAACAGGCCTATAGTTACTCGGATCACTCTTTCTCCCTTTCTTAAAGTTAGGAACTATGTTAGCAATTCTCCAGTCGTATGGTACAACCCCTGAGTTTACTGATTCCTTAAAAATTCTCGCTAACGGGCTTGCAATTTCATGTGCTAGTTCCTTTAATATTCTCGGATGAAGATTGTCCGGGCCCTCCGATTTTGTCCCATTAAGCTGTTCAAGTATGGCTTCTACCTCAGATGTGGTAATATCCACCTCCATATCCTCATTCCCGTTTGTCATCCTTCCATTACCACTAAGCTCCCCATTAGCCTTATTAAAGACTGAGGCAAAGTACTTATTTAGATATTGGGCCATGCCTAGGTTATCCTTAACCTCCATTCCATCCTCAGTGTATAGCAGTCCCACTTCTTCTTTCTTTGTTTTCTTCTTATTTATATGGCTATAGAACCTTTTACTATTGCTTTTAATTCCCTTTGCAAGGTTCAACTCTACTTGGCTTTTAGCCTTCTCACTTTATCCCTACATGTTCTGACCTCACTAAGATAGCTTTCCTTGCTAATCCCACCCTTCTTCCACTCCTTGTAGGCTTTCTGCTTTTTCTTAATCACCTCTCCGAGATGCTTGCTCATCCAGCTTGGTCTATAACTCCTGCCTATGGTTTTTTTCCCCTTTCTTGGGATGCAGGCTTCTGATAGTTTCTGGAGCTGCGACTTAAAGTAATTCCAGGCCTCTTCCGCATTTAGATCCACAAGTTCTTCAGTCCAATCCACTTCCCTAACTAATTTCCTTAATTCTTTAAAGTTAGCCCTTTTGAAATCAAAAACCCTAGTCCCAGATCTATTTTTGTTTATCCTTCCATCTAGTTTGAACTGAATTAGCTCATGATCACTTGAACCAAGGTTGTCCCCTACAACCATTTCTTCTATGAGGTCCTCACTGCTCACCAAAACCAAATCTAAAATGGCATCCCCTCTTGTTGGTTCTTCAAGTACTTGGTGAAGGAATCCATCAGCTATCACATCCAGAAAAATCTCATCCCTACTATTCTTGCTAGCACTTGTACTCCAGTCTATATCTGGGAAGTTAAAGTCTCCCATGATCACACATTTCCCATTAGTGTTTACTTCCTTAAAAACATTAAAGAGGTCTCTATCCATATCCAAATCAGATCCCGGCGGTCTGTAGCACACCCCAAGCACTATCTCAGGGGAGGCTCTAGTAGCTTTCTTTCCCAGTGTGATTTTTGCCCAGACAGACTCTGTCTTGTCCATTCCATCACTTCTTATTTCTTTACAGTTAACCTCCTCATTGATGTACAATGCTACTCCACCACCTTTGCCTTTATTTCTATCTTTCCTAAACAGCACATAGCCTTCAATACCTGTACTCCAGTTATGACTACTATTCCACCATGTTTCTGTTATCCCTATAATATCTGGTTTCACTTCCTCCATTTTGTTCCCTAGGCTCCTCGCATTAGTGTACAGACATCTTAATTTTTGCCGTTTGGCTTCACTCACATTCTGTACCCTGTTAGGCATGGACATTCTACCACCAACATCACCTGTTAGTCTGTTATCTACACTACCCTTCCTCCTTATGCCAATTCTTCTTTCCATGGCTGTATCCCCTCTTACTTTGTTTACTTCCCTCTCAAGGTTAAATTCCAGCGTGGAGATCTCCCGAACATCTCCCAACCGTCTCCCCCAAATTTCTAGTTTAAAGCTCTCTTAATCAGGTCAGCGAGCCTCCATCCTAGAAGTCTATTTAGCGGTGGTAGGTATCAGTTGACTCCAATTCTTACAAGAACCATGTTGTATCAAAAATGGGAGTGACTACATAAAATGCCTAGCTATTTTTCCTCAGCACAGTGCTGACTCAGTTTATATGGGTGAAAGAGAAAATCTCTTGTTGCTTTGCACTTAATAGTGACGGACAGGACATGTTATGTCTTTTATGTAATAAAACCCCAGATCCAAATCATCAGAAATTAAGTTTCTTCTTGACAGAATCCACACCACTGAATGTCATTTCTGAAGGTACAACCAGTCTCCATAAACTTCATTTAAAAATGACGGGAAATGATTGTGTGGAGACTGCAGAGTGCTCAAGCTGCTGTAGATTAGACAAGTCACCTTCAGCATGTTTTGTATGCTGACCTCAGATGGTAGAAAGAAAATGGATGATGAAGCACCGTAAATTTGCAAACACTTAGCCTGTATGCAATTAGCATATATAATGTCTCTACCAGACCAACTGTGGCACTTTCTAATATTATGAAATGGCAGAACCATACTGGGGATCACCACAGGACTATAGTTTCATTCAACTGGATTAAAATGTAGGATGCTGTGTAATTTTTCACCAACTCACTTAATCATCTTTGTTGGAAAAGCCAGTGTTCCTCATTTCCTGAAGAGGCTTGGGGAGCACATAAGTAAAGAGAAGAAATATTTCCTTTCCAGACAAAGATATGTGCAAATATTCAGGGTTGGCAGGTGACACTGATTTGTCCTATGTTCTTATATTTTTTTTATCACAGCCAGTATCAAAGGTTATTAAATGCAGAAGGAATATACCTCCTGTTGCTCAGCTAAGATTACCAATAAATCAAGAACTAGACAGGCTGAGACAGCTGTAAAGATTAGACTTTTTATAAGTAAAAAAGGGATTGCATTAAGTAAGAACAAACAGATCAACTGAGCCATAGGAGTTCAGTGGTTTTAGCTTGGGTTTAAGTTTAAAACACACCAGAAGAAATGGATGAAATAGCTTTTTCTGGTTTTACAGACAGCCCATGAGCTTCATACTCCCAAATTTCAGCTACGTGGGCATTTCTCTTTCCTCCTCCTCCTCCCCCCCCCCCCCATACAGACAGCCTGGCTTCTGTATAGCATTCTTCAGCATGTATACTAATGTGTACTGTGCACTTAATTAATTTATCAACTCAGGCTCTGCAAAATGTTCCTCATGAACCACAGAAGTATTGAAAACAAGCTTCTATTTGAGTTTGATCTGTGTTTCTGAACCAGGAGCACTTTGTTAGAATTGTTTTTCTTGTTTACTAGCCCCTCGGTTTGCTACATACCATATATACTCATTCAAATATTTTTGGTAAAAAAGTGACTCATCAAAGAGCAGGGATTGGCTTATAAACAGTGAAAAGGAACGGTGATCTGCAGCCACAGGGAGCTGAGGGGTTCCATGCCTGCAGAAGCTCCAAGTAAACAAAATGTCCCGACCCGCCAGTGGCTTGCCCTGACAGCCCGGGAGCCAAGGTTTTCAAACCCCTGAAATATAGGGTTGTCTTATGAAAGGGCCATACAGTTTTTGCTATTTTTGCCTATCCATTTTGGGGGGTCAGCTTATAAATGAATGGGCTAATGAATGAGTACATATGGTACTTTTTTTTTTCTCCCTGAATATCTATGGCCATTTTGAGATTACTAAAATAAGTGCATTTTTTAGTTCAGCTGAGACAGATGTGACAAATTGCACTGTATTTCTCAACTGCCTCAGGCTACACCTTGTAAACAGGAAGAAGGGTCAGATGGCTCCACAGAAATATCTTTTTCTTCCCCCAGATCCTTTGTAAGGCTCTGTGTTGGTACAGAGACCTGCTACTAGAGAGGGTGAAGGCAGTGAACAGGCCAGACAAGGATGGGGCTAGCAGGAGGTGAAGCTGGGGGGGCAAATAACATCCCAGTGTAATGCCCTCTGCTCAATCCTGAGTAAAGCCACTTTGAGTGGTCTACAGACTTTATTTTTATATGTTTACAGTTGTCAGTATTGTAACTTTCAGTAATATACAAGGCATGGCAGGAGAACGTAACACTGTCATTTACGGCACACGTGTTGTAGCAATTCTCTAATACAATTATATCTGGGCTCAGAGGACTGTGGATAAACCGCAATCTAATTATACTTTTTACAATCCTAACAGTAATAATTCCTAGCTTTTATATAGTGCTTTTCCTCAGTAGATCTTCAAGTGCTGTTCAGAGGAGGAAAGTATCATTAGAATATGTAGCGCTGCATGTTTCTTGATTATATTTATTCTGAAGTTAAGTGGGGCAGAACTGTCAGAGTAAAAGCTTATCTGGCATCATCATTATTTAAGTGCCAAAAGCTTTATCGCCTGCCTTAAGATGCTTGCGTTCTAAGGGCTACAGTAGGTCCACCTTGGCTGGTACAGAAAGGTGCAAACTAGTGAAGAAGGGAAACGGGGAAGGGCAAGGATAGGAGCACTAAAATTGGTTGTCACAAGGAAGCAAATTAGGCAAATCAAACTGGCACCAATAAGTCAAGACCTGTGCAAACGGTGAGTAGTGAGTCAGAAACAATTTTGCAAAGTCGAAATCAATCGGCAATAATGAGCCAATCAATTGGTGCCAGTAAAGACTATATGGAGATGAAAGGACATGGTTGGCAAGTGTACCTCGCCAACTGCGTATCTATGTACTCCTGAACCCACTCTTTCTGCGCCTCCGATGTTGGTCTTCTCTCTGTCCCTTCCTGTCAGTCTTCCCAAGTTGAAGATAAGAAAGTAGTGGGTACATTTTTCATTTATGCTGAACCATTTTTCTTGAACTATCTCCTTCCCACCAAGTCCTCTTGCCTCTTTAAACCTCAGTGACCCCACACTGGAAGAAATCGTTCAATCAGTATTATGATATGCTGTAATCAGTGACCCGGGGCCCCGGCCAATTAGGGGCCCCAGGAACAATGGGCACCTCCATCCCCCAACCCACTCTACCTGCCTACCCACCACTCCTGCCAGAAAGCAGGGTTGGGGTGCAAGGACTTGCCCCACTCCTCCACCTGATGCTCCTGCCAGGAAATGAGGCAAGCCCCAGCACCCCGACCCCACTCCCCGGGACTGCTGGTGGAAGGAGTGAGGAAGGGCCCACACTTGCTCTGGCCCTAAATCTCAAATCCACCTCTGGCTGTAATTGCTCTCAGCTCAAATTTGAAAGTGTAAGACTTTCCTACCTGCATTAAAATCTGAATGCTGTTCTGATTTTGCTATGTAAAGATGCTATAATATTTTACTCTAATTTTTGCAACAGTAATTTGCCACTTCAGTAAGCTTTTATTGGCATTGCAGAAGTATTTCTGACTGACAGGCAGAAATACAAGAATAATTGGATCTATGGAAACACAAATCCAAAGTTATAAAGATAGATAGCGGTTTAGAAATTTGATTTAGCAACTTTGTGCCATAAACTCTGGGAAGTGCACATCATATCCAGTAATTCTAAATTTACTTATAGTGAGCCTGTGTCAGATCTGACTGATATTGGTGTAAATTGAGAGTAATTTAATTGGTATCAGTGGAGTTAAATGGTATAAAATCTGTGAGAGAACAGCAGGCCCAGTATCTTTTATTAAAAATATTTTTATTGGAATGTCACATGTTTCTTGATTAGTTTTAATAAATTACCAGCAACTTTTAAAGTCACAAGTGACTAATTCAAGTTAGGGGGTGCTGCATTAAGGCACACTTCAATCTCATAACCAGGATTAATAAAATAAGAATAAATCAGGAAAAGTGCATTAGTATTTGTGCTCGCCACCTTATTTTTAATAGCATATTTAGTCCATTCTGTGATGTGCAGATTATTCAATATGTCATTTGCACGCTGTGTAAATGAGTTCAGCACATGTTTCAGTTTACTTATTGTGCCTCCTGGTGCCCTCAACCAACTCCCACACAAATGGTAACAGTTAATCTTGTTCAGCTTTCTCAAAACCTATTGCTGATAATAAAAACATACCTAGAAGGTCACTCTAAAATCATCTTTCCTCTCATGAAGATAAGTGCGACACTTTTACTTTTTCCTCTTCTCACATAAGCCTAATACTAAGAATCACCTTAGCGCTCTACTTTGCACCCAGTACAGGAAACAGTACTCTGAACATTTATCTATTCTAGGTAAGAGCTGGCTGTGCTTTGCAAAGTCACATCGCTTCCTTCACGTCTATCCTCATCTTCTTTTGATGCAATCCAGTGTCTCTTTTGCTACTAGCCATAAATATCCGCACATACATATACGTGTACTCGCTATGGGCTAGACTGTGGCTGGCCCCGGCATGGGTACCAAAGGGGGCGAGGATTAAAGAATCTTTTCACTCTTGCCTGTTCACTCCTGTAGAGTTGATTGCCACAGATGCTTGCATGCTGTGATACAGGATAGCTTCTAGGTAGCATTGCTAGCCCCAAAGGATGGGGGAGGGAAGTAGGTGGGGCTGTAGTCCCTCCTCTACAACAGCTAGCAAAGCTTGCTAATTAAGGAAGGGAGTGTTTACTTTGTCCTCTTAATTGGGGGCACTTCCCCTAAGCAGCGGTGTGCAGAGGCAGGCTTTGTGCCCTAAGGCACAATAGTCTATTTTAAAAAATGGTTTCTGAATAAGAATACTTAGACAGCTTCTTCTCCACAATTCTCAAAGCACAAGTAAATGTCACTGTCCTTATTTTACAGATGTGGGGGCTGGGATTTGCGCCAAACCTTGCTGCCACAGTTAGGCATTTAACTCCATATCTGGCCACCTAAATAAATGGGGAGGAGAGGGGAACTGAGCATCCCAACAATTGTCTCCAGTAGCTGTGTTAATAAAATATTTATTGTTCTCCTGATGAAATTGACTCTCTGTGATTTGTCAGAATTTGATAGTGATTAAAATGACAAATGACTAAGCTGATTTAGGGTATGGCTGTGTTCAGGAATCCTTCAATCTCATCTCCAGAATGAACAAGAGCAGGAGATATTCAGCCACTCCTTAAAAAAAAAAAAGCCATATAATTTGGTGCCCAAATATGGATTTAGCAGCCTAATTTTAGTAATTGTGTGCACTGCTGTATATTTGATAATACACCTATTTATATTTAACTTTTTAGCATTAATTTAATTGATGCAATGCCTGGCTTCATGAAGCAATCCTCTCTCAAGTGAGGCACTAGGCTCAGAAATGCTACTGTGGCCTTAAGGCATTCATGTTTCAAACAATTCCTTTTCATTATGCTGAAGCATTTTCTTGAGGTGTGCAGTGCAATTCTCCGAAGAGTAATGAGGTGATTTATTGACTGATAACAGCCAACATCATAAGTGGCCTCCCCTAAAGTTTGCCAAATCTGACACATATAACATGAATCTCCACTGCTCAGAAATTAGTTGGTCTATGCATATGCGCTTTATATGCACGTATAGATTTTGGATATGCTCTTGTCATCTCTTCAAGCCGGAGAAAAGTAGATTGCTATCTCGTTGGCAGCCCAGCAGAATTTTTTTTTTTTTTGCATGTATATGTTGTTTTTCTTGTGCAGTTTCCCATGAATATACTGGTTGATTGTAAAACTTCAGTAAATCACTAACAAACGTCTCTCAGAAGATGGTTGTCATTCTTACCAGAGCCAAATATCTGCAAGTAAAATATGCCTCAAGCGAAAATTTCCCATCTCACACTGCTTTAACAACATTGGTTCCACTGTCAGTGCTAATTAAACCAATGAAAAGAGATTGGGAATTAAGGCAATTATTTGGTCTTCAAGCATTGATTGGACACTATGTTGACTGTAGAGTGATGAAAGAATGGGAGAACATAGCAAAATCTATAAGAAGTTTCTAATTTTGCATGATCCATGGATTTTAAGCCATCAGTGATTTTGATCACCTCTGTAGCAATCACCTCTGTAGCCTTTCAATTAAGATGGTGATTCTCAAACTGTTGCATTATGTGGTCACTTCTTAAAATACCACTTTTCATGGTCCATGTCTCCTGCCATCCTCCCAAGCCCAACTCTGTGCCACACCTATTGCAATTATAGTGTTTAATTACAGAAATCATCAATATTAGGTCATTATTGAGGAGAGGAGATGAAAAAATTGTTTTAATGCAATGATTGCAGTTGATTGGTTACATCCTTCCATTTTGTATCTGTGATGTTTATTTCCTTTCCCTGAGTGGAGGACTTTCTTTGAATAAAAGAAACAGGTCTGTTTGTTGCTGGAGAGATTACAAAGGCAGTTATCCCTCTTCCTCCTCCACCCAGTGTCTTTCTGGTGTTGCTGTTACATCCACTTTTCCTTCTCTTCAGTGGCAGGAGGCATAAACAGTCATAAAATTCCCCTCAGAAGTACTTCCTGAGCCATGAGTCCTTCTCATATGGAAAGAGCTACATCATTAGGGGACTGTGTGTGCGCATGTAATGGGACACTCACCCATCCAACACAATAACTGTGTGACACCGTATTTCTCAAACTGTGATGGTCTGAGGGCTGCATTTAGTATCTGGTCACTAACAATATTCTCCCTGTTGCCTCTAACTGCATGATCAACTGAACCCTTTGCACTCACAAATGCATTAAAATGCCAAATTGTTCACATGGTAATTGGATGCACAGAGTAGGCAAGCAGGTAAACAGGCAGTAAACTCTGGCCTCAACTGTCTGAAAAACAAGTCCTACATTTCTAAATGACAGTGCTTGGAAGCAACCATTCCCCACCCCTCCTTTAGCAATAGTATCACAAGGTTATTTTTTCAGTGGCATAAGAATAAAGTAGGTGCATACTTTCTACTTTCATGTTGTCTGAAGTGACTCAATTGTGAGTGCCTACCTCAGTGTAGAACTATCAGAAACAGGGCAGACACTCCAAATTGGTGGTATGCTCTATAATCACATTTGTTACTGGCTTCATGAAATTTAAACTCCTGGATCACTATACTGGTCTTACCACAGAGACACAGGCAGTCCCCTTAGACTCTTCAGTCTATCTTGCCACCCAGACAAACTGGACTTTGTAATAATGTCAAACCAAAAATCACACCACATCAGGTTTCTCCCAGTCCCAAAAGACCCGTCACTTGCTCCAGATCAATTAGTACTTTGGATCTTACACCAAGGACAACACTGGCAACCAGTTCTATAGTTAACTAAAGGTTTATTGGCTAAGAAAAAGGAAATGAGAGTTACTGAGGGGTTAAAGCAGGTAAAATCTATGCACAGGTGAATCACAGTTTGTAACTCCAAATGATGGCAGTGATGTAGTAAACTGCCAGTTTCCCAAAAGTCTTTTCGGGGTTCTCAAATTGTCTTTGGGGATCTCTGCTTTGCAACAGGTACCTTTTGCTGTAAGAATTAAAACAGTTCAGAGCTGACGGATCTTTCATTGAATCTATTCTAATATCTTCTTCTCACAGAAAACAAGTTGACCATGTCTCTAGCCACTTGTTTTTTCCTTTGATGATGGAGAGTGAGGAATGCATTTTGGGTCTGTGACCTTGGTCATCACACACAATGGCCATTTGCTTTGGAGTTAGCATCTTTTCTGATAAAGTCCTTCCACAAGGCTTCTTTGATGTCTGAGGAGTTATTTAGTTACAGGGGTAGTAACAATGTTTGCTTTTACATCATGATAGGACACAGATAAGTAAAACAATACATGTACCATCCCATTAGTTTTATGAAGTTTTAACACCAACTACACTCTTATACAGTTAACATTTACTTTGATCTATACTAATATAGCATGACCTTGTCTACTAGAGTCACACACAGTCTGCTTTTACTTCTGTGGTTTCAAAGTCAAAGACAATTTAAAATGAGATAATTATTTTCTTTTGAATAATCACTACTTGATTTTTCTCTATATCCCATCTTTGTTGCACTTTCATATTGATAGCCCTTGATGACAGAGAACATCATTGTTTGTACTGAGTGCCTTCAGTCAATTCCCAAATAGTAACACTCACCACACCCCAAAATCTGTCTAGTTCTAAAAGCCTTGGAGGTTGGGGAGGAGGGTCATACGTTAATATTGGATATCAAATGATTTCTGCAAGCATTAATCTAAAGCATGGTAGGAAAACTTTAAAACAGATAAATTAATGGCATCCAAGTTCAGTTTTCAAATGGAACCCAGTATTGATTTGTTTCTATTCCCATAGACCAGGGGTGGCCAAACTTACTGGCTCTCCAAACTGCATATGACAATCTTCAGAAGTTCAAGAGCCGAGGCAGGCCTGCCAGGAGCCAGGGCTTGAGGCTTCAGCCTTGCTCCTTTTGAAGCCCCAAACCCTGGCAGGTGCGCCCCATGGGGCTGAAGCCACAAGACCCCCTTCCTCACTGGACAGAGGCCATGTCATAAACAGATAGCTAAGGGTTAATGTCTCTTTCACCTGGAAAGGGGTAACAAAAAACACCTGACCAGAGGACCAGTCAGAAAACAAGACTTTTTCAAATCTGGGTGGAGGGAAGTTTTGGGTGTGAGTTCTTTGTTCTTTGTCTTGTGTCTGTGCCCTCTCGGCTATGAGAGTGATTTTTCTATCTCCTGCCTTTCTAATCTTCTGTTTCCAAGTTGTAAGTACAAGGATAGTAAGACAATAGGTTTATATTGTTTTCTTTTGTATTTACATGTGTGTAGTTGCTGGAATGTGTTAAATTGTATTCTTTTTGGATAAGGCTGTTTATTCATTTTTTTCCTTTAAGCAATTGACCCTGTATTACAGAGACTATTTTTAATGTCTTTTTCTTTCTTTTTTTACATAAAGCTTTCTTTTTAAGACCTGTTGGAGTTTTTCTTTAGTGGGGACTCCAGGGAATTGAGTCTGCAGCTCACCAAGGAATGGGTGGAAGGAAGAAGTCAGGGGGAAAATCTCTTTGTGTTAGATTTACTAAGCCTGACTTTGCATACCCTCTGGGTAAGGGGGAAGAGAGATTAGCTCTCTCGGTACTTGTGTTTCCAGTTCTGGAAGCAGGGAATCTCCTAGGGTCGTCCAGGGAGGGGAGCCTGGGAGGAAGTAACCAGGAAACAAGGGGAGGGGGTTATTTCCCTTTGTTGTAGGACTCAAGGCATCTGAGTCTGGGGGTCCCCCAGGGAAGGTTTGGGGGAGACCACAGTGAGCTAGGCACTGTATAATTCCTGGCTGGTGGCAGCTTTACCAGGTCCAAGCTGGTAACTAAGCTTGGAGGTTTTCATGCTAACACCCATATTTTGGACGCTAAGGTCCAGATCTGGGAAAAAATGTTATGACAGGCCACTACCTCACCACCTCACTGCAAGGCAGAGGTCCCAAGCTCCTCACCCCTGCAGTCTGGTGGGCACAGAATGAGGAAACGTGGGGGGCTCACGAGCCGCACTTTAATGGGAAAAGAGCTACATGTGGCTCACAAGCCAGAATATGGCCACCCCTGCCATAGACTGTGCATGCAAGGAAGAATACCTCATATAATTACACTGAATTACACCTGAAGCATTACGTAATGCAAATATAACAACTTGTACCATATGATTGATTAGAACTATAAAGCTGAGTGTGTGTGTTACATGGGTGACAGATATGCTAAACATGGAGGTGGGAACAATTATGTACATTTAACTTCTTTTTAAAGTGTCTTTAATGAATATTAGAGAATCTAAATCATGGAGAATTGTCAGGGTATGGTTGGTTGATATTCACTCAGCACATGTTCCCTATCACTGATCCTCAACTGGTTGTTGAGCTAATGGGCAGAACCATGGACGAATCCAAATGTGATAGTGTGATAACTGAAGGGGGGTGGAGGAGCTCTCTTATGGACACTCAGCCAGCCAGTTAGCTGTAAAATCCCTCTTGATGTCTGTGTTCTGCTTGCTTTACCTGTAAAGGATTAACAAGCCCACAGGTAAAAGAAAAGGAGTGGAGGTGAAAGGGCTTGAGGGTATCCCACAGAGAGGAATTCCCAAGTGTTTCTTCCTGGGTTCAAAGGGTTTCCTTTTTTGCATTTGGGTGGTGGTAGTGCTTACCAAGCCAAGGTCAGAGAGCTGCAGAGGCATTTGTAGTCAAGTTCCAGGCTGGGGTGGATATCAAGGATCAGCATCTGAGTCTGGTTTCAGGGACCAGGTCAGGAGGCGAGGTTCAAATCAAGCCAAAGTCAAGAGTTCAAGTGCAGGAATAGCCATGGCACCTAAAGAAGATCACCACCGTTGCCTGCACACTTCCTGGAATGCCCCTTGGGCTTATATAAGGCAGGGAGCCAATCACGAGCCATGAGATTACTGCCTGTCAGACCGATTGAGGTGGGACTTCCCATGGTCTGTGTGCACAGTGGGTCATGGGTAGTGGAGCGCAAATTGGCTACCACTACAGCAGGTTGGCCTGTGGAGGTGTTCGCTGCCTGGCACCTCTGCAGGCCTAAGTGTAAGATCTGTTAGGCTTTACAGTGTGACTGACAACTTACTCTTTGGGAGCTGTATATGAGTGATGTGTCTACCCTAGTACTTTTTGTCTATTATGCATTAGATTGCCTACTTGACATACAATCACTGATAATAATAAGTCACTGTTTTGTGCTGCTGCAGTGTAACAAGGTTGTGGGACTGCCGATTACAAATAAAAGGAATACAACAGGTAAAAATTCAAATAAAATTGAATTGAATTGAATTATTAAAATTCAGAGTGAATAGGAGACAAGATATGGAGGAGAAGAAACTCTAAAGACTCAGGTCTACACTGGGAATTTCATTGGCATAGCTATGAAATTATCTCTGAAAAATGTAGCTGTGCCAACCTAACCCCCAGGGTCAACAGTGCTAGGTTGAGGGAAGGATTCTTCTTTTGACCTAACTACTGCCTTTTGGGGAGGTAGATTAGCTGCACTGATGGGAGGCCTCCTCCCATCAGCATAGGAAGTGTCTACATTGAAGCACAACAGCAGCACAGCTGCAGTGGTTTAAGTGTAGACATATCCTTAGGATTACAACTGTGCAAAACTTGTGAAGAAATGAAAAAGACTTTAAATTAAAAAACCTCACACTGAGGCAAATCCTGTGAAACTTTAAGCAGCCGTGGGCTTGGTTTCAAGAAAGCTAGACCCTGATATACAGTTTCAGGTGTAAACCATCCAAAGTTTAGTGTGTACATTTATTTCACAAATGCTACCTAATCACATTAGAACCTCCAAACAAAATCAGTTTGAGACTCTGTCCTTGCTTGATCTGAACTGATTCAATCCCATTTCCTGATAAAACAAATGAGTCCAACCAACACATAATGCACATGGGACATTTGCAAAAGGATTTTGGTAAACACGTCTGTTAATGTGTAATTGATTCATTATATTTTTCTTGTTTGAGCTTTTGTATGATAAATTTCCGTCTGCTTTGTCTCAGGTACTTCTGTTTTTTCATTACATTTCTCACACTTGACATAAATCTTCCTCTGTACTGGTTTCTCGTGCTACACAGATCACTCACTTTTTTTTTTAATTTAAATTGTCTGCCTTTCCAGCTAAACAACCTTCCAAAATCATTTCATTAAAAGGAATAGTGATTGTATGTTATGGACTTCTTTTTCAGCACCCGATCTTTTGATTTTTGTATTTCACTCTAGTTTTGTTTACAATGTGCCTGTTTACTGCTTTGACAAAAAGCCTAATAACAAGTTACAATTGTAATTTGCGCTTCAAGGGCCATATTTTTCTCTCCATCTCACATGAATGAATTTACTAATTGACAGAGAGGGTGTAGAACAGCAGGCTGTTACTTCACAAAAACGTTGACATACCATGTTTAGACATCTAAAAGGCATGATTTGAAAAAATAGCAATATACAAAATTAATGTAGCCTATATTAAGTGGATAAAAGACTGGCTCAATGATAGATCTCAGAAAATGATAAATGGGGAATCATCCTCCAATAAGGATGTTACTAGTCAGGTCCCACAGGGATTCCCACTTGTCCCAGTACTATTAAATAGCTTTATCAATGATCTGGAGAAAAAAACATAAGTCATTGATGGTAAAGTTTGCAGATGACACAGAAATTGGTGGAGTGCTAGATAATGAAAAGAACCAGTCAGTTCTACAGAGTAACCTGGATCACTTGGTAAACTTTGCTTATTTGAACAACATTTGTTTTAATGCGACCAAATACGAAGTCATATATAGGAACAAAGAGTATAGATCACCCTTACTGGATGGGGAAGGGGGCTATATCTTTAAAGACAGTGACTCTGGAAAGGTTTTAGGGATTACCAACTCAACATGAGCTCTATTGTAATAATTGGGCTTACAAATTTACCCTAATTGTGAGCTCAAATGTAAGACATGAGTGAAAGTTCATAAAAAAATCACAATCGCTTATAACCGTTAAACAGAAGTTGAAAGGTACAGCGCCAAAAGTGAAATCCCTGAAAGCTGCATGGAAACTTTTTTAAGACACCTTAATAGAGGCTCAACTTAAATGTATTCCCCCTACTTAAAAAACATAGTAAGAGAACCAAAAACATGCCACTGTGGCTAAACAACAAAGGAAAGAAGCAGTGAGAGGCAAAAGGCATCCTTTAAAAAGTAGAAGTTAAATCCTAGTGAGGAAAATAGAAAGGAGCATAAACTCTGGCAAGTGAAGTGTAAAAATATAATTAGGAAGGCCAAAAAAGAATTTGAAGTGCAGCTAGCCAAAGACTCAAAAAGTAATAGCAAAAAAAAAAATTTAAGTACATCATAAGCAGAAGCCTGCTAAACAACCAGTAGGGCACTAGATGATAGAGATGCTAAAGGAGCACTCAAGGACAATAGCGCCATTGCAGAGAAACTATATCGATTCTTTGCATCAGTCTTCACAACTGAGGACGTGAAGGAGATTCCCAAACCTGAGCCATTCTTTTTAGGTAACAAATCTGAGGAACTGTCCCAGATTGAGGTGTCATTAGAGGAGGTTTTGGAACAAATTGATAAATTAAACAGTAATAAGTCACCAGGACCAGATGGTATTCACCCAAGAGTTATGAAGGAACTCAAACGTGAAATTGCAGAACTACTAACCGTGATGTGTAACCTATTATTTAAATTAGTTTCTGTACCAAATGACTGGAGGATAGCTAATGTGATGCCAATTTTTAAAAAGGGCTCCAGAATTCATCCCAGCAATTACAGGTTTTAGCAGAGTCAGAATGAGCTCTACCCTGATATCTGGTGGTGAACTCTGAAAGAGGACTTCAGGGGCTGATCTTGTTTGCGTGGGCACACCCACCCTGCCTAACATGATGGACTGCCTGCCCAAATGGTCACTTTGGCTTCTGTGAGATTCCCAGTCTCTTTATTATTGGGGCAGGAGTAATAAAGGGTTGTTGTCCTGGTTATGCGAATCAAGGACAATAGAACTGTACTTGGCATTTTATGATGGAGGGACATGCCCTCAACTAAGCAGCACTCGCTAGGCAAGGGACATGGGTTCCAAAACCCAGTGCACTGAGACAGGTTGGGGACAGGCATGTGTATCTGGTTGTGTGGGCCCCTTCTGAGGGCCCTAAACACTTCTTTGACCCCTCCTCTCTCCACCATGTAATAACAGGAGTCTTGTTCCATGCTGCAGAGCTGAAATCACTGATACCTAAGTCTAAGCATTAGACTTACTTTGAGCAAGTGGTGCACCAGCACTGAGGCTCCCCTACTACCAGCTAACCTCACTGAGAGCTGAAGTCTCTAATGAGCTGAGCTCACTGAGAGCTGTGTTTAACGGTGGGGGCTGAAGACAAGTTGGTGAGCAGCTAGCGGAGAGGCGCGGAGAGTGGAGTGGATAGCCTGGCAGTTGACACAGAGAAGCAGCCAGCAGGACAGCTGGTGGAGAGGCAGAGCTGACAGTGAAGACTGCAGCAGAATCCCATGGAAAGGTGTGGCACTCAGCTGTTGACCTAAGCAGTGGAGCATGTAAGATGCCCCCTATACGTCCCTCCACTTCCACCCAGGCTGGGAGGTAAACTGTGCAGATGAACTTCTGAACTCTGGGGCTGCAGTGACCAAGGTCAGAAACTGAGGGTGGGGTGACTGTTGGGTTGCTGGACTTAAGATCCTGAGGGGAAAAGGACAGCACCAAACTTATCTCGGGGTGGGTCTTTTGCTCATGGTTTGCGTTATGAATCCTATATGTAGTGTTTCCCCAACATAATGCCGCATTGTTTCCCTCCTTTATTAAAAGGCCTTTGCTACACTCAGACTCTGTGCTTGTGAGAGGGGAAGCATTGCCTCTTAGAGGCGCCCAGGCGGGTAGTATGTAATTGTCCCAGGTCACTGGATTGGGACTCAAGCCGGTTTTGCATTGTGTTATTGAAATAGAACCCCTAGATACTGAACCCGGCCCTTGTTGCTGCCAACTCTGATGAGCAGAACGGTTACACAGATTAAACCTGACTTCGGTACCAGGCAAACTGGTTGAAATTATAGTAAAGAACAGAATTGTCAGACACATAGATGAACATAATTTGTCGGGGGAGAGTCAACAAGGTTTTTGTAAAGGAAAATCATGCCCCACCAATCTACTAGAATTCTTTGAGGGGGTCAACAAGCATGTGGATGAGGGGAAACCAGTGGATTGAGTGTACTTAGATTTACAGAAAGCCTTTAACAAGGTCCTGCACCAAAGGCTCTTAAGCAAACAAAGCTGTCATGGGATAAGAGGGAAGGTCCTCTCATGGTTTGGTAACTGGTTAAAAGATAGGAAAAAAGGGTAGGAATAAATGCAATTTTCAGAATGGAGAGGTAACTAGTGGTGTCCCCCAGGGGTCTGTACTGGGACCTGTCCTATTCAACATATTCATAAATGATCTGGAAAAAGGGGTAAACAGTGAGGTGGTAACATTTGCAGATGATACAAAACTACTCAAGATAGTTAAGTCCCAGGTAGACCACGAAGAGATCACAGAAAGGATGTACAAAACTGGGTGACTGAGCAACAAAATGGCAGATGAAATTCAATATTGATAAATGCAAAGTATGCATGTTGGAAAATTAGGTGTTACTACTCAAGAAAGAGATCTTGGAGTCATTGTGGATAGGTCTTTGAAAACATCCACTCGTGAGGCGGCAGTCAAAAAAGTGAACAGAATGCTGGGAATCATTAAGAAAGGCATAAATAATAAGACAGAAAATATCATATTGTCTCTATATAAATCCATGGTATGCCCACATCTTGAATGCTGTGTGCAGATGTGATCATCCCATCTTAAAAAAGATGTATTGGAATTGGAAAAGGCTCAGAAAAGGACAATGAAAATGATGAGGGGTATGGAATGGCTTCTGTATGAGGAGAGATTAATAAGACTGGGACTTTTCAGCTTGGAAAAGAGACAGATAAGGGGGAAGGGATATGACAGAGGACTATAAAGTCATGACTGTTCTGGAGAAAGTAGATAAGGAAGTGTTATTTACTCCTCATAACACAAGAACTAGGGGCAACAAATGAAATTAATAGGCAGCAGGTTTAAAACAAACAAAAGAAAGTATTTTTTCACACAACACACAGTCAACCTGTGGAATTCTTTGCCAGAGGATGTTGTGAAGGCCAAGACTATAACAAAGTTCAAAAAAGAACTAGATAAATTCGTGGAGGATAGGTCCATCAATGTCTATTAGCCAGGATGGGCAGGGATGGTGTCCGTAACCTCTGTTTGCCAGAAGCTGGGAATGTGTGACAGGGGATGGATCACTTGACGATTACCTGTTCTGTTCATTCCCTCTGAAGCACCTGCCATTATTCGTAGAGAAGTGTAACAGTGGAACTGGCCCTGTAAATGAAACCATATCCAGTTCTCCTGTTCCAGTCCAGATGCTCCCTAGTTTGGTGTAATGAGGAGGATGGGGCTTCCTCTGGGAGTTATAAATGAGACAGCCTATAGAGAGAGAGAGAGAATTCAGAACCAAGAGTCCACAGTCCTAAATGGGGAGAGAATGCTCAGAAGAGGAGCAGAGCTGGGCTGAGAGCTTCAGGGAGGGGGTGATCCTGATGTGGGGAGCAGTGAGAGTTCCTTAGTTGAGCAGTGGAGCCAGACCAGGTGGCTGAAAGTGGAAGGGAGGTAGTGGGAGGCCAGACAGGGCTGGAAAAGGCTGAAGGCTGAGAGGAACAGAGGCAGATAAGTGCTGCCTCTCTGAGCCAGAGAGGGCTAAAGGCTGGGCTATGAAGGAGATGCAGAAACAGGTTACTAGAAAATAGGATCATGTGAAATGCAGAGATTTAGAACAGATAGTTTGCGTTCAAAGTACACAAGTTAAATAATTGATTAGCTGAAGCAATTCTGAAAAGTAAGGGCCCTGTATGTCTTAGTTAGAAAATAAAATTTCAGCTGGTCTGGATATACCATGGGCTGCCAAATCGCACCATGTTTCATTAATTACTATTTTATTCTGTAGATCTGACTGTGGAAGTGCCTTGCAGAGGCATGCATCTACCATTCAATCAACAGTTAATTTCACACAGTATCTCTTACCATTGGGTTAAGTAAAGATGCCACATTCTAGATTTTAATTTAAAAACCAAAGTTTCTCATTGATTCCAAATCTGTTTTCAGTTACACTGGTGCAACCTCATTGATTTCACGACTGGCCAAAGTAGTTCATTGGCTTTAATGGGATGGATTTAGCGTACAGTGAGAAGAGCATTAGACCCATACAGAAATCCTCAGAAATTTCCTTATCTGGTACTACAGCGAGTATCTTACTCTATGGGAATATCATTATTTGAAGAATGTTTATGTCTAAGCTAAAGAAGAGAGTCTCACCAGTTTGTTCCTCATTGAAGTATCATGATGGCACAGGGCCATGGAAGAATGCGCCTCGGGTAGCATTTTCAAAAGCACCTATGTGACTTAGGAGTGTACATCACATTTTCAAAAGACACTTAGGCATTTAGGAGCCTGTCTCATTGAAAAACAATGGTACTTAGGCTCCTGTGATGGGGTTTATCAGCCCTGCACTGGACAAGAAGGGAATAATGCCATATTGTGGGCAGAGGAAGCTATGCTGTAGCCTCATTATAAAAGGGAGCAACCCAGTTCAGTTTGCTCTGACATCCGAGGAATGAGGACACACATTGCAGGCTCTCTCCCAGGAGCTGCCAGACCCCAGACCTCAAAAGCCATCTGCCAGAGCCCCAGATCCCAAATGCCAGCAGCCCAGGAGACCTGTGGATGGCAGCACTGGAAAACAGATTGGAAAATAGCCTAGGGGAACTAGACATTGATCCCATTGTGGAACTGGGACAAAGGCAGTGTGTTTTGGACAGATCCCTGCTGACCTAGTGGCAAATCCATTTGCCGCTATCAGGGCCTGGGATTGGGACCTGGTGAAGCAGGGAGCACCTGGGTCTTCCTACCCCGGCTGCACCCACCCCCAGGTGGAGGCCCACTTCCCACTCTGGCCACTAGCCCTATCGTCCCGCAAGGGACAGCCACCTTGTTGACTCAGGCCCTGCAGCCCCGCAAGGGAGGGCTAGCTTGTTGACTCCAGCCATTAGGCCATACCACCCTGAGTCTTAGGGTGATCATTTGGTTTCAGCCATGGGGCTATAGCTCCCTTCCCTCATCTAAGAGTGACGGGGCGTACCAGCCTCACAACAGCTCCTAAAGGCCAGATTTTTAAAGATATCTAGGTGCCTATATATGTAGATAGGCACCTAGTGGAACCTTCAAATAGCATCTAGTCATTAACTCCAATTGATTTCAATCATTTCAACTCCCATGGGAGTTAGGCACTTAATGGGATTTTCAGAAGCACCTAGATGCCTAGCTGCATCTTTAGATGCCTAAATATTTTGAAAATATGTCCCTATATGCTTTAGGCTTAGTCTATACTAGGAACTTATATAGGTATAACTAACTCGCTCAGCAGCATGGGAAACTCACACCCTGGAGCAATGCAGTCTTACTCCCAGTGTAGACAATGCGTCAGATGATGTGAGACAGAGATAGGTCTCTCCCAGTGTGGTCACTTGTTGAGGAGATCAGACTATCTCAAAGGCTACGTAACCAGCTGAGTCTGTGGTAAAGACAAGACTCCAACTCAGCTGTGTGCTAGCAACCTCTGGCCAAAGGGACACAGGGTGGGAGTCTGCCTATCAATTATTTGTTTTAATATTTATATTAAAATGTTTTTAAAATAGGAAAGATGGATCATGATCAGTGGAACTGGAGTCACAGCGTCCATGTTCCCTGAAGGGACTGTTATGTACGGATCACCAGTGGAACAGGCAACACAGTGAGTAAGGCTGGAAGCATCTCAACCACATGGATACAGCAGTGCTCAAGGTTTAATAAAGTTTGACCTGTTCAATTTAAACTTCATTAAGCTTCACACTTTGTAAACAAAACACTCCTAAGGAACAGCAGGAGGGGCTGCTGGCAGGGAGAGTAGAGAATCCAAACTGCCCATAGAGTTGCAGTGACAGCAGCAGGAGGCCAGGAACCTCTCCTCACTGGTTTGCCCAAAATGATGGTGGATAGGGGGTGAGGAGGAAGGTGGACCCCAGTCTGCCTGTAGAGAAGCAGACATGTGCCAAATGTCTGAACCTTTTTCGCCTAGCCAGCCTAAAGGTCAGTAGCAGTGTGGTGAGGGACAGGATGTTTCACATCTCTCAGCTAAGTCAAATATGCAAAATGTAACATTCAAGCATATCTTCTGGCTTTCTGTCATTTCCTAGAGAGCTGAGAGATCCCAAGGAATGAATGACTACAGTCAGTTGTAGCTATCCCATTTCATTTCTGGCAGACATTATCTTACCCCAATTTTTTTTTTCAGAAAAACTACGCATTTATTTTGGGCCAGCTCTCTGCAATTTCAAAAGACAATAACTATCCCTAACTGTGAATAATCTCAAACACTTCATGGCATTTCATCTGGTACTATATTTTAAAACAGCCTTGCAAATGTACAAGCACTGGCACAAAATCTACTAATCTCCCCTTTATATTAATAACAATTACAATGAAGAAATTAAAAATATTTTGTATGCCAATCAAGGGAAAAAATTACTTGCAAGGACAAGTGGGTGTGTAGAATTTTGAGAGGCTGTTCTAAAATGTCATACCTCTGGCTACATGGAATAGGTATCATTTTCTTTTGTTTTACAGTAGTGGTGTTGGCCTCCAAATGGTTCTCCGTCTTTCTGTTCTATGATGATCTCTGCATCTCTGTAGGCTTTCTCTGGTGTTGTGCCTGCTGGTTCATAAGTGCTTCCTGTTTGTTTGGATCACTTTTCCTCTTGATCAGTCTCTTTGTATGCCTATGCACTCCTCCTGACTCCTGTAGACCACTCCTTCTGGCATCTCTCTAATGGCTGGGTCCTCACAGGAGTGCCTGTCTCCAGGGCTGGTAGGTCCTTGGCTGACCTGTTGTACTATAGTGTCTGTTATCTGTGATTGTTGGCCATTTTGTCAGCAGTGTCTCCAACCTTCTGACTACAGCAGGTCTCTTCTCACTGTGTCCTTCATCCCATCAGTGCCTGTGCTGGACTGTTTTGGCACCCCTATGACGGGGTATTCCTGTGTGTCAAAAAAACTAACAAGGGGTCTGAACCAGAAGAAGTAGCCTTGTGTAACAGTCTCTAACTGTTTTCACAGCTGGTTCTACCTTACCATTACTCTGTGGGTATGCTGGGGAGTAGGTATGCTGGTCAAACTCCTGCTTACAGGCAAATTCCTTTAATTCTTCTGAGGCAAACTGGACTCTGTTGTCTGTGAATAGTGTCTGGAATGCCGTACCTCACAAAGTGGACCTTCAATTTGCCAATCCATTACTTCCTTCTTGTATCAAGCAGGGCATCAATCTTCCATGAAATTGAATAGTAGTCCACGTACTATTTTCCAATCAAGTACTATTTTCACTAAAGGTAATAAGTCTGCTCTCACTTCTTCCCATGGTTGGGTGGGCAGCTTATGCAGTAAGTCTCTTTCTGCTGGTGATTAGCACATGACTGTCAGGTGTCTAAACCTTCTATCAAGGAGTGGAGCTGTGTATTCATTCCCAGCTAATAAACACACTCTCAAGCCTGTCTAAGACAGCTGTCAATGCCCTGGTGTGAAACATATATTGTTTTGCATGACATTCATATGTAATGAGGTGGGACAACAGCTCTCTGGCCTTGAAATTTGATTCCATCCTGCACACTCAGCTCATCTTTAATTTGAAAATATGGTGTGGACAGAACTTGACAGAAAATTTATGATTCCTATGAAGTGCCATACCCCTTTCATATCGATTGGAGCTGATGTGTCTCTGACTGCCTTGATCTTGTTGGGATCTGCTTTCAGTCCCTCTGCTGTGAGCGAATGTCCCAATGTACATTACCTTTGCTGTTTGAGTCACATATTTTCTCGGTTGAGATTTATGTTCCTGTCTGTCCATCACTGTAAGAATCTTGGTAGTTTTCTGTCATGGTCTCATTCGGCTTCAGTATCATGACTCCCTTCACCTACCATGAGGATATCATCTGCAATTATTTTAACTCCAGGCATTCCTTCCAATGCTTGGGAGAATCTTCTCTAGCACAGCTTTGGTGCTAGACTTATGCCCATTGGCACGCAGACCATCTGTAGTGACCACATAGTGTTGCAAAGGCAGTCAACATGCTGGACTCTTTATCCAGGCTTATGTTCCAAAACCCATTCCTCACATCAGAAATCACGGAGATTCTGGCTTTGGAAAATGCTAGCAAGATGTCATGAATTGTGGGTGGTGAATAGTGACATTTTTGCAGTTGTCAAGTCCCCAGAATTGCCTGTAGCAGCCAGTGGGCATAAGGCAGTAACACAGGGGGGTTGTCCTTTCTAGTAAAAAATCTGTGTCGTTCCACAGTTTTGTTCTGCTCTGGGGTGCAATAGGTCTGCTGTGAGGTTTGAAGTGCTGGTGAGCTTCAGAGTGCTATAGGCCTCCCTGCCTTGTTTCCCAATAAGGTAAAGTAACAGTTTTACTTTCCTTCTGTTGTTGTTGTCCTCCTGCACGACCCAGTCTGTGTTCTGCTCAAACTCCTTCCACCAGTTCCATTACTGAGCTAGGTTTGTACTGCAAAATGTGGGGCATGGCTTCAGACTGTGCTCCGTGGCTCACACTGCGCAACAGAGAACTCACAGCTCAAATCCTCCCACTGTGTTTACCTCACAAAGTGTGAGGCCAAATGCAGGTTAAGTTGTCTAGTGAAACTTTATTAAACCCTGTGCTTAAACAGCTGAGCTGCTTCCAGCCAGACTCCCCATGTTCCTGTTAATAATAGTCCCTCCTGGGAACACTGGACCTTTAACTCCAGTTCCACTGATCATGGAGGAGATACCCTCCACCCATAGGCGACAGGTTATATGGGCTCAAGGTGCTCAAGCACCAGGAATATTCAGAGTCAGGAGCTCTGCTCCACCAGTATTTGGAGCTGGGTTTCTCCCCTGGCCCTGCTTGGAGTGGGCCTCTACTCCCAGCCCCCACCTGCCATCACCACCACCCCCACATCGCCCCCCCTACCCCGGAGCGTCCCACCCACCTCGGAGCTTCCCTGCCTGAAAGAAAACAGTGTGTCTCTCCCTTGCTTCTGCTGCCAGCTGCTGCTGCTGCCTAAGGGCTACAGCATAAGAGTAGCGCTGGCAGACTAAGGCAGCTGCTGCTGCAGCACCTTGGGAGGGGGCCGTGTTTGGCAGCCCTTCCCTCCCCTCCACCAGCACCTACCTGGAGGAGATGTGAAGGGGACTTCCAGCCAGGAGACGGACATCACTCACCTGAGCAGCTGCTGCGGCTTCGGTGAGTGTTTGACCCTATGATTCCCTCCCCCCCCAGCCGCAGCCCCCACTCCTGACCAAAGCTGGGGAAGGGGCAGCCTTATCCCCTACCACCATCCCCCAGTGAGGCTACGGTGAGGGGCAGCAGGCTGCAGCAAGAGAGGAAGGAAGCCATATGTGAAGGCAGTGCCCTCTCCCCCAGCACCCACTAACCCACCCGCCACAGGGTAGATGGGAGAGGGAGGCTTCCTTGACCTGAGCAGCTGGGGCTTGGGTGAATTTTATGACACCCTGCTCCCCTGCCCATAGCCACCACCCTGCAGACCTCACTTCTGCCTCACGCTGGGCAAGGGACAGCACCATCCACAGTGAAGCTATGGTGAGGGGCAGCAGCACGGAAGGCCACCTGTGATGGAAAGCCCCCCCCCCAGTACCTATCATAGGGGAGGTGAGTGAGCTTTCTGGACCTGAGAGGGGTCCTAGGAGCATGTGCAGTGACTGTGGTGCAGAGTGAATGTGCTGCGGGGGGAGGAGAGGTCCCTCCCCTGGAGCTTGCTGCTGCCAGTGGTGCGGGGGAGTCCTCTCTGGCCCTAGCCCTGGGGCAGCCTGTCTGCACCCCAAGTTCCTCATCCTCAGCCCTGCCCCACCCCAAAGCCTGTGCCTCCAGCACCCCAACCCTGAGCACCCTCCTGCACTGTGAACCCCTTATCCCCAGCCCCACCCCACAGCCCTCACTTGAGGGGAAAAACATGCAACTTAAATTTGGTGGTCAGTTTGGAGTATCATTGTGTTTAGCACAATACTTGATTATTTTCCACCCTTTAAAGTATATAACTAGTCATATACAGGTGTTACAAAGTGGGATTATTCTTAATGTTTTCTCTGAATACTGTGTGGGTGCCTCAGTTTCTCTTATGCATTTCTCAAGGATCTAGACGGTGGGATAAGGGTGTGTGATTGTTGTAGAGCCCTAGAGTGCCAGTGTGATGCCGTCCGCACAGAGAATCGCCGAAACCCTGTCTCCAGCCACTCTCCTGCAAGGTGCCAGCTGAAGGTGTTGGAGAACAAAGAGATCAGGTAGCCTCCTAATGCCTGGAAAAGAGACAACGGCCAGAGAAGGGAGTGTCAGTGCCTGTGTGGACTTCCAGGAAGCACATGGTGTGGAAGGGGATGCTGCAATGCTTTGGAACTACTCCATACAAAGCCAGTCAGGACCCTGGGAGAGCCTCCTCTCTCTGAGCATATTGTCTCCAGGGCAAAAAGCTTGCACCTTCCTGGGTCTGACCTCAGAGCATTCAGCATGCCCTTCCACACTGTGCTCTTTCCACAGCAAGTCTGCCTAGGCAGGTCCTGGGGCAACCAGAGGTCCCTGGACCCCAACTCTGCAGTCAGACGTGACTCTCAGCCAGCCCGTAAAACAGAAGGTTTATTAGATGACAGGATCACAGTCTAAAACAGAGCTTGTAGGTACAGAAAACAGGACCCCTCTGTCAGGTTCATCTTGAGGGGTGGGGAGCCCAGACCCAAGTTCTGGGCCTCTCCCCATTTCCCCAGCTAGCTCCAAACTGACACACCCTCCTCTAGCCTTTGTGTCTCTTCTGGACAAGGAGGCCACCTGATCTCTTTGTCCCCAATGCCTTCAATTGGCAGCTTGCAGGGGAAACTGAGGCACCCACACAGTATTCAGAGAAAACATTAAGAACATTCCCACTTTGTCACAACAGGTGCAACAAAATATAATACCATATATTGAAGCAGGCAAGTTCTGCTTCTGACTTTCCACTTTTAATTGACCCTTGTAATCTTGTGGTGCCGACGTGTTGTAGCTTCATTTTATATCGGCTTACAGGCGAGAGCGGGGGCGAGGGGGGCACCACCATTTTGGGCACCACCAAAAATTATACAAACTTGCTGTCTATGCCTCCACCCACGCTCTCTTGAGGGCGACCTGACCCCAGAAAAGAGGGCTTTATGGGATTGTCACCAAACCCAGTGGATGCCACTGCACGACATCCTCCCCAGAAAAGGGCCCTGAGACATATTTGTCTAACAGCTGACTTTTGACATGAAATTGACTGTCCCACCTCTTTTAGGACATTTCTCAAGCTCTCAGGGCTGCCACTAAAAATCTCAGGGCCTTTAGTAGTACTTCAGCAGCCAAGGAGGTCACAGGTTTCACACCCTTGGGTACTTCTGCTTTGATAGTGATAAAAAGAAGGACAGCAGGGAGTCCAGTCCATGGAGGAGACCATTAATGTTGTCTTGAACTCCACCATTGCCCATATTTCATATTATTTCCTTACATTTTGTCTTGTAGATAATTTATTCCGTCTTTTTAAATGGCAGAAAGAAACTCAGAGTGAGGTAAGCTTATGAAAGGGCATATTCATCCCAGAGGAAAGTTTCAGGCTTTTCCATTTCTTGCTGTAGGTAGGTATACAATTGAAGTTTCCCCACGTCTATAAGCGTCTTCAGGAGGAGAGTGTCTTTTTAAAAGAAATTCAGTGGAATTTAGGTTAATTTCCCATGCAGGCCATGAATCCTCCACAAGGGCAGTAATACTTCTAAGTGACGCGGACAATTGAGCACAACAATTCACTAGAGTATCCCATCACACCGTGTCCCCTAGAGGGCTGCTTAGAGATGAATAGCATGCAGCATGCAAATGAATTTTCCATCTCCTGTACCATTTTAATTTGCTTAGGTTAAAGGACAAAACTTAAGCCCTCAGGTATGATGGAAACAATTACTGAGAGTTGGCAGTTTGTTTATGATGCTGTGCTATTTACTGATCACCAAGTCCTCTGAATCCTCTGGTTTTCTCTGCTTGTTGTTAGTAGTGTTGCAAAGTGGCTCTTGGCTGCGAGAATTACAGAGAATAAGTGTACTCAGTAAAGAGGGATCCAAATTGTAAAATGCCTATAAGCAGGATCCAGATTTCAAACTCTCCAAACTTTGATCTGGATCCTTGGTTCAGCCATTCTCTGATCACAAGTACTGCAAAACTATTATTACTGAATAGTAGCCGTGAAGAGGAAACAGAGAAATATTATTTTCCCTTTTAAATAGGGTCATGTGTATGGCTGTAAACAGCCTTCACTCATATGTATAAATCAGAACAGGTTATCACTGTATTCATAAGAAGCAGAAGTATGCAGAAGAGGTTTGCAAAACACAAACTTCTTAATAACTCTCAATGAGTGGGATTTAACTTAGAATCTGTTCGTCTTGTACCACAGAGAAGCAGCCCAATAGTTATTCAACACTAGCATTTCTGTGCACTAATAGGAAAAATGTAGATTCAAAGCATTCAAATTTACTCTTGAAAACATGACGCTATTTAACGGGACAGTTATAACCAGACACAATCATGTCTGGGGCAGGACCGCCCAGAGGAGGGGGGCAATTTGCCCCAGGCCCCCAGCTCCTCAGGGGCCCCCAAGAGAACGGCTGAGGCTCTCGCCCGAGCCCGCTCCCACTCAGCCTCTGCCTCGCTCCCAGAGCCTCAGCACACGCAGCAACATCCCTGAACAGCTGCAGCGTGGGTACGGCGGGGTCCCTGAGCTCTGCCCAGCTCAGAGCCGCGTGGTCAGGGGGCGGAGCTGCGAGTTCCAGCAGGACCTGAGCTTCCTCCACTTGGCATGGAGCTCGCAGCCTCGCCCCCTGACCACGCGGCTCTGAGCGGGGCAGAGCTCAGGGACCCCGCCGGAGCCACGCTGCCACTGTTGAGCGAAGCTCCTGGATGCACTGAGGCTCCGGGTGAGGGGGGAGCTGGGGTTAAGGGGCCAGGACTGAGGGGATTGGCTAAGGGGCAGGGAATCTTGGGGACAGTCAGGGGACAAGGAGGGGCGGGGGGGGGCGATCAGGGGATAGGGAATGGGGAGGTTGGATCATGGGCATTCCGGGGGTCTGTCAAGACTCAGCGGGGGGCTGGATAGGGGTCGGGGCAGTCAGGGGACAGGGTCCCAGGGAGCAGGGATGGGGTCCCAGGTGGTGGGGTCTCTGGGGGCAGTGAGGGGACAAGGAGCAGGATGAGTCAGGGATTCTGAGGGGCGGCAGTCGGGGGGCAGGAAGTGGGTGGGGGTCGGATAGGGGGCAGGGCCAGGCTGTTTGGGAGGCACAGCCTTCCCTGCTCTAAAGCTCATTCAGCTGTTTGAGGCTTGCAGAAGAGCCAAGCTGTTAGGTTTTCCATTAGGGCTACCATCCCTTTCACTTCTCAAATGCCAAATTATAGTCTATATTTAATTTCAGTACCATAGAGAGATTCATGTCAGGGGAGAATAGTTTCATTTAAAATTAGCCACTGGGGGAGGGATCACATGAGAAGAGCAGCATCCTACATCACCTAGCTCCTTCCCAACCCTACCAAGGGAGACACCCTCCCCTGCATTCCCTGAGGCTTCAGAGGGGTTAATTCAGTGGTTCTCAAACTTTTGTCCTGGTGACCCTTTTCACGTAGCAAACCTCTGAATGCGACTCCTCCCCCCCCTTATAAATTGAAAACACTTTTTAATATATTTAACACTATTATAAATGCTGGAGGCAAAGCTTGGTCTGAGGTGGAGGCTGACAGCTCGTGACCCACAGTAATAACCTCATGACCCCTTGAGGGGTCCTGACCCCCAGTTTGAGAACCCTTGGGTTAATTTAATTTTAGCACCCTGTGTCCATTCACATGCATGTGCTATTTTGAGCATTTTAGTTTTCACAACATAGGCTCATCCCAGATTCTGGAACAAGCTCAAATGCTCAGTTCGTGGAATATGTACATAGTCTATACTAAAGACAAACCCACAGTAACCGTCTCCAGTTTGCGAGGGACCCCATGGAGCCAGTCTCTAGGAAACAGATAAATGCATGGAGCTTAAGTCCATTAATGGCTGTTAGCCAGGATGGGTAAGGAATGGTGTCCCTAGTCTCTGTCAGAGGGTGGAGATGGATGGCAGGAGAGAGATCACTTGATTATTACCTGTTAGGTTCACTCCCTCTGGGGCATTTGGCATTTGGCCATTGTCAGTAGAGAGGATACTGGGCTGGATGGACCTTTGGTTTGATCCAGTATGGCCATTCTTATGTTCTAACCTAAATGAACCCAAAGTTATGGAGACAGATACGAGTCAAGGAAGCCAACAGAGTATCAGAAACATGGAAAAATCTCTGAGTGGATGGGCTCAGACATTTGGTCAGAAGCTGAGGTGGTTCAGAAGGTTTGTATTTTTTTTTAAGCAGAATTTTTTAATTGTTTCTTTAAACAATCAAACACAGCAAGCAGCAAATAGATGGCCACACACTTCTGAAACCCCAAACCATATTCAGGTTTTGGCAGACTAATTTCAGCTTTTCAATTAAAAAAAAAAGCACAACACATTTTGAAGGAAAGCAAACATCCGAGATTTTTTTCTGCTTTTTAAAAACCCCTAGCTTTCAATCCAAAAAAAGTTTTGATGGAAAATTTTTGTCCAACGCTTTTAATGAGCTTTAGTGCCTTTTAGCACTAGCTAATGCTGAGAACCAGTGATACCTTGTAAAGAAGTTTTCTCAAAACTGGGTTTGTGCCGAGATGCGGAAGGTTTATTTTTCCCAGGGCCGCCTGTGGGGGGAGAGGGGAGCAAGTGGGGCAATTTGTGCTGGGCCCTGCAGGGGCCCCCACAAGAATATATTGCAATTTTTTTATGGAAGGGGCCCCTGAAATTGCTTTACCCTAGGCCCCCTGAATCCTCTGGGCGGCCCTGGTCTGGGGACTGGATGGCTCAAGAGCTTGGTAATGGACTACAAAGCCTTTCAAACCTCTAGGTCACTGGTTGGATCTGACTGGCACGCCTAATAGTTTAGGCTTAAATTTTCAGAAGTGACAAGGACTTTGGGGTGCCTAACTCGATATATCGTAAAGGGGCCTTGTTTTCAGAAAATGCTGTGTACTCTGCTTTCTGAAAATCAGGCCCCTTTAAGGTGTCCCGAACTGGGTACTCAAAAGTTGAGACGCACAAAATTAGTCACATTTTGGTCCTAATAGCTATTTGATGAATGATAAGAAATACATTGGCGGTGTAAATCCATTTCCTTACAGAGAGGTGTCCATATCACAAAAAACACAGTCACAATTGGTACCCCTTGTTAGTGGACTCATAAAATAAGTTAAGTATTGAATTAAAAATTAAAAGTCTAAGCTACCGTCATGTATAAGATCATCACTGGAGAACATTGGAAGGACGGCTTGGGCTCGAGTCCATGTTTTACCTCTTCTGCAGAACAGCAGACTTCACTCTCCAGTAATCTCGGGCAAAGATCTGTTGCTAGCACTGAGCTAACATGGCATTATAACAATTGTGTATTGCCAAATGTATAAAATGGACAAGTGTGTAAGCAGAAAAGGTTAATTTCACCACTCTGTCCCTTCCTTTTGTCAAATATTTTTCAGAGTAAATAATTAAGAAGATTAAAAGACTATTTTGAATACATTGTTCAATGCAAAAGATGTAGATGATGTTAATGCACAGCCTATTTGAATGGGCTTTAAAAAAAAAAGAAAAGCTAAAGTTGCTTTGCCTTTGGCCTTATGTCCTTCAACACAAGCAGGTTATACTCTAATCACCTAATCACATCCTTTCAAGCATGTTTGTTAAAGTGATATAGTATGTAGTTTCCTCATGAATAATTAAGTGCTTGCCCACACCTTGGTTTGTTATTAAATATATTTAAGAGACCAAATAACCAATGTTAGTTAGGTTTTTCTGCCACAAGCCCATAATATAATATAACAAAAAGATTGTATATGCTACCAGTTTCAAGGAAGCCATCTTGTGCACTGTTGTTACATTTACTTCATGCAGAATGTGTTCTCCCAAAATTATTTACAGTGTTGTTGTAGCCATATTGACCCTAGGATATTAGCGAAAAAAGGTGGGTGAGCTAATGCCTTTTACCAGGACAGCTTCTGTTTGTGTAAATAATAATGGAAGATATATTAGTCAACACTGAGGACATCATTATGGGCAATTTGTGTTTTGTTGGGTTAAGTTCCTTTAGTGTTCATTCACAGTTTTATCAGCCTTAAAGGACATGCCTTGTCCCCAGCTCCACTGTAGGGAAGGCTCCACCCACAATAGAACTGGTTCATTTCTGTTATACAGAAGCAATGAATGAGGTTTGTGAGGCCCCGCACAAAGTGTTCAGTACAGAGCCCAGCCTCCATGTGGGAGAGGGTGGGCATTGGGATTAAGGTGGGGGAAGAGGAGGATTCTTTAAGTTTCCCTTCCATATGTAGGGGGAGTGAGCTGAGGGCATTGCATCTGTCACACCTAGTCTGAGGGGAGAAACATCTGGAGAGAGCCTCGAGTAGGTGGGACAGAGAGGATAATTCTTCTGACTTGCCCATGCAGAGTTCCATCATATCTGATCCAGTTGCTCAGACTGGGCACAAGGAAAGGATATGGCACTAAATGCTCTTTATCTGACTGCATGTTGATATAAATAATAACTTGTTTTGTCCATTACTCATGTAAACTTTTGTTTGTATATTTCTGTTGACCATGTCTCCAGTATTGCACAGCTATTGTAAATTACTGAATGCTGGATCATAACATAAACTTATTTTCTTGTTGACCCCAAAATTATTCAAAACTGATCTTTATTCCAATAGCTATATTTTAAGAGCAGCTTATGTTATGATCCTGTGGCACCTTATAGACTAACAGACGTTTTGGAGCATGAGCTTTCGTGGGTGAATACCCACTTCATCAGATGCATGTAGTGGAAATTTCCAGGGCAGGTATATATATGCAAGCAAGCTAGAGATAACGAGGTTAGTTCAATCAGGGAGGATGAGGCCCTGTTCTAGCAGTTAAGGTGTGAAAACCAAGGGAAGAGAAACTGGTTTTGTAGTTGGCAAGCCATTCACAGTCTTTGTTTAATCCTGAGCTGATGGTGTCAAATTTGCAGATGAACTGAAGCTCAGCAGTTTCTCTTTGAAGTCTGGTCCTGAAGTTTTTTTGCTGCAGGATGGCCACCTTGGGGTCTGCTATAGTGTGGCCAGGGAGGTTGAAGTATTCTCCTACAGGTTTTTGTGTATTGCCATTCCTAATATCTGATTTGTGTCCATTTAACCTTTTCCATAGAGACTGTCCAGTTTGGCCGATGTACATAGCAGAGGGGCATTGCTGGCATATGATGGCGTATATTACATTGGTGGACGTGCAGATGGATGAACCAGTGATAATGTAGCTGATCTGGTTAGGTCCTGTGATGGTGTTGCTGGTGTAGATATGTGGGCAGAGTTGGCATTGAGGTTTGTTGCATGGATTGGTTCCTGAGCTAGAGTTACTATGGTGCGGTCTGCAGTTACTGGTGAGAATATGTTTCAGGTTGGCAGGTTGTCTGTGGGCAAGGACTGGCCTGCCACCCAAGGCCTGTGAAAGTGTGGGATCATTGTCCAGGATGGGTTGTAGATCCCTGATGATGTGTTGGAGGGGTTTTAGCTGGGGACTATATGTGATGGCTAGTGGAGTCCTATTGGTTTTTTTCTTGAGTTTGTCTTGCAGTAGGAGGCTTCTGGGTACACGTCTGGCTCTGTTGATCTGTTTCCTTATTTTCTCTTGTGGGTATTGTAGTTTTGAGAATGCTTGGTGGAGATTTTGTAGGTGTTGGTCTCTGGCTGAGGGGTCAGAGCAGATGCAGTTGTACCTCAGTGCTTGGCTGTAGACAATGGATTGTGTGATGTGCCCTGGCTAGAAGCTGGAGGCATGAAGGTAGGCATAGCGGTCTGTAGGTTTTCAGTATAGGGTGGTGTTAATGTGACCATCACTTATCTGCACCATGGTGTCTAGGAAGTGGACCTCCCCTGTAGATTGGTCCAGGCTGAGGTTAATGGTGGGGTGGAAGCTGTTGAAATCATGGTGGAATTTTTGCAGGGTCTCCTTCCTATGGGTCCAGATGATGAAGATGTCATCAATGTAGCGTAGGTGGAGAAGGGGCGTGAGTGGATGAGAGCTGAGGAAGCGTTGTTCCAGGTCGGCCATAAAAATATTGGCATATTGTGGGGCCATGTGGGTGCCCATAGCGGTGCCACTGATCTGGAGATATATATTGTCATCAAATTTGAAATAGTTGTGTGTGAGGATAAAGGCACAGAGCTCAGCAGCCAATTGTGCTGTGGCATCATCAGGGATACTGTTCCTGACAGCTTGTATTCCATCTGTGTGTGGGATGTTCGTGTAGAGAGCCTCTGCATCCATGGTGGCTAGGATGGTGTTTTCAGGAAGGTCACCAATGCATTGTAGTATATTTTAAGAGTTTCCCCAGGCCAAGTTTATATACCTGTGAAATCACCTTCAGAATATTGTCCCTTCTTAATTTTTTTCAGTGAGTTGGCTTTTGCCTCTCTTTACCTTAACTTGTCGAGGGTTGCTACTGCTCTGGTGATTTGGCAAGGTTACCATTTTGTTAACCTGGCTTTACCAGGAGCAGCGCCAGAGTTTCTGATGCCCTAGGCAGAATTCGGGGGGGCGGCATTTTGTGCACTCCCCATGGTGCTCGCGGGATCTTCCCGTTCCACTCCCATCGCACCGTGGAAGAAGGACCCTCCGCCAAAATGCCGCAGGCGAGAGCAGCATTGTCATTGAGCTGCTCAATTGCCTGCCACTGCTTTCCGCCGCATGTTGGCAGAAGGTCCTTCTTCAGCGGCACGATGGGAGCGGAACCGGAAGCTCCCGTGCGCCCCGTGAGAGCACACAGAATGCTGCCCCCGGATCCTGGCGCCCTAGGCGACCGCTTAGGGTCGCCTAATGAAAGCGCCGGCCCTGGGTTTTACAAAGTCTTTTGAAATCTGTAGGGCTCCTGTTCTTTTCTCTAGCTTTTAGAATGCTCCCCACTGGAAAGACCTTGCTGAATGGAGTGAAAGCAAGACAGGTTGAGACATAGTAATGAAAATAGGTACAACGTGTATTTGGCACATGGGGGAGGCTTCCATTAAGTTGTAAAACGAAAAAGCTTACTAAACAGAACACATCAGCTACTCAGAACTAACATAAGCAGCTGCCTAAAAACATTACCTTTAAGGTTGGTAGTGTAATAGCAGAGCATGCTCTGTTCATCATTGGCCAGAAACCAGTATTTCTTCATCAAACTTTGGAACTGGGGATGCAGAGTGAAATCCTGGGCCTACTGAAGTTAATGGGAATTTTGCCCAAATGAGGTCACGATTTCACTCCTAAAGTGTAGGCCATTTTAAACTGGTAAAGAAAGTGGAGTCTCCAGAAAGAACTTTGCTGAGGGACCCCATTCATGTTGGGCTACAAAAAACATTTTAGACACACATGTAAGATTCGTTTATTGATTTAGCTTACGTGTAAATGGCAAGTGCTATGATTTTATTTATGGGACAAAATCCAGCATCCTTCCTCAGTTTTCACTCGTTCCTTACTCTGGCAAATCTCTAATTGGTTTAAGGCTTTCAGGATTTCTCCCCATAATAATAACAAAGAAAAAAGCTATCAGGATTAAGCTCCATTAGCCATATAATTAGATAGTTGTATTTATGACTTAGCCCTTCCCCAAAGGATATGAGTTAAAATGATATATTTTCCAAGAATTGCATTAACAAAAAGAAAACAATAAATGATCTTTTTCAGAACCATTAGTACAGTCTTGTAGAACATTCTAGAAAATATGAGTATTTATTGTATTTAAATCAAAGTAAATAAAACAGTAATCCCAGAAAAAATGAGTTACTCACAACATCTATTTTTCAAATATGTATTTACCCAGCAGTTAGTAAGATGCATTTTTTGTTTTCAGGCCTGACCACAATTCTTATTCATTCTTAGTCTAATTTCCTTGACACACTGTCTGCAAACCAGACATGGAGCCATTTGCTAAAAATGATAAATTGGCCTGTTAGAGTTTTGGAATATCTCTGTTCTTCATGTCTGACTATAGCATTGCACTTCATGCTTTCCTGGAAGCATTAACAGTTGCTTATCATTTTACTATATAAATATTTAAATATTTGTAATTTCTCTGCTGTTCACACTGCCAATACCCATGCATGTTCCATTATCTACTCTAGGTATAAACATGATCTTGTCAAACTTTGTTTCCAATAAATATAGCATGATATATTTTGAATATATGTATAGCTGAGCTCATTCATATTGCTTTCAGTCATGGCCTGGTTACAAATACACAGTGAAGAGCTGCAGTTACATAGAACAATAACCTGCAAGCATTGTGCCAATATATTTTCATTAGTCAGTGATACCTAGCTGCAGAGAAGAATTAAGCTGCATCTTTTGGAAACAAATCATTTTGCTTCTAACAGCAGCGCATTGGGACAAATTGCCTGTTGGAGCCACAACATTTTTTCTGCAGTTTTACATGAATAATTCAATTTTAGTATGCTCACTTCAAACACGTCATCAGTGATTTGTTAATTCTTCATTATCCTGAGTTTGATCCATGAGACAAGAACAATATGTCCATTCATTCTGTTATTCTGGGAAATCTTGGAAAATGTGCTTATTAGGACTGGGAGACTCTTGGTGTAAATTATTCTGGACCTTTCCAAATGTTTCCAGATGCTTCATGAAACACTGAGAATTTTTTTTGGGGGGAGGGGTAACATTTCATTTAATTAGATATTGCTGAGAAAGCAGTTTGAACTACCATCAAAGGATGTTTTGAGCTAAAGTCTCTGCTGGCATAAATCTACTGAATTAGTGGGGTTGCACTAGCTTATATCAGAAGGCTATAAAGAAGAAGGATGGTTCTGCAGTTTGGGAGACTTAAGTCCAATTCTCTACTTTGCCACAAGTTTCCTGTGTGACCTTGGGCAAGTTGCTTAGCCTCTTTGGGTTATGTCTACACCCCAATGTAAGCCTAGGGTTAGTAGGATTTGAATCACTGCATTATAACCCTAGGTTAAGGATTGTCTCACCTGTGCTTG